>NC_083413.1:39665163-40290163 GCF_020745735.1 Hemiscyllium ocellatum | reverse complement strand
AGCATTTACTATCCTTCCCTAATTACCCAGAGGGTGGTTAGGAATCAACCACATTGCAGTGGGTCTGGAGTCACATGTAGCCCAGACATGTAAGGATGGCAGTTTTCTTCCCTAAAGGACATGAGTAAATCAAATGGTTTTTCCAATGATTAACAACAGTGTCAAGATTATTGTTAGAGTCTTAATGCCAGTGTTAATTCGATTCAAATTCCACCAGCTACTGTGGTGAGATTTGAACCCAGGTCCCCAGAACATTACCAGCACCACCCTGTTGGCTTGTGAGAAAGGTCATCTGATGTGCACCTGGGTTTCCCCTTCCCCCTGTTGTCATGCATTTGAGCCCAAGCATCAATGCCTGACCTGGTTCTCCATGGCAGCTGCAGACCTGGGTGGTGATATTGGATCAGGATGCCAGGGTCTGTTGGCATGGTTTCCTCTGCCAATCCTCTGATTTAGATTAGACTTACAGTGTGGAAACAGGCCCTTCGGCCCAACAAGTCCACACCGACCCGCCGAAGCGCAACCCACCCATACCCCTACATTTACCCCTTACCTAACACTACGGGCAATTTAGCATGGCCAATTCACCTGACCCGCACATCTTTGGACTGTGGGAGGAAACCGGAGCACCCGGAGGAAACCCACGCAGACACGGGGAGAACGTGCAAACTCCACACAGTCGCCTGAGTCGGGAATTGAACACGGGTCTACAGGCGCTGTGAGGCAGCAGTGCTAACCACTGTGCCACCGTGCCGCCCACAAAGGGGACTCCTCTCCTTTGCATCACCCACCTCAACCAAGACCTACAGATCCCTATTGGAGAATTGCAGCACCATCTTCCTCTTCTCTGACATATTTGGACTATGTCTTTGACGATGTCAAATTTCTTGCTCCTTGAATGCTGTCTGAGCTATTGTGCTTTTCCAGCACCACATTTTTGACTCAGATCTCCAGCATCTGCAGTCCTCACTTCTCCTTTGACCAAGAGGGCAGCTTTGCAATGCCAATATTCATTCTGTGTACTGACCTTTTAATGATGGACGAGTGCCAGCAATACTGATCTTTCAACAGCTATCCAATGAGTAGCAATTCATTCTGTGCTTGACAGAATGGGACAGTATCAGACATGAAGGACACTATAGGGATGGCGTAAATAACTAGTGATGTGCATTTGGTAAGATACAGTGAAACAACTTCTTAGATTTTGAGGCAAAAATCCCTCTGAAAAACCTGTGCAATTCACACTCAACCAAAATTCCATGCTGACCAGTATCACCATAACTGTGATCATAACAAATTTCAGTGGGCCAACCCAGAGAGGGGAGCAAGTTGGAAACACGATCCCCACCAATTAACAGCTCAGTAAACTCCTTACAAAGGTTTTCAAGGGATTGTCCATTCAGGTTTGAAATTTTCACATTTTTGCCAGAAACTGAAACAGTTTAATTCACAGCTCCGAGGTGCATTACAAGTTCCAAGTAATTGTTTTGGCATTTGTTTTGTATTATAATCTGAAGGCCAATGAGTACGAGCACAATTATTGCTTTTAACTTGTTGACCTTCTGAGGAGCTGCCTACATTAATCAGGAAGACATGGCCGCCACATTGGCTCTTTCACCAATGCAAGCGGGCAGCCCTTGACTCCTGTAAACATTAGGTATCTCTATTTGGGCATTAAGCTCACCCTTTGGTCAATAAAGCAATTTAAATTTAAAAGTCACACTGCAATATTGATGCAGCTCAGACATACAGTCAAGGGCAGGAATTTATCCTTGTGTCAGGATTTTGGCCCTGCTTTGAAAATCCAGTCCATAGGATCAGATTTTCAGGAGTTGTGTTCAAAATGCCCTTACTGACTTGCTTAGGATCCAAATAAGAATTCTGTTCCATCCAGGGCTGTTGAACAATTGGTTATTTTTATTGAAACCTAGAATTCCAGATTTGGAGATGCTGGTATTGGTCTGGGGTGTACAAAGTTAAAAATCACACAACACTAGGTTGTGTTCCAACAGGTTTAATTGGAAGCACTAGCTTTTGGAGCACTGCTTCTTTATCCAGTGGTTGTGGAATACACAGTTGTAAGACACAGAATTTATAGCAAAAGTTGACAGTGTGATGTAACTGAAATTACACATTGAACAATACCTTGATTGCTTGTTAGGCCATTGGTGGAATATTGAGTGCAATTCTGGTCTCCTTCCTATTGGAAAGATATAATGAAACTTGACAGGGTTCAGAAAAGATTTACAAGGATGTTGCCAGGGCTGGAGGATTTGAATTATAGGGAGAGGTTGAATAGGTTAGGGCTGTTTTCCTTGGAGTGTCGGAGGCTGAGGGGTGGTCTTACAGAGGTTTATAAAATCATGAGAGACATGAATAGGATAAATAGACAAAAGACTTTTCCCTGGGGTGGGGAAGTCCAGAACTAGAGGGCATAGGTTTCGGGTGAGAGGGGAACGACATAAAAGGGACCTGAGGGGCAACATGTTCACACAGAGGGTGGTACGTGCATGGAATGAGCTGCCAGAGGAAGTGGTGGAGGCTAGTACAATTGCAACATTTAAAAGGCATCAGGATGAATAAATGAATACGAAGGGTTGGAGGGTTTTGGGCCAGGTGCTGGCAGGTGGGACTAGATTGGGTTGGGATATCTGGACAAGTTGAACCAAAGGGTTTGTTTCCGTGCTGTACATCTCTATGACTCTATGACTGTATCTTAAAGCCAATTTCTGTGTAGAGCCCAATATTCTGCCCGATATCAATCTCAAGCTTAGGGACAATACAACTTCAATATAAAAGGTTTAAGCATTTTATAAAGTACATAAAGTGTAACAATAATATCAGTACTGTGTTCAGTTGACACCTTTCATTACAGATTTACTGTTTATAAGTAGTTTATAATGGTTCATCTTTGAGTTTCCAGTATTAAACTACTATCTAACAACTGATTTTTGTTTTGCTTAGTATCTGTCTCGTGCAGACTTCTAACCTATCACTGGCTGGATATTCTGTTATTCGGCTTGGGCCTTTACGCTGCACCTGTGGTATCCTTCCTGTTATAAACTCTCAATCAGCTCTATCTTACTCTGTCATCATTCGAACCTTAAACAGCCTTTGGCTTTTCTCAGGATGAAGGAGGGGAAGAGGGAAATCTTTTGAGTCCACATGCTTGTATTTACTTTGTATAGGTCACTGGTTGAAAAAGTCTAGTGCTAGTGCCATAGTTTCAAAATTCCAGGTGAACTGATTGCACTTTCTGAGATCAGTCGATCTGTTCAACTGGACACAAACAAAAATGAACTGCAAGTGACCTTTCAGCTTATCTACAATTTGAAGTATTGTGAGCAAGGTTAATTGCTTCTCAATGACTCTTGCTGCCATGTGAATCACCCCAATTTAATGCATTACTATAATCAATATTGAAGGTTTTAATAAGGAAAATTGAGCTCAATTAAGATTAAACAATAGAGTAATGACAACAAAATTGAAATCCATGTGTGACATTAGAACATGAGTGCGTAAGAAATAAGAGCAGGAGTAGGCCATTCAGCCCTTCAAATCTGCTGTATCATTCAATTAGATCATGGCAAATCTTCCACTTCAACACTATTTTACTGCGCTTTTCCCATATCCCTTGATGTTTTAATGTGAGAAATCTCTCAATTTCAGTCTTAAACAAACTCAACAATCCTGTGTAGAGAATTCCAAGATTCATCATCCTGTGAGGGAAAAAATTCCTTCTCATTTCAGTCCTAAATTGCTTACCCTCTGTTGTGAGAGTGTTGCATTTGGTTCTTAACACACCACTACTCTCCGTGCACAAGCACCCTCCAGCCAAGAGAAGCATTTGGCATTTGCACTGTTGATCCCTGTAAGAATGTAATGTTTTTGAATAAGATCACTTTTCATTCTGCAAAACTCCAGAGAATATATGTCCAGTCAACCGAACAATAATATGTCTACAAGTGATTATTTTTATTCATTCATGGAATGTGGCATTACTGGCAGTCTGCAGAAGGTGAGGATAAACCACTTTCTTGAACTACCATAGTCCTTGAGGTCTCGGGATACCTGCAGTGTTATTAGATTGATTGGGGTTGGTTGGCTCATCTGGTCAGCCAGCTGGCTTGCAATAGACAATGATGCTAACTGTTTGGGTTCAATTCCTGCACCAACTGATGTTACCACAAAGGACTCTCATAGAGTTATTGAGATGTACAGCATGGAAACAGACCCTTCTCAATCCCAGTTTTACGAAGGCTTTATGATGCCATGTTTAATCAAGTTAGCCTTGATATCAAGGGCTGTCACTGTCACCTCATGTCTGGAATTCAACTCTTTTGACCAGGTTTGAATGAAGGCTGTAATGAGGTCAGGAGCTGAGTGGCCCTGGGCATTACTGAGCAGGTGTTGCTTGATAGCACTGTTGATGACACCTTCTATTACTTTACTGATGGTTGAGAGTAGACTGATGGGGCGGTAATTGCCTGGGTTGGATTTGTCCTGCTTTTTGCATACAGGACATGCTTGTGTCATATTCCAAGTTGTTGAGTAGATGTCGAGTAGATGCCAGGTTGAAACTGCACAAGACGTGTTTGGTTAGGGGTGCAACAAGTTCTGGAGCACATGTCTTCAGTGTTATCACTGAAATGTTGTCAGAGCTGTATGCCTTTGCAGTATTCAATGGCAGTTATTGACCTCACGTGGAATGAATCAAATTGACTGAAGCCAAGCATTTGTGATGCTGGGTACCTCAGGAAGTCCAGATTTGGTCATCTAGTCAACATTTCTTGCTGAAAATGTTTGTGAATGATTCAGCCTGATCTTTTGCATCAACGTGTTGGGCTCCCCCATCGTTGACAATGGGGATGTTTGAGGTGCCTCCTCCTCCAGTGAGTTTAGTTGTCCATCACGATTCACAACTGGATATGACAGGACTGCAGAGTTTAGATGTGTTCCATTGGTTGGAGTCTCTTAGCCCCATCCACCACTTGCTGCTTATGCTGTTTGGCTCACACGTAGTTTTGTTTTGTAGCCTCAGCAGGTTAAATCTTAATTTTTAGGTATGCCTGTGCTACTCCTGACATGCCCTCTTACACTCTACTTTGAGTGAGTACTGATTCTCTGACTGATTGGTGATGGTAAAGTTGGGGAATGGCTGGGCTACAAAGTTACTGATATTGTTTGAGTATGAATCCACTGCCACTGATGGCCCATGATCATCCTTTATGGCTCGAAACTCAAATGAATAAGGCTTAATTTGTTTAACTGTTCTAGATACACCAACCTTCTCATCGTAGGAATTAACCTACTGAATCTCTTTTGATGGCCTCCAGTGCTAAGGCATTTTTTTTTAAATACAGAGACAAAAACTGCGCGCAACTCTCCAGATGTAGTCTCACTAATATGCTTTACAGTTGTAACAAGGCAACCCTATATTTAAACTCCAACTTCCTAACAATAAACGTCAAAACTCCTATTGCACCTCCACACTAACATTTTGTATTTCATGAACAAGAGCGTTCAGATTCCTCCATTTTGCACTTCATTGAAGTGTCTCTCTACTTAAAGAATAGTCTGTTTTTTGATTCTTAATATGAAAATGTATCATCTCACAATTTCTTATATTAAACTCCATCTGCAAAACTTTTCCCCAATCACTCAAGCTGTCCATATTCCTTTGCAAGTTTTTAATGTCTTTATCACAACACATCCTACCAGCTATTCTTGTATCATCAACAAATATAGATTCACTACATTGTGTGCTCCCTTCTCCAAGTCATGAATATAGATCATAAAGATTGAGGTTCTAAGACGGATTCTTCTTGCATTCCACTCGTCATGTTTGTCCAACCTGAAAGAAATCTATTAATCCCAATCCACTGGCCAAATAATTCAACTTCCCCCACCCACTCTGCCGAGGACATGCAGGTCCTGGGCCTCCTCCACCACCACTCCCTCTGCCTCAGGATCCTTCAATCCCATGGCATCAATGTGGATTTCACCAGTTTCCACATTTCCCCTCCCCCCACCTTACCCCAGTTCCACCCTTCCAACTTAGCACCACCTTTATGACCTGTCCCATCTGTCCATCTTCCTTCCACCTCTCTGCTCCACCGGCCCTCCAACCTATCACCTTTACCCCTTCCTCCATCCACCCATTGCACTCTTAGCCACCTTCTCCCCAGCCCCACCCCCTCCCATTTATTTCCCCACTCAAGAGGCTTGCAGCCTCATTCATCATGAAGAGCTTTTGCCCAAAACATTGATTTTCCAGCTCCTCAGATGCTGCCTGACCTGCTGTGCTTTTACAGCGCCACTCTAATCTTGACTGTAATCTCCAGCATCTGCAGTATCCACTTCTGCCTAACCCCAACCCACTGTCTACTGTGTATAAATCAATCCTCAAATTGTGTTAATACATTATCCTCAATGGTGTAAGCTCCTATCTTGTAGTACCTTATCAACCTTCTGGAAATTCAAACATACTACATCTGCCAATTCCCTTTTAGCAATTTTAGCAAATTTGTCAAACATGTCTTCCCTTTCATAAAATCACTTTGATAGGGTTTGATTGTGTTAAGGTTTTCTAAATGTCTTGCTATTCCTTCCTTAGATTAGCCATCCTATATTTTCTTGATTTCTGTCTCCCTCTCTTTATGAACAGAGGCTTCACATTAGCGGTTTTACAATTTGAAATATTATGACCAATCTCTGCAGCCACTTGCTTTAAAATTCTTGGATGTAGAACATTAGATCCTGGTGACTTGTCTGCCTTTAGCTCTATTTGTTTGTCAAACATTTGTCTCTCATGATGCAGACTAATACAAAATCATTGCTTTCTTTTGTACTTTGCTTACTTGTATTCTTTAGGATCTTCATAAGAATCCTTTACTGCAAAGACCAATATAAAAGATTGGTTCAGCTATCTTTCATTTCCCAGCCCTCCATTGTTATTTTCCCAGTTGCATCTTCCAAAGGTCCCACATTTACTTCAGTTACTCAGTTTTTATAGCCCAGCAGAAGCTCTTACTGTTTGTTTGTATATTTCTTGTAAATTTACTTTCATAATCAATTTGTTCCCTTTTTATTTAGTCACCCGTTGTTTGTTCCTTTAATTTATTATTTGTTTTTTTTTCTATGCTTTAGTTTTGATTGGATACCTTGCTTGACCACTTGATATTAAGGATGCAGAGAAAAAGAATTTGGGAAATGCCATTTGATCATGGGTTAGAAATAACTATACTAAACTTAAATGAGAGTAAATAAGTAGGAATGAGGGATGAGTTTGCTGCAGTTGACTGAGGAAGAGGTTTAAGCAGAAAAGACAGTTGAAGAATAAAGGCAGGTGTTTAAGAAAATAATTTGTGACTCATAGCAAAGATATATCCCAGTGAGGAAGAGAGATTTTAGGATGGGGATAAACCAATCATGGTTAAACAAGAAATGCAATGATAATGAAATAACTGTGCAGAGGCCAGTATCCCATCACCAAGTCATCCTTTATTTACTTGCACACAGTACACAGCCAGTTCAGAGTCAGTTCCCTAAACTGAGGAGATGCTAAATCCCTTGTTTATACTTTTTCTTTTTTTCTTGTTTTTCTATTTTCTATTTTCTTTCTCTTTCTTTCTATTTTACCCCCATACTACCACCTAACTGCAATAGTGCTTATATTTTCCCCAGCACCCATGATGTGTGTGTGGACGTGAGACACAGTGAAAGACAGCAGGTGCACAAATCCTTATTCAATTTCCACCACAAGGAAGAGAGGAAACACTGGGGTGACCAGTGACAAGCAGTGCCCTTCTCAACAAAAGGCAATGCTGCATGATCAAAAACGTAAAGAGGAAGGCAGGGATTAAATCAAAATAGAGTTAGAGTGGGAAATAAAGCACTCCACTCCCTGCGGTGCACACCTCTCCCTGAACAGCTTGAAATCCCATATATATATATATATATTCTTTATTTTTGCTTGTACAGCTGAGCATAGCTCAAAAGCAAAGGAAGAAACAAACAAACACAGCAAAAACAATAAAAAAAAGAACAAATACCTTCTCGAGACAAGGGGAAAGAGAAAGAAAACTCTCCTCGTCCAATAAAGGAGAAACCAACAGTATCAGGAACAGACTGACTGTAGCACCAGCCATCACAGAATCAGTCCCACAGACTGAGGGGATTCTAAATCTCCTGGTTATATATATATTTTTAAATTTTCCTCCACACTACTGCCTAACAGCTTAGTGCTTATATTCTCCTGTTTATGTATTATTTTTTGTGTGTGCGCAGGTGTGCGACACAATGAAAGACAACAGGTGTACAAATCTTTATTCAATTTTCACCCCTAGGAAGAAAGGAGATACCAAGGTGACCAGTGACAAGCAGTGCCCTTCACATCAAAGGGCAATGCTGTGTGATCAAACAGTGAAGGGGAGGGCAGGGACTAAATCAAAATAGAGTTGGAGGGGAAAATAAAGCACTCCACACCCTGTGGTGCACAGCTCTCCCTGAGCAGCTCGGCATCCCTTATTTATATTGGTCAACTAGGGCATTCCCAATTGGCCCAGGTTAACAATCCAGTCAAGAATTTCATCGTCAATGAGGTCCACCTGGTTCCAATCATTACAGATAGTATCAAATTGAAAGCAAAAACTTACAATGTGAGAAAGATTGGTGGTAAACTGTAGGACTGAGTGAGTTTAAAAGTCAACAAAAACTGCCCAAAAAATTTAACAGTGCAAAGTTAAGCTACAAGGACAAACTAACAAGTAATTGAAATATGAGCAGTCAAAACTTTCATCAGTCTTCACAGTAGAGGACATTAATCACAATTCCAAAAATAAATAAATAATCAAGGGGTCCAAGGAGGGGGGGAAATAAACAAAATAACCATCACTTGAGAAAAGGTACTCAGGAAACTAATGGGGACTAAAGGCTGATCAGTCCCCTGGACTGATGGATTGGAATCTAGGATTTAAAATAGCTACAGTGAGAATGGATTCCCTGGTAGTAATCATCAAAGAATCCCTAGATTCAGAAAAATTCCAGAGGAGTGGAAAACTGTTAATATAAAACCTGTATTAAAAAAGGAGGGGTGCAAAAACAAGGTAATTATCCAATTAGCCTAACATTGTGAAAGTGTTAGAGTCTGTTATGAAGGATATTATAGCAGAACATATAATCAAACATGAAAGAGAAATCACTTTTGACCAATATAATACAGTTCTTTGAGGAGGTAAAATTACAGAATAGATTATGGGGTACCAGTAAATGTTAAATATTTGGATTTCCAAATGAAATGTGATAAGGCTACTTAATAATATCAGAGCTCATGGTGTCGGGGGTAATATATTAGCATGGATACAGGATTGGCTAACTAATAGAAGTCAACAAAGTGGGATAAACAGGACATTTTCAGGGTGGGAAGCTATTTTTTGTGGAGTGCCGTAGTGTTCAGTACGAGCATCACAATTATTTACAATATATATGATTAACTTAGATGATGGAAGTGAATCTATTAATACCTAGTTTGCAGATGACACAAAAATAGATAGGAAGGCAAGTAGTGAGGATAGCACAAAGAGTCTACTGAAGAATATAGACAGGTTGAGAGAATGGGCAAAAATATGACAAATGGAATATAATGTGGGGAAATGTGAGATTATGTATTTTGGTGGGTAGAACAGCTGAATGTCATTTAAATGGAGAAAGATACAGAAAAAAAAGGATTAGCGGGTCCTCGTGCATGAATCATAAAATACTAGTATCCAAATTCAGTAGGTAATAGGGAAAGCAAATGTAACATTGGCCTTACTTCTAAAGGGTGAACTGGAGAACTAGGGAGCTCCAGGAATATTGTGAACAATTTAGGGCCCATTGTCTTAAGAAAAGTATATTAACATATACATTCCAGAGAAAATTCAGTTGGCTGATTATGTGTGTGGATGGATTTTCTTATGAAAATAGCTTGAGTAGGTTGGGACTGCACTCATTGGTGTTTAGAAAAATGAGAGGAGACATTTTTGAAACATATAAGATTCTTCGGGGGCTTGACAAAGTAAAACTGAGATGTTGTTTCCCCCAGTGGGGAGAGGGCATAATCTCACAATAAGAAGTCACGCATTTAAAACAGAGATGAGGAGGATAATGGTTCTGTGAAATTCTTTGTTACAGAGGGGTGTAGAAGTTAGATAGTTAAGTATGTTCAAGTCTGAGATAGATTTTATAATCAGTAAAGGACTTGAGGTTATGGGGATAAGCCATGAAAGTTCGGTTGAAGATTATCAGATCATGATAGTCTCATTGAATGGTGGAGTAGACCTAATTGGCTGAGAGCTGCTTGCAGATATTACAGTCTTATGGTGGTTATGATCTAAACTTTGGAACTTGCCTTAGTTGTTCTACAGGGGTGACTGGCATCTAAGGAACATCCAAACTTAGACTTCATGGCAGTAACAGAGAAGTATCACAGGAGTATTAATTCGCACTTGTTTTGAGTGGACCTAGAAATAGGTGGCAGGATGTGAACGAGCAGGAGTTTTGTTAAAAATAAAGACAAAGTTCTGGAGAACTGTTTGTCTCTTCACAGATGCTGCCAAACCTGCTGAGGTTCTCCAGCATTTTGTTTACATTTCCAATAACCAGCATCTGCACTATTTTGATTTTAGGAGCTTTATTAAAATTGGAGTTCTATACTGTGCTTATGAAAACTGATATTGCCCTTTATACTGGCCACTGCGAGGGCATTTGCAGCACAGAATACAAAGCAAGCCTTATTAACAGCATTGCTGGAAATCCCACATGAATAATATCTTTTAAAAAAACAGATTAGTCAATTACCAAGATGCCTGACCCTACTTTAATCTTCCAGGCCACTTGATCTCTGCTTGGTCCCATCTTGGAATAGTTCCCTCTTCAACACCCCATGTCCCACCCACACTCTGCTTCAGAACCCATTTCCTCGATGGAAGAGCCATGGAATATTCTGACCCACTGAATATCAAGCTACTGTCAAAATTTATTCTGTCTTGGCAATCTTGGCAAAGTATTCCAACTGAGCCATCAACATGGAAAGATTTCAAGCTGCTGATAAGCTTCATTGAGCAGAAGGTGCGATTGTCACCAGTGAAAATGAAAATCAATCGCAGGTACTCTTAAACTCATTGAGAAGGGAATCATGATCAACAAAAATGTGCAAAGAAAATGGAAAATACTGCGAAACATAAATTACCACTTGTTTTCAGGTGCTGGTCAACCAGTTGTGTATCTTATTTATTTATTTATTATAATTACAAGAATTTAACATTTTTTAAAACATTTAACAAATACCATTGTGTTGGCCACACACTTGTTAAATATGTGGTTTTGAATGGAAAGTCAAATTACATTACTAGATATTTTAAATTTTTTTTAAAAGATACTTGTAACACTGGAAGCATTGTGTTGCTAATAAGATTCTCATACTTAATCAGGAATGATAGCCTTGCTTAACATCTTTCAGAAATCGGCCAGTAATATTCAGCAAGTTAATTTAGAAGGGTGGGGCCTTCTATATTAAAGACTTTGTTCAAGTTCGGGGAAAACTTTCACACAAACGCTCCTTGTATTGAGGCAACAATCTCTAGCTTGACTTGGTTACCATCAATATTAGAAAGCTGTCAACACAATTCAATGAGTACATCTGATGCTTTCCAGAAGGATATGAGAAAAATCTAGCTTCTTTATCTGATTTCCTCCCTCAAGCACCTTATTATTCATATTACCCAAGATAAGACTCTTAATAGCAGAGGTGAGACGTGATGCAAAATTCGCAACATTGAGATTAAACTTTGTGTTGTGCATTTGGGTGAAGAAAAGATCAATTGTTTTTGGTGAGCACCTCAGAATGGTAAACATTTAACTTAATTTCTTTGATTTTTTTTCATCCTTTTTGAAAGAAGTGCATGGAATTATTAGTGTTTAAAAGAAATAGTGTCATTTGATTTATTTTTATCATTATTTTAGTTCTTAATATGCAAGCATTCCCTTGGTAAGTTAAAAACAGTAAGTGCAGGAGAAACTCAGAGGTCAGGCAATATCTGTGGTAAAAGAAGAAGCTAATATTTCAAATGCAATATAACTCATCTTCGGAACTGAGGAGATAGTTTATAAAATCATACGGGGCATAGATAAACAGAATAGCAAGGGTCTTTCCCTTGGGTGGGGGAGTTCAAAGCTAGGGGTCATAGTTTTAAGGTGAGAGGAGAAAGATTTAAAAAAAGACATCAGTGGCAACTTTTTTTACACAGAGAGTGGTTCATATATGGCATGAACTGCCACAGGAAACATTATATGGAGGTACAGTTACAACATTTTAAAAAACATTTGAATAAGTACATGAATAGGAAAGGTTGAGACGGATACGGGCCAAACGCAGGCAAATGGGACTAGTTTAGTTTGGGAAACTAGTTGGACTGAAGGGCTTGTATGACTCTATGACGATGGCATTAAACATGTTGACCAAGAAATTTGTCAGCATCTATTTTGTGGCAGCTCTGTCTCAAATGGAAAGGTTTGAGAAATATGAGATGATGGACTTAGAACCTCATTATCATGTAAAAGATGCAGCAGTCAGAATTGGCACAGTTAATATTCGGGTAACAAACTAGATTAAGGCATAGTATCTGCAGTATTGTTAGCTGGGTTTTAAAATATGATGGGAGGTGGGGACAAGTTAGCTGGATGGGACATCATGAGGATTTGCAGTGTTGGTGGCTCGACTATAGGTTACAACAGGAGGTGGAGAAAGGAAGACTGGGAGGTTGGAACTAGTGACAATCGTTGGGTAGAGTTCAGAGGGTGTGAAGTGGTGAAGAGTTGGGCCATTCTTGGAGAGCAGAGTCTGGAGTGAGGTTGGAAACCCTGGGCCTGGCAGCTGCAGTGATTGATTACAGGCACTCAAGAGGGAGCAGAAACAGATATCATGCCTCTTTGATGTCTATGTTAAAAGCGTAACGTCTGCTTCTAAACTGGGAAAAGGACGTCTCTCATTTTAACAAAGTTACTTCCAGTGTGGCCCACACCATATTTGTGTATCCACAAAACAAATGCCATTTTCAATTTAAAATTAAGGCACTTGTACTGTCAAATTGAGCCTTGATTTCAGCATTGCTAGTCTAACCCATAACAGAGCACAACAGAGAGAGAGAGAGAGAGAGAGAAAGAGAAAGAGAGATTATTATTGGAGTAAGTGATGGTAAGCTCAAATGGCCAGATAGATTGAGTGTAATTCACAGTAACTTTAATGATGCAGGGTTTGATTCGTGTTCTGGCAAAAATTAACATAGAGCCTGCCTCCCTTGCCTGCCTTGTCCAGCAGATGAATTGTATAAGCCATGGTTTAGCAACCCTTGAATAATTCCAGTTGAAGAAAAGGTGAATGGTTAAAAGAATTTTTAAACACTACTATCAAGATAAATTTGTTTTGAAATCATATTGTTTAATTCCTTTTCCCTCAAATTTAGTTTAATATAGTTAAGTATAGACAGCCTGTTGCTATAACAACTGATGGAGAGTTACTAGTCTTCGTAAGTATCAAATGTATCATAAGACCATAAAACATAGGAGCAGAAATTAGGCCATTCAGCCCATCGAATCTGCTCTGCCATTCAATCATGGCTGAAAGGTTTCTCAGCCCCATTCTCCTGCTTTGTCCACGTAATCCTTGATCCCCTTGACAATCAAGAACCTATCCATCTCAGTCTTAAATATACTCAATGACCTGGCCTTCACAGCCTTCTGTGGCAATGAATTTCCATAAATTCACCTCTCTCTGGCTGAAGAGGCTTCTGATCTCTGGTCTAAAGGGTCTTTCCTTTATTCTAAGGCTGTGCTCTTGGGTCCTAGTCTCTCATGTTAATTGAAACATCTTCTCAATGTCCACTCTGTCCAGGCCTTTCAGTATTCTGTAAGTTTCAGTTAGATTCCCCTCATCCTTCTAAGTTCCATCAAGTATTTAAACAAGATGTTCTTACTGTATTATTACCCTGAATGAATAAAAAAGATACGAAACTCAATGGTTGAAAGAAAAAAAACAGGAGATCAGCCAAATGAAGCAATAAACTTTGAATTCTAAGCCTGTTTTAATAATTTTCTTATTGCTAAGAGGAAGGAAAATAAATAAGGCCAGGAGTTACTATCCCTGGCTATTACCTAAAATAATCATTAATCTCCGATACATTGTGAAAGTGAAGCATTTATATCACCCTTTTTTAATTTCTTGATATAATTGGTCTGTGGTAAGTGTAAAAGGAGCCAGGCCTGTCTTGTGTGGGGTTCTGATGAAGAGCTTTTGTCCAAAACATCAATTTTCCTGCTCCTCAGATGCTGCCTGACCTGCTGTACTTTTCCAGCACCACTCTAATCTTGTGGGGTTCATCAGCAGCCTAAGCAGTAACCATCAGTTTCTTTTTAAAGTTGTGTTTTCAAAAGGAGAACACTAGTTCCCCTCTGATCAAACTCCCTCCCTTTATCCTTACCTATGAACACTTACCTGAGGGCCACTGCTACATTTAAGCCAGCAAAAGCTGCATATGGAGGCAGATCTTCCTGTCAATTTAAATGATGCCCAAGGCCTAATTTTGAGATGGTCTTGAATCTATCAGTTCAGGGCATATGTTGACAGCCGTATTGTTGTCTTTGAAAGGAAAATTTGTTAGAACTATAAAACCATAAAAATGATACAGCACAGAAGGGGGCTGTTGGGCCCATCTTGTCCATGCTGTCCCAAAGGCACCTTGGTGCACTTTCTAATCCCATTTTCCTGATATGGCTTATTACCCTACGGCTTATAATACTTAAGATGCAGAACCAGGTGCTTTTAAAAGAGTTTTGATGGTCAAACATTTGTGTTATAGTATAAATTGTCGAAAAAGAACTGAGATCATTACTTCAAATCCTAATGTTAGGCTACTTCAGCTAAGAAGATGTTGGGAAAATATAGATAGCTTAGTGCCTATAGGATAGTGTACAAATTTCCTGCTGCTGATTACAATTCTGTTATGAATCAACCAATATAGGGAAAGTATATGATTGAAGTTGGACATAAAACCTTTCCCATGTTTGAATTATCCATTGACAATCAGGATCTGGGATCACATTTAAAACATGGTAGTATACCTCAGTAAACTGGTACACTGATGAGATATAAGGAGGTGTTGCAGGTCACTGTGCAAAAAAATGCTTACTCTTCATAATCCTGCAAAGTCAGTACACTCATCTTTTATCTGAAGGAAGTGAAGGAGTTCAAGCGCATTCAAAAAGGTTTCAATTATTAATACTAATGTATGTTTTATGGATAGTTGAACATGCAGGAGAAAAAGGTTTCATTTTATTGAGAAAATAACATGCCTATAATGAACTAATTAGAATTAAAAATCACATTACAGCCATAATTATAAAGACATAAAATAATTAATTTTTCTTGAGATTTAATTTGAGAATAAAAGAATGTATGACAAAAATATGACTGCCAAAATGGTTGTTCCCTTACAAACCAAATTGAGCTCATTTAAATTAAATGAATGGAATACTATGTAACAGGTCCTTTACCTCATTTGGACAAGCTAAATTCATTCTGGGATGTAGGACATAAAATATTTTAAACTGCGTCTGGATGACACATTTTGCTCTGCAATATTATATCAATGGGTGATTGGTTTATTAGGGAGGGTGCATTTAAAATAGATAATTCTGAATGTTTTGGATAAACATCTGACCTGGTGCAGTTTAATCAACTGGAAATTTTCAGCCTTTGTTAATTTTGTACACTTGACCAGATGATCTGTACAGAGCCAAAGGCTTTTGGCACTCTTTGTTTTTCTGAAGTTTTATCTCTCCTATTAACACATGGGTCAGAGGTTGTGTACGGGAGCTCACACTATTAGTTTATTTGTTCAGATTCTGCATCTTGTTAATTGGTGGTTGGAATTCAGAGCTTTTGTTCTGACAATATTCTGAAATCACGTGGAAAATTGAAGCAGACACCAAATCTCACCAGCCAGGTCAAACCCTATTGTTTGTGATTGCTCTTGTCCTTCAGATTAAATGTCATCCTTTCTTTTTTTCTTGCTTAAACTTCCTGTCTTTTATCATCTTGAGCTGGTTCATGTCTAAATTCAATATTTCAATAATACATAAAATATAGTGAGAGAAAGGGTCACTTTTCTTATTCACCTTTTAGTCACTCAGGATTACTTAGCAAATATTGTCCACTGGCCAGAGTATTGAGTACAGGAGTTGAAAGGTAATGTTGTAGCTGTACAGGACATTGGTTAGGCCACATTTGGAATATTGCATGCAATTCTGGCCTACTTTTCAAAGGAAGGATGTTGTGAAACTTGAAAGGGTTCAGAAAAGATTTATAAGGATGTTGTCAGGATTGGAGGATTTGAGCTACAGGGAGAGGTTGAATAGGCTAGGGCTGTTTTCCCTGGATTGTTGGAAGCTGAGGGGTGACCTTATAGAGGTTTATAAAATCATGAGGGGCATAGATAGGATAAATAGACAAGGTCTTTTCCCTGGGCTGGGAGAGTCCAGAACTAGGGGGCATAGGTTTAAGGTGAGAGGGAAAATAAATAAAAGAGACCTAAGGGGCAATGTTTTCATGCAGAGGGTATTGTATGTGTAGAATAGGCTGCCAGAGGAAGTGGTGGAGGCTAGTACAATTACAACATCTAAAGACCATCTGGGTGGGTACATGAATAAGGAGGGTTTAAAGGGAGATGAGCCCGGTGCTGGCAGGTGGGACTAGATTGGATTGAAATGTCTGGTTGGCATGGGTGAATTGGACCGAAGGGTCTATTTCCATGCTGTACATCTCTATGACTGTATGACTTTATCTAACCTTGGACAGTTTTTGGTTGTGCATGCCTGGCTGGCTTGGTAAACTCAGTTCCTTGTTTGTTGCAAACAGTAAAAGGATTTGCTGTTCAATACAGGTTTTGAGATGTACAGCCTTTTGACATTGTGTGGAGATTGTAACAGAATATGAGGTCCCTGATTGGAGCTGTTTGTCTGGTCCAATCAGGGATACTAGCTGACAGATATAAACAGGAGTCTCAGAGGTTCTATTCACTCTGAGAGCAGTCTCTGAAGGAGCTGGATCAGTGTCGAGGACTCTCCACTCATAAATAAAGGTTGACTTGGTGATGGGATAGCAGTCTCTGTAGAGTTATTTCAGAGATGACAAGAGTGGGATTAATGATATAATTTTGCAAAAGCGCCTATTTGCAGAAGTCCAACTGGATTTCAAACAGGCACTACAACTGGCTTTATCATTAGAAAATTTGACTCTCAGTCACATGAGGCTATATTCGGGCCAATGACCAGAGATAGATTCTAAGGAGCAGCTTAATAGAGGAAAAAAAGGTGGCAAGGCAAAAAGGTTTAGGTAGGGAATTCCAGAGTTTTACAATGTTTGCTGCTGAAGGCACTGCCATCAATGATAGAGCAATTAAAGTTGTGATAAATAACCTGTTAAGAATTGGAGGAATGCAGACATATCCAAGAGTTGTGGGGCTAGAAGAGATAATGGAAAAGGAAGTTATTCTGGTCAGTACATTAGGACATCTTGATTTCCCTTAGATTACTCGGCAGTAGTCTGGTTTTAGTTTAGGAATAGTTCCTTCTATTTGCAAATTAATAAAAATACAGTCATTGATCTACACAAGCTCTGCATCTCTCCTCAGGACCCCTTAAACTCGTGCTCTTAAACAATTAATACACATCTCTCCTCAGGTCTTTTCTTCCCCTTATTTACTATATGCCCTTGTCTTGAACTAAAGTCTCAAACGTCACAGGGCCAGTCTGTGATAATTTCACAACTCTCCCCAAATTTCATTCAGGTTTACTTTTGAGGCTGGTTGTTTTATACACTCACCCTTCTCTCTGCTTAACTAAGCATTCCTTGCGTATGTATGGAGCTTTTAGTAATTTCTCTGTCTTCAGGATTGAAGCATTATGATCATGTTTGTACTGGTTTTCTGCTCAAGGAAGCTATGGCTTACAATTGGAATGTTTCCAGAAAATTATGATCTCCGCTGTTCAGTGTTTTCAACACACTGTTGGAATGTATGCTGGCTATCCTTTTTTACAATATCTGCTAATCTAGCCATTTCTAGAAATTTATGTAGACCAGTTATACCCTTTGATGAAAGTCTCTGATCACCTTTGTTTTCTGCAACTTTTATGACAGTTCCTTGCACTATTATTAGGAATTTCATTAAACCTTTGCCAAATTCACAGTGTTGTTTAATGTTGGGCATGCCTCTTACAATGTTTTCAACATGCCCTAACTCTACAATCTGTGAACTATGTATTAGCATACCTTCCAAAAAGCATATTATTATTCTTCTCCTTGGAGTATATTATTTCAAGTGATGAGGCTATTCCAAATATCAATCAATTAAAAAAAGCATCAACCAAAAAATTACAGTGAAAGTAGGTAATGATTTTGATTACCAGCCCAAAGGTATTTATCGAATCAACTCTTTGCATCTATGTTTATGAATGATGTATTCTTTGTCACTTTTGTTGAGCTATCATCAACTGATGACATTAGATGGATTTCCCTTTGTACTGCCTTGTAAATTGTATCAAGTCTTACATCTCTATTTAGTTTAGGAACAATGAGCACATCTCAGCACCGTTTAGTGGATAGTATGGTTGATGATATTACCTCTTGTTTCAGCATTGTTTCCTTTTCTGCATTTGATTTATTCATTATTGGGTTTAGTTCTTTTCTTGAAGTTATGAAAACAAAACAACATTTGGCTGCATGTAATGGAGTACTTATTTTTCAGTTTATTCAGTCCTGAAAATAAGTCATAAATTCTGCATCACTGTCTTCCTTAGCAACTTTGCCTACTTTGGTTATTTTTAATTTTGAGCATGCTGATCTATTAAGAAGTAAAGTTGTAAGACATAGAATGGTTCAGTTATTTCACACTGTTTATTTTTGAATCTTACCATGATTTGACCTTTGTCTTTCAAATTTGTTTCTTCTGGGCCTTACACTTTAGTTGAAGAAGCTTCTCGCTTCGTTATTTTTTATCGTTTTAACTTATCAGACAATGTATTAATTCCTGCATCAGTGTCCAGTTTAAACTCAATAAATTGTCCCTCTACATTAAGATTTACCAGCTAGTATTTACCGTCTGGATCACTGTCTCCCCTGGGATATCTAGCCTCTGTGGCTGTGACTCTCCTACCTATTAGATCGGGCTATGTTGCACATTCTGCTAATGTTTTCTTTCAGAATTTGATTTTAGAATGACAATACTTCTTTAAATGACTATGTCTCCGATGACGATGACATTCAATCCCTCCTGCTGGACAATCAAGTCAGTTCTGTGCCTTAATCCCAACACATCCAAAGCACTTGCGAATGACAGTTGACGTGCTTTTAGTATTTTAGCAGACTTCAGTTTTCGCACACCTTTTGGTTTGGGGTCTACTTATTGCAGCAACTTAGTTGACTTCTTCCACAGAGTCGGGTTTGGCAGCATCTGTGGAGAGAGAAACAGAGTTAATGTTTTGAGCTAAAGAATAATATTTCTTCAGAATTGAAGAGAGATGAAAAGACCAAGGGTTTTGTGCTGCTATAACAGAATGGGGTGGGGTTGCAGAGGTGCTAGTCAAACACGTAAACAGAAACAGTGAAAGGTTAAGGAATATTGGAGATCAAATGAGTCACACAGTCCTAGGACAGAAGTGTGAACGTGAGATCAAAATGATACATTGAAATGTAAAGTGTACAGAAGATGGGGTCATGCTTGTGGACTCCGTAGAGGTGTTCTGCAAAGCAGTTTAGTCTCCTCAGTGTAGAGGAGATTGCATTGAAGCAGTAAATTGAATAGATTAGATTGAAAGAAGTACCAGTAAATCACTGTTGCACTTGGAAGCAATGGTTGAGGCCTTGGTCGGTAAGGACGGAGAAGATAAAGACACAAGTGTTATCTTTTCTGCGAATGCAGGGGAAGGTGTTATAGGGAGTACAGGGTGCAATAGAGGAGTGGAACAGGATGTCACAGTGAAAATGGTGTCTCTGGAATGCTAAAAGGAAGATGCTTTTGATGGTGGCATAATTCTAGAGATGGCAGAAATGGTAGGGGATGATCCTTTTAATGCAGTCTTGTAGGATTGAAAGTGAAACTAAGGGGAACTCTGTTGTGGTTCCAGGAGGGAAGAGAAGGGATCATGAGAAATGTAAAAAATGGTCAGTCACAGCTGAGGTTCCTGTCAACCACAGTTGGAGATGAGGATCCTTGGTTGAGAAATGAGGAAGAATGTCAAATTGCCATTATGGAGGCTAACATCAATGGCACACATAGAAAAAAAATGGAGAAATAGGGAAAAGCTAGTGTTAACAAATTTATCTCCATCATTCTCCAAACCAAGACATCACTAGGCTGGTGGAGCTTTATCCAACGGCAAAATTAACTCTTTCAGGCCATTGACTTCTAGCACAATGTGATGTTATATCATGATCCATGATGCTCATGCTTTTAAACTGTTGCTCCACAGTAGGAGTGTGCTAATAGATGAGTCTGAAAACAAGAATGAGCGTTTTAAAATTAAGGCATGGTTTAACTGACTTACTGGAATTACTAATAACCACTGAGAAGGTAATGATCCTGTAATTGTCAATGATTTAAAATGCCTTAGGTTAAAAATATGAAAATTTTTTATGTTCCTGATGATTATCTTTTAAAATTTGAACCAAGTGAAAAATTGAAACTGACAATTTGAAATGAAACCTTGATCTGAAGTTTACTAAGTATCAGGTAAGTGATCACCTGAATCTGTGTCACTCTGTGTCAAGGGGTTGAGTAATAGAGTCATGATTGCAGAGGGTGGCCCTCATCTCCCAGTAACCATCCTCATAACAAATTTGGCCCTTGAAATGAAGCAGGAATCTGAATGTTAGCAAGGATATAGGCAACACGGTAGCTCTCAGAGTACCTGGCACAGACTTCTAAAATGTGATACCAGAGTTCACGCGACTTGTACATTGACCAAATGGAACACATTTCCATTGATGAAATCTACTGTATTTTGAGAGGATGCCCTCAATACAGCATCTATACAATCTATTGACTCCTGCAGTAGGAGATTCTGGATCAGTGGTGCTGGAAGAGCACAGCAATTCAGGCAGCATCTAACGAGCAGCGAAATCGACGTTTCGGGCAAAAGCCCTTCATCAGGAATAAAGGCAGAGAGACTGAAGCGTGGAGAGATAAGCTTGGGGAGGTTGGGGGTGGGGAGAGAGTAGCATAGAGTACAATGGGTGAGTAGGGGAGGAGATGAAGGTGATAGGTCAGGGAGGAAAGGGTGGAGTGCATAGGTGGAAAAGGAGCTAGGCAGGTCGGACAAGTCCAGACAAGTCATGGTGACAGTGCTGAGCTGGAAGTTTGAAACTATGATGAGGTGGGGTAAGGGGAAATGAGGAAACTGTTGAAGTCCACATTGATGCCCTGGGGTTGAAGTGTTCCGAGGCGGAAGATGAGGCGTGCAGGTAAAACTTTGATGGATGTGAAAGGCTCCTTTAGGGCCTTGGATAGAGGTGAGGGAGGAGGTGCGGGCACAGGTGGGTCGTAGGGGGGCGTGGACGAGATGCGTTGGAGGGCATCTTTAGCCACGTGAGGAGGTTGAGCAATTCATCAACTTCACCAACACATTCCACCCTGACCTTAAATTTATGTGGACCATCTCTGACACCTCCCTCCCCTTCCTGGACCTCTCCATCTCCATTAATGACGACCAACTTGACACTAACATTTTTTACAAACCCACCGACTCCCACAGCTACCTGGATTACACCTCTTCCCGCTCTATCTCTTGCAAAAATGCCATCCCGTATTCCCAATTCCTCCGCCTCCACCGTATCTGCTCCCAGGAGGACCAGTTCCACCATAGAACACACCAGCTGGCCTTCTTCTTTAGAGACCGCAATTTCCCTTCCCACGTGATTAAAGATGCCCTCCAACGCATCTCGTCCACATCCCACACCTCCGCCCTCAGACCCCACCCCTCCAACCGTAACAAGGACAGAACGCCCCTGGTGCTCACCTCCACCCTACAAACCTTCGCATAAACCAAATCATCCGCCGACATTTCCGCCACCTCCAAAAAGACCCCACCACCAGGGATATATTTCCCTCTCCACCCCTTTCCGCCTTCCACAAAGACCGTTCCCTCCATGACTACCTGGTCAGGTCCACGCCCCCCTACGACCCACCCTCCCATCCTGGCACTTTCCCCTGCCACCGCAGGAACTGTAAAACCTGTGCCCACACCTCCTCCCTCACCTCTATCCAAGGCCCTAAAGGAGCCTTCCACATCCATCAAAGTTTTACCTGCACATCCACTAATATCATTTATTGTATCCTTTGCTCCCGCTGCGGTCTCCTCTACATTGGGGAGACTGGCTGCCTCCTAGCAGAGCGCTTTAGGGAACATCTCCGAGACACCCGCACCAATCAACCACACCGCCCCATAGCCCAACATTTCAACTCCCCCTCCCACTCTGCCGAGGACATGGAGGTCCTGGGCCTCCTTCACCACCGCTCCCTCACCACCAGATGCCTGGAGGAAGAAAGCCTCATTTTCCGCCTCGGAACACTTCAACCCCAGGGCATCAATGTGGACTTCAACAGTTTCCTCATTTCCTCTTACCCCACCTCATCCTAGTTTCAAACTTCCAGCTCAGCACTGTCACCATGACTTGTCTGGACTTGTCCAACCTACCTAGCTCCTTTTCCACCTATGCACTCCACCCTTTCCTCCCTGACCTATCACCTTCATCTCCTCCCCCACTCACCCATTGTACTCTATGCTACTCTCTCCCCACCCCCAACCTCCCCAAGCTTATCTCTCCACGCTTCAGTCTCTCTGCCTTTATTCCGAATGAAGGGCTTTTGCCCGAAACGTCGATTTCGCTGCTCGTTGGATGCTGCCTGAACTGCTGTGCTCGTCCAGCACCACTGATCCAGAATCTGGTTTCCAGCATCTGCAGTCAGTGTTTTTACCTTTTTATCCTGCAGTAGGAGAACCCAGCTGTATTTGTAAAACAAATTCCCCAGGCTTTAGCACTGAGCTTTCCATGGGCAAATAAGTTGAAGTAAAGTGATTAGTCACAACTTGCCTCTTGATAACATCCTTGATATTTTGTGGGTTGAAGGCTGTGCAATACCACGTAGGTCTCCAGAGGAATATTGGAAGCAGCCACCTGCATATAGATGGCGTAGTTCTGTGACGGTGTCCTGGCAATTTGGCTCACTCGTTTGGAGGAAATGGCATCGAGGATAATAGATTTGGGACTTCCCAGGGAAACGTCATCAGTGACTTCTTCAATGGAGAGGCTGTTCAACAGCCACCGGAGATTGCTGCTGACCCTAGACTTGTTGACACATCTGTTCATCTGTAAATTTTCTGGTCGTTTGTTGTACTGCAGCATCAGCAATGCTAATCACTGCTGTGGTCCAGAAATGGATCCAATGAACTTGTGTGGGTTACATCAGAAACAGAACAGATTCTTAGTAATGCCTCTACATGGATCTTTGATATAATAAACCTTATTCCAACGTATTCTTCTCTAGTCATGCCATGTAAATTAAGTAAGAAACTGTAAAAACAGTAGCATTCACACAATCATTCGCACCACTCAAGAACGGCAACATTGCATATGAGAGCATGTTGCTAACTACTTACAGTAAACGATGAAAGGAGATTAACTTTATGCTCTTTGCAGCCCATGACAACTTCAATTGTATTTGTGAATTGTGGCCCACAGATGATGCTTTTAACATCAATAGTACTTGTTTGTGACCAGGATCTATATCCCATGTAGTTAGACACTACATATGTTTCATAGCCACATGTGCTATGATTATGGATATCTACAATCTATACTGGGAAAGTGTCTGCTTAATGCAACTACTCTTTGAAGGGCATCATGCTATTCTTCAGTGGATCCTGTGTTCTCAAGCAAGAGAAAAAAAGCTTAGTCTACCCTGTCTGGGTACGGTAACAGTCACTTTTCATTTCCATTGCATATTTGCATTTCAGTTGAGAATGAAAGGCAACACAGATCGCAGTTTGCAGTGAGTTGCAGACTCAGCCTGGTAACCGAGGTGATGCCACCACCCCCTGCGAAACCTTCCATGCTCCTTCATTTCCTGCACTCCCTGTCGATGCCATCAGTTCTAAGCATCCTCGCTTTCTTACCCAAATGTATCATTTAATACTTCATCTCCCAACATTATCCCTTCAGCTTCAGTACTGCAACTTAGCCTTATCAATCATTGTGATGTGTTGTCCTCTCGGTCCATCAAAGCATGGAAATTGGCAATTGTCAACGACCGCTGCCTGATCTCTATGCCCTTCACCAACTGACCTATTGACAACTGTCCCCCTTGATTCAACTGAGGATTACTGTCCTTTGAGACATGTCCATTTGGTTGAAGCCCTTACAGTATGTTTGACACATAATTTACACCGTATGCCATCAGCCTGACACTGATGTAACATTATGCTGTACATCAACATGTCCATCCTCTTGATTGATGACAACCTCGGCTAGTTGCCAGCTATTTACATCTGTTTTAAACAGCATTGCAAGACAGAACTATTTTCCAACAACAGCAAAACTAATTCTGCTGCTACATCCTATAATGCTGGGGGACAGTATTTCGCAGTGTGGGGTGATTGACATGCAAGCTCAGAGGGAGTTCCCAGAGTGGCCCTCATTAATGACCACACAAAAGCCCAAGAGGGGCATCCTGTGGTAGCAAAGGCACCACAGCTTGAAGTGTTGCTACTTTCTCTCCCCCTCACCCCCCTCCCTCCCCCACACTCCTCCCCACCTATCCCTCCACTCTGGAGGCTCCCTGCCTCCATTCCTGATTAAGGACTTTTGCCCGAAACGTCGATTTTCCTGCTCCTCGGATGCTGCCTGACCTGCTATGCTTTTCCAGCAGTACTCTAATCCAAACTCTGGTTTCCAGCATCTGCAGTCATCACTTTTGCCATTTAATTTTAACCTTATTGCGAATCTTCTTGCAAGGATGCCTACCTTGAAGAAGTTCTCCTCCTCTCTCCACAGCAATCTCAGTTAGTCTCTCTCTCACTGCAACTCCCAGGGTACCAGCTGTACTCACTATTATGGTGTCATCCGCGGCCTGCCTCCAAAAACTCGCTAGGGCCAGCTTGGCTATTTAGTTATAGCTCTTTGAAACAAATTTACATTTACTTCAATGGTGCCTCAACACTGAAGGGGTATTTTTCTTGCACAACTTGCAACTTAGGTTGCTGCCAGTTCTAACGATAGTGCTGAGGAGTCTGCAAAATTGTCCATCTTCTCATTGGGTTGGCAGCTCTGCGAGGCAGGCAATGTTCTTAACTGAGCAATGGATCTAGTGACATGACCTGTGTGGCCACTGCCTAGAAAATGCCACTGCCAGTAAAGTGCCACCCAAGGCCCTACCACCTGTTTGCATATCGTTAACTCCTTATTTCTATCCTGACTGTGGGTCATCTCAACTCCTGAGTATTGTCAGCCCTGTGTTTTTTGATGATGTCTCCAAAGAGCAGAATGTGGATGAAGAATTAGTAGAGGACCATGGTAAAGCCCATCAGGGCTCTGCAGGTAATGGTACAGAAATGGGAATAGAAGCCATAGTGGGTGACTCTCTGTCTATGGACAAATAAAAAGACAACCAGATGAACACAATCTGACAGAGGACAGGTATTACAGGAGGATATTGTAGTTAACTATTGTGGTTTGAAAGACTAGCCAATAAGCCTGAGGAGGGAGGGTTCATGATAATCATGGTCACACAGAGTATTTTTATGGTGCTATTTGAGAATTCTACACAAAAAAACTTCAAACTTCACAACTCCCGGATGTAGTTTTCCTACCTCTGAGACAGAAGACCTGGCTGTAAGGTCCACCTGTCCCATGGAGGTCTAACAACATTTCTGAACATTCCTGATGAAGAGCTTATGCTCGAAATGTTGACTCTCCTGCACATCAGATGCTGCCTGAACGGCTGTGCTTTTCCAGTGCCACACTTTTTGACCAACATTTCTGAACAGATTGATTAGGAAATATATAAAGTCAAACAGGAAAACATGAAGGTATATAATTTCTCGAACATAATCTCTTGTTCTATTAATAAACATTATAAGTATGTGCATATTAAATTTGAGGCTCCAGATGTGAGATTCCTAAGTGAAGCCTACAGTATTAAGAGGAGAGAAATTTCATAATAATATAAAGAAAATTGAACATGTTCAAAAATGTAAAAAATGGAAAAGTTGGGTATCATTTAAATGACTAAAGAGATAGGAATCAAATATTATTTTAAATATTTTCTCCTGAACACAATATTTTCCTGAATCACATACAATTTCAATAACCAGAGTTCATAAACTAATTGCTTTTACTTTCCATTCCTTAGTTTTTTTTTAAATAGCTGCATAGCAAATGCAACTCTCATGGAAGAGTTAAAATGATCACTTTAGTTGTACACTAGACAGGTTTTGAATACTTCCTAAATCTTTTGAGTGCTTTGAAAGCATCAGTTAACATCTGTTGCGTCAATAAACTTCTCTGTCTATACAAAAATTCAACACAAATTGCTGGACAGTTGTAAAAATAAAGCAAGAGAGCTCCACCCTGTCTTGCATATTCTCAACTGGCCTCCTTATGCTTTGAAGTACAAACACAACTTTGTCTGTTCAGAACAGCTGCCCGACGTTTATCCTTTCTCGTGCATTTAGTTATAAGGCTGACAAATTCCGTTATTATTTTCTGTAGTTAGCTTCCCATAATTTGTCTTATCCGTCCCCTATCAAATCCACTCACTTCTCAGCTGTACCTATTCAACAGTGTTCTGTGGTCTCCTTCACAGGCCAAACCTGCCTCATATTTCAGCTTGCAGGAAGTAGGGTTTGAGAGTCAATGCTCCAAGCCTTGATTACAAACCCAGTTGCTTAGCTGAAAACCGATCAAAAAAAAAATTGTTCTTTGATTGGCATAAAATATTTTACAAGTGGCTATGTCTGTGCCATAGAATCAGCACAGAACAATCAGAAAATTTAGCTGGCAAGAGTTTGAAACACTTTGTGCCTGGTTCTTTCTGCCTGCACTTGTTTCCAGGCTGGCTGGGTTTTGTGTGCTACAGTGTTTGCACATATGCATTCCATAATCTCTTTGAGCCCACAGGATGTGAGCAAAATTATTTCATTGAGACTTGACAGTTTTCTGGCTTCTGGGCTGAGATTGTGTTATTTGCTTTCAAGCTCTCCTTTCAATAAATGCAAAGTGAAAACCATATTGAATGGAGCTCTTAAAAGAGCAAAGCTTTCTACAGATTATTTTTGTAATGATTAATTTTTTTTAGTATTCTGCTCTTCAAACAATTTTAAAATATTTATGACTTTTCATTTTTTTAATGGGCATTCCTAAATAATTTCCAGATAGTAATTCTGGTTACACTTTAATTCGTTTTCAATATATAATCTATTACACACGTAACTAAAAGTAGATTGTAAGAAAACCATTTATAGGATTTCATCCGAAAAGAAGCAACAAAGAAAGGCACAAGTTTCATGGGATACCAAACAGAGGCAATCATCTGGAAGTAAATTGCCGAATCATATGGTGGTTGCAAGTAAAGGTAAAGTTAAGGTAGAAAGATAACTTGGATGTGTCCTCATAAAGGAGGGCCGAAAATCATTAGCATCTGGAAGTGAATGATACTCAGTGGTTTACTAAAACATCCTAATTCTATCATTGGATCTTAACATATTTCCATGAAGCTCAGGGCCTGCCCAACTTCCGGCAATGAAGACCACCAGGTTACCTGAGCTCATTGGGATCAGGGTGATGACGGGACATGGTTAACATAATGGAGCCAGATCACTTCTGCTCCTTTAAATATGACAAAAAGTATTCTTTCCAAGCTTTGGGAGCTTTTGTGAATAGACTTCAGTAAGCTCAAAAGAACTGTTGCCAATGTCTGTCTGATAACTTACAAATCCAGCCAAATATGAACATTGGAGGATCTTTGGAATGACAACTGCAATAATCTCAGGTGATCATCATGTTCAGAAATGCTCAATAGTCCAGATCTTTAAACATTGCTAAAGGCAGACTGGAATTTGAAGTTGCACTCATCAGAACCAGCACATAGATAACAGAGTTGGGGAAAAAAGAAACATCAATATAAAGAATGAGATGAGAATACTGTTTGATTGGGCCATCATTAGCATGGAGATGCAGCAAGAACTGTTTACTGTCAATCCTTAACTCCAGTTCTCTGCCTTATCTTCATAACCCTTGATTCCTTTACTAATTAAATATCTACATCTCAACTTTGAATATATTTAATGATCCAACTCTCTCTGGTAACGAATTCTACAGATTCACTACCCTCTAGAAAAGACATTCCTCCTTGTCTCTGTTAAATGTCCATTTCAGGATTTCGTACTATGCCCTTTGGGCATCAATAGGTAATATTAAGTTTAAAAAATGCTCTCAAGAGGTTGCTTTTGCAGGGCAAAAAAGATTTAAGGATGTAGTTTAGTCCTCAGATGCCGAGTCTCTGAGACAGCTTCAGACAGCAAACAGTATGATATTTCAATGATCATTCATATGTAATCAGTTTGAGTTGACTCAATCCATTTTAGCTCAGTTGCTAGGAACAGTCCAAAGAAATTCCACATTCTGCGGTCAGGATTAACAAAGTGAAAGCAACTCCCATGATCACAATCTGTTAGATCTAACAAAGTTAGCAAGAAGGCAGGTTTTAGCCAGTACTGGAAAGTAACATGTAACATATACTTTTTCATCAATCTCACCTCACCAGAGTATGTATCAGTTTCTTCTGCCAGAAGATTGGACAAATGCATGTGGGGGCATGTGCAAGTTACAACATCCAGCTCATGTGTCAAGGAAAATACACTCTAAAACACCTGAGGTCACAATTTCATAGAAGCAAGTTTTGGATGAAATCCGCTTCATATTTCATCATTTTTGACCATTTTATTTTTAACAATTCCTTTTAACACTCTGTTTCAAAAAGCAATGATTATTTTTAAGGGTTTAAAAACAGATATGCAGGTGAAAAGATATGGAGATGAAACAATAACTGATTGGTTCACTTATTTGAGTATCTTGAAAAAACACTCTCATTCACTTTGTTTGAAAACCCTTTGATCTCAGTATGTGAGGTTTAAAAAGAGATACACTGTCATCAAAAGGCAGTCTGACATTTTGAGAGCACCAGCAGTAAAAGGCTTTGAGAGACAATGAGGTACAAGGAAATAAATGTTTCCCTAACTGTTGGATGGAATGCAGATGTAGTCCCAGTTAAATAAGATGACTCAGAAAAGCGTAATGGTGTTGAGTTTTCATCAAATTCCCTTACATCCTCTGATTATTGTTGGAAGAGATCCATCCAACAGAAATTATATCAAAAAAAGCCCACTTAGTTTTCTGTGTTTCTCACAGCCAGTCTTTCAAGTCTGGTTACTCTCAGTTTTCTCCATTGCAGTTTATTGTTAAAGATCTCGCATAGATTGGGAGAGTAAAGCTATAGACCACAATGACACCACAGACTCTGGGAATGTCCTTTAAAAGGGCAGCAGCATCATACCGCATAACATCGAAAGGGAATTGTCATGAAACTTCTGTGGGTATTACACTTGGCTGTATTTTATGCTTTTTGTTGAATTCCAAGTTGTGTCATGTTTTCTGGAGGGATTTCTGCCAGGAGGCCTGTTGTGTTTTCTTGCCGTATGTTAACCACTAATCTCATTAAATATCTATTCCACATCTATGTCATCTCTCACATCCAATTCCAGCTCTATCTTACCATGTGCCATTCCCAGAAGAATACACCATTCAATAGATATCTGCCTAAAGACTGGATCCCTTGGATCCAGGTTATCATTAAAAGCCTACTGCGTCCTCGAGGATAGTGGGTCAGGGTGGACAGTGGGTAGAATAAAGGCTAGGGTATAATCAGGTGTGGAAGGGAGTATGGTGGGGACAGGGATGAGTTTAATAGTTACCCAATTAGATCATGTTTTAACTACTTTAAACTTTCTGAGAGGTGGAATTTTTCCAGGCACCCAGCTGTGGGCAATGAGAAGTCTCTTGGAAAAATATGAGACAAGTAGAAATTAAGATCCTTGATGTTGAAAGAGAATCCAATTTTGCACATCAGTTTGAAAAGTGAGATGAAAGTCTTGCTTGTTTGTATTGAGGGTGCACTACTTGCATTCATATCATCTCATTATTCTCTAATCTCACCTTATTTTTATGCAGTTTGCAACTTTCCCAGGCACTGGAGAAAAATGGCGACAATTCCCGATATTAAAATCTGCGCGGATACCTGATGGTTGCTACTTGCTGGGATCTTTTCTAGATATCCAGCTTGGTCAGCATCCCCCAACGTCTCAGGGCACATTCCATAGGGGTCAACTGTCTACACCATCCCTAGCACCAGTACCATACTTAAAAGAGGTTGCACACCTGGACATTTGCTGGCTGAGTGGAGCCCATAGTGATTGAATAGATGCAGCCTAGTCCAATCCATAAGCTAGGTGCCTGTTCCAACGTGGAAAGTGTCCCAGCGACAGCATTGCAATAAGAGCTATGGATGTACTTCAAAGTACAATATCATAGTACAGAACCAGATTGTAAGTGAATGGGAGATCTGCCGCTATGGACAGACAATGCTAGCATGTGCTAGATACCAAGGACCAAGGTGCTTGCCCTGAAATGTTGTTGTGGGTGTCCAAGTTGACAGACCAAAGGGGCAATCAATCAGTGGGTGTTGCAAGATACCTGCTCTAACTTCCACATTGGGAAATATTGACATCTAGTTTGTGTTCAGATTGTGTTAGTTTGGCAACCTGTCTATTAATAAGGTGATAGTGAAAGTGCAAATAACCAATGATCCTCAATCATTAGGCATCTTGTTGCTCTCTAGAAACAACCTCCTCTTGATTGCTGGAACTTTGTTGCAAAATGCGACATGGTTTTTTCAAAGTCGGGAAAGACCTTGCTGCACTTCTCTCTTGATTTTCCCAGAATTTTGCCAAGGCCCATGTCACTTGGAGCCATATAGGATTAGGTCCCAAAAGCTTTGTTGAAATAATTTTCCTGCTTTTGTTTTAACTCTTACTACATCCCCATCTGCAGGTATTGTTCTGTAACTTTGTGAAATCTATATGCACCTTTGCAATTTCAAAAATCAGAACAACACGACACTTGAAAATAGATTTTATAGCATCCATTTTATCACATTCATTGATTTCAGTCTCCATTAAAAGTGTTTTTTGTTTAACATTTGTTGAACTGAAGATTGGAAACTTATGCCAGAAGTAATTGCATTAACTTGAACAATGAGCTCTGCATTCCTGCAAAAGTTCTGAATTCTGGGCAGCATCCAGTGAGATGCTTGCATCCAGTGACAAAGTGATAGTGACATCCTTTCACTGCATCTTCCGTGAGAGCCCAACAATCCATCCATCATGTCAGGTTGTTCACCCTCTCAGGCAGGCAAAAGTGAGGACTGCAGATGCTGGAAACCAGAGTTTAGATTAGTGTGGTGCTGAAAAAGCACAGCAGGTCAGGCAGCATCCAAGGAGCAGGAAAATCAGGCAGCATCGAAGGAGCAGGAAAATAATGAAGGGCTTTTGCCCGAAACGTCGATTTTCCTGCTCCTCAGATGCTGCCTGACCTGCTGTGCTTTTCTAGCACCATTCTAATCTAAACTCTGTTCAGCCTATCAGTATAAAGGTGATTTCTGCCATTGAAAAAACATGGCTGTCTAGTTGTTCCCAGCCAGTGAATGCTTCCACTCTGTCACACTCTTTCCCCAATGCGATAAAAGTGAAGAAAGGATTTTTAAAAATCACCTTGTAAATTTTTGTGTACAGAAGAGATTGGGGTTCTAAGCAACAATCATTTCTTAGACATATATTTCTTTTTAACCTTTAAAGAACAACACAATACTGTTCACAACATAATGTTTTTCTCTGCCACCAATTTCACTTGACCATGCATTCCTCTGGACAAATAAACACAGCACCTGGGAGAAGTCAAGTAGAAGCAATAGCAACAAAGTACATCAAGAAAGTAAATGAAAGTGATAAAAAGACGATATTAACTGCTAGTGAATAGGTTGGTGCAAGTATAGGCAGTGCTACGCATCAGATGTAAAAAATGAGGTCTGCAGATGCTGGAGATCACAGCTGCAAATGTGTTGCTGGTCAAAGCACAGCAGGCCAGGCAGCATCTCAGGAATAGAGAATTCGACGTTTCGAGCATAAGCCCTTCATCAGGAATAAGAGAGAGAGATCCAAGCAGGCTAAGATAAAAGGTAGGGAGGAGGGACTAGGGGGAGGGGCGATGGAGGTGGGATAGGTGGAAGGAGGTCAAGGTGAGGGTGATAGGCCGGAGTGGGGTGGGGGCGGAGAGGTCAGGAAGAGGATTGCAGGTTAGGAGGGCGGTGCTGAGTTGAGGGAACCGACTGAGACAAGGTGGGGGGAGGGGAAATGAGGAAGCTGGAGAAATCTGAATTCATACCTTGTGGTTGGAGGGTTCCCAGGCGGAAGATGAGGCGCTCCTCCTCCAGCCGTCGGGTAGTTGTGTTCTGCCGGTGGAGGAGTACACATCAGATGGCCAATCAAGAGGAAGAATTTTATATAATGGCAACAGTGTTTGTCTAGTTGTCAGTTTTTGGTGCTTAGATGAGTGAATCTACACCTTCAGTAGACTTTCTATTTCACTTTCTGTCATCACAATGACAAGGTGGGAAAAGCATTGAGAAAGTTCCCTTCCTTTCCTTCAATATACTATCATTTAGGAAGGATGTTCTTCCACAATATTATTTACAGTCAGAAATACAGCTGCCAATACATTTTTAATAATGGTAATAGGTATGTATATATTTTAATCAACCTGTTCAGAGGTGGTCGTACACATTCTAAAGCATGTGTGTCTTTGAACTCGGGTCTTCTAGCTCTGAAGTAGGGACACTACCACTTCACCACAAGAACATTGACAGAAACATATTGAGTACAGTCCATACTCTGCCTGCCAACAACTGTGGCATTCTGCACAATTGAACAATGTTGTGTATGAACTCCAGTGCTGATGAAGTGCCAGTTATGTACACCCTAGTAACCGACTGATCAAATTAAATAGAAATCTATTCACTGCAAACAAGAGGAACATGTTCAAGTCAACTGCCTTTTTGAACAAGCATGAAGCTTGGGTACTCTATAGTTCTGCAAGCTCTTTCAGCAATAAAGCGCTAGCTATATTTAGAGATCATATAAAGCCTGAAAGTTATTGCTTGTCGTATTAGAGCATGGATGTTTGGCATATTTTCATGGCATAAATAAAATCTGTTTATTTTTAAAACTTTGACCACTATTACTGTGTGGCAAAGCATATACTTTCTATATACTACTGATTCATGCACTGATTGCAAGGTCCATAATTTCTCCATATTTTTGAAATTTAACTCATACTGTCATTCATGCAGTCATAAGCCATGTTGGTGATACTTGGTAAATGACACATATAGAACTTCATTTATGGATGTTTTCTAATCAACCTGTTCAGAGATGTTATTACACACCTCTAGAGCAAGAGGAACTTGTACCAGGCCTTCTTCACCCAGAGGCAGGGATACTGCAACACAAAAGACTTCTGAACTGCTTTTATATCTATTGCAATGAAGTATTAAACAGCTGAATATAACCACAGCTGAGAAAAGCTTCAGAATTAAAAATATTTGCCACTTGTACAAAAGTAAAAGGGCTAAAGGTCACCCAAATTTCATGAGTGTTCAAACATATGGTTGTTTTTGCTCAATATGTGACAATTTGATAGACGCACCTTATCTGTTTGTCAGGTTGTTATTTACCTTCATATTTATTTTAAATCAACCTCTAGTCAGTTATCTTATTTCCATTAAAAATATCTATGAACATTGCTTAAAGAGGAACTGATAGCAATGTTTTGACAGATGACATTGATACAAGGGGACAGGAAACAGTTCTATTCACTTTCTTGCATGTTTGTTTGGCTACAAATGCATGCGAGCAGGCTGCAGGATATGATGAGCATTGCTAGAGGAAAGCGTGGGTTAATGGAATCAGTTTCTACCAGTGATCTACAGTTGTGCTCTGTAAACATGTCATTACTATATTACAATGAATGAATAAAGGAGCCCATTACACCACAGTGCTGTCAGCTGCAGATGGTGCCATGTACAGTGCATTATATGCATTTGGCCTGCAAAGTTCATGCCATGTGCTTTTGTGAGGGCAGCTCTCTAATCTAACAACTGCATGCTTCCAGTTCACATTGGGCAAGGATCAAGAAGTCCGACGCATGTCTGGAAAGCTCATTGAGTGAACTAATGGTTCTCCGAGGACATTTGCACGGAATAGCTGCTAACATGTTTTGCTTTCCAGATAGAATGGAGGCCAGAAATAACAAAAGCAGGAAGAGCATGTGGACTGCTTCATTTCAGGTTCTTGAGATGCAACAAAAGAAAGAAAATGGTATGCCATTTTTGGGGTCAGTCAAACACATGCATGTATGCCACACAAACAGTGATCAGGAATGATGCACAACTAATCAATTGTCAATATAACTCCTGAGAGTTGTTTGCCTTATGTTTATAAAGCAATGAATTTATAATCTGTTTGATGCAGTTTGGTGTAGATAGCATGGAAGAACATAGGCAATCTTTTCAGTTACATGCATGCACAAGAATGCCCATAAAGCCAAAGTGCAATATATTGCTGATATGTAATATATTTCTAATGTCACACATAAACCTTCCAAGTTAGAACATCTAACCAATCCTGAATGTCAATGTAAGCATGAGTCATGGATTTGCAACCCATAAATCAAGCACTGGGATCACATGATCTATCCTATTCCAGATTTAAATAAGTGCATACTTATGTGTGCTCAAAACAAGATACTGCAAAATAGAGATGACAATAAGCAATTGATGATGGGTTTTTCCCAACTATCTACTGCTATCTTTATATGAGAATTAACTACAAATTCCAGGATAAAAGCATATGGAGAGAACAGAGGTAGATGAATGCCATGGATTCTGTGAAGCTCAGAGCTAGTAGCATTTCCCAGTCTTTTTCCTTCTACTTATAAACTGCTACATACTGAAACACTTCACCATGGAAGCATGAATCGCAGGGGATAATTTTCAACTTTACTGCTTGGACATTTAGGTGGCAGAGCAATTTGCCTGCCCATTGTAAAACATGTGCAAATTGTATCCATTAAGTTCAAAGTGTGAACAATCCACTCTACCACATTGATGGGAATCCATATAATGGCAGTGCATCCACGCACTAGACCTTATCAAAACTTTGTAAGTATCCCCCAACATTTGTGATCACATAGCTGCCTATAGCAGTGACAGACTAAGATGCAGTTTTTTTTAATAGTTATACATCACATGCAAACCTGGATATTGAAGAGTTTTTTTTCCAACCAATGTCATGGATAATAATGAAAATCAGCAATCTTGCCCAGCTCTTTTTCTTTTCCAAGTCCAGAAACACGGATGCTTGTTGTAAGACTCTGACCACCACTCTGATTTATAATCAGCTAACTCAGTGCAGATTAGGGATGTAACATAAAACCATCTGGCCTGAGTGATTCCATTTCATCTTAAATAGTAGAATAATAAACTACTGAGTAACTTTTAAAATCTTAATTTCAAACTTTTAGAGTACTTTGAGTTTTTTTCTCTGACCACAATTCCTAATGAGAATGACACATTAATTACCAAGAGGAATACAATCAGCTATGAAAGTAGCGAAACGTACCTTTAGTGATTTTTCAGTAATGGATTAATTTGTGTTTTTTTACAATAAATGAGTATGAAAATGCAGTGTATATTAGCAGGTGAGAGAACCCTGTGTCAGGATATTTCTTTTCTTGCTGTAAAGTGATAACATCGATCTGACTGAAAACCTCTGTTGCAACTTAATAAAAGTTATTTCTACAAAAGAATCTAGTATGAGAACAGAAAGAAATCTAATACGTACAGTATTCTTATTTCAATTTATGATGCTCAAGTACTTACTTAACAGATGTTCAGTTAATTAGAAGCAACTTTATTTAGTGCAAAAAATTAGTAACAATTGGACTATTAACCCATTGCCCCATCATTCTAATTGCTTCTTCCAACAGCATTCTGTTTTGGTGGAAAAACACTCTGGAATGGCAGAAGGTTAATCCCACGAGTTTCACTAACTGCAGCAAATGTTATGTATGTTTCTGAGTTTCTTCTTTCCTCCTCTTATTATCATGCATAAAGGATATGTCTTTGTTGGCAAAATTTTCAGAGGACAACTCCTAACACTATTCAAATGAACAAATACAGTTTTATTTGCCAAAATTAGTGATACAATAATCAATTTTTAAAAAAAATATTGTGTCGCCTTAGTTATGGCTGAAAGACCTGACCCTATCATCAGGCTGATGTTTAAATACCAAAGCATATGACAACAATGTAGCAATTACAAAGGCTGTTAATCTGAGCTCCTATTACCCCTGCCACACTCCAAAGCAGGAGCAGGGCAGCTGGTGTGAGTTCACTGGAGCAGTATTTTCCCACAGTCCTGGGATTTGACACATGGCTCTTAGACATTCCTCAGCCTCCAGAAAAAGACAGTGTTTGGCCTTGACTCAAGACAGAATGCTGCGAGCTTGGAGCTGCTGATTAACAGGTCCCGCCCTTGGCAATCTTGTGTTTAAAACTTGGAAACGAGGAGGCTGCTTTCATGACTCAGACTCAATAGTGGTTATTTACAGCAGTTATTTGTAACCCTTTAAGGATCGAACAATACTACAATAGTTGGTTTTCTGTGGCAGTAAACAAAATGCTGAATTATCACTGAGTGTAGGAAAGCATGAATAGGCTATTTTGGATATTGCCTTTGATGTCACTTTATCAACAACCTTTTGACAAAAATCTTTGAACAGAAGAATGGAACAAAACACTTTGAATGGCCTGCTTCCACCCTGTAGTGTTTCTATGATTCAGAACATTTGAACCAATAAAAATATCATTCGACTTACAAATTGATGTTCATATCCTTTTACTCTAGTTTTTTTTCCCCTATACAATCTAGTTATTAGTATTTTCTAATCAACTTGTTTACAATCTAGTTATTTTCCTGTGCACATCTGCATTATCCAGCTTGACCTCCTTGACCTACTGGAGCATTTGACTGGCATCCTCCTTTGCTTTCCATGCTGTAACTCCATTAGACTGTCCCCATTTTGTTCAATTCTTATCTGTCCAAGTTTCTAGCAATAGCTTGTCTGTTCATCTGCCATCTCCCTTCCCTACCCATCATTCCCTACCATGTTTACCTCAGAGATACTCCAAGGTCCAATATTTGGCACCCTCCTGTTCTTTATAATAAGTACCATCTTAATGATGTTATTAATAGACATAGAACCACAAAGCTATAGAAGCCAGTTAGCTAATCATATCTGTGTTTGCACGCTGAAGGAATATTTCAGCAAATGCTGCTTCCTCACCTTCTACCTGAAATCTTCTACATTCTTCCTTTTCAGATAACAATCCAATTCCCTCTGGAACACCTCAGTTGTACCTTCCTCCACCACATTCTCAGGTGGTGCATCCAGATCTTAACTACTCACTGCATTAGTCAGATTTCCTCAGGTCACTATTGTTTCTATTGCCAATGAACTTAAATCTGTGACCTGGTCCTTGATTCTTCCGCCAATGGAAATACTTGGTCCCAGACCCCTGGTGATTTTGAACAACGCAATAATCTTCCACAGTTAAGCTAACAAAATGCAACTCTAGCTTTCTGCTACAGCTTTTAAATATCATGACCTCTGTTATGCGGTCAGATAATTGTGCCATGAAAGGGCGGAGACGTATTGCATTATCCTTACTGCTTTCAGTTCAGTAAGTCGATGTCCAGTTGAGGTTCCTACAAATTTTCTGTTCATAGAAGTTATTCTTTTAAAGGAGCTCAGATAAAGTCAGATTGCTGGTGATTTTGGAATAAACTGAGAATTAATGTTTGGAGGGATATGGGCCGGATGCTGGCAGGTGGAACTAGATTGGGTTGGGATATCTGGTTGGAGTGGACAGGTTGGACCGCAGGGTCTGTTTCCATGCTGTGCATCTCTATGACTCTATGACTCTAGGACACAGATGAAATACAGCGATTTTGCTTTTCCAGAAATCAGACTTTTGTGAAATGTTGAATTCAGAGGAAAGTAATGAAAGATTGTATAATTAAAGAAGATTTCAAACATGTGACTGAGCATTCAAGTTGAGCAAATTAGGTAATGAGTTGGGACCCGATGTCTTGGACAAAATATTTTATGTTATGCGGCTTATGACTGTAAAATCATTAGTAGTAAATCAAATGATAATGGTTTTAGTAGTCTTCTTTGTTCAGAAGTAGTTGAGGTACACATCTCATTTGTTATTATTTGTATTGACTGGGCCAAAATGTTCCACTGTAGAAGGAGTGTCACATTCCAAGAAGGTAATGGAAATTTTTGTCCTCTTGGTAACTGCTGTTCAGAACTATCCAAAAACTCGGATAAACTGGTGTCATATGATCAGTGGCATCCATATTGCCAGCCCAGAAAAGTATCCATTTCTTAATTGTCAAATCAAAGATAAACTTTGAACGTTCTTAAACTTGACACTCACAAGATTGAGGCCATTTTGTTTGGTTTCTAACCAAACCTCTGTAATCTTGTTCCTTATCCAACATTTCTCAATTGTTCTGAAAGATTGAACAAGGTGGGCACATTGTCAGTATCCTGTTCAACTGTAGTGCAGTTCAAATACCACATCATAGTTTTTACAACATTACCCTTACCTTTGCTGTGTTTAGCTTCTCTCCACCAATTTTTCAATCTTTGCTTACATTGAATCCAATTTATCCAAAGTCCTGCTGGCTACATTCCATTCCTACTCACTCATAGTCTCTGTACAGACTTTTCATCCCCAGACTATTCAAATCAAACTCTTATTGTTTTGAAATTTCAGCTTTCCCTCCCACTTCACGTCTATGACCTCTTTCACTCTGAGTTCTCCAGTGATGAGTCTGGTCTGATCTGCTGTCCTGCTCTATCTACTTCATCATCAGTGGCTAAAGTCTTCTATGTCCAACTTTAGCCACATTTGGAGATAGCTGAGTTAGTGATTGACTGACTGTCAGATTGCTCAAATCATGAGTCCATGTATGGAGTCAGCTATTATGAGGGGGCCTAGCTTTAAATTAAGGGGTTGTAGATATAGGACAGATGTTAGGGGTAGATTCTTTAATCAGCGAGTCGTGAGTTCATGGAATGCCCTGCCAGTAGCAGTGGTGGACTCTCCCTCTTTATGGGCATTTAAGCAGGCATTGCATTGGCATATGGAGGATAGTGGGCTAGTGTAGGTTAGGTGGGCTTGGATCGGCGCAACATCGGGGGCCAAAGGGCCTGTACTACGCTGTATTTTTCTATGTAATATGTTCTATGATCAAAAATTAAAATAATTTTCAAACTGATGACTTGAGTAGTCTTCTGTCAGAGCAGACAATATGCACATAATAATCAAAATTAGGCAGTCATGTACAATAAGTTCACTCAACCAGGTTAGCAATAATAAATCAACTTGGAATTGCAGCACTTAAAGCACAAATTTAAAAAGATTCAAGAGATTTTCTATTTTCAAACCAAACTAATGAAAATTGTGAGCTGGCCACACTAAAATAAACATTTTTTAAAAAATTAATTTAAGTTGTTGAAGTTTTACTCTCTATTTACCTACCTTTTGGTTTCCTATATCATTAATGTTGGTTCGTTAGCTAAGTTGGTAGCATGGATGATTCACAAACTGTGAGTTCATAGATTCTGGTTGGCAGAGTGATGCCAACAGCATGGGTTCAATTCCTGCACAGTTGAGGTTACACTCTTTCTTAATCTCTCCGTTCACTTGAGGCATGGTGACCCTCGGATTAGAGTCATAGAGATGTACAGCACAGAATCAGACCCTTCGGTCCAACTCATCCAGATATCCTAAATTAACCTAGTCCCATTTGCCAGCACTTGGCCCATATCTTTCTAAATCCTTCTTATTTCTATACTCTGCAGCTGCCTTTTAAATGTTGTAAGTGTACCAGCCTCTACCAATTCCTCTGGCAGCTCACTATCATACATGCACTACCTTTTGTGTGAAAAAGTCACCCCTTAGATCCCTTTTAAATCTTTCTCCTCTCACTCTCAACCTATGCCCTCTAGTTCTGGATTCCCCCATCCCAGGGAAAAGACATTGTCTATTTATCCAATCCATGCCCCTCATAATTTTATAAACCTCTATAAGGTCACCCCTCAGCCTCTGACGCCCCAGGGAAAACAGCCCCAACCTATTCAGCCTCTCCCTATAGCTCAAATCCTCCAACCTTGCAACATCCTTGTAAATCTTTTCTGAAAACTTTCAAGTTTCATAATATCCTTCCTATAGGAGGGAGACGAGAATTGCAAACAATATTCCAATCGTAGCCTAACCAATGTCCTGTACAGCCACAACATGACCTACCAACTCCTATACTCCTATATTCAGTGCTCTGACCAATAAAGAAAAGGATACCAAACGTCATCTTCACTATCCTATCTATCTGCAACTCCACTTTCAAGGAACTATGAAGCTGCACTCCAAGGTCTTTTTGTTCAGCACCACTCTCCCAGGACATTCCCATTAAGTGTATAAGTCTTGCCCTAATTTGCCTTTCCAAAATGCAGCCCCTCACATTTATCTAAATTAAACTCCATCTGCCACTTCTCGGCCAATTGACTCCTCTGATCAAGATCCCATTGTACTCTGAGGTGACCTTCTTCGCTGTCCACTATACCCCCAGTTTTGGTGTCATCGGCAAACTTACTAACTATACCTCCTATGTTCAATTCCAAATCATTTATATAAGTAACGAAAAATAGTGAACCAAGCACTGATCCTTGTGGCACACCATTGGTCACAGGTTTCCAGTCTAAAAAGCAACCCTCCACCATCACCCTCTGTCTTCTACCTTCCAGCCAGTCCTGTATTCAAATGGTTGGTTCTGTCTATATTTCATGTGATCTAACCTTGCTAACTAGTCTTCCATGGGAACCTTGTCGAAAGCCTTACTGAAGTCCATATAGATCGCATCTATCACTCTTCCCTCAACAATTCTCTTTGTTACTTCTTCAAAAAACACAATCAAGTTATTAAATCACCACCAGTGGTGTCTCACCAATGAGAAAGCAGCTTATGGCCCAGTTTAGCTTTATCTTTATGTCATTACTATTCCTCAGGTGTAAAAACAAACACAAGCCTTGCTAATGATATTTAGCCACTGAAAACATCAAACTAAAATGTCATCAGGAAGGCTCGTCTATTCCAGGATCTCCAGTGAGTGGTAAGTTATTCCAGAAAAGGCACAAGGTCAGGTGGGACAGAAATCGGACATGATACTTGCCGTAAGGGCTGAAACGTTAATCAGTGCAGCTAGTTTAGTGAAATATAGCAAGAAAATACACTGGGCCTCACAGCGAGAATCAATCCACCAAATTCAATGCTACTTGCACTTTGTGAAAAAAGTTATTAAATTTAGTCCATATACCCTATAAATAGCAAAAGCTTGCCTTTATGTAAAGCCTTTAAGGCTGAGGTCCCAAGGCACTGCACATAGACACAAGGAAAGGAGAAATCAGCTAGAACGGAATTAAGGCTTGGTCATGAAGCAGTTTCTTAATTAAGAAGAGCAAGATCAAGGGACATGTTTTAGGTCCAGAATTCCACAAAATGACACCACCCAGTGAAGGCACACATGAAGAATCATAGGAATAGAGAGTTGGTCACGATGAGTATTAAAGGGCTTCACGAAGATATACCAATGGGAAGAGTCTGACCACAGACTGACTTAAACAGAGAGATGGGATTCTTAGAGATAAGACATGATCATGGAATGATTTAAACACATGGATCAAAATGTCATATCTTTGGAGCGGATTGATTGGCCACTGAAGTTAATGATGATGGGAGTGAACGACAAATGGAATTTGGCTCAGGATAGCTCTCATGTCAACTTGGGTATGCTCATGGATTTATGGGAAATGGAGAATGGTCATATCACATTGAAACAGAATGAAATTGAAGGGTCAAATGATCTGTTTTCTTCAAATGAACATGGAGGTTAACCTGTTTGCCTGGATAAGACATTAAAAGGCAATCTTTTAAGGCTTTTGATTGAGAAGGCATTAAAATGTAACAAACGTTTCCTTTGGGTAAATCACTGCTATTGTCCATTTAACTGTAGAAGATAGTTCACAATGAACTTCCAGACTTCTCAGCTTCAGAATAATATGAGAAGAAACCCATTCTAAGGCAAGGAGATGCAAATGGGTGAAATTAAAACATTGTTACGTGTCAATGCCCAAGTTGTCAGACCCATTTGTGTGGGCAATGGAAAATTGATTCTTTGGTCACATGACAGAAACCAGCAGCCAAATGGTTCCAAAATTTCTGACTAACAAACCTAACTTGGGGTAGAGTTCTCTGAATGGTCTAATTTTCATTCATGATAGGGTGAGGAGTGGTGGGGTGTGTGTTTTGTCAGCAGGTATTAACTGGACTTAGACTACAGGCACCAGAAAGAGTTCAGAGGCAGCCACATGGGTTGCCAAATCGCCAAGTATTGAGACAGGTTGGATCTAAGACCCACCTGGATAATCTAAGGCTTTTTCTCCATTGTTAGAAAAGCAAGAAAACTAAAACCCATTCCTTTAGTCCTCACTACCCACATACTGCTAAATCACATTCAGGCCAAAAGTCGAAAGGTTCAAGTCTCTCTAGCCATTTCAATGGTCTCTCATATCCCCAATGCCAAAATCTGCAAATACTCACCCTCTTGACTCCTAATGCGCTCTATACTGTCTTCGTGCCACTCATGCCAACACAAAACCTCCATCCAGCAACTTTTGCACTTTTATGTTCCATGCTAACTCACCCTGTATCTGCCATGGGTAGACCACAGAAGCCATGGTGAGATGAACGAAAGTAAAGTCTAAATATCTTTTACAGACATAGTTTACCTTTTAAATTCGCTCATTGAATTTTTAAAAATCACTCCGGTTAAGCATCATGTGTTTAAAAACAAACCTTTTATTCACAGCCCAAATCAAAAACAGTCTGTATATAACCATTTGAAGCTGTCAATTAAACAGGTTCCTCACTGTGATAAGGAAAGCAGTCAAGCAGAAATAATTTTAGTGATATCATGCAGTCTTATGTCAACAAACACTGAGTGAAATTGCAAGCATTGATTTTATGTCAACAGCAGGCCAACTGCTTTTCTTCAAAGTATATTGGGAAGGGCCACTTAAATAACTTCACAGTTTGACAGTGCTACAGAGTTTATGCATATTAATACCTATTCTTCACAATCCAAAAGGGCCACTGGATCTCTCCCAAAGGGTGTTTTATCTTTCCAAATTGATACCTTACCTCTTCAAAGAACTCTATTTGGTTCCTTCCTTTTCCTCAAATGTCATGTTTGTGAAACTTGGATGGCCAAAATTCTTTCTGTTTGGAGAAATGTGGCACTTTTGAAGTAAATGTAATGCACTGAGTTTAATTCTGTTGTCTTTTCCACAGATGCTGGCTGACTTGCTAAACATTTCTGGCATTTTCAACCAGCACCATCACAGAGAAGGTGGCTCATGAATAACCTACAATTGCAATCACAGCAAAAAAAACCTACTCAGCAACTGTGTTTGAATAAACAAGATTCATCAGTGATGATGCACAAATACAAGATATTTCTCTCTAATTCATATTTCAGTTAACTCATAATTGTCCCTTCTGAAACATCTTTGTACTTTAACTAAGCATGTAATCAGAAAAAAATCTTTCTGTATTCTTTGCAATGTATAAAAATATACAACAGGTAGGAATTCTCCCCAAGGATGTTGACTCAAATATACCTTCTGTCCTAACTGAGATCAACTCAGCTCAGATCAGAAACTGAAACAGAATTTGTATCTTTTATGTTACATTGGTCAGTATCTCTATCATTGGTGGAGCTCTGTAGACTAAGCCTTTAACAAAACAAATTCCAAAATTCCCTTTGTAAATTATATGTGCAATTTTGAATAATTTAATTGGACCAAAACAGGAGGATGTTTTATAAATACTGAAGTAAGTGGGACAGTTCTACTGGAGCTAATCACACAGGTATAAGCAAGGATGCAGCCAGAATCAGATGATCAGGGTGAGGGAAAATAGAGTCCAGTGGGGTTCACCTTTGAGGGTGCTTCTCTAAGCAAAGGCCCCTGATCAAAAGGAATCCCTCAGCTCAAAACCAGGCTGAGTTTACCAATGGCTTTGGGAGATGTTATTAGTGGTTACTTGCTGAGCCACTTGACAACTACCCCGCCACAGGTAAAATTTCAACAAGAGATGGATAATCAACAGATATAGTACACCAATTGTAACACTGATTTTACATTTGTCCCATTTACTTTTCAGGGAACATTATATAAGTGCCATAGTTCCTGACAATGAAATGTGATCCACAAACACAAATTGAAAGTGAAGCTTGAAATGTGCTACCCCTAAATTTTCAATCACATTGACAGCTGCCTGTCAATGACCATTGAAGGCTTAGCCACCTGCTTGCCCTATGCAAAACTACTCAGAGAAAATTGAGTGTAATTGCTCTGAGTACAGCCTCCAATGGTGCATTTTGATACCAAGGCCTCGGTGACTGAGGCCTTGAAGCGAAGAGTGGTTCGTACATTATGCACCAAGGTAGAAGCTCTGCCAAGCGTATGTAGCCACCGCAGGATTGCTAATTCTACTGAAACCTGGATTGTAGCACATAAACCTTTGAGAGTCTATGATCAATGTTGTGCAAAGTTTGCATGAAGAATAATGTTAAAATGTATTTGCAGGGAAGTTAAGCTCAAATAGGAAATATTATTTAATCTCTGTATAAGGTTCGTAAATATTCATCTAGAATATGGCACTCTTTTGTAGTTCTGTTGGAGAGTACATTGTACAGAGAAATGGATCTGAGAATGGTCACTACTTTGACACCAGGTTTATATACTTTTTATTGCTACAATAGAAATGGAAAGCAGGAACACTTTAAAAAAGAATGAACTTCAAAGAAATGTGATTCAGGTTTTCAAAATAATTAAATGGTGATTTTTGGTCCATGTGGGCAGACAATTAGAGTCAGCATTACAAAGACCCAGATGTATCTGGGACATAGATACAATTATAAAGGTACAGAACTAAGTTAGATGTTCAGCTTTTCTTTTCACAGAGTTGTCAAACTCTGGTGCAATTTGTGGGCATGTGCAGTGAGTACTGATTCTTACAATCATTCAAAGGATAACCAGATGAGGATAGGTTACATAATTATAGAAGATTAAATATGTCTCTCAGTCACTGTGGCCTCCTCAAACTTGCTTGATAAACTTCAGGGTAAGAGAATTATTTTTCAGTTATTCCACCTAATTGGCCCAAATGATAACAGCTAACGGGTGGAGAGCAAAGGGAGTTGCGGGTGATAAAGTGGAGATGTTGCACCATAACATCACTGTCTAGCTGTCTTTTTCTACCCTTTGTAAATGTTCATATATTCATTTTATGATTGCCTCCCAGGAAGGTTTCCTTGGCAGATAAAGTGCACACAACTAGAAATAGACAAATTACTTCACCTTTATTTATAGAAGGAAAGCTTTATATATCTAGGCACATTTTATAGAACGTTAAATATTCAAAATGACTTAAACCACAGCAATGTGTTTTCCAATTGATGAAGTCTTGTTCTTGTTTCCTTTTATGTATGGCTTAATGCAACTGAAGTACCGGTGAATTGGCCAAGTGCTGACTTTCTCAATTGCAAATTGGCAATTAGGATTTCCTAGTCAACCTCAAACATTCTTTTTTTGTTTAATATCAAAATTACTGGATGATTCTTGGAGAAGATTAGAAAAGAAATCAAAACACTGAAAAGTGTTGTACTTTAATCCTGAATCACGACTAGTAACAATGCACAGAAATCAATAAGAAGTGCATGGCTGCCTTCAAAACACTTGACATTGTCACTTCCTGAGTAATTAAGAGCTACTACTGTTCCATGTCAGTTGCAAGGGCTAGAAATATAAAGACCCTTTTTCTGTAGCTTTAGTCAAGCCCTATTCAGAAAAAAGAAATAGAGGGAGTTTGTTCGGAGGCCAGAGAGCGGAAGATAAAAGGGAAAACCATTTTTAAGAAAAAAAACTGTAGTCTGTTCATGACATGGGAAAGCCAGAGAGAAGAATAGTGGGCTTGTTCAGTTATTTTCTACCTGACAGATTATTGTGGTGGAAATACTTGAGAAAGGTGAGTAGCACAGGATGGAAAGAAAAGAAGCTAAGTAAGGGTGTTTGCATACGAAAGCAATGGTGTGTTCCAGAGAGCTGTATCATTTATTGTATGATCTTATCTGGCGCGTGCCTCAGCAGCCCTTTCCCACAGTCTGCATGCTTCGCTGCAGAAGGCTTGTCTGGATAAAAGCAGGCTTGAGGCTTAAGACTATCATCATCACATTGCTGGGCAGCTATGACATAATGTTCTTAGATAAAGAACGCATTTTAAAATTTGACAATTCAAACATTTACATTTTTAAATGCCTGTTTATAGGATTAGAATCTTTTCTCAGTGCAAAAAGAGCACGAAAACATTCATAACATATTTTCAAGGACAAACATTTCTTACATATTAATAATCCAGGAGGTGTGACGGCCTACCTTCTAATAAGACCTTATTACAATTAAATTTAGATTTGAATCATAATACTTTATTCTGGGCATGTTTAACATGAACTCAAACTTCCTTTTTTTATTATTGGTGTCAATTGCCTAGGGTTCCATGGAAATTGTGCAACTTATGTGCCACAAATGTGCATCATGCTTTGGTTTGGACATTAGATTCTTAATCGTGCATCAAATATAAGCAAACATTTTTAGTAAGAATTCATACAATTTTAAGTGGGTGATATGAATTATATGATGGGTTATAATTTGTTCTTGGATTGTAAATTAATTGTAATTTGCTTGTACTTATTATATTACAGGAACATTACAGTATGTAACCAACACAACTGCAGCTAAACATTTGCGTTATTATTTTTAGATGATCTTAGTTCAGGCAGATAAGTCAAACAATAAAATTCTTGCTAACTGCAAACAAGAAAGGGAATATCATTGCTGTACATTGCAGTGCCATCAGAAATTTGTTTTGGTCAATTTAACAAGTTTAATTTTTCACAGCTTCTATCCAGCAGCTATCTCTATCATGCGTTTTAATAGAGGATTTAACTCTATGCAATTCAGTTTATAATAAAACTTTACACAAAATGCATATAACTTCTTTGCCCTTGAAAAGTGAAACTCTTCTTTGTCAATCCTGTGGATGATCAAAGCATAGCTCAAGCAACGTTTCAGCTCGATCAGTTGAAGATCCTAAACTCCTGATTCAGGACATGTCATAACCTTCAGTATGTGTGTCCTGTGGATGTCAAATCCAATTTGTCAACTGTGGCACTCACTCACCCTTTTCCTTCAACTCAAACAGAGATAAGTAAAGCTTTATGTAAGTAAAGGGTTATGCAGATTAAGCAATAATGATTTCTACCAATATAATTTTTCATGTTATCTGGCGTACGGCAACATATTTTAAAATCCCTCACATGAAGTATTCATCATGTCAGAAGCTTTTCTCTTGCCTGGTTCATTTGCAAAGTTAGCTGACCTCAGATTGTGCAGCTATGGAGTGCTGCCAATGGCTTTCAGTTGCTTGGGTCAAGGAAGGGAAACAGAACCAAATTCTATGTTTCTGGGCATTATTATGGAAAGCTGAAAATGTGTTGCTGGAAAAATGCAGCAAGTCAGGCAGCATCCAAGGAGCAGGAGAATCAACGTTTCGGGCATGAGCCCTTCTTCAGGAATCATGCCCGAAACGTCGACTCTCCTGCTCCTTGGATGCTGCCTGAACTGCTGCGCTTTTCCAGCAACACATTTTCAGCTCTGATCTCCAGCATGTGCAGTCCTCACTTTCTCCTAGAACATCATTATGGAAACATATGTACATCTAAATGTACTGATACACTCCCAAATACACTCACTGATACACTCACTAGCCAATGAATCAAACAGATTGAAACATAAAATAATAAACTTGTATAATACCTACACATTTATTATTTAATGTTTAGACTTAAATTGTTTCACTGTTATTTTAGTCATCCTCAAAGCACATGTTTCATTGCTTGTCTGTGTGCTTGATTATTTACAAAGCTGCACAATGATGTCAGCATGTTAGGGGATAACAATGTTTATTGTTGCCCACTATTAGATGCTTATGACTAAGTAATAACATTGTAAATACTAATCACAAGACTGTGCCAGAACGTATGTTCTTCCTCAGCAAAGGAATCCAGCCTCCACCAAACCTGCTGGAAATTTAAATAACTATGTAACAACTCTTACACAATTTCATTTTTGGCTTTTGGTGTGTCTGGCAGCAACTTCTTTGCTGCTTTTGGCCCAGGCCCCTGCCCTGCCCCCTACCCCCAGCTCAAGCACAGCAGCCCCAACCCAACCAGAGAACAGCAATCCCCTTAGATCCCCGTGCGTCTGTTTTTAGATGCTGATATAACCCTGTTCCAAGTCCTGGTGTCTGGCATATGTGTCTGTCGTTTATCATCATGTTTAATATCCCCTTAAAATGAGCTACTGAGAAATCCTTCTGCATTGGGATTATTTTGTTCTAATATAGAGCAAGTGTTCTATCTCTACTGAGACAACCCACTTCCCTGACTGTTTAGAAACCAATTCATTGAGCTGAGATTTAGGTTACTTATGTATAAAGAAAAGGGCAGAGTTTAAGTAGGTAAGACCATTTTGCTTTCCATTGTAGACTCTTTAGCTTCCTTTTGCATGTTCCACCTGAATCATCCTCATATGGCATTGGCTTGCATAGTTATCTGACGCTGAACAGGAAGATGCTACAGGCCTGTGGCAGATCTACCCATTGATTACATTAGTGAGATAACTTGACTATTCAGTTATCAACAATGCCTTGGTGTGCAGGCCTGTGGGGTTAAGTTTCTGAGTACTGAGTCTGCTACAGATTACAACCTTCCATCGCTCGGCATTTCATCAAGGTATGATTTCAAAGAGACTTCTACTTCCTGGTCTTCTCCCAAGGAGGATAAATTTAACACAACAAGGGCAGCACCGAGTTCATGCCAATACTGGAAATAGTTTCTTTTAATTTAACTATTAATTGATCATTTTAATAAAACTCAGATGACTTTCGGACTGATGGCATATATGGAGGACAATTAGTGCAGCTTCCAGAAACTCCTGAGACTGCGAAAGCTGAACTGAAGAAACTCTTTCTATTGGAATAATTCATGACAACTAGTCTGGTAACCCTTCAAATATGTACTCACATTATACATCTAAATACTGTTAATGTGAAGCAATTTGTGAGAGTTAAAATATTGCACATTGGTGCTGGCAATATTCTTTCTTTGGAAATCAGCTGATTGGTTGCTGGCAGATTAGATTGCATTACAAATCATTTAAACTGCTGTTTTTCAATGTAGCACATTAAAGTGAGGAAAATCTTGAGTCTAATAGTAATGAACACGGTTTATCTTTTCACAATACCTCTTTGTAACATTAATTATGAATATGTGCCGTACAGCCCAAGGCAACTGTTACTTTCCCAGGATAATTAAAGTCACTTAGTTATTAAAAACTGCGTGTTACTTTTTTATTTTACAAAGTGCCCGCATTGCTGGCTGAATGGATTATGCAGTACACATAGAGTAATTGAACAATCTGTGGGAAAGTCTGCCTCAGTTGTGTGTTCTTTCAGAGTAATCTCTGAAAATCCCTGATGACTGGATGATTTAATAGGCTGCTGAGTCCCTAAATCCTGCCTGTCTGTCTTCCAAAGTAAAAAAGAAACACTGTGTGGCATTTCCTGCCAGACCGGACTTGAACCTGAATTAGGCTGTAAGCCATGGTAAGCCAAGACCTAGTACCACATTCCCATGAATGCCAATGCCCCTCCCCCTCCTCTTAGGAAAGAAATTCAACTAAAAAAGAGAAAAAATGTTGATTGCTTTTTATGTTGCATCCTGTTCTTTATTTTGGTGTTCCTTCATTTTCATGTTAATTAGCTAAATATAATGTAGGGTTTAGATTTAAATTCAATCAGTAAAATTGCAGTAAGTTGGCAAAAATATCATTCTAAATGTTTGTGTGCAATGCTGCTGTCAGTCAAATTTTGAATTCTGAGACGTAGTATATTACTGACAATTAGTATTAATTGGACATCATTTCAAACTAAGAATGATCTCTTTTTTTCCCCAGGGACCTATAGGTAGTACGTCGCTGTAGTATTTGTGGATGCTGTATCCATTCCTCATTCGCTGACTGGGTCTAAGATCCTACTTGACTTAAACTGGTAGAGGAACAATCACCAATACCTTTTCAAAAAAACGACATTTGCCTTCACAAGATATAGTCTTTTACTCAAAGCATTTGTACATTCGTGTGTGTGTGTGTGTATACATATATATCTATATCTACGTCTTATATATATTATATCTATATATACATATAGATATATATTTATATTTATTTATCAATGCTCCATCTCTTCATCTCTCTGAAATCACCATTCCAGGCAGACTGGAGCATAACAATTCCTCCAGAATGTATTCTCTTTGGTCTTAGAAGATTGGTAAGTCGGATGATTGTTCATAATGAGACAAGATCCCTTTGTTTTTCTTTCATATTCCTTAACTGACCAGGCAAGATACAATTGCAACTTATTCACTAACCCTGGAAAAACCATACCAATCCTTTTAAAGTTTCTTATCCATAGTAATTGTCCTCAGTTTAAGTGTGGCACTTTTGTGAACAGTGCAGTCTATTATTGTGGGTAGCCTGCTGCTCCTGATAAGACTGTTTTTCTTACAAATTTTGTTTGGTCCCATGAGCTCAAATTTAGAGCCAATCTCTTTGGTAGGATGAGGAGTTGAATCATCAGTTTTCTACCCGTTGGTAAATATGATGGCAATAAGCCACAATGCAATGGGGTGGACCAGTAGTTTAACAAAGCTGTATAAAAGAAAACGTTTTTCCCATGCTCAGTTCCCCCATTTCAATGTGGATCTCTCAGGAAGCTCATTACATGTTGAAAACTGGTTGTACAGTGACTGAAATAAATATTAGAAAACTGTGGTCTATTGTCCAACATGACCACATCAGGGATCCCACTAGAAGTGAATATTTCCTGCACAACCCTGGCAACTGCCCCTCTGGCAGTGGCATATAAATTTCTCACTGCAATTGAGCAAGAAAACTACTCAACAACAATAAAGTAAGATTTCCATCAAACATAAATAGATCTGTTCATATTCATTCAGATGATCCAATGGGGAAAGGAGTGGGGTTCAGTAACATCCACTGACTCTAATCCTTGTCTGTGTGTAATAGTGGCCTTACACCCTAGCATGTGAACTAATGTGCCATGAAGGTCACAGTTTGAGAACAGCCTTTAAATATGTTTGCACTGTAGATTGAGAGGAAAAAATATTCTATCTTACTATAAATGCTGTCAGATAGCCACTGCTGAGAGGATCCAAAACAAAAAGATTTCAATCAACTTGCAAAGTCAAGAATCCTGAAATTGACTGTTATTATCAGTCAATTATCAGTTGACTGTTACACTATTTGCTCTTTACAAGAGACTGAACTGTAAAGATCTTAACTTTTTTTAAACTCAGTTTTTATTCATAATATTTGTGTATGCTGGAAATCTGAAACAAAAACAGACATTGCTGGAGAGATTCAGTTATGAAGAAAGGTCCCTAGACTCATGATTTGGAGACGCCGGTGTTGGATTGGGGTGTACAAAGTTAAAAATCACACAACACCAGGTTTTAGTCCAACAGGTTTAATTGGAAGCACTAGCTTTCAGAGCTTTGCTCCTTCATCAGGTAATTGTGGAGGACACAATAATCTTACAATTGATGAAGGAGCGGCATTCCAAAAGCTAGCGCTTCCAATTAAAGCTGTTGGACTATAACCTGGTGTTGTGTGATTTTTCACTAGACTCAGGTTGTTAACTCTGCTTTCTCCCCACAGATGTTACCAGACCTGCTGAGTTTCTCCAGCAATTTTTGTTCTTGTTTCTGTCAAACTTGAGTTGGTTGTATCACCAATTTGCCTTAGATATATATTGGATATCTTCTGAAAATCAAGGGTTTCTATCAAATTAACATCTTTGTATGAACAATCCTTTGACTTTTTGTTGCTCTGAAACTGTGACTTACCTCATCACAAATCCTGAAAGTAGCCTAAAAATTTACAAAGCATTATTTTGTTATGGCCTCTGCTTGTACAAGAGTCTTCTTTTGTTCCACATTGCTGGCACTGACCCTGACATCAAAATAGGTGAATGTGGGTCACAAACGACCCATAACTTGTGGAACTTACAAGAGTGGGCAGAATGAATTGCTTCATAATCTGTCTTGTCCACATTACGATTGAAACTACTGAATGCCAAGATACATTTCTTGGTTGATGTAGGTCTGTGAGAGGGGTATGGATCAGAGCGGGCATTCTAATTTTGCTGATGTATGTTGGTGCCTCATCAGGACAACAAGTCAGAAATCAAGCCCCGCCAGTCCCCAAGTTATCACAGAAGTTTAAAACTTTATCAAGTTTCACAAAGTTCACTGGATTTCCTGTCTGTTTAGACCCAGGTGAACAGAAACCGCAGACCAGATTTTTGTACTTAAGAACAATTATTATTTTAAAAAATAAATAGCTTTCAGCTGCAGATAAACAATTATTAACTGTTAACGTATTATAAAGTTAATTGCAATAACTATTTATAACTGACCCTCTAATAAAACCTCCCCTACACACATACAGACAGTCACTGTCAGACAAACCATTGGTATTATGGATGGAGGGGAAAAGAAAATGGGTAGACAGTTTAATGGCCATATCCATTGGATTTTCTGAGATGATTCACTTTGTTTGTCAGGACTTGTTGTTTATCAATCTTTTTCCTCCAAGTATGTTCCACTTCCTTGCAAGAGGTTCAGATTGATTGCTTCCCAGTTATAAAGTCTCTGACTGACTGATTAAAAGCAACAGCTTTACAGCAACTGGTGAGGGAGAAAAAAACAGTTTTCTTCTGTTTTCAGGTATTTTCTATTCTATAGAGATAACACCTTCCCTTCCATAAGTCTAAAGATTTCTGGGACTATCATTCACACCCACAAGCTGTGCAGTTACTTGGGAGCCAATCACAAAAGTTGTTGACAGGATGAAAGCTTTTGTCATTGACAATTTGTCATAACTCCACAAACCAATCAGCTACTTGTTGAAAGGTAAATTTGTACCCAGCCTGGTCCCATGGAGACTTCCCCTCTGGTTGAACAGAGTAGCAATGTAAACATCATTGACATTATGTCGTGGTAACTTGCTTTTAAAAAGTATTTCAATCCCTTCCATACTCCTTTTATTTTTCCCTTCTCAATCTACAACCAGAAATATGAGCAGGACGGTAGCTCAGTGGTTAGCACTGCTGCCTCACAGAGCCAGGGACCTGGGTTCGATTCACGGCTCAGGTGACTGTGTGGAGTTTGCACATTCTCCCTGTGTCTGCTTGGGTTTCCTCCCACAGTCCAAAGATGTGCAGGTTAGTTGGATTGGTCATAATAAGTTGCATTAGTCTGGACAGGGAAATGGGTCTGGGTGAGTTACTCTTCAGAGGGTCAGTGTAGACTTGTTGGGCCAAATGACCTGTTTCCACAGAGCAAGAAACCTAATCTAATATAGAAAAATAAAAAGATGTGGTGTTTACACTTGGTCATTCAACCAGCATAGCACCTTCGCAGTTGATGTACATGCTGAGACTAATGATCAATTGACAGAGACATGGCCTTTGTTAGCAGGGAGATGCATGGCTCACAATTTGGATGAGTGTGTGCAGCCTCATCTACAAGATATGATAACTATATGTTCTCTGTAAGAATTAGTTTTGCCCCATATTCCCAACATAAGTCATTTCCAGCAAAGGTCAACCACACAGCCCCTGTTGGGTCATTGTTCGCTGTGCCAGGCTTCCGAAGAGGGTGAAGGTAGATGCAGAAGGAACAGCGCCAATAACCAGTCCAGAAACACCAGTATAGACAGAGCTCACAGTGGCATGGCTCCTTATGACACTTAGGGTTCATAGGATGAATAGAGCTTTTCACTCTCAACTCCATCTCCTTCAGTTGAGTGATAGCAGTGTCAAGGCAAGCTCCATAAGTCCCAGGACACTGCGAAAGAATTATGCCAGATACTGAAAACCGCAGGAGTGATAGGACATCCTCTCCCAGTGGCTATGAAGGTGACAGCATCTTTGAACTTCTATGTAACTGGCTCCTTCCAGGGAGCAATGGGTGACCCGTGTAGGATTGCTCAGGCGTACTCCTACAAATACATTAGCACACTTACTGATGCCATCTCAGCTAGATCACACAAGTTTATTTCATTTCCCCATGATGAACTGAGTGCTGCAGCCTGAACAGTAGGATTTGGAAAACCAGATGGCTTCCCCCAGTGAGAGTGCTATTGACTGTACACATGTCGCACTGAGAGGGTCACATCCAAGAAACTGCAGGGTTCATCAACAGATTGAGTTTCCATTTTAATTTACCACTTTCTGGAGATATGCATCCACTACCCTAGCAGCTGCCTGGACTCGTTTATTCTAGAGCACCCTCTTGTGCCTGGTGTGTTTGAGGATCCTTAAGCCTTACAAGGCTGGTTATTGGGTAACAAGGACTACTTATCGTGGCTGTGGCTCATGACCGCATTACAAAAGCCTGGGCTGATGTTAAATGCAGATACAATGCTGCCCATGGTTGAACCAGGGCTGTGCTGAAGCAGATGATAGGGCTGATGAAGAGGCTGTTTTGCTGCTGGTTTGAGAGGGCTCACCAAATCTGGACACACAGTGTTGCATCATCCTAACATGCTCTGCTCTGCACAATCGGAGCAAATAACATGATTGATGCTGAGGAACTGGGAGAATGGCAGCAGCCTTTCAAGGAGGAGGAGTCACTTGAGGAGGAATAAGTTTTCTTTGACCATGACAAATCTCAGTTTTTATCAAGCCAGACAGGACCCAATTCCAGGAGGTAAGAGTTCGGAGAAGAAGTCAATCTGTCTTGTGAAATAGTCATTGATCATCATGAATAACATTTGGTTAGTATTGTGGAAGTAAACTGGAGTCTCCATTCATTGTTTTCATGTTCACCTTTGCTACCTTTATTTAAAAGTTCATGCCTGATATTATAGAACATAGGACATAGAACATAGAACAATACAGCACAGAACAGGCCCTTCTGCCCACGATGTTGTGCCGAACATCTATCCTAGATTAAGCACCCATCCATGTACCTATGCAATTGCCGCTTAAAGGTCGCCAATGATTCTGACTCTACCACTCCCACGGGCAGCGCATTCCATGTCCCCACCACTCTCTGGGTAAAGAACCCACCCCTGACATCGCCCCTATACCTTCCATCCTTCACCTTAAATTTATGTCCCCTTGTAACACTCTGTTGTACCCGGGGAAAAAGTTTCTGACTGTCTACTCTATCTATTCCTCTGATCATCTTATAAACCTCTATCAAGTCACCCCTCATCCTTCGCCGTTCCAACAAGAAAAGGCCGAGAACTCTCAACCTATCCTCGTACGACCTATTCTCCAATCCAGGCAACATCCTGGTAAATCTTCTCTGCACCCTCTCCAAAGCTTCCACATCTTTCCTAAAGTGAGGCGACCAGAACTGCACACAGTACTCCAAATGTGGCCTAACCAAAGTCCTGTACAGCTGCAACATCACTTCACGACTCTTGAATTCAATCCCTCTGTTAATGAACGCTAATACACCATAGGCCTTCTTACAAGCTCTATCCACCTGAGTGGCAACTTTCAAAGATCTATGTACATAGACCCCAAGATCCCTCTGTTCCTCCACCTGACTAAGAACCCTACCGTTAACCCTGTATTCCGCATTCTTATTTGTTCTTCCAAAATGGACAACCTCACACTTGGCAGGTTTGAACTCCATCTGCCACTCCTCAGCCCAGCTCTGCATCATATCTAAGTCCCTTTGCAGCCGACAACAGCCCTCCTCACTGTCCACAACTCCACCAATCTTCGAATCATCTGCAAATTTACTGACCCACCCTTCGACTCCCTCAACCAAGTCATTAATAAAAATTACAAACAGCAGAGGACCCAGAACTGATCCCTGCGGAACTCCACTTGTAACTGGGCTCCAGGCTGAATATTTACCATCTACCATCTACTACCACTGATTGCTTTCTTGTATGTAATGTTACCTTACTGAACAGTGACAAATTACAGGTCTTCAGTGGGCATTGGGACAGAGTAGCAGTGACTTGAGAGAGGGTAACTGGACTGGATGTAGCTCAAGAAGGGTAGGAAGTATGAGGTGGTGTTTAAGCAGTGACTATTGTGAGAGAATGAGAAAGAGAGCATCAACCATGTCAGCTGTATGCCGAAAGCAGTGTGGATCTGTCGCTGCTGTGCCAATATGTTTTCTAGTGAAGGGCAATGGCAGGTTGTCCACACTTGTTGGGTGCACAGAGGCCTTTTAAATATGGGGAGGGCACTTGTCTTTTGGCAAGAAAGGGCAAGAAACAGGCAGCAATAGGGCACCTTTCAGGCAGGACAGGAAGTTAATGAAGCGAGTTTGGTAAACTGCAGTGAGAAACCTTGCTAGGTTTTACAAAGAGAATCCTGCTGTGAACCTCGATGAAACTAACACTTGGACAAAGAAAAGTGCAAGATCCAGCCTGGTGGAACCAGACGGAAGGGCAATTTTGCAATTTCTATACAGCACCAGATGTTGTGTGACTACAAAGCAGCCAGAGGCAGCACACAGGTAAAGTGCAATTACATCTTATATCACGGCCAGTAGCCCTCAGGAAAATGCTGGTGGAGGCACTAAAGGAGAAAGAGAAGCAATCAAACATGAGAGAGGAGAACAAGTGGTTCTGGTTCTCCAGTGCAGCCAGAGACAGCATTCCTGCACCTCCTGTGCCTGCATTCAGATAAACATATAGGAAAAAGAAAACTGTCTTTTTGGTGACAGTCTTCAGCAGAACCTTTAAGGAGATGTAAGTTAATGCAAACTACCTATTCCCGATTGCAGTCAGGCCGGCATTGGCTTTACCCAGAGCAGCCTATATTTTTAAAAGGTAAACATCTGTTTCAGTGATAGATGTGAGCCATCTCTTTTACTGCCTTCAACTAAATGGCAGTTGATGCACTTACAGCACATAATGAGTGCACACAACCCATTCGTAGTATAGAATGTTTTCACACATATTTTGGGCCTGAAAATATATTTGATTAGATTAGATTAGATTACTTACAGCGTGGAAACAGGCCCTTCGGCCCAACAAGTCCACACCGACCCGCCGAAGCGCAACCCACCCATACCCCTTACCTAACACTACGGGCAATTTAGCATGGCCAATTCACCTGACCCACACATCTTTGGAACTTGGGAGGAAACCGGAGCACCCAGAGGAAACCCACGCAGACACGGGGAGAACGTGCAAACTCCACACAGTCAGTCACCTGAGGCGGGAATCGAACCCAGGTCCCTGGCGCTGTGAGGCAGCAGTGCTAACCACTGTGCCACCGTGCCGCCCACAATGTTTTTCCGTAACGTTTGAATCGCAGCCATGGTCATCTGTGATGCTATTTATTCAATGACATCGGGTCTTTGAGTAACGCAATGAGTGGCAGATGGTTTCTTGAAGAAAATGTGTATGTAAGGCATTTAAAGGTGCAATGTCTTCTCACTGTTCAGAAAAGCAGAAAAGATTTAGAAAGACTGGAAAAACTTTTTTGCTTTAAGCAAAGTGAAGTATTTGAACTGAAGGAACTCTGCAAACTTCTGCATATTATAACATCTCAGAAATATGATATTTAGAGATGAGCAGCATTTAATCAGCAATTGTATAGTATCAGTGGCATTAGATTCACTAACTAGCTGAAAATGAATATATCATAAAGAAGTTTGGAATCACATTAGCCATGAATTCATACAACCACATACCGCTCTATCCGTATTTCTCCATTACCCAATTATAACAAAATAATTGACATTAATCACTGATATATTACACTAATTCCTATACTTCCTACCCTATTAAGACTTGAAACTCATGCAACAGGATTTGTATATTTTTGCACAGGTAACGCTCCAAACTTTAACCAGAGTATTGAAATAACAGGCTCTTGCCCTTGCACTGTAATTAAATGATTCATATTCCATTTTCAGTGCAGCAGGTCCAAAGGAAATTGTTTGAAGCAATCCTTTTTACACAACACAGATGTATTGTTCAGCCCTCCAAAATGCAGTGGAACATGAAAATAACGAGCAGCAATTTATATCTGGTGCAGGACCCTCATCATTATTTGCTTGTCACCAGTTTTCTAAAAAAGTGCCGGACAGCTATCTACTGAAATACTATTTCATAACCATTTTTAGTTGATTGTTGCTTTATAAACAGGGTCAAAAATCAGCTATAAATCACTCCATGGTAACTGAGATGGAGACTGAATGACTAAAATGTGGGGTCATAAAATTCAAATATTCAGAATGTTGAATACTCTATGCTTAGTACCTTACTAGTTACAACAGAATACAAGAACACACTTTGCTTTTCAAAATACCAGCTTTATGGTGAATGATTCCTGTGATCTGCACTGCATCATCATTTATGAAAATTCTCCATTCTGGTTTAATTTATTACAGATTTAAGCAAAAGACTTGGAAAGTTAACTTCTTTATATCATATAATTTAAAATGTGTGGAAGTTTGCATCTGTTTCTTTTCAACTGTCTTCTACTCACAGGCAGCTTCACATTTCTGGAATGTGATCCTGGAATATGCCATCCTGGAGTCATTTAGTCGGAATCTGTCCGTAGGATTATACCACTCAGACAGTTTTAGAGTCTGTGCAGTCACTAGATACCACCTGTTACATCCAATTCAGTTACAAATATTTATCAACCATTGCAACTACACATTATTACATACAATAGAAGACTTCAATAACTTAAAGAACTGAAGATGCTGGAGCTCTGAAACAATAACAGAAATTGCTGGAGAAACTCAGCTGGTCTGTCAGCATCTGTGAGAACAAAGGCGAGTTAATATTTCAAATCTGGTCTCTTCATTAGAAGAGGTCTGATGTTAACGCCGCTTTGTTTCCACAGCTGCTGCCAGACCTGCTGAATTTCTCCAACAATTTCTATTTTTATTTCAACAACTTTCCTGACTAAGAAACCAATTATACATGAGGCACTCATTGAAAATGCTAAAGCTTTAATAAATCTGGGAGAAATGCATAGAAGTATTTAAACATTTTTTCAATGATTTGTAACTGTTCTCTACCAGAACAGCCTTTACTATCAAAAGCCATTTTCATAGTATTTCTTTTCCCAGCTGGTATTGTACGTGCAAGACTTTTGTAAAATACTGCAATATCATGTGATTTACTACAATCAATCTTTGGAGCTTCACTTTCCTCACGCCAAATTAAGTGAGCTAAGGAAAAAAAATTACAATTATGAGTTTTGAATACCATAAAGGCATGCTAAAACTAATGCTGCTCGGCAGATACAATTTTCATTCTTTCCTCTTTAGTTCTTATACTCTTTGTGTATTTGTTAACTGTAACGTTTGAACTACATATGGCCAACACATCTCACTTCCGCATTTCAAAGCAACATGGGGACCAGCTGGTTTGCTATCACAAAGCTGCAAAACTTAACTGTTCAAAAAGTCCATATGATGAGCATGCTTCTGTTATAATTCCAGTGGTCAGGGCTAAATCAGACAAAAGAAAAGAAAATGTGTAGTTATGATTATGCAGTCTGGTGATTTTAAGTAATTTAAAACTGATATCACTACAATTTCACAACATTGTAAACTAAAATATAAAATAATTTAATAATCCCTATAAAACCAACTCCATAAAACTTGTAGTGAATTATATTCTAAACTCTGCCAAGAGTAAGAGTGTCAAGTTCAAGGGGGAAATGTCCTGCATCTGAATAGCATTGTAAACATATGCACCACCACTTTGGTTTGAGTGTTGTAGAGAAGTCCCTGGTGCCCACCTAAAATAATCAACAAGAACATAAAAACAGGAGCAGGTCAATTAGTCCATTCAGCCTGTTCCTCAAAATGCAAATAATTGTTTTAAAAGCAAAACTATAAGTTGGTTTACCCTGAATGCAGCATGTGACATAATTCCTCACAAGGTGGTTTTTGGAGGTCAGTCATTTCAGCTCCAGGACATCCCTGCAGGAATTTCTCAGGATAGTAACCTAAGGCCAACCATTTTAGCTACTTCATCAATATCCTTCCCTCCATGAGGTCAGAAGTAGGGATGTTTGCTGACAATTGCACAATATTAAGCACCATTCATCCATTCCTCAGAAACTGAAGCAATCCATGTTCAACTGCAACAGGAGCTGGAGAATATCCAGGCTGAGGCTAACAAGTGGCAAGTACCATTCACTCCACACAAATGCCATGCAATGATCATTTCCAGAAAGAGACAATGTAACCACCGTCCCTTGACATTCAACTGCGTTACCATCACTGCAACCCTACTATTAACATCCTAAAGGGAGCTAAAGGCATGCCCACCAATAGTGGAACACTTAAAATCAGGGGTGCTTAAAGGTTTGAAGTGGAGAAGAATGAATATATCAGAAGATTGTAGGGCTGATCAGAAATACAGAGGGAGAACCTCCTGGAGGGATTTGAAGCAAGGATAATAATTTTGAAATCAAGGTTGTTAAAATGGGAAACAAGTAGGACAGAAGTAATAGGTGAATGGGACTTGAAGCAAGTTAGGTCCAGGCAGCAGAGTTTTGATTAAGTCAAATTGATGTGTATAGACTTGAAAGGTTAGCCAGGAGTGCATTGAAATGCACAAGTCTAGATGTAATAAAGGCAAGGCTGAGATTTTAGTGGTCAAATAAGTGTACAAAAGCATGGATGAAGTTGTGTGAAGTAACAGAGGTGGTCAGAAGCTCATTTCAATGTGCCTCAGGGTAATTGCCACAAAGACGAATATAGTCAGTAACTAGGAAATGGAGTTTATGACAGAGTCCACAGGTTATGATTCCAGTCCTTCCAATATTTAATTAAAATGCTGCAGATTCTGGAAACCCAAAATTAAAACAGAAAATGCAAGAAATATACAACGGGTCTGGAAACACCCATGACCTAAAATGTCATCCCAAACCTGAAACATTGTCTAGAGTTTAAGGTGGATGACGCACTGGTCAAGGGATCAACGGGAACCACATGTCGCATTTGTGGCAGAGGTCTGATCAAATTAACTGCCCTTCAGGCACTTAACTGTCTTGTATCAGATTTTCCATGCAGTCTATAGATTTCAGGGATAGGATATATATCATACCCTACTGTTCAGAGCCTACCACCAGTCCATTGCCAGAAGGGCGATCAGACTGAGGGACGAGATAATCACAAAAAGAGTATGAGGGGAGATACGAGAGATTCTTCAGAAAGGTGTGTGATCCAGGCTAAGATAGGAGGATACTCAAGAGAAAGGTATATACAATATGTCTGGGAATGGGTGGATGCTGTAAAGACAACTGAATGGAATGTCTCATTCTTACAAGGTCAGGAGCTTCTTGTGCGTGCTGTGGATGAGGTGGAGGAGACTGGGAGGGGAGCTTGAGAAGGTGGTTCTCAGTAGAGAAAAGAAGCTTGGCTGAATCTTATAATATTTCGGGGTTCTGATCTCCATTTTCATGGAGTGTTTCTCTCTGCAAGACTGAGCGTGTTTTCTCACACTGTCATCCGAAGTGCACTCCATTAGCTCCCTATCCCTCTATAGTACCCCCATTGTCTAGAGATTCACCCTGGTCCGATCTGTGGTCTGGATGCTTGTCCTCTCATGGAAACTGCCCTGGCAGCAGTTTTTCTAATGGAAGTATTAATCTCAAGATTGCTACCAGTGCCATGGGCTAGTGAGGCTAGGAACAGCGAGCAAGTGCAGATGAACATGTGGCTGCAGAGCTGGTGCTAAGAGGGAGGGCTTCAGATATTTGAATCATTGGGATATCTTCTGGGGAAGGTGGGACCTGTACAAGAAGGATAGGTTGCACCTGAACTGGAGGGGCACTAATATCCTGGGTGGGAGGTTTGTAAGACTTCTTGGGGAAGGTTTAAACACTAATTTGGTGGGAGTGGAGGGTGGGGTGGGGGAATGTGTCACAAAGCTAATGCATTTTTTTCTAAAAGCTGTTCATTGGCTCAAGGATGCACTGTCCTTGATGTTTTTCAGAGGGGTAATAAACCAGACTGGGTTCTGATCAGTCTGAAAATGTGTTGCTGGAAAAGCGCAGCAGGTCAGGCAGCATCCAAGGAGCAGGAGATTCGATGTTTTGGGCATGAGTCCTTCTTCAGGAATGAGGAAAGTGTGTCCAGCAGGCTAAGATAAAAGGTAGGGAGGAGGGACTTGGGGAAGGGCGCAAGTAGGCGCAAGACATCTCCTTCTCAACACCTGTCTACGGAACCGACTGACCCCGCATGGACTCCGGATTATGTTCAGACCAGCAAAATTTAGACAGGCCACCTACTTGCGGAATGTTTCAGAGAACACCCCTGGGACACCCGGACCAACCTACCCAACCACCCCGTGGCTCAACACTTCAACTCCCCCTCCCACACCACCAAGGACATGCAGATCCTTGGACTCCTCCATCACCAGACCATAGCAACACAACGGCTGGAGAAAGACCACCTCATCTTCTGCCTAGGAACCCTACAACCGGGCAGCACGGTGGCACAGTGGTTAGCACTGCTGCCTCACAGCGCCTGTAGACCCGGGTTCAATTCCTGACTCAGGCGACTGACTGTGTGGAGTTTGCACGTTCTCCCCGTGTCTGCGTGGGTTTCCTCCGGGTGCTCCGGTTTCCTCCCACAGTCCAAAGATGTGCAGGTCAGGTGAATTGGCCAAGCTAAATTGCCCGTAGTGTTAGGTAAGGGGTAAATGTAGGGGTATGGGTGGGTTGCGCTTCGGCGGGTCGGTGTGGACTTGTTGGGCCGAAGGGCCTGTTTCCACACTGTAAGTCTAATCTAATCTAAAAACCGCAAGGGATGAGCTCAGATTTCTCCAGTTTCCTCATTTCCCCTCCCGCACCTTGTCTCAGTCAAATCCCTCGAACTCAGCACCGCCTTCCTAACCTGCAATTTTCTTCCTGACCTCTCCGCCCCACCCCCACTCCGGCCTATCACCCTCACCTTGACCTCCTTTCACTTACTGCATTTCCAACGCCCTTCCCCCAAGTCCCTCCTCCCTACCTTTTATCTTAGCCTGCTAGACACACTTTCCTCATTCCTGAAGAAGGGCTCATGCCCGAAACGTCGAATCTCCTGCTCCTTGAATGCTGCCTGACCTGCTGCGCTTTTCCAGCAACACATTTTCAGCTCTGATCTCTAGCATCTGCAGTCTTCACTTTCTCCTCTGATCAGTCTGGTTTTGTACAGAGATGAAAAAGATTTTGAGAGGTCTCTTGTTTATATGTAAACTGATGAGACTTCAGGCCAAAGTGGCCATGTTTTAGAAGTGACCTGTATAATGAAAGGGGAGTGATCAGCTCTCGAGCTGAGCAGTTTAATTCAGTCTTGAACTGGTGAGTTCAACAGGGAGCTGTGTGGAAACTCTCTCTCTTTTCTGTCCTTTAACTTCAACCTGTAAGCATGTGTTCCATTTATACTGGGTTTTAAAGTGAGTTTGTTTATTGGGAGTGTTGTGTATATTCGGAACAGCATACTTAATTCTGGTTTGGATAGACTGAGTTCAGTGGTAGTTCTTTATTTTGTTCTGTGTTTCATTGTGTAATTTTGTGAATAAATGTTTGTCTGTTTTAAAATCGAGTAGTCAACCTAGCTAACTTAATCCAGGTAATTTTGCTGTATACTTAACTGAAACAAATTGCAAAGTTATGGTCTGGGTTGCCTGCTTAAGAATGTTTTGAGTGGTCTGGCCTAGTCCTAAACAGGTGGTAACCGGAGCTACAGATCTGAGGATGGAGTAGCTAGTGAATAGCCAGATACAGTGGCAGAGAATCTGTGAGGAGGGATAGACAGGTGATAGGGCAAAGTTGCAGTCAGTGTGATGGGTTACAGTGTATCTTTTTTAATGCAAGAAGCATCAGGAATAAGGGTAATGAACTTAGACCATGGATCAGTACTTGGAACTATGTTGTTGTGGCCATTACAGAGACTTGGATAGGACAGGGGCAGGAATGGTTGTCGGATGTTCCAGGGATTAAGTATTTCAAAAGTAATAGCGGGGGGAGGTAAATGAGGTAGGGGAGTTGCATTGCTAATCAGGGGTAGTAACACATTCAGAAAGGAAGGTTGTCGAGGAGGGTTTGTCTACAGAGTCAGTATGGGTAGAAGTCAGAAACAGGAAAGGTGCAGTCACTTTATTGGGAGCTTTCTACAGAGCCCCTAATAGCAACAGAAACATGGAGGAGCAGATTGGGAGGAAGATTTTGGAAAGGTGCAGAAGTAACAGGGCATTTGTCAAGGATGAGATTAACTTCCCTAATAGTGACTGGGGCCTCCTTAGTTCAAATAGTTTGGATGGAGCAGTTTTTGTCAGGCATGTCCAGTCAGGATTTCTAACTCAATATGTAGATAGGCCAAATGGAGGGGAGACTATATTGGAATTTGTGCTTGGTACTGAACCAGGCCAGGTGTCAGATCTCTGGGTGGGAGAGCATTTCAGTGATAGTGATCACAATTCTTTTTATTTAGATTAGATTCCCTACAGTGTGGAAACAAACCCTTCGGCCCAACAAGTCCACACCAACCCTCTGAAGAGTAGCTCACCCAGACCCATCTCCCTCTGAATGATGCACCTAACACTATGGGCCATTTAGCATGGCCAACTCACCTGACCTGCACATCTTTGGACTGTGGGAAGAAACCGGAGCACCCGGTGGAAACCCAAGCCGACAGAGAGAGAATGTGCAAACTGACACACAGTTGCCCAAGACTAGGATCGAATGCGGGTTCCTGGCGCTGTGAGCCAGCAGTGCTAACCCCTGAGCCACCGTGCCGCCCATAATTCCTTTAAGTTACTATCGTTATGGAGAGGGATAGGAATATACTGTACGGGAAAGCATTTAATTGGGAGAGGGGGAATTACAATGCTCTTCGGCAGGAACTGGGGCACCTAAAGTAGGAACAGTTGTTCTCAGGAAAATGCATGACAGAAAAGTGGAGGTTGTTTAGGGAGGACTTGCTGTGAGTGCAGGATAGGTTTGTCTCACTGAGGCAAGGAAGGGATGGTCGGGTGAAGGAAGCTTGGGTGACAAGGGATGTAGAACATCTAGTCAAGAGGAAGAAGGAAGCTTACTTAAAGCTGAGGAAGCAAGGATCATACAGCTTACAAGGTAGCCAGGACGGAACTGAAGAGAGGACTTAAGAGAGCTAGAAGGCGGCACAAAAAAATTTTAGTGGGTAGGATTAAGGGAAACCCTTAGGCATTCTATACTTATGTGAGGTGCAAGTGGATGGCCAGAGTGAGAGTTGGGCCGATCAGGGATAGTGGAGGGAACTTGTACCTGAAGTCGGAGGAAGTAAGGGAGGTCCTTAACGAATACTTTGCTTCAGTATTCATTACTGAGAGGGACCTTGAGGTTTCTGAGGACAGGGTGAAACAGGCTGCTATGCTCCAACAGGTTGATGTAAAGAAGGATGATGTGTTGAGAATTTTGAAAAATGGAAGGATAATAAATCCCCTGGGCCAGGTGGGATATACCCAAGGTTACTGCAGGACACAAGGGAAGAGATTGCTAAACCTTTGGTGATGATCGTTGCATCCTTACTGTTCACTGGTGTAGTGCCAGATGATTGGAAAGTGGCAAATGTTATTCCCTTGTTCAAGAAGGGGAATAGGAATAACCCTGGGAATTACAGACCAGTCAGTCTTACATCAGTAGTGGCAATTTATTGGAGAGGATTCTGACAGGCAGGATTTTTGGTGACTTGGGAATCCATAATTTGATTAGAGATAGTCAGCATTGTAAGAGGCAGGTCATACCTCAGAAGCCTTATTGAATGCTTTGAGGATGTGACAAAACACAATGATGACGGTAGAGCAGTGGATGTGGCGTACATGGATTTTAGCAAGGTATTTGATAAGGTTCCCATGGTAGGCTTATTCAGAAAGTAAGGTGGTAAGGGAAACAGGGACATTTGGCTGTCTGGATACAAAAACAAGGACTGCAGATGCTGGAAATCAGAGTCTGGATTAGAGTAATGCTGGAAAAGCACAGCAGGTCAGGCAGCATCTGAGGAGCAGGAAAATCAATGTTTCGGGCAAAGGCCCTTCATCAGCTCAATTCCTGATAAAGTACTTTTGCCAGAAACATCGATTTTCCTGTTCCTCGGAAGCTGCCTGACCTGTTGCGCTTTTCCAGCACCACTCTAATCTAGACTCTGAATACAGAATTGGCTGGCCCATAGAAGAAAGAGGGTGATAGTAGATGGAAAGTATTCAGCCTGGAGCTCAGTGACCAGTGGTGTTCCACAGGGATGTGTTCTGGAACCTCTATTGTTTGTGATTTTTATAAATGACTTGGATGAGGAAATGGAAGGGTGGGTTAGTAAGTTTGCCAATGACACCAAGGTTGGTGGAGTGGTGGATAGTGTGCAGGGCTGTTGTAGGTTGAAACAGGACATTGACAGGATGCAATCTGGGCTGAGAAATGACAGGCGGAGTTCAACCTGGACAAGTGTGAAGTGATTAATTTTTGAAGGTTGAATTTGAATTGCAGATTACAGGATTAAAAGCAGGTTTCTCAGCAATGTGGAGTGACAGAGAGATCTTGGGGTCCATGTCCATAGATCCCTCAAAGTTGGCATTCAATTTGATAGGATTGTTAAGAAGGCGTATGGTACGTTGGCTTTCATTAGTGGGGGAATTGAGTTTAAGCGCCGTGAGGTTTTGCTGCAACTTTATGGAGCCCTGGTTAGACCACACTCAGAATACTATGTTCAGTTCGAGTCACCTCATTATAGGAAGGATGTGGAAACTTTAGAGAGGGCACAGAGGAGACTTGCCAGGATGCTGCGTGGACTTGAGAGCATGACTTACAAGGAAAGGTTAAGGGAGCTAAGGCTTTTCTCATTGAAATGAAGAAGGGTGAGAGGCAACTTAATAGAGGTGTACAAGATGATGAGAGGCATAAGTAAATTCTATAGTCAGAGATTGTTTTCCCAGGGCAGAAATAGCTATCAAGAAGGGGCATAATTTTAAGCTGTTGGATTAGTGGTGCTGGAAGAGCACAACAGTTTAGGCAGCATCCGAGAAGCAGCAAAATTGACGTTTCGGGCAAAAGCTCTTCATCAGGAATAAAGGCAGTGAGCCTGAAGTGTGGAGAGATAGGCTCGAGGAGGGTGGAGATGGGGAGAAAGTAGCATAGAGTACAATGGATGAGTGAGGGAGGGAATGAAGGTGATAGATCAGGAAGGAGGGTGGAGTGGATAGGTGGAAAAGAAGATAGGCAGGTAGGACAAGTCATGGGGACAATGCTGAGCTAGAAGTTTGGAACTAGGGTGAGGTGGGGGAAGGGGAAATGAGGAAACTGTTGAAGTCCACATTGATGCCCTGGGGTTGAAGTGTTCCGAGGCGGAAGATGAGGCATTCTTCCTCCAGGCGTCTGGTGGTGAGGGAGCGGCAGTGAAGGAGGCCCAGGACCTCCATGTCCTCGGCAGAGTGGGAGGGGGAGTTGAAATATTGGGTCACAGGGCGGTGTTGTTGATTAGTGCGGGTGTCCCGGAGATGTTCCCTAAAGCGCTCTGCTAGGAGGTGTCCAGTCTCCCCAATGTAGAGGAGACCGCATCGGGAGCAGCGGATACAATACATGATATTAGTGGATGTGCAGGTAAAACTTTGATGGATGTGGAAGGCTCTTTTAGGGCCTTGGATGGAGGTGAGGGAGGAGGTGTGTGCGCAGGTTTTACAGTTCCTGCGGTGGCAGGGGAAGGTGCCAGAATGGGAGGGTGGGTTGTAGGAGGACATTGACCTGACCAGGTAGTCACAGAGGGAACGGTCTTTGTGGAAGGCGGAAAGGGGTGGGGATGGAAATATATCCCTGGTGGTGAGGTCTTTTTGGAGGTGGCAGAAATGTCGGCGGATGATTTGGTTTATGCAAAGTTTGGTAGGGTGGAAGGTGAGCACCATAAAGGGGGCGCAGCGGTAGTCTGGCACACTGACCTCTACACCGCTGAAGCCAAACGCCAACTCGAGGGCACCTCTTCCTACCGCTCCCTCGACCATGACCCCACACCCCATCACCAAATCATCATCTCCTAGACCATACAGAACCTCATTACCTCAGGAGATCTCCCACTCACAGCTTCCAACCTCATAGTCCGGGAACCCCGCACCGCCCGGTTCTACCTCCTTCCCAAGATCCACAAGCCTGACCACCCTGGCCGACCCATTGTCTCAGCATGCTCCTGCCCCACTGAACTCATCTCTACCTACCACGACACTGTCCTATCCCCCCTAGTCCAGGAACTCCCCACATACGTTCGAGGCACCACCCACGCCCTCCACCTCCTCCAAGACTTCTGTTTCCCCGGCCCCCAACGCCTCATCTTCACCATGGATATCCAATCCTTCTACATCTCCATCCACCATGACCAGGGCCTCCAAGCCCTCCGTTTTTTCGTCTCCCGACATCCCCAACAGTACACTTCCACCGATGCTCTCATTCGTTTGGCTGAACTGATCCTCACCCTTAACAATTTCTCCTTCGAATCCTCCCACTTCCTCCAGACCAAAGGGGTAGCCATGGGCACACGTATGGGCCCCAGCTATGCCTGTCACTTTGTTGGCTACATAGAACAGTCGATCTTCCGTAATTACACCGGCACCACTACCCACCTCTTCCTGCACTATATTGATGACTGCATTGGCGCCACCTCATGCTCCCACGAGGAGGTTGAACAATTCATCACCTTCGCCAACACATTCCACCCTGACCTTAAATTTACCTGGACCATCTCAGACATCTCCCTCCCCTTCCTTGACCTCTCCATCTCCATTAATGACGACCGACTTGACACTGACATTTTTACAAACCCACCGACTCCCACAGCTACCTGGATTACACCTCTTCCCACCCTACGTCTTGCAAAAATGCCATCCCATATTCCTAATTCCTCCACCTCTGCCATATCTGCTCCCAGGAGGACCAGTTCCACCACAGAACACACCAGATGGCCTCCTTCTTTAGAGACTGCAATTTCCCTTCCCACGTGGTTAAAGATGCCATCCAACGCATCTCATCCACATCCCGCACCTCTGTCCTCAGACCCCACCCCTTCAACCGTAACAAGGACAGAACGCCCCTGGTGCACACCTTCCACCCTACCAATCTTCGCATAAACCAAATCATCCGCCGACATTTCCGCCACCTCCAAAAAGACCCCTCCACCAGGGATATATTTCCCTCCCCACCCCTTTCCGCCTTCCGCAAAGACCGTTCCCTCTGTGACTACCTGGTCAGGTCCACGCCCCCCAACAACCCACCCTCCCACCCTGGCACCTTCCCCTGCCACCACAAGAACTGCAAAACCTGCACCCACACCTCCTCCCTCACCTCCATCCAAGGCCCTAAAGGAGTCTTCCACATCCATCAAAATTTTACCTGCACATCCACTAATATCATTTATTGCATCCGTTGCTCCCGATGAGGTATTAGATTAGATTAGATTAGATTACTTACAGTGTGGAAACAGGCCCTTCGGCCCAACAAGTCCACACCGACCTGCCGAAGCGCAACCCACCCATACCCCTAACCTAACACTACGGGCAATTTAGCATGGCCAATTCACCTGACCCGCACATCTTTGGACTGTGGGAGGAAACCGGAGCACCCGGAGGAAACCCACGCAGACACGGGGAGAACGTGCAAACTCCACACAGTCAGTCGCCTGAGGTGGGAATTGAACCCAGGTCCCTGGCGCTGTGAGGCAGCAGTGCTAACCACTGTGCCACCGTGCCGCCCCTTAATTTCTCCTCTACATTGGGGAGACTGGACGCCTCCTTGCAGAGCGCTTTAGGGAACATCTCTGGGACACCCACACCAATCAACCACACCGCCCTGTGGCCAACATTTCAACTTCCCCTCCCACTCTGCCGAGGACATGGAGGTCCTGGGCCTCCTTCACCGCCGCTCCCTCACCACCAGACACCTGGAGGAAGAATGCCTCATCTTCTGCCTTGGAACACTTCAACCCCTGGGCATCAATGTGGACTTCAACAGTTTCCTCATTTCCCCTTCCCCCACCTCACCCTAGTTCCAAATGTCTAGCTCAGCACTGTCCCCATGACTTGTCCTACCTGCCTATCTTCTTTTCCATCTATCCACTCCACCCTCCTCCCTGGCCTATCACCTTCGTCCCCTCCCCCACTCACCTACTGTACTCCATGCTACTTTCTCCCCACCCCCACCCTCCTTACCTTATCTCTCCACATTCAGGCTCACTGCCTTTATTCCTGATGAAGAGCTTTTGCCCGAAACGTCAATTTTGCTGCTCCTCGGATGCTGCCTGAACTGTTGTGGTCTTCCAGCACCACTAATCCAAAATCTGGTTTCCAGCATTTGCAGTCATTGCTTTTACCTAGATAATTTTAAGGTGATTGAAGGGAAGTTTAGGGAAGATGTCAGAGGTAGGTTCTTTGCAGAGCGTGGTGGGTGAGTGGAATACACTATTTGTGCTGATAGTAGAGTCAGGTACCTTTTTAAGTGACTCTTAGATAGCACATGGATGATGGTAAAATGTAGGGATGTTGGCTAGTTTGATCTTAGACAGGATAAAAGTTCGGCACAACATCGAGGACCGAAAAGCCCATACTGTGCTGTACTGTTCTATGTTCTAAGTTGCTGACGCACTCCAAAGTGCAACAGAATAGCACAGAAGTGGACAGGATTTGTGACATGATGGTGCAGACAGGCTGGCATGGGTTGTGTGTAGCTGTACCACTGGAGCATGAGCTGTGGTGTTGATGCCAAGTGACAAACGTAAGGAGCATGTGGCAAGCTGGAATTGCTGGCTACCAGCTCTGATTTTCACATTGGGAATTCTCAGCATCTTGTTTCTGTCCAGTGCATGGTAGACTATAAACCTGTATATATGAACCTGACACTGTGAGTAACAGTGTTAATCAGGATGATAATGTCCAACAATTCTCAATATTAGGCCTCTCGTGGCTCAGTAGCGAGAATCTCATCTCAATGTCTTAAACCATGTTGGCAAATGTTCCCAAAGTCAAGAAAGATCTCGCTGGACTTCTCATGTGATAAACAATTCAATCAGTTATCTGCCACATTCATTCAAGGTCTGCACGCCTTGCACTTAAGGAAGCAGAGATGGAAACCATTCCATGAAAATACCCAAGGTGAGAGTGAATAATGGTTATAATTGGGTCTAGGGTATCCAGGTTGTAGGTGATGGCATGGTTGAGAAGGTCAGAAGATAATGTGGTAAGTGAATTATCAAGGGAAAGCCAGTTGGTGGTTATAAAGGTGCAGTTGTAATTTCATTCAGAGAGAAGTTTTCCCAAGGCAAACACAGAAACTTTGGAGTGACAGGGAAGACATAGGAAAATAATAAAGCTTCATCTGTGATTAACTTGAGTTTAATGAGGCCTGCGCGGTAGTGACATCAGATCATGATTTTAACACAGAATAGGGATTTTATATGGCAGAAGACATAGGATAAGAAGGAATGAACTCAGAAGAGAAACAGCATAATAGAGCTGGAGGTTGAAGTCACTGAAACTGCTCCGTGCAGAAGTTAAGGGAGGTAACCAGTGACAGTTTCTCTGCAAGAAAGGTTTTTGGTTCTTGGTGAACAGTAGTGGGTTTTAAATGGGAGATAGAACCAGGTGAGATGCCCAAAGGAGCAAACATTTCCAGGTAAGTTGGGCAGACTGTGGTGTGATCTTTTGATGTGCTGTGCAGTGTTCTGGCTGTGCAAAGTGGAAAAAGATGCAGTCAGGTAGAAAGGTTTCACTTAGAGGCAGTGCCTTCACCCCTCTGCCATGTTTCCATTAAAGCTATGTTGTTGATGCAGTCATCTGTAACAAACTGATAGATGCTGATAACATTGTTAACAAATGAATGGACATTCTGAACCAAGATGGGAAGAAAGATGGTGAGAGCTGATTCACTGGTAGTGACACAGTGTAGAAGGTCAATAAAGATGGGGAAAACGTTGGCAGGAAAGAAATTGTCTGGCTTATCCCACAGTGAAAATGATAGACACAAGAACAATGAAATTATTGAAAGCAGCAGTTAGGGTTGTTGATGCTTGTATAGAGGTTGGGAAGAGTGCATTAAATGTCCCTTGGGAGAATGTCAAGAGAGGCATAGACAGATGTATGGGTTACATAAGTACCATGGTAACCTGTCTCTTCTCCTGATTTCATTCTTCCAAAATTTTGGAAGAGACTCCTTCTCCAAGCAAGAGCTTAGACTTCATGACTTCTTTTGGGGGTAAAGCGGGAAGTCGAGACATGTGTCAGAACAATTCTGTAGTGTTAGGCTCAAAAATGATAACTTCAAACCAGTTCATCAATGGTGAATGGTTAAGGGTTAATTGGACATGACAATGAGCAATTGAAATGAAAAAGTGCACGTAGGACAGGCCTGATGTAAAAAATAAGCCCATTTTGGCTGGGAGCTAACTGTATAGCCTTGATTGTCTGTGGGAACCATTTTTATGTAGTTAAGGCAGAGCCAATGGAAATCTTTTCAACTCATTTTCTGTGAATGGAATGTTTGGAAAAACATTGGAAGTACTACAAAATGTGACATAGCACATATCCAGAATAGTATTAATGTCAAGGAGTCTGTCCCACTTATGGGATTTTCACCATCAGACTTGAGTTCATGAGACCAGTGCTATGGAATCTGAGATAGAGTTCCAAGTGCCAGAAGACCCCAATGTATAGCAAGTAAATGTCTGAAATGTTTTAAGCTAATAGACTCGCTCATTAGTTTGTACATAATTAAACTGGATTAATTTAATAAATTTGCATTATTTTCAAGCGCACGAGTCTACTTGTACTCATTTTGATTAGACTTTAAAAAACTCGTAAGGCATTTTCAGTTAACAATACAAATTCATACAACATTTCTGAGCAGGATCTGAGGCAGTGGAAAATGAGGCCCTAGATATCATTTACTGATAGGCAAATCCACGTTCTAACTCTGCTCAAGACCTAAGTATCAGAGGCCCACCCTACAGGAAGAAGACTCGTTCATATGCATCAACATTCCCCAAAGTTGTTACCAGCATATGTGAGAAAATCAGGGAGCTCCATTCACGGACAATAGCATTACCAGACTACTATGCAACATAAAGTCTGTTTATACTGCAGATAGTGTTCTGGTTAAGCTTGAGAAAAATAAAATAAGAAAAATTCATTTTACATTTTTAAAAAATCCCAAATTTGTTTTTACTTTTGTAGGGTGTAATTTTCTAAGAACTGACATAAAAAGTCAATACAGTAGATTGTCATAGAGTCATAGAGATGTACAGTACAGAACAGACCCTTCGGTCCAACTCATCCATGCTGACCAGATAACCAAACCTAACCTAGTCCCATTTGCCAGCACTTGGCCCATATCCCTCTAAACCCAACTTATTCATATATCCATCCAAGATGCCTTTTAAATGCCGTAATTGTACCAGCCTCCACCACTTCTGGCAGCTCATTCTACACATGCAATATTCTCTCTGTGAAAATGTTGCCTCTAGGTCTCTTTTATATCTTTCCTCTCTCACCCTAAACCTATATCCTCTAGTTCTGGACTCCCCCATCCCACGGAAAAGACCTTGTCTATTTACCCTATCCATACTCCTCATGATTTTATAAACCTCTATAAGGTCACCTCCAACACTCTAGGGAAAACAGCCCAAGTCTATTCAGCCTCTCCCTATAGCTCAAATTCTCCAACCGTGGTAACATCCTTGTAAATCTTTTCTGAACTCTTTCAAGTTTCACAACATTCTTCCGATGGGATGGAGACTAGAATTGCACGCAATATTCCAAAAGTGGCCTAACCAATGTCCTATAAAGCCGCAACATGACCTCCCAACTCCTATACTCAATGCTCAAAACTGTTATAATATAAAGTAGCCTTGAATAGATCTCATCATATTATGCATACATCTATTTGCTTATTGATTTAATTTAAAAGAAAATAGTTAGGGAATTGATGCTCTATCCTGAAAACAATACTACTCCTACTTAGGACCTGATTATTACTATCTTAATATGTCAAATTAATAATGCATAATATAAAAACAGAAGTGAAGGTCATGTAGGAAGAGATGTGATGGCCTTTCAGCTAAGCTTAAAAGCCTGGACATTATAATGTGAGTTTGTGAGATGACACCCGGGTGGGTTGAGCTCAGTGCATATCTTTTGGAACCACATCTTGTGTAAAATCAATGTTGCCCATGAGTACATTGGTTCATTTAAGCTTTAATAAACCTTTATATGCTTGACTGAATGTTGAACTCACTCTTGGCATACAGATGCAAGACAAAATTGCCTACAAAATTGCAAAGTTCATATTCCTAACAAGAGAGTCTTTGCAAAGAGATCTATGTCGTGAGCTTTGATTAAAGCTCAGACTGGTGTAACACAAGCTATGCATTCTTCAGTATCCTGCAGCCTCAAAAAGCTGTTGCCATCTCCTTGGAGACTGATAACATTTAAAAAGACTTTTGAATTCCAGCGAGTGACTAAAAAAAATCACACAATCGCATTTCAAGTTTAAAGAACTTTATTGTAAGAAGCAAACTAAAATCAACATTGACTAACATTATATTTGTATGTAAAATAATTTAAACTGCTGAAAATATGAGCTGTTGCATTTTGGTAATATAAACAAGGCAGGACTTATACAATTAATGGTAGGTAGAACAGAGAGACCTAACGGGTCAGGTCCATAACTCTTTGAAATTTGTGTTACAGGTAGATAGGGTGGTTAACAAAGCATTTAGCACACTTGCCTTCATTGCTCAGACCATTGAGTATAGGAGTTGAGGCACCATGTTGAGGTTATACAGAATGTTGGTGAGGCCTCTTCTTGAGTACTGTGTGCAGCTCCAGTTGCCCAGTTTTAGGAAAGCTATTATTAAACTGGAGAGGGTTCAGAAAAGATTTATCAAGATGTTGCCAGGAATGAAGCATTTGAGATATGAAAATAAAAACTGGAAAGACTGGGACTTTTTTCACTGGAACATTGGAGGTTGAGGGATAATGTTAGAGAGGTTTATAAAATCATGAGGGGCATAGATAAGGTGAATGACAAGGGTCTTTCCCTAGGGTGGAGGAGATCAAAAGGGGGCATATTTTTAAGGTGAGAGGAGAAAGATTTGAAAAGGAGATGAGGGGCAACTTTTTTTTACATAGAGAGTGGTTCATATGTGGAATGAACAGCCAGATAAAGTGGTGGACGTAGGTCCAGATACAATGTTTAAAATACATTTGGATAGGTTCATGAATAGGAAAGATTTGGAGGAATATGGTGCTGGCAGGTAGGACTAGTTTAGTTTGGGAACATGGTCGGCGTGGATTGGTTAGACCAAAGGATCTGTTTCCTTGCTGTATGACTCTAAGATCCCCATGTGACTTCCACAGGACTAACAATTTCACACTGTGGTAATATTTTACTCTTTTCAGTAGATATTTTATCCTCCACTCCAATCATTGACTATGAGCTGCCTCTGACAGCAGCATCTGAGGAGTGCAAGGGTCAATGCTTTGAGCAGAAGCTCCTTATGAGGAATATTCACCCAAATCTCATCTACTGGAACTGGGTGTCAATCAGGTCCTGCCTAGTCTGATTGTCACATGTGACACAGCTCATGGTCAATGACAGCTTCCCTCTCCCATTGTTCTTGACCTCCTTCAAGGAAAATACACCCATTTCCATAGTTTCTCAGCATTCACCACATCACCTCATTGCTTGCTCCAGTTGTGCAGACTGCTGTATGCTAGGATGTTGCAGCAGACTTTGTCCAGATTATACTGGAGATCCCCCACTCCCAGACTCACCCAAGTAGCTGAGGCACATCTTTAGCAGCAAACATTGTCAGCTCCACCATGACCCTGGTCCAGGGATGGGCAGCATTATATCTGCACTTCCCATCAGTCAGAGGCTTGTGTAATGCTGTCATGAGACATGGTCACATTGAGTATCCCTTGTCCCATAGTAACCACAACTTGTCAAACACGCCTGGCAAATGAGAGTGCTCCAGGACAGAGGAGTTATGACAGCTACCATGGTGGTGGCACACAGGAAGTGGGGATAGTGATCACAGATAATCTGGATATTGATGGAATAGAACCATTCTGTCGATGAATTCCACAGTTTTGTGATACAGCCCTCTCAGTTTCATGTGTGTACAATCAATGGGACACTATAGATGGGGAAGCCAATTATGTTCCTGACTCCTACTGCCCAGGCTGCAGCACTGACTTCAAAATCAAGAAACAAAATGAGCCAGTGAGATCATGAACAGATGGCGATGGTCACTGTCCTGATGCGTCAGTGGGTGTATGACTGAGAAATCCCACACAGGTCACTCATCACTGCCTGGAAGCAGCCAGTCACATGGACGTTCAGACAAGTTGTCCCCTTCACAGCCACCGAGAGAGGATGGTCTCTGCAGTCCTCAGAAGCTATTCTGGTATCCGTCATAATTCTATCACCATGTCCCAGGACATACGGAGCTCATGTTGCCATTGCTCCTTGCTCATCCCGACAAAACAGAATTGGGAGTGAAAAGCTCTAGTTCTCATGGGAACATTACGTATCCTGAGGAGCCCTACAGCAGTGAGGTCTCTCAGTTGGGTGCTCCTCATCCTCTGTAACAACCTGCTCCTGTTCCTGGACTTACCCTAAGTTCTAGTCTTGCTGTCTGGCCTATTTCCTTCTTAGGAAATAGCCACAACAACTAACATCTCACCAGTAGCTTGATGCAGGACTCAGTGGAAATGGCTTATGTTTGGAACACAATGAGCAAACTAGGTTCGTAGCTCTGAGAACAGTCAGTGATTGGCATGCCCTGCAATAGAGGGCTTTACATACTTCTCCATACAGCAAGATGAACACTACCTGATAACAAGGACCATGTCTCCAACATCCATTCAGCTTAAGCCTCCCCATGGGCATCTACTGGTGAAGGTACTGTGCCACCTGAGTGACCAGAACATTACATCAAAAATGAACTGCCAGATGTGCTCCAAACCCCTCCCATCCCAGTCCCACACCAAGCATGAAACTTATCTTTGCATTCAGAATATTCCATTGTAATAATTACATCACAAATAATATAGCAATTGTCTCCACCTCACACAGCAAACTTACAAGTTGCAAAGGTGATGTGTTGTACTGAATCAGAATTTGTTCTTTTTTTAGTCATTTTTTAGTAACTTCAGCAGCAATGAAATGCCACGTTCAATTTGCAAGTGCCAATGGCATCGTGCAAATCACCAAGGATTGGCATTTGAATCCAAAGAACATTCACTCTGTATGCATTGCAGATGAATGATGCAAAGGTTGCAAATTAAATGTAGCTGCAGTTTGCACACATACATGCTTCATATGTTTGCTCCTACAATAACCTAGACATGGATGCCTGCTTTTGCTTAAAAACTGACATGAATTCTGTCCACCTTCGGTGTTGTCCCTGCCACTTTCCAGTTGACGTTAGCGACAAGTGAATGGCATGTGATGACAGGGAATGCACCTCACAGTAGATACCATCAGCACTGGTTTCAGCCTGATACCAGGGTGCCATCCCAGAACATCCAGGTTTTCTTTCACCTCACTTTACCTGAATACCTCAATTCCACAACCAAATAACCCTCCCAACATGGAAACCTACCACATTGAATACTGGCTCCAACTATATTCCCAGCCCCCTAAGCCCTATCATTACACTCTGCTGATTTCTCACTCTGGTCCTCTCTAGACCCACTATGGATTTCTGGGAGGTGGTCATTGCCAATAACACCCTCTCTCATAATCACCATATCTTGGTATTCAAAAGCGTTACCATTGCTAAATTCCCCACTATCAACATCCTTGGGATTACCATTGACCAGAAACTCAATTGGACTCACCACACAAACACAGTGGCTACAAGAGCCAGTCAGAGGCCAGGAATACTGTGGAAAGTAAATAATCTCCTGACTCTCCAAAGCCTGTCCACTATCTGCAAGGCGCAAGTCAGGAGTGTGAAGGAAAACACTCACATAGATGGGCAGGTGCAGCCCTAACAACACTCAAACAGCTTAACACCATCTAGGACAAAACATCCATTTGATTGAGACTACATCTGTAAGCACCACTCCCTCCATCACTGACGCTGTGTAACCACATAGTATACTATCTACAAGATGCACTACAAAAATTCATCAAAGATCCTTAGATAGCACTTTCCAAACCCACAACCACTTCCCTTGAGATGACAAGGGTAGCAGAGACATGGAAACATGACCACCTGCATATTCATATCCAAGCCACTCATCATCCTGACAAGGAAATATATTGCCGTTCCTCCACTGTCACTTGACCAAACTCCTGGAATTCCCTCCCAAAGAGCATTGTGAGTCAACTACAACAGTTCAAGATGACAGCTCATCACAACTTTCTCAAGGGCAACTAGGCATGGGCAATAAATGTTGGCGAGCCAATGGCACCCCATCCCATGAGTGAATTTTTTTAAAAAACATTCTAAATCGAACAGGATACGTTGTGAGGGGTTAAACACGTAGCAATGAAAAATGTGCTCTCAACCTGTGCATCTGCTGTCATCTTCCTGTCACTGGGTTTTATGGTGATAAAGTGTCCCACTGAGGTGAGGTGGGGAACATCATGAAAACATTTAGATTCAGCTCATACACAGCACTTGAGAGCCTGTTCTTCATTTAACAGTTGTTGCACAGGACTCACAGAGATTAAGGAACCCAGCATTGAAAAAGAGGCAGGGTTTGCCAGTAAGTACCTTTTACAATACTCCTATGGGCTACAAAGAGGAAAGGCCTTTCCCTGACTTTTCAAGAAAGCCTTCAGTCTCACTTCTACTGAGTCTCACTTTCCCCCTTCCTGCACTCCACTCTAACTCTCTTTCTCTGACTCACCGACCTGTACTAAGTACTTTACCATGATTTCTTCTAACCCCATTTTTAAAAGCTCTAATCTCTACCTTCACTCCCACCCTTTGACCCCGAATGCCAGGGTGTATCCCCAAAGATTCTTGGCTACTTCCTCCAATTGCTAGTTTTTTCTGCCTGGTAACTAGCCAGCCTGCAGGAAACAGAAGGAAAACATTACAATGTTCTGCTATTAGATTTGGCTGGGCATCCACATCCTCAGCATCAATACATTCTCCGGCTATTTTTGCTCTGTCAAGAGGGCAGTAAATATTGTGTTAATGTTTCCAATGATTGAGGGACCTATAATGAAAAGATAGGCATGTAGGATTAAATGTAAGTGATTTGTAATGGAGAGCAGGAGGGTTTTTCTTTTGTACACAGATGCTTGTAAGACTGCAGAAAGCACCAGCCATGTTAGTTACTTTTATTTAGAGTCATAGAGACGTATAACATGGAAACAGACCCTTCGGTCCAACCCGTCCTTGCCGACCAGATATCCCAACCCAATCTAGTCCCACCTGCCAGCACCCGGCCAATATCCCTCCAAACCCTTCCTATTCATATACCCATCCAAATGCCTCTTAAATGTTGCAATTGTACCAGCCTCTACCACATCCTCTGGCAGCTCATTTCATACACATACCAACCTCTGCGTGAAAAAGTTGCCCCTTAGGTCTCTTTTATATCATTCCCCTCTTACCCTAAACCTATGCCCTCTAGTTCTGAATTCCCCGACCCCAGGGAAAAGACTTTGTCTATTTATCCTATCCATGCCCCTCATAATTTTATAAACCTCTATAAGGTCACCCCTCAGCCTCCAACACTCCAGGGAAAACAGCCCCAGCCTGTTCAGCCTCTCCCTGTAGCTCAGATCCTCCAACCCTGGCATCGTCCTTGTAAATCTTTTCTGAACCCTTTCAAGTTTCACAACATCTTTCCGATAGGAAGGAGACCAGAATTGCATGCAATATTCTAACAGTGGCCTAACCAAAGTCCTGTACAGCCACAACATGACCTCCCAACTCCTGTACTCAATACTCTGACCAATAAAGGAAAGTATACCAAACACCTTCTTCACTATCCTGTCTACCTGCAACTCCATTTTCAAGGAGCTATGAACCTGCACTCTAAGGTCTCTTTGTTCAGCAACACTCCCTAGGACCTCACCATTAAGTGTATAAGTCGTGCTAAGGTTTGCTTTCCTAAAATGCAGCACCTTGCATTTATCTGAATTAAACTCCATTTGCCACTTCTCAGCCCATTGGCCCATCTGGTCAAGACGCTGTTGTAATCTGAGGTACCCCTCTTTTCTGTCCACTACACCTCCAATTTTGATGTCATTTATAAACTTACAAACTTTACCTGTTATGCTCACATCCAAATCAATTATGTAAATGACAAAAAGTAGAGGGCCCAGCACCGATCCTTGTGGCACTCCACTGGTCACAGGCCTCCAGTCTGAAAAACAACCCTCCACCACCACCCTCTGTCTTCTACCTTTGAGCTAGTTCTGTATCCAAATGACTACTTCTCTCTGTATTTGTTCATACGATGTCAATATCACTGATTAGGCCAACATTATTGTCCATTTTTAATTTCCCTGGAGAAGGTGGTGATAGCTGCCTTCTTGATTCACAGCAATGCTTAGGGTAGAGGAGCAGCCATGATTTTGTTAGGAAAGGAGTTCTATGATTTTAGCACAGTAACACAAGAGGAACAGTAGTATAGTTGCAAATTAGGATGGTGAGTAGCTTGGAGGGGAGCAATTAGATAATGGTTGTGGGTTTGGAAGGTGTTGTCTAAGGATCTTTGACAAATTTCTGCAGTGCATCTTGAGGATGTTAAACACTGCTGTAACTGTGTATCAATGGTGAAAGGAGTGAACATTGGAGGTGGTGGATAGGGTGCAAATAAGTGAGCTGATTTGTCCTGGATGGTGTCAAACTTCTTGAGAGTTGTTGGAGCTGCATCCATCTGGGCAAGCAGGGAGTATTCCATCACACTCTTGACTTGTGCCCTAGATGGTGGATAGACTTTGAAGAGCTAGGAGCTGAGTTACTCATTGTAGTGTTCCTATCCTCTGACTGGTCTTATAGCCATTGTATTTATATGGTGAGTCCAATTGAGTTTCTGATCAATGGTAACCCTCAGGATGTTGATAGTGGGGATTCAGTGATAGTAACTGCATGGAATGTCATGGGTTGGTCACTAGACTGTCTCTTACTGGAACTGGTCATTGCCTGAAGGCGTTTTCAGAAGGTCTTTGATAAGGCGCTGCTAAATAAGACTTTATGCTGTTAGGTGCAAAGTACTGGCTGAGAAGAGGATTGGCTGACTAGCAGAAGGCAGAGAGTTGGGATGGCAACCTGTGACTAGTGTAGTTCCACAGGGGTCTATGTTGGGACCAAGCTATTCATGTAATCCATTAATGATCTGGACAGATGAACTTTAAGGCATTGTTGTTGAAATAGCAAATGACATAATTATCAGTAGAGGGAGTGGAGAGACTGCAGAAGGACTTGCACAGACTAAGAGATTGGACAAAGAAGTGGCAGATGGAACACAATATGGGAAAGTGTGAAGTTATGAAGCTTGGTAGGAAGAAGAGATGCCTGGACTGTTTTCTAAATGGGGAAAAGCTTTGCAAATCTGAAAGATAAATGGACTTGGGAATCCCAAAATTCTATTAAGACTAACATGCAGGTTCAGTTAGGAAGGCAAATGCTATGTTAGCATACATTTGGCAAGGACAAGAATACTAAAATAGACATATTACTCTTTATTCTGGTGAGGCAGTAGAAGGCTCTGGTCAGACCACATTTGGAATATTGTGAGCAGTTTTGGGCCCCATATCTAAGAAAGGATGTGATGGCATTGGAGGGATGCAGAGGAAGTTTACAAGAATTATCCATAGTGAAGAGCTTGTCATTTGAGGAGTGTTTGAGGAGTCTGGGTCTGTACGCAATAGGTTCAGAAGGATTGGGGAAATCTGATTGACACAGAATATTGAGAGGCCTGGATAGAATGGATGTGGAGAAGATGTTTCCACTGGTAGGGAGGACTAGAATCAGAGGTACAACGTCAGACTGAAGGAACGATCCTTTTAGTTCAGAGATAAGGAGGAATTTCTTCAGCCAGGGAATGGTTAATCTGTGGAACTCATTGTTGCAGAAGGCTGTGGAGGCCAAGTCATTGACTGTATATAAATCAAAGACAGATATGTTCTTGATTGGTAAGGGAATCAAGGGTTTTTTGGAGAAGGCAGGAGAATGTGGTTGAAACGTGTGATCAAATGGCAGAGCAGACTTGATAGGCCGAATGGCCCAATTCTGCTTCAATGTCTTATGGCCTTATGGCCTGGTATATGTTTCTTGCAAATGTTACTTGCCACATGTCAGCCCAAGTTTAGATATTATCCACATTTTGTTGTATTTGAACATGGACTACTTCAGTATCTGAGGAGATGACTGTGGTGCTGAACATTGTGCAATCATCATAAGATCAGAAGTGGGGATGTTTGCTGGAGGGAACGTCGTTGATGAAGCAAGTGAAGATGGTTGGGCCTTCGACACTATCCTGAGGAACTCCTGCACAGATGTCTTGGAGTTGAGGTGACTGATGTCTAACAATCATAACCATCTTACAATGTACCAGGAATGACTCCTTGATTCCCATGAATTTTGATCGCGTCACCAGACTCAAAATATTAACACTATTTTCTTCTAACAGATTTTTGCAGCAAATTCTGTTTTTATTTCAGATCTCCAGCATTTACAGCTCTTTATTTTCTCTATGTTTAAGGAAATTATTCAAAGGAGGTAAGTAAGTTAGAGAGGCATAGAGGTGTAACATTGGAGTCCCAAAGGCTAAGGCCTCAGGCTACCAATGACACTGGCAGCAATGGCAATGTAATTAAAATCTGAAATCGTCAAATGTTCAGAATAAGGTGAGTGCAGATACATTGGGAAATGTAGGACTGCAGTGAATTACAGGGGTAGGGAAGAGCAAGGGCATAAAGGCATTCAAAAACAAGGATAGGAATTTTAAAAATCAACTTGACTTGGAGCTAATGTAGGTTAGCAAATATTTAGATGTTATTAGGGTATGTGAACAATATGATTTAAGACATAAGCATCAGAATTTCAGAAATGAGATGGTAGAATTTGAGAAATCACTCTGGAATGCATTGCAATATTCAAGAGTAGAGGTTAAAAGTATGAATGAGGGTTTCATCAGCTGATGGGATGAGACAAGGCAAAATCAGACAATAGTACAGAAGCTGAAATAAGTTGTTTTCATAATGGGTCGAGAGTGTGGTGCTAGAAAAGCACAGCAGGTCAGGCAGTATCAGAGAAGCAGGAGAATCAACATTTCAGACATAAGCCCTTCATTCAGGAATTCCTGATGAAGGGTTTATGCCTGAAACGTCAATTGGCCTGCTCCTCAGATGCTGCCTGACCTGCTGTGCTTTTCCAGCACCACACTCCCCACTTTGATCTCCAGCATCGGCAGTCCTCACCTTCTCCCTGTTTTCACAATGGTTCTGATATATGGTCAGAAGCCTACCCCAGAGTCAAATGTGACACCAAGATTATGAATAGTTAGAAAGTTATTCATAATTTGAAGATTGACCCATATTTTGAACTCCAATCTCTATCTTACAGCAACATACATAAAGGTTTGCATATGAATGAACATGGAAAAACATTTAATAAATAAGTAGAATTACTTTTATTTTCAGTTCTGAGAATACCACATCAAAATTTGACAGGCCTTTTTGGTCTGAATTTGTGCCATTGTATCCAAATTTGCATTATATAAATTGAAAGTTAGGTCGTGCACTTTTATTTTGCTGCAGCATAATTATAAAATTAAGTCTAATTAACAGATTGACATAATATGATTAGGCTAACAAGTAGAAATGGTCAGAGTCAAAATGTAATATTATTATCTGAGATGTACCTCTATGAATTCTTTAGGGGGAAGTCAATGCTTCCTCCCATCTGCCTGTATCCTCTGGATATATTTGTAATTTTCCTTCCTGTTATTTAACTGTGTTTTATGATAGTGGTACAATCGAAAAACAAAAACAGAAATTACTGGAAAAACTCAACAGGTCTGGCAGCATCTGTGGAGAGAAATCAGAGTTAATCTTTCAGGTCATGACCCTTCCTCAGAACTTTGATCTAGAATTAGATGAACAAACATTTTGAAACTTGTGCTTCTTGAGTTATTATTTGTGAAGAAGCATTATTGCACATTTATTGCAACTGACTTTTTTGGTTACAATCAACTCAAATGTCTCAGTTTAGTTTATTCCCAATTATGCTTGAATAGTTTATTAATTCCCATTAACATAGCCATTTCTTCAATTTTTCAGAAATCTGCATATTCTGCTTCTGTTTGCAAATTGCTGTGCTATTTGAGAGCTTTCATGGCTCATCCAACACTAAAAAAAAATTGTCTGTCAGCATGAAAATAGTGGAATAATGAGAGCTGATGAAAAGATAGAGCTAGGTGCCATCACCACACATATGGAAGCTAATTCAATAATACCTTTCATTAACTTTGCCATGCAGGTAACGTAAAAGCTCAAGATGTATTTCTTCAGAAGTAAGAGGTTGTTCTGATTGTGATTAGGGAGGTGAGAGCAAAGCAAGAGAAAGCCTTCCCTCCAGAAAGCAATACAGCAGCATATCAAATACTGCAAGATATTGGAGGAGGGTGTGGACAGATCATACACTATAGACACAGTCACGGACAACATTAGTTGTGACTTTGATTAGAGCATAAAGTGGAGATAGGAGAAAAATTAAAGAAATGTGAAGATTTAGGGCTGTGGATTGTGAAACCTGGGGAAGATTGATTTAGTGAGTAATGGAAGGAGGAATGTGGCAGACAAAGTTAAACTGATTATTTCAGCCTTACTGACAAGCAAATTCATCAGTTTTTCACATATGTCGTTTAAATGGAAGCAAAGTGCACAATGATTTGATGAGGTGGTTGGTAGTGAAGAAATGAAGTCAGGATTTACCTTTGTTCTCCAGGATGATAATGGAGCAGATTTGGCAGAGGATACTGTGGCCTGATAGCATTTATTAAGATCCAACCATATCTTTTAATGATTGACTAAACTAGGTGTGTGCCAGATACATGATAGAGCCATCTACATGGGCCAGAAGGGCAAGACAATCAGGACAGGGGAGAGGAAGTGACTTGCTGTAACAAAGGTAGGGGTGCGGGAATTTTTGAGGAAACCAACATCTGTAAAAGTATCATGGTATATGGAGAATCAAAGATTTTGTCATTGACAGTTTGCAAATGTAATTGTAATTAATTTGAATGAGAGTTTTTTAAAGGGGCAGAAACAAAAGGTGTTGGTTTGGAAGGACATATTGGAGGTATTGTTGTTGAGGCCTGTGACAAAGTGACCAGAGATGGTTCTTGTCTGTTGTACTGACATGGCAAATAAAATGCCGCAAGATGTATCAAATTTGTCAGCCAATGAAATTGAATATGCACATTTAAAGAGGTGAAAGATTGAGCTGATAAATGGGCAATGAAATCAGAGTAGATTTAGCAGCAATTCAGTGCCGAAGCAGAGTCAACTGGTATATTGCAGTTGAGAACAGGCATTCTCAGTAACAGCAGCTGTTTCTACATGTACATTGATTGCAATGCTGCTCTACCTCACCACAGTGTCTCTTGACCACTTGATTATCTCTTACGTGTCACACAGTTTGTCAGAGGTTCAGTCGTGAATAAGCAAACATTTCCTCCGCATAAATACTGGAATGCAGAAAATCATTGTCTTTCATCCTCTGCACCAACAAAGGGCATAACCGAAAGTACTGAAGACCAGAGAAGGCTCCAGAGATGAAATGAGGTGCGACCATGAAGTACTTGAAGACAATAATTTAAAATGTAATATTTTGGGGGATGGGAAGCCAACATTAATTAGCTGAAACATGGATGGTGGGGGAATAAAATTTAATGTGAAACAGGACATGAGGAACTGAGCTTTTGACAAGAAATTGATATAATGGGTGGAGGATGGAAATACGCCAGGGAAATGGTTCAAGAAATCAGTTCCATACTGTATCATGGACCAGCATTTTAACAGCAGAGAAAGAGGTGTGGAAATGAAGCAGGCAGAGTTATGAAAGTAGAAATACCTACTAATAACTACTATTGGTGATACAATAATGCTGTTGAAGTTTACCTATGGGTCAAATTTTGGGGTGGCATGGTGGCTCAGTGACTCCAAATCAGTGGTTAGCACTGCTGCCTCACAGCGCCAGGCACCTGGGTTCGATTCCCGCCTCAAGTGACTGTGTGGAGTTTGCACATTCCCCTAGTGTCTGCGTGGGTTTCCTCCCACAATCACAAAGATGTGCAGGTCAGGTGAATTGGCCATGCTTAATTGCCCATGGTGTTAGGCGCATTAGTCAGGGGTAAATATAGGGAAGGGGAATGGGTTACTCTTTGGAGGCTCATTGTGGACTTGTTGGGCCAAATGGCCTGTTCCTGTACTGTAGGGAATCTAATCTAGTCGAAAAAAAAGGGGCAAATGGGAAGTCCAGATTCTGCAAGGCATGGTTCAACTTCAGAAAGAGGAGGTCGACTGGCGGTGTGCCGGTTTGTCAATACCTTACCCATCCTGGAGAAAACAAACAGCAGCAAACACGCTTTGACTCGAAATGATGGCACCAGCGCTGACCATTCGGTTTTAGCAAACGATGTTCAGAAGGGCCTCTTGTTGAAGATCACATCATTCAGATATTTTAATTGTGGGAACTCTGAACTTTCTCATTACTATAAGCATGGCACATTAATGCAGCAACCCTAAACCGCTGAATGCGTAGGGGAACACAAAAGGACCATTCAGCAACATTTGTAATATACATACATATTTTTTCAATTTGAGAAAACATGATAAAATTATATCCAGTTGTTTATTCAATTTTCGTCGACTCCCATTAACGCCGTAAACCAGATACTAATCGGTTTGAATTTAGTTTTCGACCCTGCATTTGTTGAATGTTGTACCTACTTACAGTCTTAAGTTACAGCTGTCATTTGAACGTTTTAAGTGAAACGACTGTGGTGATGAAAGTACGTTCAAAATGAAATTGGCAGGTTCACAATTGCCGAATAATAGTGGCCTCATGGTGCAATACAAGGATCATGTGAACCGCAGGTTTTTTTTTCTTTCCAAAAATCTAATCTCAGGACAATCAAAAACAGCATAATGCCCCTGTAATCGTGGGGGGAAGTTCTTTAATGTTGCTGGCAGCACACCAGCAAGGTCTCGGGGTTATCCTGACTGTGCAAACTCCCACGGGAAAGGTAGAGACAGATTGCTCTTTTCTAAGTAACCAGTGAATTCTTGAAAGGTGTAATGTCAGAACTCTGCTGATAAGGCTCATCTTGCTGGGCAGAATGTGAACTTCCAAAAGCTACTATCTGTTGATAGATTCCCTTTAGGCCGAGTTAGCTTTAATCATTTATATTTATTGCAACAGTTCATCCCTTTGTAATTAAAGCCTTAAGCAACTCAGCAGCCTTCATTTTCTCTCGCCCACTTTATATATGCAACAGGTAGAACTAGCAGTTTTCGAAGTAAACTCACCGAATAATGTTGATTTTAACGTCCTCATCCACGACCCTCCCCCCCACTCCGCTCACCCCCCATCACCTTTCCGAATTTCTCTAACCCCCGCCCAACTCGAGAGATATCTGCACTCATATAAAACATCTCCGAATTTTAATTAGTCCACCGTTGGTGGCTGCACTTTCAGTTAGCTCAGCCCTAACTTCTGAAATACCCTCCCAACACTTGAGCTCTAAGTCTTTCTTTTAGCCTACTTTATAGCTCTCTTTCCTCCTTCAAAACACTTCATAAAACCCTGCTCTGTGACGAAGCATTTGGTTATCGGAATTAACATCTCCTTATGTGTCTCAGTATCACCTTGTGATTTATAATGGTCCTGTGAAGCACCCTGAAATATTTTACTGTGTTTAAGTGCTACAAAAGTATACGTTGATGTGATGGTGACACCAGGAAACGGGTAAGAATCACTGTGAGGCATATACGGAATCACAGAAGTGTTAAAGCACAGAAAGAGGTCAGTCAGCCATTCATCTCCTTGGAGTGTCCCTGCAAAAGTAGTTCTGCCAGTCCCACTCCTGCCCTGGCTGTCGCCCTGCATTTTTCTCTCTTTAGTGCTTAATCAGTTTTCTTTTGAGAGCCATGATTGAATCTCTCTCCGTGACCCTCTTATGCAGTGCATTCCAAATCTAAATAAAATTCTCTCATGTCATCATTGTTTATTTTGCCAATCTCCTCACTGGTTCACCTCTGGTTCTTGTCACTGCTGCCAGCAGGAATAATTCCTCTCTATGGATTCTGTTTGGAGGTTAATGAAGAATATTTATATCAATTATCTTCTAACCTCTTTACTAAGGAGAATAACCCAAGTCTCTCCAACTACCCACATGACTTGCAATAGATTAAGTTACTTGGTATCTCTTTAACATTTTCGATAATTGTTTAAGTACATTTTGAATACATTACCATTTAATTTCCAAATGTTTGTTAATCAAAAGAATGTTTCAGAAGCTCATTGTAGGCATTTTGGAAATGTTTCAATGTTTTTGAAATAATTGCTGTTGTGACAGAAAATATGACATTGACTTTGAAAACAGTAAAGATTTGCAAGCAGTTAAGAGAATTACCAGTTGGGTTGCTTTTCAATGTATGATTTTAAATAGACACAACTATGGGAGGAACTTGTTTTCTTTAAATAGTGTCACAAAATATCTTTATGCATTCACATTATAGGATTGAAATTCAATAGAAGTTCTCTTCACTGTAATTTCAGAGGTTTCCACAGAACTTTTATCCAAGATAAACAATAAAAAGAATCCCTGCAGAAATTACTGGTCCACAAGTTAGTTTTAATGTAAAGCAGTTTTGGCTTTGCACTACTGCTAAACTTGTGAACTGTTATTTTAAAGTACAAAATGATTGAGGTGTTGCGAATATGAAATGAGCTGCCACATGAAGTGGTAGAGGCAAGTACAATTACAACATTTAAAAGATATTGAGCCAGGTAAACTAATAAGAACGTTTGAGAGTGATATAAGCCAAACACAGGAAAATGGGGCTAGTTCAGTTTAGAAAACCTGTACCACATGGATGAATTGGGCTGAAGGGCCTGTCTCAGTTCTGTCTGGCCCTCTAATTCTATAAGTCAAATCAATGGAGTTTCAGCCTACTATACACCAATATTAGGATGAAGTCATATAAATGTACCATTGATGATCCACATAACTCATTACAGCAGTAATTTAGCTGAAAAGGATATTTCCTACAGTGCAGTACTCCCTCAATGTTGAAGTGGTATTTTGCCTTGACTCTCATCCTCTGAAGTAGAGGTTAAAGTATCAAATTTTGAACAACAAACCAAAATAGGTGACAAAATAGATATTCCTCATTAGGTTTTATCTTTGTTTTTCAACTCTAACAAGCAACCACATTCAAAAGCTGTCTAGAGATAAATTCCACATTCCCATGAATTTCCATATATCTCAAGTTGTTAATATGAATAAATTGTAGTATTCTAATTTAAATTTTTTTCAGGATTTAAATGAGGCAACATTGCTAAGTCAGCCCTTTCTAAACCATTAGGCTGATGAAATTAGTACAGAATAAATCAGCAAACAAGCAATAGAAACTTAAACCTAAATTGTTGAGGTTGGCAATTTGGAGGAGACAAGACTACACAATGAACACTCACTTATATTACACATCATTTGAAAGGAATGTCCTATAAAGTGTACAGTTTGCAAACAATTTACTCATAGAATTGTAATGCTTAAAGGTTCTTTGATCCATTTCCTCTGCCTATAGAGAAATTACCAGCAGATTTTCCCGATCTGAAACTGAGTATGGATTGTATCAGTAGGACTGCTAAGATCCCAGCCCATTCCTGCAACAATCAGGGTTATCTCCACAATAAATACATTTTCAATAAGTAAGATGAGTGTTAACTTTCCGCTTGACTTTCTTTATCATGGAAGCAATGATTATATTATGCAAGCCACTCTGGTTTAGCAGATGTAAACAATCAGAAATTGTCACAAAATATAAGATCTGAATGAAATTAATATAAGCTGTAAATTCATTAGGATTTAGAAATTAAAACTTGTAGGTGTGAACCTTGAATCATATAAAATAAAAGTAATACTTCCTTTGATGCTATTAAATTTGCATACATGAAGTGTTCAGAATACATCATTCTGAAGTCATCTGAATAAAAGGCTTTTTGGATATTGTGGTGTTTGATTAAATTTCAAAGAAAAGGAGTGAAACTGATTCAATATTTATAGTTGTGATCCTATCAGTTGGGCCTAAACTGAAAATTCAACTTACATTATTGAGATTAACTGAGGTTCCTTGGTTAATACAACTGAAACAGAATTTAGTTTTAGAAAAGCAACAAAGGAAAGTCATAGAGTCATAGAGTTATACAGCATGGAAAAGGTCCTTCAGCCCAACTTAACGATGCCAATCAAGTTTCCGAAACTGAACTAGTCACATTTGCCTGTATTTGGCCTATATACCTGTAAACCTTTCATATCCATGCACATGTCCAAATATCTTTTAAATGTTATAATTGTAGCTACCTCTAATACTTCCTCTGCAGCTCACTCTATGTATGAACCGCCCTCTGTGTGAAAACGTTGCCCTTCAGGTCCCTTTTAAATATTTATTTTCTTACCTCCAGTTTTGGACTCCTCTAGCCTGGGGAAAAGACCTTGGCTATTCACCTTATCTCTGCCCTTCATAATTCTATAAACTTATATAAGGTCACCCTAGGTGTCCTGCACTCCATTAAAAAAAAATCCCAGTCCATCCAGTATCTCCATATAACTCAAAACTTTCAGTCTTGGTAATATCCTTGTAAATGGATTCTGGGTAATCCAAGATGGAAGACAGGAAACATTGTGACTGTAAGGCTGCTCCTTTTTTAAGGTATTTTCAGTATTGAAGCTGATATCATCAAAATTGTAGAAGCAATAATATTGTTTTTAGAAGCTGTTGCATTGATTTGGAACTTTGGGGGAACCAAAAGATCAAAATAATGGCAATTTAAAAAGAAGGAAGGCAGACAAAGGCAGTGACCACATGGGAAGTGATTCAAATGACGAAACAAACCTACACTGCTTTCTGACCTAGCAGTAACATGCACAGCTTTTGCCTTTGCTGTTTGGTTTCAAGTATATCTGGACATCTGTGTTAGTTCTAAAATAAAACAAACAGTGAAATTCACAGCTGACTTTGGAGAAAAACCTGTATGTAAGAGCTCACAGAAAGGGAGCAGCTAAACAGCTTTTTAAAGTGTCTGTACAAGAAATTGGTGAGGTCACTTGTGGAATACTGCATGCAATTATGGTCTCCCTGCTATAGGAAGGATGTTCTTAAACTTGAAAGATTCAGAAGATATTTACAAGGATGTTGCCAGGGGTGGAGGGTTTGAGCTATAGGGCAAGGCTGAATAGACTGGGCTATTTTCCCTTGAGCTTTAGAGGCTGAGGGGTGACATTATAGAGGTTTATAAAATCATGAGGGGCATGAATAGGGTAAATTGACAATGAGTGAGTGGGGGAGGGGATGAAGATGATAGGTCAGGGAGGAGGGTGGAGTGGATAGGTGGAAAAGAAGATAGGCAGGTAGGACAAGTCATGGGGACAGTGCTGAGCTGGAAGTTTGGAACTAGGGTGAGGTGGGGGAAGGGGAAATGAGGAAACTGTTGAAGTCCACATTGATGCCCTGGAGTTGAAGTGTTCCGAGGCAGAAGATGAGGTGTTCTTCCTCCAGGCGTCTGGTGGTGAGGGAGCGGCGGTGAAGGAGGCCCAGGACCTCCATGTCCTCGGCAGAGTGGGAGGGGGAGTTGAAATGTTGGGACACGGGGCGGTGTGGCTGATTGGTACGGGTGTCCCAGAGATGTTCCCTAAAGTGCTCTGCAAGGAGGCATCCAGTCTCCCCAATGTAGAGGTGACTGCATCGGGAGCAACGGATGCAATAAATGATATTAGTGGATGTGCAGGTAAAACTTTGATGGATGTGGAAGGCTCCTTAAGGGCCTTGGATGCAGGTGAGTGAGGAGGTGTGGGCACAGGTTTTGCAGTTCCTGCGGTGGCAGGGGAAGGTGCCAGGATGGGAGGGTGGGTTGTAGGGGGGCGTGGACCTGACCAGGTAGTCACGGAGGGAACGATCTTTGCAGAAGGCGGAAAGGGTGGGGCGGGAAATATATCCCTGGTGCAGGTGGCGAAAATGTTGGCGGATGATTGAGTTTATGCGATGGTTGGTAGGGTGGAAGGTGAGCATCAGGGGCGTTCTGTCCTTTTTACGGTTGGAGGGATGGGGTCTGAGGGCAGAGGTGCGGGATGTGGACGAGATGCGTGGGAGGGCATCTTTAACCATGTGGGAAGGAAATTGCGGTCTCTAAAGAAGGAAGCCATCTGGTGTCTTCTGTGGTGGAAATGGTCCTCCTGGGAGCAGATACGGCGGAGGCGGAGGAATTGGGAATATGGGATGGCATTTTTGCAAGAGGGCGGGTAAGAAGAGGTGTAATCCAGTTAGCTGTGGGAGTCAGTGGGTTTGTAAAATATGTCAGTGTCAAGTCAGTCATCATTAATGGAGATGGAGATGGAGAGGTCCAGGAAGGGGAGGGAGGTGTCAGAGATGGTCCAGATAAATTTAAGGTCAGGGTGGAATGTGTTGGTGAAGTTGATGAATTGCTCAACCTCCTCGCGGGAGCATGAGGGGCGCCAATGCAGTCATCAGTGTAGCGGAGGAAGAGGTGGGGAGTCGTGCCGGTGTAATTACGGAAGATCGACTGTTCCACATAGCCAACAAAGAGACAAGCATAGCTGAGGCCCATATGTGTGCCCATGGCTACCCCTTTGGTCTGGAGGAAGTGGGAGGATTCAAAAGAGAAATTGTTAGGGTGAGGATCAGTTCGTCCAAATAAATGAGAGTGTTGGTAGAAGGGTACTGTTGGGGACGTCGGGAGAGGAAAAAATGGAGGGCTTCCAACTTCATTGTCCGGGAACCCCACACTGCCCGGTTCTACCTCCTTCCCAAGATCCACAGGCCTGACCACCCTGGCTGACCCATTGTCTCAGCATGCTCCTACCCCACTGAACTCATCTCTACCTACCTCAACACTGTCCTATCCCCCCTAGTCCAGGAACTCCCCACATATGTTTGAGGCACCACCCACACCCTCCACCTCCTCCAAGACTTCCGTTTCCCAGGCCCCCAACGCCTCATCTTCACCATGGATATCCAATCCCTCTACACCTCCATTCACCATGACCAGGGCCTCCAAGCCCTCCATTTTTTCCTCTCCTGACGTCCCCAACAGTACCCTTTTGCCCGAAATGTCGATTTTGCTGCTCCTCGGATGCTGCCTGAACTGCTGTGCTCTTCCAGCACCACTAATCCAGAATCTGGTTTCCAGCATCTTCAGTTATTGTTTTTACCTAAATTGACAATTCCCTTTTTTCCAGGGTGGGGAGTCCAAAACTAGAGCACATAGGTTTAAGGTGAAAGGTGAAAGATTTAAAAGGAATTGAAGAGCTAACTTTTTCATGCAGAGTGTGGTGCATGTATGGGATGAGCTGCCAGAGGAAGTAGTGGAAGCTGGTACAAATACAACACTTAAAAATTATCTGGACACATATATGAATAGGAAGGGTTTAGAGACATGTGGGCCATGTGCTGGCAAATAGAACTAGATTAATTTAGAATATCTGAATGGCCTGGATGACTTGGACTGAAGAGTCTGTTTCCATGCTATATATCTTTATGACTGTATAACTCTAAATCTTTCATGCACCCTTTAATAACATCCTTCCTATAGCACAGTGACCAGAATTGTATATTGTACACCAAATGTAGTAATACCAATATCTTGTACTGCCAAGATATGATGTCCCAACTCCTGTACTCAGTGCTCTGGCTGTTGAGGCTAGCATGCCAAACATCTTCTTCACCACCCTGTCTATCTGTGACACTACTTTCAATGTGGTGAATTATGTACCTCCGCCCTGCGATTTATCTGTTGGACAATACTCTCCAGAGCCCTACTATTAGTATTTTAAATTAACCTTGGTCAGACACAGTCTTTGACTAGTTCATCCATTGTCAGACACAACTCTCCATTTCTCCCTGTCCTTGGTCAGTTTATATCTTTTTTCACTATTTTCAGGTCTACAAATATTGCATTCTACAGTCAAGTATGAAAATAATGGGAACATACAGCAAATTTGTGATATGGTGATAAAGACAGTGTACTTGTAACCAATTAAAACACACTAAGAATTATATGTGACACTTGGGACTCAGGCACTTCATCACTAACCAAATACTAATCTCTTGTTTCTATGAATACAAAATCAACTCGGCTGAACAGAAAGACAACTCAAATTCTTATATTTCCAGGAATGGTCTGGTATTTCACAGTAATCACTAGACAATTAGTTACGGAAGGAATTTTAAACAAAGCACTTTTTTTTACAAAGTGCACGAATCTTTATTCAATTTCCACCACCAGGAAGATAGGAAAACACCCGGGTGGCCAGTGACAAGCAGTGCCCTTCACATCAAAGGGCAATGCTGTGTGATCAAACAGCGAAGGGGAGGGCAGGGACTAAATCAAAATAGAGTTGGAGGGGGAAATAATGCACTCCACTCCCTGCGGCATTCACCTCTTCCAGGTTGTTGATGGACACCGCGTGCTCCTTCTCCAAGGACACCTGGGCTGTAACGTAACCGTGGAAGAGGGGCAGGCAGTCGGCCCTAACGACCCCCTCCATGGCCCACTGCCTGGACCTGTTTCTGGCCAGTTTGGTCAGGCCCAGGAGCAGACACACCAGGAGGTCTTCAGACCTGCCCTCCCTCCTCCTAACCGGGTGCCCGAAGATCAGGAGTGTGGGACTGAAGTGCAACCAAAAGCAGAGGAGGAGGTTTTTGAGGAAATCAGAAAGGGAGTGCAAACACCCACACGTGGTCCACGGAATCCACAGCTCCACAGAACAAGCAGTCGGGCTGGGAGTCTGTGAACCACTGCAATCTGCGGTTGCAGGGGACTGCTGCATGCAGCACCCTCCACCCCAGATTCCAGAGAGAAAGGGGGAGGACTCCCTGCACTGGGGAGCACTGTTAATGTGTGGGTATGTGGTGAGACATTGATCACTCCAATAGGTGTTGGTTTGTGAGATAACTAACAGACCAATCACTAACTGAGACCTAGCCTTACATCCTGTTATCTTCAACACTCTCACGTACTTTGACACTTGCGATTGTTCGTAATTGCGTTCTTACAGAACTGGGAGCAACCTCATAACCTATAATAAAGATATCAACATGAGAAAGGAACATAAGTAAACAGCAATGAGTATATCAGCCTGATATGAACAACTTGACAATAGTTGCCTTGAAGTTTTGCTGTATCACAGTTACATGGAAGTACAGGAGATATTTTTCATAAATCGTGGAATGTGGGTGTCAATAGCAAGGTCAGCATCGACTGGCCCTCCCTAGTAACCATGAGAAATGCTGGCGAGCCACCTTCCTGAATCCTTGCCATCTATATGGTGAATGTGATGGATACGGAATTCCGGAATTTCGAACCTGCCAGGATGGAAGATTGTTCCCAAGTCAGGATGGCGTGTGACATGGACGAGATCCTCAAGTTGGTGACAAGCTCCCTGCTATTCTTGTCCTAGGAGGTGGTGAAACTAGAAAGTGATAATGATACTTTAAACACCACTGCGTGTAATTGCAACATGACATGAAGGGATCGCCGTGGCAATACTGGTGGTTCTGAAATGGACACGTGGCAACTGCGCATTCTGGAAGTCAGCCCAGTTGATGAAAGTCGTGTCTATTTTAGGTGTCACGTTTATCACTTTCGGAAGTAGAGTTCTTCACAAGCTCAAATTTAGCGGTGAGGTCAGTCAGCTCACATCACAAGTGATTTACTCGTTGGTTGTTCAAATGCTATAGAGGCATAAGCCATTTATTTAAATACGTTCTGAGTGCTGAAAGGAGTGTCAAAGCGTGACCAAATCAGACTCTGTTGTAAAATGTGTTAATAGTTAAGTTATTAACAGATGGAATGGGAATGTAATAAAAATCGATGACCCTCCTTTGCCATTTGCCACACACTAAAAAGGCATCGCAACTTGGCTCAAATATTGACCTGGATTCAACATTGCAGTTCAATGGTTCTGATCTAAAACAATACGTATGTGGACTGATTTCACAATATCAGACATAATTACCATTTTAGATGTCTCTGCTGCATCTGAAAACAGTAAACCTGACAGATTGGTTAGTTATACACCCTGAGGAACCGATCATGCCAAATATTGCAAACTTGCAGAAAATCACGTTCTACCAAACCACTTCAAAGCACCCCAGTTATGGGCAAATGCAGTGGACAAATACAGAAATATTCATCAAGCTTTTAGAAAACCACTGTCTGCAAACTATTAGCCCCTAGTTTCCGAATGTGTTTTCAGTTTGTGTATCAAATGATGGTCACCTCATTCACGGTTTGCCCTGCCACTTGGCAGAATTCAGAACTTCAGTTATTATTTATCGTCCCATCATGTTGGTGGTTGATGATGGTTTCAAAAAAAAATCTAATTTCTTTCGTCTGGGGAAACTAAATGAACTGAAACGTGTTGAATGTCCATGTCCATCCGTGTTGGCGCTGGCAGCTGACGGGGAGAGCCGCTGTCTTGTCGTGTGTCAGTCGTGTGACAGTACTTTCACCACGATCCGCGCTCTCCTCTGATTTCCGACCAGCTTTAGAAAAAGAATGCTCGAACAATTATCACCAGAAGTGTGCCTGGAATGGCTAATACTGCTTAATCATTCTACATTTGGGCATTTCGAGAACCGTTCCAACAGGTTGAAATGCATACGGATGTGGGGGGGGGGGGGGGTGAAATAAACACTTTATTTAGTGTGACTAACCCTACCCCCTACAAAATTAAAATTACTTTGACTTGCCTCAAGGGTTTGTCTTATGGTCATTTTGACCCGATTTGCCACGATCAACTGACAGTCCTATACTAATATATTTTGGCGCAGTTCTGGGTTCATACTTGACATGCTGATTAAATTGTCATTTCTATCTGTTTTGCAATCCTGTATATGCCGCAGTTCTTTACCGCCAAGCTTCATTGATGTGTGATATGAGCGTATATGTATTTATCAATTGGTTTGCACACAGGCTAAGTGCAAACATATTGGTGCACCTTTTCTTTCTAACTTTACTTTTCTCACGGTTCTTGAAGGGAGCAGTGACGTGATGTATGAGATTAGCACTGACCAGGTGCAAGTCAGGTATAGAAAAACTGTGTACTCTGGATTTCAAAAGAGCTGCAGGGCTTGTTGGCAGGGAGGGACTCGCTTTGCTGGCGTTGTATGGGGCTTGAGTGTGAGAAAATCAGTGAGGCGTTTGCAAAACAGCTTCAGAACCTGAGGCAAAACAATTTACCAGCTCACACAGTCCCAGCCTGAACTGTCTCCCTGCACACAGCAAAACAATCGAGGCAGGGCCATCCAATGGACGCCTCCCAGTGTGCGCCCTTTCTTTTGTTGTTATAAAGGTAAACATCAATCCTTTACAACCGACAACAGGTTGAATGGCACAGTCCCAATCCCACACATCATTCCACCTGTAACCATTGGAAATGTGAACACGTTTATAAAATGTCGAAACTGAGTGAGCGCTCCACTGTGTGATTACTGCACACAGTGACGGTCCAGAATTCATTTATGGATATCTACTTTTTCAATGGGACAGTTCCCACCCCCCCCCCAAGAAAATTTCTATTCATAACAAATACGTGAAAGTAATGGTGCAGTGTTACATTTGGCAAGCCATGGCCGAATGTAACCAGCGATGCGCAATATATTTGTGTTTAAAATGTACATAGGTTTGAGGAGATACTGACAAATTCATGACTCGTCAATAATTTTATTTCATCTAAATAATGTTGGAGGCCATAAGACACGAATATCCCCCCACCCCCCCAAATATTCAAATATTCAATTATGTTTCCATAGTCCCGCTGCTGTTCTGGCAGACCATTGGCTGTTTGTAAATGCAAGCTCCAAATCGGATCATTGGATAGCACTATCATCACAGCTTTTCGATGAGTTGAGTGGTTCTCAGTATTACATCCCAGTAGACCGAAAAAGTGTATAATATTAATTAATTACTCATCAGGAGAAATGCCGCTTTAAGAAATGTCTAGAACCTCTACTTAAATTATTCTAACTGCATGCATGGTTTAAAAGTAAGCATCCCGGCATTGAAAGTATAAATGACTCTGGATCAGTGGTGCTGGAAGAGCACAGCAGTTCAGGCAGCAGCCAAAGTGCAGTGAAACCGACGTTTCGGGCAAAAGCCCTTAATGAGTTTAGTACAAAATGGCATGCTGAGACACCTCGAATGTTGGTTTCAATCCTGTGCATGTGGGTTTATATATTTTTTTTAGAAACTATTTTTGTTGAACATTTACAAATAAAATAATTTCAAAAGAAAAATCGTGCTTTAAAAAGTCGTCGCAAATCGAAAACGCTGAGTGATTTATTAACTTTGTTGACATTTCCGCTTTAAATGGCTTTAAGCTAGAATGACGGAGGCGGTGGCTATCCGCTGTCCCCATCCCGCACCTTTAATGACTAGGGGGTCGCACTAGTTGCTTTGTTGGTAGTTTATTAAAATTTCATCAATAATCTCCACAAAGCAAGTTCACGCCCCAGATACTGAACGTAATCAGGCCAGCGCACCAGACAATTTAAATAAAACTGAATAAGTGCTGGGAATTTGCAGTAAAAATAAGATACTGAAAAACACAGAAGAATCGTGAGTGAGTGCAGATAAACAATTTTTATGAAAACATTGTTTAAAATGTCCTCAGTAATGACTGATGCGAGTCTTATGTGTAGCGTGATCCAAAATATGACGACACGTTGGTGCAACATTTTTTTATTCCGTAATGACGCACAAAGAACAAAAGCTGTTTTTTAACAAACTTTTTGACACTGTCTCAACTATTTCATGACTACTCTCTTCCTTGTGAAGCTACCCGTGTGTTGGGTGGGGTTTTACATAAATTCATAAAACAGAAATACATCATAATATTGACGCCCAGTCGTTTTTATTTGCATAACCTTAATAAACTTGTCTGAAAAAGGCAACATTCTCTTGGTCTCGTGGCAAGTCGTAAACTACGATAAACAACCTCTGAAATTGCACACACAGATTGGTAATCACTGCATTTCCTGAATAGCTGCGCGGTTATGAACATAATCCACAGCTAAATGCAGTGGCCGCAGTTAATCGGCGTCTTTCGAGAATGTTCGTTTTATAACCCGTACAATAGACGCAAAGAACAAGTCTATGCTGTGCATGTTAACCGCACCTCTCTACTGCCCTGCTGCCCCCAGCTCCTGGAAGCCGGTCAGCCATTGCAACAATGTTTTGTGTGTGTGTGTGTGCGGGCAGTGATGAAGTCTGAGGCTCACCAGATGCATCTCTCCGCCGACAGTGTTTGCAAGGACGCGGAGGGGCTAGCTGCAACCTGTTGGCCTGCTGCAGTATCTGATCCCAGCCTCTGGTGTACCATGCCCCTGCTGGTTGCTTGCCACGCGTCGAGGGGGTCCCCCGGCAGCACGAACGCTGGCCTTCCCTTCCCCCACCCGCTAACACGACCGCCTCCCCCTCCCCTCGTGTGTGGCTCACGGGGGCCATCATTCGGCAGAGTCTGGTATCGCGTCCCTGGACGCGGAATCCACGCTGCTGATTGGGAGAGCCGGCTCTCGGGAGCCAGTGGAGGGGGAGGGGGCGTGGTTTTCCCAGGCTTTTCCGCAGCTGCCCTCCCGGCCCCCACACCTCCCGAGCCGGCACGTGCTCCCACCTGATAATGGCGCTCGCATGCCGACAGACGTCAGACCGCCTCCAGCGACCGGTGGCCCCTCCCCCCCACCCCGGCCCTTTGATTGACAGCCCGCCCGGGCGACTGCCACACGTCGATTGGCCACTCGCCCCGCAGCGCTGCAGCCAATCCCGGCGCGTCGTCCACCACGAGCGGCGGGGGCGCGCCCCGGGGACGGGCTCGTGTGTGCCGCGCTCTGATTGGCCACAAGTTAGTGTGGGAAAGAAACTTTGAGAAGTTTCACACGAGCCGTTCGCGTGCAATGCCAGATATAAATAGAGGCGGCCAGAGCGGCGGCTCTGCATTCACATCACTGATAATAACACAAGCAAAGCAATAGACAGACAGGGAGCCTCATAAAATAAAAGTGCACCGCCCGCCTTGGAAATAAACTCGCAGGTTACCAGACGCGGAAAGAAGACAAACACACACTCACATATTTTTAAAGAAAGCTACAGATCGCAAGGAACAAATCGCTTCATTCTAATCTGCTGGAAACTTGTCTCAGAAAATGCCAGCAGATATCATGGAGAAAGCGTCCTCTTCCCCCGTGGCTGCTACTCCAGCTAGTTTAAACGCTACGCCAGATAAGCCAAAAACGGCTTCTGAAAATCGGAAGGTAAATACTTTGCCCACTCTTCGGGTGGTAGAAGTTTGACGCAGCATCAAAGAGACACTTATGTTCTGTTGCTTAATGAAACACCCGTTTTATTTTTCAGTCATCCAAACCAATTATGGAGAAGCGGCGCCGGGCTAGAATCAATGAAAGCTTAAGTCAACTTAAAACTCTGATCTTGGATGCGCTGAAGAAAGATGTAAGTATCTGATGATGTGTTTTAAATGGATGTGCCGAGACAGGAGGCGCTCAGTTCGTGCAGAGGGAGCGTGACATTTTCCCTCACCTATGCCTAATCTATCTCTACAGAGTTCCAGACATTCAAAGTTAGAGAAAGCTGACATCCTGGAAATGACAGTGAAACATCTTCGAAATCTGCAGCGTGTCCAAATGACTGGTAAGTGTTTAATTCACAATTTATTGCTGTCTTGCTAACTTCCGCCTGTGGTCTCGCTGGCATTCGGTAACATTTCCCTGACTTGGCGAAAGTCAGGAGTTCCCACGGTCTGGGTTATTTATAGATTCCAACTTGGCGACTGTTTCTGTAGTCGCTCCTAAAATGTAAATAGCCTTATGTTAAATACTTGGAAATCATTTTCAGGACATTTACTTATCAATTTGTCTCAAGAGTCACTCACAATTGAAGCCAAACACGCCTAACCCAGTTGAATAGTTGTATGATTAATCAGTATTTGGAATGTCGTAATTCTAAAGCGCACATTATATACGTATAGAAAACGGTATTATCAAAGAATTACTGAAGCTTAGAGATAGAGTAATTAAATTAGGTGATTCATTTATTTCTGTTTCTTTACGTTTTAGCTGCTTTGAGTACAGACCCAACAGTTCTGGGCAAATACCGAGCGGGTTTCAGTGAGTGCATGAACGAAGTGACCAGATTCTTGTCTACCTGCGAAGGGGTTAACACAGAAGTCCGAACCAGACTGCTCAGTCACTTGGCAAACTGCATGTCTCAGATCAACGCCATGAACTACAGCCAGGCGGCCCCCAGCCCAGCTGTGAGCGGCAGCTCCCACGCTGCTTTTGGACAACCCCTCCACGTCCAGCTGCCGGGATCAGGAGGAGTCAACATGCCTTGCAAACTGGCGGCTGCTGAGGCGATGCCGGCTGCAGCGAAGGTCTACGGCGGTTTCCAGCTTGTGCCAGCGTCAGACGGCCAGTTTGCCTTCCTCATTCCCAACACGGCGTTTGGCCCCAATGGACAGCTAACGGCAGGACCGGTCATCCCTTTGTATGCCAATGCCAACGTGAGCGCGTTGCCCTCCGCCCTGTCTCCGGCCAGCAGGTCCCCAGTACAACAGCCCGCCATCACCCCAGTAGCCGGCTTCCCGCTTCCACTCTCGGCTGCCACCACTGCAGTCAGTCCGGTCAGTGTGAACGGACCGACAGATTCCTCAGATTCCGTCTGGAGACCTTGGTAACTGGGGCATTTCGCGAAAACTTTCTTTTCAAAAGCAAAAAGACTATTGTTTTTAAAGTCCATTTGGTGTATAGAATTGTATAACAATGTCCACATTGTGCACTATATTTGTACATACTTCTAATCTTCATATCGAATTGCATTTGTCTTCTCAAGATATCGTTTTTTTTTGCTGTGTTGAAATGCCAAAGATTAAACTGAATGCTCTTAAAAGTAACTTCCTTTTTTTTGGAAGATTTATATTTGAAATAAAAAGAAAACTAACATTTATACCTGTTGAGTGTTTGTCTTTTCCCTGAGCAGAACATTAGCACCTGAGGAAGGGATGAATGGATGGTGTGTGGAAGTCAGCTCTCAATAACTGGATGGGGTGGGGTTGGGTGGGATGAGGAACCGTCTTGTGAACCCAGGATCAAAGTGAAACATTGTGGATGCTTCAAACGCAGAGAATTTAAAACATGTTCAGAGGGTGAGGGACAGGAGGAAAAACCATTTCATGGGAACTGGACAAAACTTGGATTAGTTTTAAGCAAAGGGTGGGAAGAGGAACAGACTGTGATAGAAATGGAAAAGAAGGGAGATTGAATGACAAAAGGACTGATGATGTAGGGACTAAGAGAGTGGTAATATGACAAGGAAAGAACCAGAGATGGGAGGGGGGTGGTTGGTGTGGTGGTGGCATCTTATTTAGAGCGACAATGCGAGTAAAGGTGATTTTGCAAAATACAAGTCGAATTTCGGAAAAAGTTTGCCCCCTTAACACTGACCTGGCACATGGCACCTCTTCAGAGTTTAAATTTGGCGGCTGGTCTGACTTATTGCTGAGGAATGGGACAATACGCTTTTAATTCCGCGAAATCTGTGGACAAACTCTTTGCGATCAGATTTCGAGAAATCTGCCCTCCATATCGGGTTTCGCCTCTAAACAAGCATCGGCCAGAAAAGGCAGTTTTAAACAGTCACAGATTCTGTAGGGAATTTGTAGAGTTCCTACCACAAAACTTGTTGTATTTTGTCTGGTAAGGCAGGTGGTTGTTCTCGAGCCCAGGTGGTGAGGACAAGGAGAAACAAGACAAAGAGAGAAAAATGTGAGTGAGACATATTAGCACTCGCAGTTGGCTGAAACTCGTAGGGTTTTTCTTCAGAAGAGAAAAGGTTTGTTTTGTGTGAAAGTTACAAAAACAGGCTAATCTCTTTAAGAGCCCCAGGTGTTTAATGTGCTTTTCGCGTGGTTTAGCCAACAGTACAATATAAAGTATCCGGGCAAATCAACCCGATACTTAACCATATTATTCCTGAAGGCTTGATCTCATCATTATGGCGAAGGTGCAGAACTATTCCGGGCCGCCTTCCGGTGGACTATTAACTTGTCGATCAACGAAAGAACAATCGCTCTAAATAAAATATGTCCCATTTTGTTGCAGCTCATAGGGAGTACGCAGTTCTCACACTGACAGGCATTATGTTAAACACAATACCTGATTCCACATGGACTAGTTTTAAGTCAGGAAATTCGCGGCATCATTACACACAGTGGTGTCAGGACATGCAGACTGCAGTAAAACGTTTTCACTCAAAAGCTTTTTGAGTGACCTTTACATCTCTTTGAACAAATGCACATGTAGTCTGTGATGCTTCCTTTTGCTGAAGAACTTAGGAAATTTGAACTATCCCTTATATTGAACTAGCGAGCAGCCTACACAGCTTTACAATATTACAATAAAAAGTGGATCTGCTAAATGCATTTTGTGTGACTTTAGACTTATTGAAGACCAAAGATATCTTCAAAAAATAAAGTTATAAAATATATGCACCTGATAAGACACAAGCTCACAAAATATTTCTGTTGGTATGTAAAACTACCTTTCAGTTTTTAAAAGTTTGGTCAATGCCGCAATTATATGGTTAAATTGGACATCGTATGTTGTTTGAAGGTTGTCATTAATGTCAATTAACTTTTCCCACACTCCTTGCACATGAGAAGTGTAGCCTTGCTTCTCTCTTGGCGCTAAGTGCTACCATATGGTGCAATTTATTTCTGCGTTTATTGTATTCGGACAGCAGTTTATGATTTAGCTGAGTTCGTACCAAGCCTTGGGCTTCACTGCGGCCAAGGTGGTTTGCAGGCAAAGCTTCTGGCAGGAAATGAATAGCTCCCAGATGACATCAGAAACCTGAAAGGTCGTGAGAAAGAAGCGAACCCTTTGCAGTCGGCATGTTGCCAGTCACTCGGAGAATGTTGGCTCGCGCGTTTCTGACACACGAGTTAGTCCTCCCGGAGGAGAGATCGCTTCTTGGTCCTAATTCCTCTCAGGATTCCACGAGGAATATTTCAGATATCAAGTTGTATTTATATAAGACATAGAAACGCTCAGCCTATGTTGCGGTGATCTGGAAGAAACGATTAAATATTGGATCACAGATTTTAACGAATTTTAGTTACCTTGTTTGTATTTTTATATAGACATATTAAAAATTGAATAGGATCAAATAGATAATTTGGAAGTACTCAGACTTTACGACCTGACGAGATTCCCTTAAAAGTACCTCAAATAGCTCGTATTAGGAACATCATGAATGAAGTCAGTTCTCCACCCTCCCCCCCCCCCCCCCCCAACATCCCCCCCCCCCACCCCTCAACACACCGTCGGCCACACAGGTTAAAGTTAACTAAGATTGCTAAAGTTAACCTGGTGTGTTACCCATATTGCACTGTTTCATGCCAGATAAACACTTGTTAAATCTTTTCATGGTACTACGTTTCTTTTAAGTCCAAATCAATACTGTACATCTTAAAAATCCATTAAGAAAAATAATAGACCTTAAAGCTGAAGTGGGTGAAACAGGATAGTGTATTATATCAGTTACAACCTCCGTGCTTTTATGTATCAATGGAATGACATTACTGTGTCTTGAACGTGTGCAGTGAAACGGCCAAACACACTTACCAATGATCAATCGGTAAATAATTATATCCAAAAATGCAGCAGTCAAAAAAAAGTCTTTACAAAGAAAGATTACTGTGTGGATGCAAGTCCCTGAGCAGCAACACAAGTACACAAAAAGTTTGATAATATTTCAAGGGTATATTAAATTTCACATTTTGTTTCTGTGGGACCGTGTGACTGTTTTGTTGCTGTTTGCTGTAGTTACAATGAAAATGTCACTGTAATTTGAGAACTTTTATATGTCCTGGACATATTGTGTTACTGAACTGTGAAAACCAATCTGCAAACATCCTCTTATATAAATGCCTTTACAGGATATTCACATTTTATTTGGATTTTGTTTACAATGTCAAAACAAATTATCCTGTCTGTAGAAAAAACAGCATTCAATATAAATTCCATATTACAAAATTATTCAATTCCTATGTTACAGATGAAATAAGCAATCTAAGAAATACCTTATGAAAATGTTACTGTCATGTAATTTAGTGTTTTTAGATTCATTTAAAATGATCAAAATGTTTAATCTAAACGATGTGGTTTATTTGAACAGGTTTACATTAAAAACTGACAATGAATGTCTTTCTCATTCTTTACCATTGTGGTATCTTTTCCATCTTACTTTTGAGCTGAAAATGTGTTGCTGGCTAAAGCACAGCAGGTTAGGCAGCATCCAAGGAACAGGAAATTCGACGTTTCAGGCCAGAGCCCTTCATCAGGAAACATCTTACTTTCGACCTAACTTATTTGAAGGAAATCTGTCATATGGAGTCAAGTTCTGAAGTATTAGCATCCCTCCGGCACTTTGTGACTATCTTTCGTGAGCCGACATGAGATGACTTGGCAAGATAGTTAACCATTGCATTAGAACTGAATCCAATCCTATTCTGACTGGACATCCACACCTGTCTACTTTCCATCAAAGCTTTTATGTAATGATCAGAGACAAGAATTTACTCAATTAATATCCCTTGATTCTGAGGAATTCTGGTAGTAAGACTGAGACCAATTAATACAACACAAATTAAAGATCTAACCTAGAATTTGCAGCTCTCTGTATCAATAATATTTCAAATGTGCCTTGCATTTGTTTAACTTGCCATCAGAGGTGTTTCGATCCTTGTCTCTGATGAAATACGTAATATACAGTATTAAGAACATTTTCACTGTATGTGATGTACAGCAAAGCAATAAACACATTTACAACTCATATATATCATTCAGAAATATCATTTCTATATGGGCATATTTTTAAGGTGAGAGGAGAGAAATTTAAAAAAGACATGGGGGCAATTTATTGTACACATATCGTGGTTTGCATGTGAAATAAACTTATAGAGGAAGTGGTGGATGTGGATACAATTACAACATTTAATAAATATTGGATAAGTACGTGAATAGAAATGATTTGCAGGTATATGGGCCAGGAGCAGGCAGGTGCGATAAGTTTAGCTTGGAATTATCTTTTGCATGGATAGTGAACAAAAGGGTCTCTTTCCATGCTGAATGACTCTATGACTCTATATCTCCAGTATTTTACTGTTAAAGAAATCAGGATACATTGAGAAGTTACTGAACGCTACAATAATTTAAATTTAGATAGTCGTTGTGTAAGTGAACATCAGAACATTTCTATGGATTCCACACATGTAATTAGGATAGTTGGATATGGGGACATTGTTCTTTTTCAAAGTATTGAAAGCAAAAAAGAGTTAAGGAAATGTGCTTTCTTTGAACTTTACTGGCCTGTGCAAAAGAATTAACTACTAATGCCAGAGCAAAAAGAGCACAAGACAAGCAGCAAATCTGAATCAACAGATTCAAGGGTATAGACTGTGACAAATCATGGAAGAAGTTTTATCAAATAGTGAGCGTTTGAAGGGCTTTAAAGACAAAAATTACCAAGTCAAATGTAATTCACTAAGTCATAAAAGGCCAGAAGAATGTAAAATTTAGAAAGTGATCTAAATAGCTCTGAGTTTGTCTCATAGACAGTTAAGTGGAATTTGCAAAATGTGAGTTCAGAAATTTGATTGAGGAGAGAATTTGAGAAATCCATACCAAGGCGATAAGTTAGACCTAGGGAGTTTATCAACAATGGGAAAAATAAGCCTACAAGCAAGAAACATCCCAAAGGTGAGTGAAAATAATCTTTGTGTTGATTGTACAGAGGATTAGAGATCTCAAAAGAGGGCATTGAATAGTAAAACACTGCAAAACTGTGGACTGCCTGACCAGAAGACAATAAATGCTGATAGGATTTGAAGCTGTAGACTTCAATACTTGTTGAACAGGCAATTCGAAAACAACAGTCCCAGAGTTATTATCAGTTGCAGTGAAATAGAATTAATGATTCTGTGCTTACACATGATGTTACCAAAGCTCATTTGCATGTGACAAATAGAGGATGATCAAGATATAGATAACTGCAGGCACGTGACAAGCAGCCATCAGAGGGATGGAGTAACTTAATGAAGACTAAGATAATTAGTAATGAATCCATGAGAATGTTTTGAACAGATGAATTCTAGAAGTGGATTGAATGGTCGAATATTTTGAGAGAGACAGTGAAATGGGGGATAAACAAATAAATCACGGCCTACTTTATAAGTGCAAAATTAAATCATTAATGCAACAATTCTAGATAATTTAGCAGGTAAAAGGTGGTATGGTAATGGCAATATTACTGAACTTGTGATCCAAAAGCCTAGACTAATGCTTTGATGACATGAATTCAATTCGTATCACAGCAGTTGAAGTGGAACTTAAGTTCAGTTTATAAATCTGGAATATAAAGCCAGTCTCATTAATATGCTACGAAGATACCTCTGATTGTTGCAAAAATCTATTTAGTTCAGCAATGCCCTTTAGGGAAAAAAAGTTGCCACCCTTACCTGAGTTACCCACATGTCACTCTAGTTCCACAATAATGTAATTGATTTTTATGTGCCCTCTGAAATAGCCAAGCAGGCCAATCAGTTCAAAGACAGTTCGGGATGGACAACAAAAGGTGGCCTTGCCAGAAATGCCCACATCCAATGAAAGTATAAAGAATAAAAAAATTTTGTAATGCTGATTTATATGAAAAGAATAACATGAAAAGCCAGATCAGTGATGATACAGGGTACTAACAATATGGGGAGGGCTGGAAGACCTGAAGGTTTAATGTCATAAGTCCATATCACAAAGCAATTGAAACCTGACCTCTGAAATGTAGTACATTACACTTGATTTATCTATGTTTAGCTAATGTAATTGTAAAGTAGAACAGTTTAGATTTGGCAAAAGCAGCTGAAATTACAGCTGGATATCCTGCTAAAGACAAAGTACTAGTAAGTGCTGAATTAAAAAAGAAACTAGTCAATTTATTTGTTGCACAAATTTGAACCAGCACCTAATGTTGACTGATGCCAACTGATAAATAGATCTTAGACATGGATAAATAAATAAGCGTCAATGAGCATGTTACCATGCTGCATTACTAATTTTACTTTCCTCTGAAATTGGAGTAACCATGATATATGTGGAGTTACAGCACATATCCTCTCAAGCATAACTAGGAATGGGCAAAAATGCTGACATTATTTGTGATACTCATACCTTACAAATGATTAAAAAAGCTATTGAACATTGATGATTTTCTGTATTAGGAGAAACTGGAACACTGTCTCCATCAGTAAGTTTATATTTGCAAGTATAAATACTAGCTCACTCAATCAACACTGGTGCAATACCTGCAATTGAATTAGAGCTGTGCTGATTTAACTGATAGTACCATTGTAATCAATTAAGAGCTTCATCTGTCTGAGCTGACTAAGTTGCTTCTTGAACACATTAAAAGTGTGTCCTTTAGAAAGAGGTAATTCAGACCATTTAAAGCACACACTAAGCACAACAAAACTCATGCCAGTATTTTGATGAATGTATCCAGGTAGTCTGTGGACCTTACTGGGAACTTTATAATCTAATTTCTCAAAGTTTTGTGTCTTAGGATAAAATGAATATTCTTATCCATATGTTCATAAATAGTTAATTGATTGGAGAGTAAAATTGTGCATGCTACAAACACTTAGGATCTCCTTTACCATTGATGCCACGTAGCTGAAGCAATGTGTAGTCAGAAGTAAAACATCGGCCTGTAAGCTGCATATCTGAATCGGAGATTGATAACTGCAGATTTGGCAATGTTGTAAGAAAAGGATATTGTAAAATTACAACTGTGATTCTCGGTTTCTGTATTATTCTATAATCTTCAGGTCACTTGAGAGATCATAAATTGGGTCAGCACATTCAACTGCAATTTCTGAGTAGCTTATGTAATATCATAGTTATTTGAAAAAGAAGGAAAATATGGGATGACGGTGCACCTTTAACAAGGTTATGTTGTCCATCGTTATTTTTTCAGAGGGGTCTGAGATGTCTGGATTTATCTACTTGAAGAAGCTATAAAGTTTTTAAAAAAAACTTATACAATGAAAGGGAAGTCTGGGTTTATCTACTTGGAGAAACTTTTAATTTAAAAAAAACTTATACAATGAGAGGAAAGTGGCCAGTTCTCCCAGCTCAGCTTTTCTCTGGTTTATTTTGGTCTTAGCAGTCTGGCTGTTAGAGCTACTGGTCAATTTAAGCTGGGGAATCCAAAGAAACAACGACAGTGGAAGGAAGTTCTGTGCTAAATCTCTCTGCCATCTCTCTCTCCTGTAAGAATCGGTGTCTGATTTTACCTTTTGCCAAGGGGCAGTTTATGGGGACTGTTGCAGGCGATTGGAATATTATCATTAATTTGGGATAGTCTGTTGGGTTTTTGGATAAGTTAAGTTATTTTGTAATCTGTTCTCTTTTGTTTGTGTTTGAACTGGTACTCTGTAAAAAAATTGTTTTGTTTAAAACTGAGGGATTTTGACCAGCTGCATCATTCCTGGAATAACCACTTTATACCTGCATAACTTGAGAAGTTAGGCTTCCTTTTTGAAATGTTTCGAGGGGGTCTGGTCTGGTCCATAACAAATACATTTGGATTAAATTGGATACTCAGCACAAAAAAGGACACTGTACCCTTGAGACCATATGAGACAGCATCATAGAATAATAGAGTTCTACAGCACAGAAAATGATCCTTCAGTCTTCACCAGTCAAAAACGACCACCTAACTATTCTAATCACATTTTCCAGCTCTTGACCCATTGTCTTGGCATCAAAAGTGTATATCTAAATAGTTTTCAAATGTTAGAAGGATTTCTATCTTTACTAACATTTTGGGCCACATTTCCAACACTCTCTAAGTGAAAATATCCTCACATCCCCTTTAAACCTGCTGCCCCTAAGCTTGAATATATGCTCCCTCATCATTGATCCCACCACCAACAGGTAAGGTTTCTTCCTGTAAACCCTGCCTGTGTTCCTCATAATTTAATACATGTCAGTCATGTCCTCCAGCCTCACCTGCTCCATGGAAAACAACCACAGTCGTTCCAATCTCTCTTCATAACTAAAACTCTCTAGCTAAGGCAACATCCTGGTAAATCTCCTCTGAACCCCCACCAGTATATTCACAAACCTCCAAAAGTGCGGATTTCAGAACTGCATATAACATTCTCGCTTGGGGTATAATCAACGCTTTATTCACTTCCAGTAATAGGCCTCTGCTCTTAAACCATCTGCATTTGCGCCAAATTCATTTGGTTAACAAATTACCATTATTTATAATTGCCAATTGCGATTTTGTTTTAATGTTAAACATAAATCTGCAAGGGCTACCAATTCCCGGCTCCAGATCGGAAACTGTGCAACATTTGGACCTGATGTAATCTGTGATACCACTTAGCAATAGGACCCGGGGGAACCCGAGTTCCTGCCGGCGGTAGGTTGCACACACGAAGCCAACGCGCCCTCGGTGCGGCCGGATGCTGCCTGGTGACCAAATCCAGAGAGAGGAGTTCAGCTCTGATCACAATCACACACATGTTCCGCTTCATACAGCACAGCCGTCTCAATACACCTAGCAGCAAAGAAACTGTTTCACTGACATTTAAGTCTATCCCGAGTTTTTCTAAACTGCTCTTATAAACAATAATAGAAAGATGGCGAAATTAATTAAAAGGGTTTTAAGGTGAAATCCCACACCATTAGCCAGACTACGATGGATCTCAAAACGTTTGACAGACGAGGTATTTCTAGCAGGGGCTTCCCGTGAGTGTTTGATCCATCCCAAAAACACAGAGCAAAGTGAGCGGGAACTATCTCTCAAACACCGCGGCAGACGAACTGATAGCACATTGCAGGCAAACCCAGCTCCTGATAGCACTTTCTCGGGTATTATTGAAAGCTTTTTTATGTGATTATTCTGCTTCGTGCCTCCGCGAATTGATCATTTGGGGTACGTCCGCAATTTGGCGCGTACACGATGCGGACGTTCTTACTGAAGTAAATCTTTACAAGTGCAGCAACAGCCTGAATTGTACTTGATTATTTGGATTGCTTTGGGTATACAGCTTTCTTTTTGAATAAAAGAATTACACCCATCCCGATAGATTCAACTCGCCAATGTCCAGTCTGCCCCGCTCTGGAATGGGAGGGAAACTAAAGACAACCATCATTCAACTTTTTACTTTGACGTGCAAAGAAACCGTACAAATATAAAAGACACGAGTGATTTTCTCACAAATTGATTATATTTTGGTAATGTGATGTAAGACTGATAAATTAGTAAAAGAAAACTTGGAAAAGTGTATTTTGAGCAGCAAACCAGATGGAAATGTATTGAAGACGAACAACCAAGTATCGATTACAAACATTGAATGCTCCTACACAAGCTTCAATTAACTGTCGACAAATCGTAAGCCCCATTCAATCTAATCTCTTGTGTTCACCTGTACAATAGTTAAGACATGTAAAACAAGTCCCAATAAATAATGACAGTTTGGTATCTATTTTCGTGCTAGTTAGTACTTCGTTGGCAGACACCTTCTTCGACCTGTCTTGGTGTTCGCATTGTTACTTAAAATCAATTGAAGACTGAACAATAAACTTTGCCATAACGGTATTCAACGATTCCCAGGCTGTAACGTGCAGCAGGTGTACGAACTGCAAACGACACCATCTCCAACCCCCAACAACCCCCGACAGGACGCCGCAACTGGTGAAATCTATGAGCTGCTTGTGGTATATTTTTTGTTCTATTCCCACGGTTGGAGTTGTTAGAGATCTAATTATAGAAGCGGGAGAGTTCCCGCCAGCTGGGCAAGCAATAAAGTCTCAGCCTTCGAAAAAGAGATAAAGCCTGAACACAGGCTGGTGTATCCAAGGGAAAGCAGTGAGCTGGCTGGTAGTAACCACTCTCAACAATGACCCATCAGCAATAATAAACGACATTGCTTTTCACACTGCAATTTAAAGATAGGCTACAAAAAACCCCTTCATTTCCGAACTATGTAACATATAACTGCAAACACACATTGGTGTTTAAAAAAAAAGAGACTAGGATGTAATCATTTGTTTCACAGAAGCCAAAAAGAAGGATTTAGATTCAGAGTCATCGTTATAAAGCACGGAAACAGACCTCTTTGTCCAACTCGTCTATGCCTACAAGATATCCTAAACTGATCAACTCCTATTTGCTAGCACTTGGCCCACATCCCCCTAAACCCTTCCTATTCATATACCTATCCAGATGCTTTTTAAATGTTGTAATTGTACCAACGTCCACCACTTCCTCTGACAGCTCTTCCATACACACACCACCCTCTGTGTAGAAAAGTCACCCCTCAGACCCTTTTAAGTCTTTCCCCTCTCACTTTAAACCTATGCACTCTAGTTTTGGACTCCCCTACCCTGGGAAAAAGACCTTGACCCGGTCCATGCCCTTCATGATTTTATAAACATCTATAAGGTCACCCCTCAGTCTCTGACACTCCAGGGAAAATGCCCCCAGCCTATTCAGCCTCCCCCTACAACTCAAATCCTCCAATCCTGGCAAAATCCCTGTAAATCTTTTCTGAACTCTTTTAAGTTTAACATCTTTCTGAAAGCTGGGAGATCAGAATTGAACACAGTAATCCAAAAAGAAGTCCTCACCAATGCCGTGTACTGTTGCAACATCCCAACTCCTATACACAATGCACTGACCAATGAAGTCAAAATGTCAAGTCCCTTCTTCACCACCTTGTCTACCTGTGATTCCACTGTCAAGGAACTATGCATGTGAATGCCTAGGTCTTTTTGTTCGGCAACACTCCCCAGGGCCCTACCATCAACTGTATAGGTCCTGCCCTGATTTGCCTTACCAAAATGCAACACCTCACATTAAACTTCATCTGCTAATCCTCAGCCCATTAGCCTATTTGATCAAGGTGCCATTGTACTCTGAGATAATCTTCTTCCCTATCCATTAAGCCACCTATTTTGGTGTCATCTGCAAACATCATTCCTATATTCACATCCAAATTATTCATATAAATGACAAAAAGCAGTGAACCCAGTATCGATCTTTACGGTGCACCACTGGTCACTGGCCTCCAGTCTGACCTGAGACCCCCACTCCATCACAGGCCCGCTTCTTTCAAAGATAAAGTTATTTAGTTTCTGTTCCATGGCAATTTGAGCATGGTCAGCATTTTTAACGTTATAACTTTATAAGATAATTTCTATGACATAATAGGGATTTGTGCAGGATGTGAAGTGTTTACAGGTCAAATGTTCTTCAGCTTATTTCCCTATTTGTTTGAAAATGTTCATACATTGCAAATCCTGAGGGCAGGATGTACATGTATTTGGAAAGGCAAGGACTGATTAGGGATAGTCAACATGGCTTTGTGCATGGGAAATCATGTCTCACAAACTTGATTGAGTTTTTTGAAGAAGTAACAAAGAAGATTGATGAGGGCAGAGCAGTAGATGTGATCTATATCGACTTCAGTAAGGCGTTCGACAAGGTTCCCCATGGGAGACTAATTAGCAAGGTTAGATCTCATGGAATAAAGGGAGAACTAGCCATTTGGATACAGAACTGGCTCAAAGGTAGAAGACAGAGGGTGGTGGTGGAGGGTTGCTTTTCAGACTGGAGGACTGTGACCAGTGGAATGCCACAAGAATCGGTGCTGGGTCCTCTACTTTTTGTCATTTACGTAAATGATTTGGATGCGAGCATTAGAGGTACAGTTAGGAAGTTTGCAGATGACACCAAAATTGGAGGTGTCGTCAACAGTGAAGAGGGTTGCCTCAGATTACAACAGGATTTTGACCAGATGGGCCAATGGGCTGAGAAGTGGCAGATGGAGTTTAATTCAGATAAATGCGAGGTGCTGCATTTTGGGAAAGTAAATCTTAGCAGGACTTATACACTTAATGGTAAGGTCCTAGGGAGTGTTGCTGAACAAAGAGACCTTGGAGTGCAGGTTCATAGCTCCTTGAAAGTGGAGTCGCAGGTAGATAAGATAGTGAAGAAGGAATTTGGTATGCTTTCCTTTATTGGTCAGAGTATTGAGTACAGGAGTTGGGAGGTCATGTTGTGACTGTACAGGACTTTGGTTAGGCCACTGTTAGAATATTGCATGCAATTCTGATCTCCTTCCTATCGGAAAGATGTTGTGAAACTTGAAAGGGTTCAGAAAAGATTTACAAGATTGTTGCCAGGGTTGGAGGATTTGAGCTATAGGGAGAGGCTAGACAGGCTGGGGCTGTTTTCCCTGGAGTGTAGGAGGCTGAGGGGTGACCTGATAGAGGTTTACAAAATTATGAGGGGAATGGATAGGATAAATAGACAAAGGTTGTGAGAAGATTTGTAGCTCCAGTGCTCGTTGTTGTGGTTCTGTTCGCCGAGCTGGGAATTTGTGTTGCAGATGTTTCGTCCCCTATCTAGGTGACATCCTCAGTGCTTGGGAGCCTCCTGTGAAGCGCTTCTGTGATCTTTCCTCCGGCATTTGTAGTGGTTTGTCTCTGCCGCTTCCGGTTGTCAGTTCCAGCTGTCCGCTGCAGTGGTCGGTATATTGGGTCCAGATCTATGTGCTTATTGATTGAATCTGTGGATGAGTGTCATGCCTCTAGGAATTCCCTGGCTGTTCTCTGTTTGGTTTGTCCTATAATAGTAGTACAACACTTCACAACACTCACAACATACTTCACATTCAACAATCAAATATATGAACAAATCAACGGCACACCCATGGGCTCAGCCATCTTTGGACTCATAGCAGAAGCGGTAGTGCAAAGATTAGAACAAACAGTCTTACCGCAAATTCAACCCAAACTCTGGTCAGATATGTGGATGACACCTTTGTAATCATTAAAAACACAGAAATAGAGAACACACACCGGATCATCAACGCCACACTCACAGGAATCTGATTCACTAGAGAGGAAGAAAAGGACAACCAAATCCCATTCCTAGACGTGATGGTACAGAGAACACCTAACAGAGAATTCACCACAAAGGTATGCAGAAAGCCACACACACAGACCAAGTCCTGAACTATGAAAGCAACCACCCCAACACACACAAAAAAAGTTGCATCAAGACACTATTTAAAAGGGCCACAACACACTGCAGTACACCAGAACTGCAAAAAGAGGATGAAGAACACCTATACAATGTATTCGCCAAAAACAGATTTCCCCGCAATTTCATCAACAGATGCCTAAGGGAAAGACAACAGAACGAGGACATGCCGCAACCCAAAGGACTAGCCACATTACCATACATCAAAAATATTTCCGAATTGACAGCCAGACTACTGCGACCACTGGGACTCATAACAGCACACAAACCAACAGCCACTCTCAGACAACAACTCACCAGGATGAAGGACCTAATACCCAGCATGAGCAAAACTAATGTTGTGTACAAAATCCCGTGCAAGGACTGCACAAAACACTACATAGGACAAACAGGAAGACAGCTAATGATCCGCATCCATGAACACCAACTAACCACAAAACGACACGACCAGCTATCCTCAGAAGCCACACACGCAGATGACAAGCAACATGAGTTCGACTGGGACAACACTACTATTATAGGACAAGCCAAACAGAGAATAGCCAGGGAATTCCTAGATGCATGGCACTCATCCACAGATTCAATCAATAAGCATATCAACCTGGACCCAATATATCGGCCACTGCAATGGACAGCTGGAACTGACAACCGGAAGCGGCAGATTCAAACCACGACAAATGCCTGAAGAAAGATCACAGAAGCGTTTCACAGAAGGCTCCCAAGAACTGAGGCTGTCACCTAGACAGGGGACGAAATGTCTGCAACACAAATTCCCAGCTCGGCAAACAGAACCATAACAATAAATAGACAAAGTCTTTTCCCTGGGATCGGGGAGTCCAGAACTAGAGGCATAGGTTTAGGGTGAGAGGGGAAAGGTATAAAAGAGACCTAAGAGGCAACTTTTCCACGCAGAGGGCGGTGCGTGTATAGAATGAGCTGCCAGAGGATGTGGTGGAGGCTGGTACAATTGCAACATTTAAGAGGCATTTGGATGGGTATATGAATAGGACGGGTTTGGAGGGATATGGGCCGGGTGCTGGCAAGTGGGACTAGATTGGGTTGGGATATCTATTTGGCGTGGGCAGGTTTGACCGAAGGGTCTGTTTCCATGCTGCACTTCTCTATGATGACTCTAAATGAGATGTAGATACTGATATGCGTAAGTACCACTAGGTGGCAGCATTTTCCAATTATCCAAGTGTTCCAAGTTCTTCATGCAATTTTCTAGGATTACAAGCATCCTAAATTTGTTTTTTTAAAAAAAACACTTAATTACCTTCCCATGTTTTCTAAACAAACCCTTCCAAAGTCACTTTCCTATCCATTGCTAGTCCATTTCAACAATTGTTTCAAATTTCTCTAAGGTGTGTTGCAGCTAAAATATGTGCGTTATCCATAGACTAGATTAGCGGGAACTGGAGTCCTTTTACACAAAGGGAGGATTCAAGTTACAGAGCAAATTTTCAGCTGTTTGTCAATATCATGTAACTTGCCTGTTCCCATTCTACAAACTTCATCTAACTGTCTCCTCCAAAGTTGTTGGATATGAGTTATGGATGAATAAAATTATGCCATTTTATATTAAATTAAGCAAATGCCTTGTATTCCTGTTCAAAGCAGCAATGGAATAAGGAACTCAAATTGTATTTTTTTTTACCCCTGGAATAAAAATAATATTATTGCATATTTAGCTAAGCATGTTATCCATTCACAGCTCATGGGTTGCATTTGGATTGTTAGATTCCTCAGTATTATTGTCATAGAATTGCTCACTTAAGAAATTTACTTGAATATTTAATGATTCTAACACAAAAAATATAGATAGTAACAAGCTCAACATATTATTCTGGCATAACCTGTAAACAGTATCATTGATTTCAGCACAATATCTGAATTTCAGAGGAACAGCAGAATATACATTAACTGAATTTGAAAAGTATAACTTGATCAAATGTTTGATGTTTTAACAATAAATAGATTTAGAAAGGGTGATCAAGTATCATCTAAAGCAAGGAGACATTCATTTCACACATGACTGTGAGGCTATAAAAATTCAAACAATGTATGCACTGAAAATAAATTGGCGGGAGACTACCTGATGTTACCAGAGAGATACAATTAGGACCCACCTGGACACCCAGATTATTGTCTGGAACCCCTACCTACTGTAAAGAGTGTTAGAACCCATCTTGTCTGTTGATCTAATTATTGCATTTATTCCTCTGGCAGATCGGACAAAAATCCAATTGTTTCCAAACTGAAAGTTGCCGGCTAAATTAAACAAGCTACAGATGGTAAAAACAGCAGGGTGAAATGTAATTTATTCTAGATTATTGAGATCTACGTGATACTCTAAAGATGCTTTCATTAGCTCTTTGAAATCTGAAATCTTGTCAAAGGAAAGTGCATTGTCTCATTGTTCAAAAGTTTATTCCATACTGTAGACTCACATGGTTTAATTTCAGATGGAAAGGATAATATCATATGGGATGTTATGAATAGACATATGGAACTTACAGAAGCTGAAGGGGAAATTTAACATAGTTTCACAAAACAAGGTGATACTTGACAAAATTGAGACATTTTTATAAAGAATTATTCACACAGTAATAATGGATATCTGACAGACATCATCAATTTGGACTTCAAGAAGGCTTTTAATAAACTGTAGCATGCAACATTTTCTGTATTTCTATAATGGTTCACATGCCAAAAATGAGGTTTAATGGTTTCTGTGGAAGTTGGGAGGAATGGTCAAATGTGAAGATGAAAAATAAATTGGCTACAAGTCTGTGAACAAATATATAAGGAACTAGTTGCTCAATGGAGCTCAATCATGAGTGGGATACTCCAGAAATGGGTGAACTGGCAGTGGACTTTGGCAGGACACCACTTATGTAGTGGACTCAAAATCTTACTATAGGGAATACATTGAAAATGGATTGGGATAAATTTAGGAAATGGGTCCAAGACTGACAAATCATCAGACAAATCTACAGTTACGGAGTTAATAATTGCATGGCATATATCCTGATGCAGATAAAGGCAAAATAGTAAGAGAAATATTTGCTAATGATCTTTCATCGCACCTTTAATTCTTATGTCAATGTATTGCCAGGGAGTCTTCGTCAAAGGCAAATATTTGCTGTGTTGCTTGACTAGTCATTACAAAAGTCTGACCACAAATAGAGTTACATAGAGTTTTTACACAAGCTTGTTTGAGGTGTGCATATAATTTGGTGCTGTATCACAAGAGGGATATTATGACTCTTGAGAATGTATACTGATCTGCAGCAAGGATAATTTCTAATCTGAGATGATTGAGCATTGATGACAGATTTAATGATTTATGTCTGTGCCTGTCAGAGAGATAATACTTAATATTGAATTGGTTTCAAATATTTAGTGTCAACAAATATAAAGGCAAAGTAAAATTGGATGATTTATTTGGAGTGATCAAATAAGTAGAACCTGAAGATCACTGAGGAAGGTTGGCAACTCTACTGGGGAGTCACACATAGGCTATTAATAAATTAATGAAGACCACAGGAGAGCGCAGGTCAAACCCAACTGGTTACCAACTCCAAGATTTGAGATATATATAGTCAACTAATGCAGAATGTCTTGTGAGAATGATATGTTGCTGGGTTTGGTTAACAGAACTTACATCACCAAGAGCATTATATACAGTATAAATGATAGGTATAATTGGAGGAAATCACTGCGTGAAACATCATGATGTGCCATAATACGGAACAGAAGTAGAGGGAAACATCATGGGAATAAACCTAGATGGGTATAGTGTAGAATAGGAGTGATTTGATTAGCTACTTGTTCCAGATTTCATTGAAATAAAATTTTACCATCACCCATAGCGGGATTCAAATCCAAGGAACTGAATGACTAAATCCAGTGACATAACTACAATGCCACCAGCTCCTTTATTTCTTTACTGGTCTTTTTAGCCAGAATTGTGTTTTTTCCCTAGTCCACACTTTTTCACAGCACTTCATATGAGCTTCTGAATGAAATTTTGTCTTTGCAATACTGAGCTTGCATTATCACTGGTTCCAAGGCAGCTGCAATCAGTAGTCTCATTTTAGAAGCTGAGTAACTACCCTTGAATTCTTAATACAGAAATGTGCTTAAAGTAGTAATTGTACCAACTTGAATTATTTTATTTTTCTTCTGAATTTTGTCTCCTCATTGTGCAGAGAAGATCCACACCAATGTAAACATGTAGTATTTTCTCAAATGGTCACTTCTGTATTTCTCACCTCTACCTATATGTGATACTGGGTAGGGATTTTTGAGTTAATATGCTGTCATCAACCTTCCCTTTACTGTGCTTTGTCTCGGATCTACAGTATCTGGTGATTAGTAGCAGAAAGTACACTGCCAACTGAAGAGCCACTCTTCTTAGATATCAAGAAGGTTTACTGCAATAAGTACAACTGTCATTGGTCAGGAATAGTTAGTGGGACCTTAGGGAGTTGGCACAGATACATCTACTCCCTCCAAAAAAGTTACAATAAAATCCTTGGGTCCACACACAAACTATTTGAGTCCTCCGACAGACATCAGCAGAATAGCTGGAGCATATGTAACATAAATATTAACCCCTTCAGAACCATTACCTTATGCAATGCCTCTAACCAGGCTTCAGCACTTGTTACAGGAGTGAAACTGTTCCTTTATAATTTACAAATAGTATCCTATGTGAGCATGGTCATGGTAAACAAGCCTTTCATCCTTCTGGGACCATGTGTAGTCTTTTGCATGGTTAAACATGACATCTTTCTCCAACACCTCTCCTTCATTGTAGAGTTCAGTGGAATTGCTCTAACTATCCAGACAGTGCTGGAGATGTGCAGGAGAAGCTTCATTTCTGTTCCAGCATCATTACTTCTGATTATGTGTCCTTATATTTCTCACACTGTTGTCTCTGCTGCAATTGGAATTGGTCCTTTTACAATATGCAGTAATTTCATGAATCAATTTGTTAACAATCTGGAATTTATCTAGAAAAACATAATCATTTTTTAAATCCTCACAGACTTCTCTAATCCTGATATTGAACCCATTTGTCTTAGCAACAAGGAGTTTAATTATTTATCTTCATTTAAAAATGCAAAGACTGGAAATGCCTTTTGTCATATGCCTGTATTGCACATTTTAAAACATAGCAGAGCATTGAACACAGGTGTAACTATTTGCAACGGTTATTCTTGTAAATTCTAAGTGTTATATCTGTCAAATATTTGAATTTGCTCTTCTGGGATAACTGCAAGTAGAACTAGATCACACCATTATTGATAACCATCTACAAATATGAATACTGTAAGCATATGATTTCTTCCTTGTAGCCCACATCAAAATTGATATCTGTTTGTTTCTAAAGGTGAGTTTTAATGCATCAAAAGAACATATTTTCAATGTAGCATTATCAGATCATCCAGTCAAACTATCATCAGTTCTAACCATGAGCAGCTTGGAGCATGAAACTCAAGTTGTTTTAACTCTTTCATTTGTTACAGTTAAGCAAATCATGTCTTGTCTACATTTCAATTTAATCAATGAGGTGACCTCCTGTATACTAAGTATTAGCTAATAAACTCCTTGTTTTCTCAACTGTTTCTTTCATTTGAAAAATATAGAGAAAAACGTTGCTTTCATACAATTTAACAACAAATGCAAATGTTCAAACCTTTGTTAAAATTACATTTGGAGCATTGTCTGCAAATAAGGTAACTTTGATTCAAATAAAAGAGACAGGAAAGGAAGTCAAGAATGATTTGGAAGCTTACAGATTTCCTTTTATTGGTCAGATAATAATGACAAATGTAGATCTATTACAGTTAGAAACAGGGGAATTTGTAACCAGGAACAAAGAAATGGCTGACCAACGATGTTGGTTCTATGCTCACAAAGGAAGTTAAAACATTGCATACCAGAAACGTTGAGGAATATTTGGTTTTATGAGAGGGAGGAACTGAAGGCAATCACTACTAGTAGAATTACATAGAAACATCACCACCTGCAGGTTCCCCTCCTAGTCAGTCACCATCCTGATTTTGAAATATATCGCTGTTCCTTCAGTGTCACTGGATCAAAGACACTTTCCTGTGGGGGAGATTTGCTTCCTGTTGTAGGTATACCTGCAGCACATGGCTGCTGGAGGCAAGGGAAGAGATTGCTGGGGCCTTGCCAGATATCCTTGTATCCTCTTTAGCCATAGGTAAGGTCTCAGAGGACTGCAGAATAGCCAAACTTATTATTTTGTTTAAGAAGGGACACTGGGTTAATTTTTGAAATTACAGGCCAATGAGCCTAATGTCAGTGGTCAGGAAATTATTGGAGAATATTCTTAGGGATGGGATTTACTCACATTTGGAGAAGATTGGGCTTATTAGGGATAGCCAATGTGACTTTGTGTGGGGGAGGTCTTGTCTCACAAACTTGATTGAGCTTTTTGAAGAAGTGGTGAAGCTGATTTATGATTTGGATATTGTCAGCATGTTCTTACTAAAGTATTTGACAAGGTCCCTCATGGTAGGTTGGTCTGGAGGTTTAAGTCACATGGACTCCATTGTGTGTTGCGAAGTTGGATACAAAATTGGCATCTTCAGACAAGAAAGGGGCGTGTGTAAAGGGGGTTTTTCTGACCAAAGGTCTGTGACCCATTATGTTCCACAAGGATTAGTGCAGGGACCTTTGTTGTTTAAAACATATATGAATGATTTGGATAAAAATATTGGTAGTCTGATTAATAAGCTTGCAGATGAAATGAAATTTGATGGAGTTGTGGATAATGATGAAGGATATCAAAGGATACAGCAGGATATAGATCAGTTGGAAAATTGGGTGGAGAAATGGCAGATGGAGTTTAATCCAGACAAGTGAGAGATGATGCATTTTGGAAGATCAAATGCAAGAAGAAAGCATACAGTAAATGGCAGGACCCTTATGAGCATAGATATGTTAAGGGATCTTGGGGTGCAAGTCCATAGCTCCCTGAAAGTGGATAACGTAGTAAAGAAAGTATATGGCACACTTGCCTTCATCAGTCATGGCAAAGAGTAAAAATGTTGGTATCCATGTTGTGGTTGTATATGACTTTAATTTGGCTATATTTGTAGTACAGTGTGCAGTTCTGGTCGCCACACTATAGGAAGGATGTGGAGGGTTTGGAGAGGGTACAAAGTGGTTCACCAGGATGTTGCCTAGATTGGAGTGCATTAGCTATAAGGAGAGGGTAGGCAAACTTGCTAGAGCATTGGAGGTTGAGGGGTGATCTAATAGAACTATACAAAATTATGAGAGCCGTGTATAGAGTGGATTGTCAGAGTTTTTTTTCCCAGGGTGGAAATGTCAAATACTAGGGGACACAGGTTTAAGGTGAGAGGGGGGAAGTTTAAATGAGATGTGTGAGCAAAGAGTTTTTACACGGGGGTGGTAAGTGACTGAACTACACTGCCAGGGGAGATGATAGAAGCAGATATGTTAGCAAAGTTTAAGAGGCATTAACAGGCAGAGAATAGAGGGGTACAAATTATGTGCATTTGGAACAAGACCCCATTATTACTACCCTTTGTTTCCTGTCTACCAACTAGTTGTCTGTCCTTCTCAAAACACTAGCACCACCCCCAGCTCATTCCCCCACCACCCCATTCCATCCACACTCTAATCTCTTCTGTGGGACTTTGCTGAAAGACTTCTGAAAGTCCAAATCAACCATATCTTCTAGCTCCTCCACATCAATTCTACTCATTACCACCTTGAAGATTTCCAGTAGATTTGTCAATCCATGATGGGAAAACTAAATGTAATATCTCCAAATTTCCAAAGCTGGGTGGGAGGGTCACTTGTGATGAGGATGCAAAGATACTTCAGTGTGACAGTGCAGTTTTGAGCAAACTGAGTGACTGGGCAAGTGCAAGCAGTATAATGTGGATAAATGTAAGGTAATCCACTTTGGTAGCAAAAACAGGAAGACAGATTATTATCTGAGTAGCTGTAAGTTGAAAAAAGGGAATGTGCAATGTGACCCGGATGTCATGGTATACCATTCGCTGAAAGTAAGCAGACACAGTCAGCAGTAAGGGAACTACTGTAAGTTGTATGTACATCATCGTGGGAGAATTTGAGTACAGGAGAAGGAACACCTTTCTGCAATTATACAGTGCCTTGGTGAGGCCACACCTGAAGTATTCTGTGCAGTTTTGTCTCTTCATCTGAGGAAAGATGTTCTTCCTATGGAGTGTCTCTCCCATCTCCCATCAACACAAAGACGTCCTCCTTGATCTTGAAAGGGCCCTACTCTCTCTCTAGTTGTTCTCTTGCTGTTAATGTATTTGCAGAATCTCTTTGGATTATCCTTAACCTTATCTGTCAATGTTATCTCATATCCCCTCTCTGCCTTCCAGATTTCTTTCTTAAGAATGTCCCTACACTCTTTATATTGATTAAGAAATTCAATTGAACCAAGTTGTCTATATCAAAAATAAGATTTTCCTTTATTCTTGACTGGAAGCTCAATATCTTTATTCATCCATTACTTATTAAACTTACCAACCATACCCTTTACTCCAACAGGAACATATGCCTCTTCACATTCTTGAAAGTTTCCCACTTGTCAGACAGCCTTTTATCTACAAAGTCTACTCAAATTAACTTTTGAAAGTTCTTGTCTCAGCCCACTAAAATTTGCCTTACTCCAATTAAAAATGAGTTGGATTGGTTAGGATTGCATTTGCTGGTGTTCAGAAGAATGATGGGGGATATGATAAAAGCCAAACTATCAGGTCGAGACAAATAAAAACCGTGAGAAAAACAGCATTATTAGATGTTCTGCAGAACACAATACCTCCCTATTTTGTTGGAATCATGGATTTTGACAGCAGTGGAATACAAACAATCAGAGTGGTAAATATATTTGTAAAGTTAAGCTTTGCTCAACTACATTTAAATCTGGAAAGAAACAACAGATAGCCAATTGTGGTTGGTTACTTCCCTCAGGCAATTCAACAATTTGCATAGAGTCTTTATTGTGTCAATCAGACACAATCTCAAATGGAACAGAATTACTAACAGAATCATTTTGGCACAGAAGAAAGCCAATTGTCCCAACATGTCTACACTGGCTTTCCATAGGAGCAACATAGCTAGTGTCACTCCCTACCTTCTAGTTTAGTGCTGCACATTCTTTTCCTTTCAGAAAACAATCCCCCAAACTGTTTTATTTTATAAAAGCAAAACTACAATGGGATGAACTTAGTAAAAACTTGACAGCAGGTCTGAAACAGCAGGTCTGAGAGAGCAATAACATTGTGAGTCTGATATAGCTCTTCTTCAGCACTTCACAACTTGAATAATAATTGAGGTAAAATAAATTAATCTTTGTTGACATTACAATGATGTACATTTTGAAACTGGATCTTGGAAGTCAAGCCCCGGTCCTTGAGAGTTGGGACAGTCTCCTGGCTATGCTGACGGCTGGAATATCGGCGGCGATGATGTGGATTTGGCAAAGACAGTGTTCTGGGTTCAGTCAGCAGCAGTGAAGGCTGCTTCAGTGTACTTCCTCCTTGGTGTTGGGGCCTCAGGGACAGCCTTGTCAGCTGTGGAGTGTGGCTGCATCCCGTAGACAATTAGAAAATCAAGAAGCCATGGATGGAAGAGAAATTAAATTTGTTCTAACTTTTGTGATTTATTTGTTTTAATATTATTTACATAATTGAAACAGCACCAGATTATAGCAATTTATACCTATTTTACTATATTTTCCTAAATACATGCAATAATAAATTACTAGGAGAAAGTGAGGACTGCAGATGCTGGAGATCAGAGCTGAAAAATGTGTTGCTGGAAAAGAGCAGCAGGTCAGGCAGCATCCAAGGAGCAGGAGAATTGACATTTCGGGCATGAGCCCTTCTAAATAAATTGCTCTGCTATACGTACTATATATAGCTTGTTTTATATACATGCTGTTATAATGTTAACAATGTATACATAAAGACTTGTCAAAGAACATAGCAATTAAGAGCTATAAAGAGAATGTAAAGTGATATCAATCAATTCTACAGTCTCTTGTTTTTTTTTACTATTCTTCTCATCCATCTGACTCTTTATAAAAGAGTCTTTTGGTCTGTGTAGCTCTCTATGCAGAGACCCTATGGTCTATACAGTTTACCTTTACACAATTTTCACTGGCTGATATATCAAGTGAAACCATGCCCACATAACATGAGATTACAGTGATCATTGATGGGGCCAAAATAACTTCCTTCCCCTACCAGTTAGGGGAATTGGTATTCCAACAAACTGTCAATATTTGCACTTAAATATCATGGTGCTTTGCTGCTAACTCAACAACCACTAGGAATATCATTGAGTATTTACGTATTTAAAGTGCAGAAGGTCTTTAAGCATCAAACGATTCCCCTTTCATTAATCGCAAATTCACAACATTAATTCCATGCTTGGAGTTCTTCCACACAATGCAAGTTAAGTTGAAACTGTAAAAAAAAATGACTTTCCCGTACTAATTATCAAACCCATGCTAAGGTGGCAGTAAACTGGAAAGCCCAAGTAAATATTCACGGTTATTATATTTATAGTCTCCAATTACATCAAAGTACAAAGAACAGTATAGCACAGGAACAGGCCCTTTGGCCCTCTAAGACATGATGCCTCTACGAGGTTCCTATTCCTCTATTCCCTGCATATCCGTATATCTGTCAAGAATGCTCTTAAACATTGCTCTCATTTAGCAGCTTCACCATGTCCTCAGGCAGCATACTCCATACACTTACCACTCTCTGTGTAAAATAACTTGCCTTTCACATCTCCTTTAAACTTCTCCCTTTTACCTTATGACTATGTGCCTGAGTAATTGGCATTTTTAACCTAGGAAGAAGACCATCAATTCTATCCTCGCCTCTCATAATTTTGTAAACTTCTATTAGGTCCCTGCTCATCCTTCAATGTTCAAATGAAAACAAACCAAGTTTGTCAAATCTCTGCTCAGAGCTAATAACCTTCAAACTAGGCAACATCCTGGTAAACCATTTCTATATTGTCTCCAAAGTCTCTACATCATTCTGGTGGTATCGCAATCAGAACTGTATGCAATATTCCAAATATGGCGTAACTAAAGTTCTATACAGCTGCAACATGACTTACAATTTTTATATTCCACGCTCCAACTAATGAAGTCAAACATGCCTTTTTTTGACTACCTTATCCGTTTGTGTTTCCACTTGCAAGGAACTATGGACCTGTACACCTACATCCCTCTGTTTGTTGATGCTACTAAGAGTTCTGCCATTTACTGTATATTTCCCTCATGCATTAGATATTCCAAAATGCATCATCATGCACTTGTTTGGATTAATCTCCGTCTGCCATTTCTTACTCCAGCCTGTCACCTCTGACAATCTTCCTCATTATCCACAGATCTCACAATCATTGCATTGTCCACAGACTTACTAATTACCTACACTGTCCTCCAAATCATTGATATACATTACAAACATCTACTGGTCACAGATCTCAAGTCAGAAAAACACCCGTCCACTGTTATACTCGCTCTGCTTTGATTAAGTCAATTCTGTACTCATCTTAACAGCTCACCCCGAATCCCATGTGATTTCACCTTTGTATCAGCCTGCCATGAAGGACTTTGTCAAAGGCTTTGCTAAAGTCAACATCTACCACCCTGCCCTCATCAATCATCTTTGTCACTTCCTCAAAAGGCTCAATCAAGTTTATGAGACGCAAACGTTCCTGCACAAACCATGTTGCCTGTTGCGAATAAGTCCATGTTTCTCTCAATGTGAATAAATCCTACTCCTGAGTACCTTCTCCAATAATTTCCCCAACATTCATGTAAGGCTCACTGGCCTATAATTTCCCAGACTATCCATTTTACCCTTCCTAAATAAAGTAAAAACATTAACTATTCTCCAGTCCTCTATGACCTCTCCTGTAACTAACAAAGATTTTTTACAAGGCTCTCGCAATTTCCTCAGCTGCCTCCCTCAGTATTCTGGGATATCATCTTGGGGACATGTCTACCTTAATGTTTTTCAACCTTAATGTTTTTCAAAATACCCAATGTCTTTTTTAGCTTGACTTACCCAAGAATATAAATGTACCCCTCCAAAGATTCACAATCCACTGTGTCCTTCTCCTTTGCGAATACCGATGCAAAGTATTCATTGAGGACCTCAGTACTTCCTGTGGCCCCACACATCAATTCCTTTCTTTGTCCTTAAGGGGACCTATATAAGGACCTACTCCTTATATATGCATAAAATACCTTGGAGTTTTTCTTAATCCTGTTTGCCAATGACTCATGGCTCCTTTTAGCCCTCCTAATGCCTTGTTTGAGTTCCTTCAAGTTACCTTTGTGTTCTTCAAGATCTCTGTCTATCCTCAGATTCCTAAAAATTGTGTATGCCTCCCTTTTCTTTTGATTAAACTCTCAATTTCTCTTGTCATTCAAGATTCCAATATTGCTATCCTTATCCTTTGTTTTCATGGGAACATAATGGTCCTGAGCTGTAAACAACTGGCCTTTAAGACATTTCCAAACGCCAAATATGGATTTGACCTGAAAGAGCCAGCCCCAATCTAGTTTGTCCAGTTCTTGCTTAATACTTATGAAGTTATCTCTCCCTCAGTTTCGTACTTTCACTCGAAGGCTACTCTTATCCTCATTCATAAGTAATTTAAATCTTACAGAATGATTTGGAGGACAGTGTAGGTAATTAGTAAGTCTTTAAATCACTATTCCCGAAATGGTCCCCCACAGAAACTTCAGTCACATGGCTGGGCTCATTCCCCAATACCAGGTCCAGTGTGGCCCCTCCCTAGTTGGACTATTTACATATTGTTTCGAAAAAAAACTCCCTGGACACACCTAACCAACTCTCCCCCCACCCCATCCAAACTTCAGGCCCTAAGACAGCCCATTGTACAGGATATGCGGTGTACCAAACTTTGCTTAGCCTTGCTGTTCATTTTAATAATGAGAAGGCACACCAGTCTGGTTTTTATTTGCATTACTTTGTTGAAATCTTCAACTTAATTCACATTTTTTCAAAAATTGAAACATTAGCAGCAAAGAGACTTTAATAAGTATATGTATATGCAAAGCACTTTCAAAATTATAACTAATGTCTGTTTAAAGGAAAGGGCTCAAAGAATTGATGGTTTAAATAAGGAAGAAACCATCTCCTTGTACCATGCTTAAAGAAGGAGTATAGATAAGCATGAAATTGGTATTTTGATCTTTAATTTGAAGTACTGGATTGATTTAATATTAATTTATGACAGGTTCCAGTTATGCAACCAAATGTGCATGTAAACTAATAGGCCTGGATTTGCCTCCTGTAGTCAGGTCAGGAGGACACCGTGAATGCCAACTACCCAGCAATATAGTTTCTAAGAGTGTAGAATTGATGTGGTAATATGAACTTGTGATAGCTTTACAGCAGCTTCAAGAGAACGAGGGGAATCCATGTTGGACTGAAAAGTAGAACGCTGCAGCTTAAAAGGATTGCATATCTGCAAGAAAGGTTGAAAGCACAGCCGTGAGGCTGTGACAGTGGGAAAGATTCTGGGCACACCACATAAGTCTTTTGAAACAATCCAGTGAGAAAAAGAAGGCTGAAAAGAAAAGAAACGGTTGCACTTGCATAGCGCATTTCACAATCACCCAGATTTCTCAAGTGTGCCATTGAATTACTTTTAAAGTGTAGTTGCTGTTGCAATATAGGTAACACGACAGGCAATTTATACACAAAATGCTCCCCCAAAAAAAATGACATAATGACTAGATAATTTGCTTTTGTTAACTGAGGAATGTTGTGGATAACTCCCCTGTTGTTCTTAGAAATATTGTCGAGAGTTTGTGTGCAACCTGCTGAGAGTTCAGATGGGCATCTGTTTAAGAATTCATCTGGCAAGCAACATTTCTGACAGTGCAGCACTACTCAGTACTGTACTGGAGTGTTAGGCTAGTTTGTTGTGCTCAAATTCTGGCATAATATTTGAATACACAATTTCTGACTGAGTGGCAACAGTGGTCTCTAATGAATCATATATGACCATTGGCACTAAAGTTAGGAATCTCTAGGGGAAAATGGCAGAAACAGCCATCACCCCTAGGTGTGGCACTCTGGGCCTGGAAAAGATTAATGATCTCACATCGATAGCTGACATAGGAACAATGGAATTTAAGAGCAGAAGTAGCCTCCCCTATTAGTCCAGGGGATTGGACACAGAAGCATCCACTCAGTATGACATCAGTGAGGGGCTCCATTCCTCTGCAGTTGGGGAATGGGTCATGGTCAGTCCTATAGCAGCCAATCCAGGGGTCGGGGCTAATATGAGTGTGGAGATGAACAGCCACCAGTCAAGGTCTGGGCACTTCTCATCTGGGATCATCAAGAGAGGGTATTTCAGTGAATGGGCCACAGTCAGCCTGTTGGCTAAAAAGTAAAAGGATTTGGGTAGGTGCCAGGCTACAGAAAGGGGCCTCAGCAAGTTATTCATTAGGATTGGGGCCTGCAATCTGGAGGGTGGAGGCTGACAATTGTGAAGAGGGGGCAACAGGATCTGCAAGGAGGAAACATGTAAAGCATGAATGGGAAGGGCCTCTTTTAGGAGCCTGTGAGGGGATCTTATGGAAACATATAAAATTATAAATGGAATAGATAAGATAGAAGTAGAGAGGATGTTTCCACTCATTCCTGGTGAAGGGCTTTTGCCCGAAATGTTGATTTTCCTGTTCCTCGGATGCTGCCTGACCTGCTGTGCTTTTCCAGCACCACACTCTCAATTCTAATCTCCAGCATCTGCAGTCCTCACTTTCACATAAGATGTTTCTACTGGCAGGTGAAACTAGGACAAGAGAGTATAGTCTCAAAATTAGAGGGAGCAGATTTAGGACTGAATTGATAAACAACTTCTTCACCCAGAGATTTGTAAATCTGTGGAATTCCTGTGAAGCAGTTGACGTTACTTCAGTAAACATTTTTAAAGTTAGGATATTGTGTTTTGAACATTAAAGGAATTAAGGGATACAGTGAGAGCACAGGTAAGTGGAGCTGAGTCCATGAAAAGATCAGCTATGATCTTATTGAATGGCAGGGCAGGCTCGAAGGGCCAGGTTGTCTACTCCTGTTTCTAGTTATGATGTTCTTATAAAGAAGGGGTATGATCCAAGGTCAGACTTCCCTGGATTTGGGGATGGGGGGGGGAGGTGGGGGGAGTGGAGTGCAAGACCAGACCATGATCATGGATACAATTGACATGCAGACGCTGGGTGGAAATGATTGATAGGTGCAGGTTCAAGTAGACAGCTTGGATGAAAACTATGGTGGGTATTGAAATGACTACTAGGGAAGGATCTCAATATTTGGTGGCTCACCAACACATTGAGGCAGAGGCCACAAGCCACTGGAAGAGGAGTGCTCCCTGTTGCCTTCCATTATACTAGAAATCAAATGGAGAAGGAGATGGCTGTGTCCACACTCAGAGTGGTCAGGGTAAGGGATTCAACCTGTGAGGGACTCATGGATGTGAGGACCTTTAAAAGGAAACTGTTGCACAAAGATCCACGCACTGTACTGAACTCAGACCTACAGTGTCCACAATGCCTGGCTGTTCTCCTGCATTACTCCACTGTTTCTGTTGCACCTCCCTGCCTCAGACATCACTCACTGACCCTTTCACACCAACAGCTTTGGCCACAGAGGCTGCAAAATAATAGAGATGTTTTATGACGAAAGTCCAAGGAATCAGCAGTACCCACTGCTCTCTTGATTGCAGATGATGCAGCAACCTTTCAACACAGACAATGATCCATGGAACATCCTACCATGAAGTTATGAGTCATAGAAAAATGACAGTTCGGGCTACACAGAGACATAAACAGCCAGACTAAGGTGAAAGCAGTGACATTTATTTCAAAAACAACAAAATAACTTACAATGTCTTGTCACCAAGACCACAAAGTGCCCTCAATAAAGTTTCTTCTTCCTTTCCCTCCCATTAGTCTGGTTTAGCAGAGGGCCAGCAATGGCACCTGTTGGCCCAGGAGGTTTGGACAGATGACCCCAGGGTCAGGGTGGGCCAGATCTGCTGGGGGTCTTCTTGCCAGGTACAAATTGATCCTCTTCAGCATGTCTTTTCAAGAGTCGGATGTTGCCGGGCAGAGTGGAGGTGATGGTCCTGGTTGGTCTGTAATGCACTGAGTGAAGACTACTGACGGGATTGCACATGGTTCCTCCTCCAACTGATGCTGTGTGGTGTTGTCCTGTCGCCTTGTGAAGAAGGGCAACTGACTGCTCCAAGATTTCTCCAATCTCTTATAGATAATATTCTGGGGGCCTGAGTTCGAATCCCGCCATGGCAGATGGTGGAATTTAAATTCAATTTAAAAAATCTGGAATGAAGAGTCTAATTAATCCATTGTCAATTGTTGTAAAAACCCATCTGGTTCACTAATGTCCCCTTTAAGGAAGGAAACTGCCATCCTTACCTGGTTTGGCCTACATGTGACTCCAAACCCACAGCAATGTGGTTGTCTCTCAACTGCCCTGTGGGCATATAGGGATGGGCAATAAATGCTGACCTAGCCATGATGCCCTTATCCTGTGAATGAATCTTAAAAAAAACAATGTGGGGCGCCACACGCTGGGGTATGAGAGTCCTGATGTGTTTGCTATCTAGCAGGACATGTCATATGTGACCTTGCCTATAGGAAGGATCGTTTGGGTAAGGAAAAGGGGTACACCACTGATGCATGACTGGAGCAGATATGACACACATATGATGCCAGTGTGGCAGGCCAACAACAATGACCTACTTTAGATGTGGCTATGCAGCTGAAACTATTCCTACATTCAGCATAACACATCAAACTAACAAAATCCCTAATGTATGTGGTTTTCTCAAAGCTACCCAAAAGATTTTAGTGTTATCTGTAAGCCATATGGCTCCAAGGACACAGATAGAGTCATAGAGTCATACAGCATGTAAACAGACCCTTCAATTCAACATATCCAGATGGACCAGACATCCCAATCTGACCTAGTCCCATTTGCTAGCATTTGGTCCATATCCCTCTAAACACTTCTTCTTCATATCCCTATCCAGATGCCTTTTAAATGTTGCAATTGTACCAGCCTCCACCAGTTCTTCTGCAGCTCATTCCGTACATGCACTACCCCCTGCATGAAAATGATACCCCACGAGTCCCTTTTAAATTTTTCCCCTCCCACCTAAAACCGATAACACCTAGTTTTGTACGCCCTCACCCTGAGAAAAAGATCTTAACTATTCGCCCTATCCATGCCCCACATGATTTTATAAATCTCTATAAGATCATCCTTCAGTCTTCAACATTATCAGGAAAAAAAGCCCCGGCATATTCAGCCTCGCCCTATAGCTCAAACCCTCCAGTCTCAGCAACATCTTTGTAAATCCTTGCTACACCCTCTCAAGTTTCACAATATCCTTCCTGTAGAACTGTGACCAGAATTCTCACACAGTATTCTAAAAGTGGAAGAGTGCGTTGCTGGAAAAGCACAGCTGGTCAGGCAGCATCTGAGGAGCAGGAGAGCTGACGTTTTGGGCATAAGCCCTTCATTAGGGAGGGCTTGTGCCTGAAACATCCACTCGCCTGCTCCTCAGATGCTGCCTGACCAGCTGTGCTTTTCTAGCACCACACTCTTCGACTATGATCTCCAACATCTACAGTCCTCACTTTCTCTTTGTATTCTAAAAATGGCTTCACCAATGGGGTGGCACAGTTGCTCAGTGTGTGGCACTGCGGCCTCACTGTGCCAGGGGCCTAGGTTCAATTTCAGCCTTGGGCAACTGTCTGTGTGTTGTTTCACAGTGTCCCCATGTCTTGTGTGGGTTTCCTTTGGGTCCTCCGGTTTCCTCCCACAGTCCAAAGATGTGCAGATTAGATGGATTGGCTATGCTAAATTGCCCATAACATCCAGTGAATCTGTAGGTTAGGTGAATTAGCCATGGGAAATGCTGGGTAACGGGGATAGGGCCGTGGGGTGGGTCTGGATGTGATGGTCTTTGGAAGGTCGCTGTGGACTCAATGGGCTGAATGACCTGTTTCCACACTATAGGGATTCGATGATTCAATGGCCTGTACAGTCACAACATGATGTCCCACCTTCTGTACTCAATATACAAATGAAGGTGTGTGCCAAATGCCTTCTTCACCACCCTGTCTACATACAACTCCACTTTCAAGGAACTCTGCACCTCTATCCCTCGGTTTCTTTGTTTGGCAAAAAAACCCCAGGATACTACTGACAACTGTAAGGAGGATAACAAGATTTCAGGGAGGTACAGATGTGGTGAAACAGGCAAGTACATAGTAAGTGAGGTGATACACAGAGTGAGGAATACCACCATGGTACAAAGTAATCTAAATTATGTAGGAACTCTGCTTCCAAAGGCCAAGCCAGACTCCAGAATGAAATACAAGTGACCATCAGAATGGTACAACAACACAAGACTGCAGCAGGGTAAATGTTAAGAAGCTGCACAAACACAAAGTGATTAATGGGGTTCAGAGTCAATCAAAAGAAAAATGAATTTCAGGAGATAATCAAGCTGTCCATATTGTTAACTTCACTCACCATGTGGATGGCATAAAGCATCCACATGGTGATGCCCTGAAAAATGAGGACAAGAAATATTAAAGCTAAATTCACTAAGAGAGCTAATGGCAATACAGCAGCACTACATGAACGGCATGTAACTCAGCAAGAGGTGCTGCATGGTACAACCTATGATACAGTGTCTCGGTGCATATGGGTCACTAATTACACACATGGACAGGATCACAATGCAGAGCTAAAATGTAAGCTCATCTTGGCTTCCTGAAATCTTCTACCTGATACAATGGTCCAGGAGTGCTAGCTTACCACTGTGCACAGATTAAGAGAGAGTCACAATTCATGAGATTCAAACCACAACCACTGTGGTGGAGCAAACATGTATCCAGTCAAAATAATGATCTCCAAGTGTACCATTTTGAAATGAAATCTCAGTCAGGTTCCAAGATGATTATCCTTCAGAACTGCTGTACAGAACCCAGTTCTGAAGAAGGGTCACTGAACCTAAAATGCTAACTGCACTTTCTTTCCACAGATGCAGATGCTACCACTGTCTTCACCACATGCTGAGTTTTTCCAGCAATTTCTGTTCTTATTTCATATTTCTAACACCCACAGTTCTTTGTTTTCTTTTTTAACTAGGATGATAATATCTGAACCACTGAACTGATTATCTAATCCACACAACAATGTGGATCTTCCTCATTACTTGCATATTGAGCTCAAGACTACAAAATTGAAGATGTTCTCAATGTTGATGTTTTGCACTTTGGTCAGAGCCAGCGTGAACAGTTGTAATCAGCAACTTCCAAGAGGATGAGCAACTATGAGAGTTACAAAAGATCATTATCCAGTGCTGGCCTGACATATTAGGAAGAACCTGAGAACATTTGTTCATTTTGGCCATACCGAGATAAACTTGGCGTGCACATGATATTTTCAAGGGCAAACAGGTCCTAATACCAAAAACACTACATCAAAAGTGGATTCTGGATAATCCAAGATGGAGGACAGGAAAAACTTCTGGCTGTAACAGGCGGCTCCTTTTTTGAGGTATTTTAGGTGTTGGAGGTGATTTCCTCGAATTTCAGGAGCAGCAATTAGTGTTTTATATGCTGTTGCTTTGTTTTGGAACATTTGGGGGAAAAAAAGTCAAAGCAACAGGGCTTTTAAAAGGGAGAGGAACAGACAAAGGCAGCACATGGTGAGGTCAGTACAGGAGACAGAGAGCGAGAGAAACCCACACTGCTGACAGTGCAGTGAACCTGCACAGTTACTGCCTTTGCTCTTTGAATTCATTTATCACTGGACATCAGAGTGCATTTGGGAAAATTAACAAACAGTGAAATTTACAACTGATCTTGGAGGAAACTGTTTGGGAGAGGTCACAGCACAGAGACAGACAAGTGAATGTTGTTAAGTGCGGCCTTACAGTAAGTCTGCAGTAGTGAGTAGAGTGGGTTTTCTCTTGATTATATGTTTTATTGAGACATGTCTCTTGATTAAACTTAAAAATATAAGCTATAAGTATTAACCTAGCCTGGAGCAGTGTTTTGTAGTGGAATAAGATAGTGTTATTTTCTAGGTCTGTAGATCAGAAGAAGCAAAAATGGCCTTTAGTAGAGTTATATGCTCTCCTTGTCAAGTGTGGGAGTTGAGGGAGAGTTTATGTGTTACTGAGGATTATATCTACAATAAATGCCTTTGGTTGTGAATCCCATCAGATCAATTGGATCAGTTAGAGAGACAAGGGGATATGATGAAAGGCAGTTATAAGAAGGGAGAAAAGTTGCAGATACAGTCATATCGATGGTTTAACTCCAGGAAAGGAAAGAGAGGTAAGCTGGTAATGCAGGAGTGTCCTGTGGCTATCCCCATTTCAAACAACTATGCTGTTTGGGAAAATGTAGGGGTTGATGGATTCTCAGCGGAATGTAGCACGAACAGCCAAGTTTCTGGTGTAGAGACTGGCTCTAATACAAAGAGGAGTATTTCAGGTTCCAAGGGGTCAATTGTGTTAGAGGACTCTCTAGTTGTTTCTGTGGCCAGCAGCAAAAAGTCAGAATGATGTGTTGCCTCCCTGGTGCCAGGATTAAGGATGTCTCAGAGAGGATACAGAACATTCTCAAGGGGGAGAGGTAACAGCAGGATGTTATTGTACACATTGGAACCAAAGACAGAGGAGGGGAAAAGGATGAGATTCTAAAGGGAGAATACAGAGAGTTAGGCAGAAATTTAAAAAGGAGATCCTCAAGAGTAGTAATATCTGGATTATTACTGGTGCTACGAGCTAGTGAGGGTAGGAGTAGATGGATAGAGCAGCTGAATTCGTGGCTGAGGAGCTGGTGTATGGGAAAAGAATTCACATTTTTGGATCATTGGAAGCTGTTTTGGGGTAGAAGTGACCTGTACAAAAAGGACGGATTGCACCTGAATTGGAAGGGGAATAATATACTGGCAGGGAAATTTGGTAGAGCTGCTCAGGGCGATTTAAACTATTAACGGTGAGGGGGGGGGGAGGGCGGGGGGGACTCAGGGAGATAGTGAGGGAAGAGATCAATTTGAGACTGGTACAGTTGAGAAAAGAAGCGAGTCAAATAGTCAGGGCAGGCAGGGACATGGTAGAGAACATGGTAGAACTGATAAATTAAACTGTATTTGTTTCGATGTAAATGGCCTAACAGGGAAGGCAGATGAATTCAGGGCATGCCTAGGAACACGGGACTGGGATGTCATAGCAATTACAGAAACGTGGCTCTGGGATTGATAGGACTGGCAGCTTAATGTCAGGATATAAATGCTATAGGAAGGACAGAAAGGGAGGCCAGAGGGGAGGGAGAGTGGCATTTTTGATAAGTGGCAGCATTACAGCTGTAATGAGGGTGGACATTCCTGGAAATACATCCAGGGAAGTTATTTGGGTTAACTGAGAAAAAAGAAAGGAACGATCGCATTATTGAGATTGTATTATAGACCCCTAATAGTCAGCAGGAAATTGAGAAATAAATTTGTAAGGAGATCTCAGTTATATGTAAGAATGAGAGGGTGGTTATGATAGAGGATTTTAACTTTCCAAACATAGACTGGGACTGCCATAGAGTTAATGGTTTAGATGGAGAGGAATTTGTTAAGTGTGATCAAGAAAAGTTTCTGATTCAGTATGTGGATGTACCTACTAGAGAAGGTTCAGAACTTGACCTACACTTGGGAAATAAGGCAGGGCAGGTGACTGAGGTGTCAGTGGGGGAGTATTTTGGGGCCAGCGGACATAATTCTATTAGTTTTAAAATAGTGATGGAAGTTCTAAATTGGAGAAAGGCCAATTTTGACAGTATTAGGCCAGACTTTCAAATGCTGATTGGAGGCAGGTGTTTGCAGTTAAAGGAACGGCTGGAAAATGGGAAGCCTTCAGAGATGTGATAACAAGAATCCAGAGACAGGTTATTCCTGTCAGAGTGAAAGGAAAGACTGGTAGGTATAGGGAATGCTGGATGACTAAAGAAATTGAGGTTTTGGTTAAGAAAAAGAAGGAAGTATATGTCAGGTATAGACAAGATAAATCGAATGAATCCTTAGAAGAGTACAAAGGTAGTAGGAGTATACTTAAAAGGGAAATCAGGAGGGCAAAAAAGGTACATGAGAAAGCTTTGACAAATAGAGTTAAGGAGAATCCAAAGGGTTTTTCACAAATACATTAAGGACAAAATGGTAATGAGGGAGAGGGTAGGGCCCCTCAAAGATCAGCAAGGCAGCCATTGTATGGAGTCGCAGGAGATGAGGGAGATACTAAATGAGTATTCTGCATCAGTGTTTACTATGGAAAAGGACATGGAATATATAGAATGTGGGGAAATAGATGGTGACTTCTTGATAAAAATGTCATATTGCAGAGGAGGAAGTGCTGGATGTCTTCAAACCATAAAAGTGGATAAATCGCTGGGACCTGATCAGATGTACCCAAGAACTCTGTGGGAAGTTAGAGAAGTGATTGATGGGCCTCTTGCTGAGTTATTTGTATCATCGATAGTCACAGGTGAGTTGCCGGAAGACTGGAGGTTGGCTAACATGGTGCCATTGTATAAAAAGGATGGTAAGGACAAGCCAGGGAACTATAGACCAGAGAGCCTAACATCAGTGATGGGCACTTTGTTGGAGGGAATCCTGAGGGACAGGATGTACATCTATTTGGAAAGGCAAGGTCTTATTAGGGATAGTCGACATGGATTTGGGCATGGGAATTCATGTCTCACAAACTTGACTTGAGTTTTTTGAAGAAGTAACAGAGAAGATTGATGAGGGCTGAGTGTTAGATGTGATCTTTAGCAACTTCAGTAAGGCAGTCAACAAGGTTCCCCATTGTAGACTGGTTAGCAAAGTTAGATCTCATGGAATACAGGGAGAACTAGCCATTTGGACACAAAACTGGCTCAAAGATAGAAGACAGAGGATAATGGTGGAGGCTTCTTTTGCAGACTGGAGGCCTGGGACCAGTGGAGTGCCACAAAGATCGGTGCTGGGCCCTCTACTTTTTGTCTTTTATATAAATGATTTGGATGTGAGCATAACAGTTATAGTTAGTCAGTTTGCAGATGACACCAAAACTGGAGGTGTAGTGGACAGCAAAGAAGGTTACCTCAGATTACAGTGGGATCTTGACCAGATGGGCCAATGAGCTGAGGAGTGGCAGATGGATTTTAATTTAGATAAATGCGAGGCGCAGCATTTTGGGAAAGCAAATCTTAGCAGGACTTATGCACTTAACGGCTCTTGAGTGTTGCTGAACAAAGAGACCTTGGAGAGTAGGTTCATAGCTCCATGAAAGTGGAGTGGCAGGTAGATAGGATAGTGAAGAAGGCGCTTTGTACGCTTTCCTTTATTGGTCAGAGTATTGAGTACAGGAGTTGGGAGGTCATGTTGCAGACCTCTTGCAGAGGCCACTTTTGGAATATTGTGTGCAATTCTGGTCTCCTTGCAATCGGAAGGATGTTGTGAAACTTGAAAGGGTTCAGAAAAGATTTACAAGGATGTTGCTAGGGTTGGAGGATTTGAGCTACAGGGAGAAGCTGAACAAGCTGAGGCTGTTTTCCCTGGAGCATCAAAGGTTGAGGAGTGACCTTATAGAGGTTAATAAAATCATGAGGGGCATCAATAGGGTAAATAGACAAAGTCTCTTCCCTGGGGTGGGTGAGTCCAGAACTGGAGGGCATAGGTTTAGGGTGAGAGAGGAAAGATATAAAAGGGACCTAAGGGGCAACATTTTCACGCAGAGTTTGGTACATGTATGAAATGATTTGCCAGAGGAAGTGGTGGAGGCTAGTACGATTGCAACTCTTAAAAGGCATCTGGATCGGTATACGAATAGGAAGGGTTTGAAGAGTCTGTTTCCATGCTCTACATCTCTATGATTCTATGACTCTAATATGTCAGATCTATATTCTGCCAGGAACATATGCGTACTGAACTTACCAAGATGGCTGGCATGTCAGCCTTTGTGCTGGTCAAAGATGATCCTGGATATTCAATGATTCATGAATGCATGTGAGGCTTGCCAACCACATAAAACTCCAGCAGTCAAAGAACCATCCACATCCATATCCTGTTCTATCCACTCCTGTTGTGACAAAGCTGCTCCTTTAACAAGGTTATGTTGTCCTCGTCTTTCTATGGAGAGATTGTAAAAGTCATAGACTCCAAAAAGTCTAAGTCTGAAGGGGTTAAGGCCAGTTTGATTATAGATAACAGATACTGCCACAGCCAACAGCCTTTCAAGTTTTGGAAAAAAATACTCATGCAATGAAAGGACATTGGGCAGTTTTCCCAGCTCAGTTTTTCTCTGGTTTGGTTTGCTTTTTAGCGGTTGTGTTGAAGAAGTGGCTAGACACACAAAAGCAGGTCCAAGCTGGTACTCTCTCTCTGACGTTGTTCCTGAAAGACCCTGTGTTTGATTTTACCTTTTGTGCCAAGTGGTGTTGATGGAGATTGTTGCAATTATTGCGAACAGCATAATTTAGTTGGAATGATCTGTCGCATTTTCAGATTGTATTTCAGTATTGTGTTTTTTCGTGTGTTTAATTCGGTAATCTTGTAAATGAATTGTTTTGTTTAAAACTACATGGTTTGACCAATTGCATCTCTCCTGGAGTAAATATGTTACAGCTGCTAAAACAATTCGCAAAGTTAGGGTCTCGGCTACATTCTTGAAATGTTTTGAGGGGTCTGGCCTGGTCTATAACATGAAATTAATTCTAAATTTCGTTATCAATGATTTTGTCAACATAACAAATATGACCAGTGCTGATTCAGTGAGCACTATATTTGGTTTCCCCGGTGTCCCAGTTCAGAAATAGTCTGTCAGCGGACACAATACACTTTTAAAATATTACATGAAAAGTGGCCCTTTAGACATTATCGCCCCAATACCAACGGTGAGGTAGCCTGACATATGGTTTTTACTCTCAAGTCAATGATCAATAAATGTCAAGCAACAAACACAGATTTTCACTTGGCATTGCTTCATTTTCAAGCAACACTAACGGAGAACAGATTACAAACCCCATCTCAACTTACACTCAGAAGACCAGTGCTGTCATCATTGCTCAGCAACAAATGTTTCACTCTTCTGAGACCCAGGACTTTCTTCTTCAAAGAGAGAGATGAATAAAAGAGATACATAAGGGAGCAGGTACAGAACGTCCAAAACCACTCACATGGGCAGAGGGTATGAGTTAGAAACATAAAGACAAATACTTGGATATCAGCAAAAGTTTTCAAAATATGCAATCAGCCCTGATCATACAGAGTCACTAGCAATCATGATGCTTCACTGTCGTTATGGACTAGGCCAGATGACTCAAAACATTCTTAAGCAGGCAGTCCTTGATCTAACTTTGCAATTTCTTTCAGTAAGTGTACAGTGAAAATTACCCAGAATAAGATAGCTAGGTTGACTACTAGATTTTAAACAGACAAAAGGTTTATTCACAAAATTACACCATGAAACACAAAGAACAGAGTAAAGAACTCCTACAGAATTCAACCTTATCCAGCTAGACTTAATTATGCTGTTCCGAAAACACACAACAGACCCAATAAGCAAACATGCTTTAAAACCCAGTATAAATGGAACACTTGCTTACAGGTTAAATTTGAAGGACAGAAAAGACCTTTGCAGAGCTGTTAAGAGAACCAAGGACCAATACTGATCCAAACTAGAGACCCAGACAGACACCTGGTAACTATGGCAAGGATTGAATGACATCACAGGTTCTAAAAAGAGACAGTACAAGATAGCAGATGATGACATATGCCTCCCAGATCATCTCAACGCCTTCTACACTCACTTTGAGCAGAATTTCAGCAGAGAGGTAACACCTATTCCAACAAGTCCCAATAGTCACTGCATCAAAGGTCAGATCAGTTTTCCTTCGTGTGAATCCAAGGAAAGCGATGGGATCAGATGGAATACCAGGCTGTGCATTCAGAGCATGCGCAGATCAACTGACAGAGGTCTTCTTGGATACCTTCAACTTCTCCCTGCAGCAGACCACTGTCCCTGCCTGTTTCAAGAGGGCCAACAGCATCCCTGTGCCTCAGAAGGCTCATGCAGCTTGTCTTAATGACTACTGCCCAGTGGCCCTAACTTCGGTGGCCATGAAATGCTTTGAAAGGTTGGTCATGGCATTAATCAACTCCAGCCTTCCTACTGCCCTTGACCCACTCCAATTTGCCAATCAGACCAACAGATCCACGTCAGATGCCATATCACTTACCCTTCACTCCTCCCTCGAACATCTTGACATCGAGAACAGCTACATAAGAATCCTACTTATTGACTACAGTTCAGTCTTCAACACTATTATCCCCTGAGACTGATTACTAAACTTAGTGGTCTCGGACTAAGCCCCACTCTCCAACTGGATCTTCAGTTTCCTGACCCACAGGCCAAAATCAGTGAAGATTGGGGACATTATTTCATCATCACTAACATTCAACAGTGGAGCCCCCCAGGGGTGTGTACTCATCCCCCTGCTGTATTCACTGTATACCCATGACTGCGTTGCTAAATACCAGACTAATGCCATTTACAAGTTCGTTGATGACATCACCATAGTCGGTCGAATCTCAGATGGCAATGAAACAGACTACAGATGGAAGGTGGGAGACCTGGAAAAATGGCGCACTGAGAACAACCTAGCTCTCAATGCTGGCAAGACCAAGGAACTCATTACTGACTTTTGGCGGGCTGTTACTCATGGTCCCCTACACATTAACAGCACAGAGGTGGAATGCGTGGAGAGTGTCAAGCTCCTGGGAGTGGTCAACCATAACAAGCTTTCTTGGACTCTTTATGTGGACGCAAAGACCAAACAACGTCTCTTTTTCCTCAGGCAGCTGAGGAAATTTGGCATGACAGCGAATACCCTTACAAACTTTTATGGGTGCACCATTGAGAGCATTCTGTCTGGATGTATCGCTACCTAGTATGGCAACGGTACCATTCAAGATTGGAGACAGTTACAGAGAGTGGTGAACTTGACCCAGACAATCACAAAGGCCAACCGCCCACCTATAGAATTATCTACCAGCCCGCTGTTAAGGAAAGGTCACCAGCTTTCTCAAAGATCCATCCCACTCTGACTATGCTTTTCTACAACCTCTACCATCAGGGAGAAGATACAGAAAGCTGACCCACGCACCAAACGGATTTGAAACAGTTTCTACCCTGTTGTTGTTTGAATACTCACAAACTCTTTACAGTCGCCTGTACCTGTGTTTTTGTTTTTGCAGCTATTTACCTATTATTTACTTATCTATGCTACTTAACTCAGTGATCTGCCTGTATTGTGCACAAGACAAAGCTTTTCACTGTGCCTCGGTACATGTGACAATAAATTCAATTTAATTGGAGAGAGAGAGAGAGTTTCCACACAGCTCTCTGTTGAACTTCACAGTTCAAGACTGAACTAAAACTGCTCACCTCAGTTAGCTAAAGATCTGACCACTCCCCTTTCATTATACAAGTCACTTCTAAAACATGACCACTTTGGCCTGAAGACTCATCTGTTTACAAATAAATAAAAGGCCTCTCAAAATCCTTCTCATCTCTGTACCAAACCAGACTGATCAGAGTCTGGCCCAGTTTGTTGTCCCTCTGAAAAAAATCACGTGAAGAGTCTCCTTGAGCCAAGGAACAGATTTCAGAAAATAAGGGAGTAGCTTTGTGGCACTGTGAAGGAACAGAAACCAACACAGACCAATATACAACACTTCGATCATGTATGAAGAGAGTGAGAAAAAAAAATTCTACTGATGATAATTTTGGATTATGTTGAGTGACAGCAACGAGCAGCAAGATAACCAAGTGTCAAACAAATGTAACACAGAGCATCATTTACTTCACCAGATAAGTATATGATCACCAAATCAGGATAAGTTGTCAAACATCTTAAACTTTACACCAAATTTTGAAGTATTATTCTTTTAAACATTGATTTATGTTTTTATATACTGACTGAAATGAGAACATGTGCTGTTTTTGGAAAAATAGATATCATGTTATGTATCACAGACAGAATGTTAATTGTACCTTTAAGAAATGTTCTCATAATATCACTTCTATGTCATTGTGTGTGACCTGAGGGTAATATAACCTCCTACTCCATCATGCTTCAGACAATTGATGCATGGCACTCTATTGGAAGCAAGCTCTTCTGTTGTAAACTAATATCTTAACATGAACCCTGACACTTATGTGCAATAGGAATGTAATGTTTGTATGTAATAATTGTATATATGCATGGAGATTTGTCTCCTCTTGTGGTGCCCAACTGACAGTATCCAAACCATTTCTTAAGAATGGAGAATTTCTTTAAGAAATCCATATTTTCAGAACAAAGCTGTTTGAGCTGTGTGAAACTAGCAATAAAAACCCCGGCTGCACTTCTAAAGTAGTAATGCAATTAATATGTAGGTTTAGTTCCATTACCTTCTTGACTCAATTAATTCAAGGACCCAACCAGTGAAAAAAGTTGCAAGCATTTTCAATCAAATTTTTGAAATTATGACCCAAAGATATAGTAATAACAATTCATCCTGCTTTCTCTGCCTTCATCTATGTAAATATTTACCTGTATGTTTGGCAATAGCTGCATGAAGCAACTTGATCAATTGCAACAGCAAAGATGATGCCAGCAAATAAAAGGAGATGCTGAGAAAATCAAATAAAACCACGAGTGCTGTTGGGGCTGTTGTTAAATCTTTGTCGAACAGTTGATTTGTGCACAAGCTACTTGAACTTTTGAGCCTTCAGAAATATTAATATAATGACAATGAAAATTTTTCAGTAAAGATTCAGTCTTGTCTAAATGACTCCCAAATATATTCAGATCCCAATAAGGCAACATTATGCCTACAGGGGTGACTGACCCATGGCAAGGATATTTAAAATGTCCTTGTTTCCATTAAGGTTAAATAGTTAACATTTATACATTTATTTCCACAACAATAAAGTGCAAATATTAAATCAATTATAAAAGTGGAGGGTTTTTTTCATTCCTGTGGCTGACGGATGTCATAATACCAGGAAATAATCCTACTTCAGGTGCAAATTGGCAGAAGTAGGCACCTACTGAATAGATTTGGTTTCAGAGTAAAGTTGCTGTACTGAGCCTTAACAATGTACTTTAGCCGCAACGTCTTCCTGCCAGAATGAATGACATTTCCCTACCCTTTGTTAGCCACTCTGTGGCCTCCAACAGTGGCAGTAGAAGCTAGTGCAGAGTTGGAATCATTTTCTACTACAGACACACAACAGAAAGAGCTGATTGAATTTTGAACAAACCCAGAATGGATTTACCAGTGTAACTTTAGTACTGCTAGAATGTGAAGTTATCTGGAGGATTGACCAGTAACATGGGAAAAAGGTCAATGTCTTTCTTCATTCCACCAACATTAGTGCCACCACCTTCATTCCAATACTTCTCACTGACTCTATTATACCTGCACCTCAGGGATAAGGAGCAGAGATTATACAAATTAGGCCAGTTTTCACTAGAATTTAGGAGATCAAGGGGTGATTTGATTGAAGCTTTCAAGATATTAACAGGAAAGAGCAGGGTAGATAATGATAAACTATTTCTGTTCGAGAACTAAGGTGCATTATCTGAGAATTAAGGGCAGACTGTTCAGGAGAGATGTTTGGAAGTACTTGTAAGGGTGAAAGATATTTGGAACTCTCTTTCACAAATAACAGTGGATGCTGGATCAATTGTTAATTTTAAATCTGAGGTAAAATTTTGTTTAGCAAAGGTATTAAGAAATATGGACCAAATATGGAGTTAGGCCACAAATCTGCCATGATCTCGTGAAACCAGCTCAAGGGCCTGACTGGTCGACACCTGTTCCAATACTCCTATGTTAATATCTCTGCTACTAAAACCACCTCCTGCTGAGTCTCATGCTCGAAACTTTGATTAATGCATGCATAACTTCCGACTTGCCCCCGTCACCCTAACCTGTAACACCAATAACCCTACATACCCTCCACGCTGCCTACTCATTCACTCAGAAAACTTCCACACATGCACTGACGTTAATAACTGTGCCACCCAATTTCCACATGATCCGCCTGTCCCTCATCCCAGGAGCTGAACAACACACAGTAGGGCAGAAAAACTGACGATGAATGGTGTGCTGCCCATCATTTAGCTCCTCATCGCTTAGGAGGCCTGTAATATGAATTCAAATCTCAGCACAATAACTGGGGCAAGTTAAATTCAATTAATTAATAAATATGCCGTAAAGTGTTAGTTTGGTTAGCAATGGTCATGAAACTACAGCTTGTCGTGAAGGATTTCTCAATAAAAATTATCTGAGTTAATAAACCAAAAGAACAAAAAGGGATAACATGCAGGTTAAGGTCCTCAAGAGTTGTCTTTCCTCTCCAGCTACCCCCCCCCCCCCCCCATGTGAAAACCCATCTAGCTGTTACGTCAGCTGATTATTCAGAAGTGTCTCAATTAAAGTGTTCATAGCATTCAAAATACCAAAGTCGGAAGTTACGCTGCAGAGATTAAAGGCTCAAATTGCATGTTTGGTGGCTTCCATTTAAAATCTAGATTTACAGTCCTGAGGGTAAGGGAATTGACATTCAGTGTTGTCACCTCCTGCTTCCAGATGTGATGTAATACATACCTGGAAAGCTTGGTGACAGTCACTAGGTGGCTGTGATCCCTGCCTTCAACTTCCCCAATAAATGTTTACCCAACTGTAGTTGCATGGACCTCTTGTGTTTTGGACTACACCTTAACCTTCTGGGACCAGACAATCCTTGAACAGCTAAAATTCAGCATACATGGGATAGTCTTGGTAAGTTGTGTAATGACATTATTTACAAATGTACTCCAAGAGCCAAATATTTCACATCTATGGACCCAAGAAATCCATTTGCAACTTTGTCTACAGGCACCTTTCTCTTTTTCAATGTTGTGACACAGGTTATCTGTTTGCAGGATAAGATGGCACATATTAGAATGGAGTATACAAGAACTTAGCAACCTTTTAGACTCAGAGCCATTCTATGGATGTAGTACCATTGGCTTTTATTGTTCCTGGCTATATTTCTCCCATACTGGAATGTTACCATTGTGTTATGCATTAGCACCCTTGTTAATTCACGGCAGTTTAACACAGAGTAAAGTTCTAACACTAATTAACATTGTAAAAGTACAAAGCTATTTAAATGTACTTTGAGGACTGGCAAGCCCCTTGTACTAGGCATTTCAAATAGTACTTTCTGCTTACATTTGTGGTATGAGCTTGCCTGCAACAGGGTGTTTTTGTCTGATGTGACAATGCTTATGCTTTTTCTTATAACACAAGTAGGTGAGCATGCATATCGTGGTATTGAGGAATCCAACAAATATTCATAACAACTAGTTATTATAGACAATTATATTCCTCTGGCAAATAAGTGGCTAGACTAATTTTAAGGTATTTGGCAATTCAAGCTGTTAATAGAAGAGCATACTTTTGGTAAAGTGTCATTTTTCAGTTGGCCTGAGATAATGAGATTTTTAAACCCTCAAGCCATACACAAGGATACAACGATGATATTATAAACACGTTTCTTTTAGAGATTCTGCCATACTGGCTATAAGACATGACACAATACATTCTTCAAGTTAATCTCATATATTTCTATCTTTGAGTATAGCAATCATTACATCTGCAATCAATTTCTACCCTTGTACCAGAGAACTCTGGGGAGGGTGTTCATTTATCTTCATCTATTGCCATGGTATATATTACAGCTCTGTCCAGCAATTTTGCTGAGTGATCAGCACCTCTGCTCTTCCCTGCAGTAATGCAAGTTGTTCAATTACTCATTCATGCAGTTAGGTCCATCTTAATGATTTGTTTATTGTCTAAAGGTTAAGGAGCATCATTTACTATCTCTTGGAACAAAATTCTGCAAGTCTGGGTGTTAATGAGTAGGTTTGCAAACTCCCCAAATCTTTAATAACTTGCTCATGAACAGCAGTGTTTGAACTTTTGTCACTGTTCAGCTACTCAACATTATTTCTGATTGATTAAAAAAATCACTAAGTAATACCTTCACTGTGCAGTTCCATGCAACAACTAACCACAGCAAGTTGATCACACTTTTATCTCACCATTTCAAACATTCATAAAAAGGTACTTTCTAAATACAATAATGCTAGAATCTGGCTGTTCTAAGGGCCAAGAAAAAGTGTTTTCTTTTTAATTCAATTTTATTGGCTTTTCTTATGTTACATGTCTGTTTTATTTGAAACTGTTAAACTGTAATAAAGAATGCCACCAACATTGTAATCTGCCTGTAACAATTGTATTTATACATCCTTCTATCCAGATTAAAGTCAGAAAAATTCCTCTGTCAGATTGAGTTTCAGAGTTGTAGCTCTTAATGGAAATATCAAAGGTCCACAAAAGGAGAGAAATACTTGGAAAATGTTTAACAACCATCACATCGTGAATCACATATTTAAGTGGACCCTTTTGCTCAGAATTTACCTTTTTGAGAAGCAGACAAATATGCCACTAAAAGGACATCAATACCATTTCTCTTCTTTGGCTCAGACCAAATCACAATCCATTTGTGAGATCACATTCAGTTCAAACCACAATGGCACATTTAATTATTACCCGACATACTTTTCATTCCATGTATAAACTCAGTGCAATAAAACTTATGGTACTGCTTTGTGCTCTGAGATTTAGCACAAATTATTAATCACAATTATAAATTACAGGTTGTTCTGATTAATGTAAACCAAATAGAAATAGCATAGTTTTATGGAATACATGGAAATGATCTGAAAAGCTTTGTCTTGACAAATGCCAAATGGCAAAAATATTTTCTGCAAGTGTTATGCAAAGCCTTACCATTGATAGAATTGTGATTCTTTTTTGTTTTCTAATATCTGTTACTTAATTTTGTTAGAAAGCAAAACTTCAAGGCCAAGTGAAACGAGTTTGGTACCATAGAGCTTACTGAACTTGAAAGATTGCATTGTAGAAATGTGTCCTTGAACTCTGCCCTACAGTACTGTCAACATAAAAAGATGCAGACATTTACAAGAAATTAGGAGGGATAAGACAGTCATTTATTTATAGAGTAATGAACTGAGGAACTCTGAGCTTAGGGACACTCAAACTATATAAGTGAGCACTCAGGATTTATTTTAAGAGGAATAGGCAGGTTTAGAGTAGGAAGGTAAGTCCTAATTAAAGAAAAAAATTGAGGACTTAGTCGAGCACCAGATTACAGGCAGAGACAGGGATCAAAATCTTTCTTTGAACAAGAAAGGAATGATTTAGAAATGCGGTATGGACCAACAAATAGATCATGGGCATAAGAAGGTGGGAAAGTGTGATTCGATTTTATACAAAAAAATAACAGTTTACAAGACAAATAGTTTTTTTTAACTACCTGAAAATTAAATTCAGGAAGAAAACAGGGTTCGTGGACCTCAAACATTGTCAACAACTGAATGCTGAAAATCACTTGAAAAGAGAGAAAAAAATCAAGTTTTGCATTGAAAGCAAACTGAAATACTGAAAGTGTTTTGTGTCTGGTAAAATAAAAAACAAAGGAATGAGGATTGGAGGATTGGAGGGAGAGGCTGAATAGGATGGGAATTCTTTCCCTGGCACATCGGAGGCTGAGGGGTGACCTTTTGAGGTTTCTAAAATCATGAGGGGCACAGATAGGGTGGATAGCCAAGATCTTCTTTCCAGAATAGGGGAGTCCAAAACAAGAGGGCTTAGGTTTAAGGTGAGAGGGGAACGATTTAAAAGGGACCTGAGGGGTAACGTTTTCACATGGAGGATGGCACATATATGGAATGAACTTTCAGACAAAGTGATGGATGCAGTTACAATTACACGATTTAAAAGATATCTGGATAGGTATATAAATAGGAAGGGTTTAGAGTGACCTGGGTCAAATGCTGGCAAATGGGATCAGATCAGTTTAGAATATCTGATTAGCATGGATGAGTTGGATTGAAGGATCTGTTTCCATGCTTTATGACAATATGACACTATGGTAATAATTTACGAGTCATATCTGTCAGCTACTGGGTTGAATTATCTTCTATCTATTTATTGCATTTAAGATTCCAATGCATGCATTTGCAGACTTCCTTTTTTCTCCTTAAGACGTTAGGTTGTAAAATTCTATTCAAAAAGCCACAGTGCCTTACTCATTTTTAAGATAATCATCTCAGCTCCTAAATGATTCAGACAATCCTGAGTCAATTGGGAAAATATGGCAAGATCAGAAAGATGAGATTCCCAACAACAAGCAAAAAGGTCTGATTTACAATCCATCATCTTACCCGAGGCAAGAATTTCGATAATGAGTAGTGAGTGGCCTATTTGTACACATTAATATTTCACTAGCTCCTAATCTTAACTAAATTGCAGCCTCCTGTTTTTCCACATACCAGTGAGAAACAAGACGGTGACAATTTTCAACATGATAAAGTCCAAGGGAGTGTTGCTGAACAAAGAGACCTTGGCGGGCAGGTTCATTGCTTCTTGAAAGTAGAGTCGCAGGTAGATAGGATAGTGAAGAAGGCATTTGATATGCTTTCCTTTATTGGTCAGAGCATTGAGTAAAGGAGTTGGGAGGTCATGTTGCAGTTGTATAGGACTTTGGTTAGGCCACTTTTGGAATATTGTGTGCAATTCTGGTCTCCTTCCTATCGGAAAGATGTTGTGAAACTTGAAAGGGTTCAGAAAAGATTTACAAGGATGTTGGAGGATTTGAGCTATAGGCAGAGGTTGAATAGGCTGGGGCTGTTTTCCCTGGAGGTCAGATGTTGAGGGGTGACCTTATAGAGGTTTGTAAAATCATGAGGGGCATGGATAGGATAAATAGACAAGGTCTTTTCCCTGGAGTGGGAGAGCCCAGAACTAGAGGGCATAGGTTTAGGGTGAGAGGGGAAAGATATAAAAGAGATCTAAGGGGCAACTTTTTCACACAAAGGGTGGTGCATGTGTGGAATGGGCTATCAGAGGAAGTGGTTGAGGCTAGTACATTTGCAACATTTAAAAGGCATCTGGATGGGTATATGAATAGGAAGGGTTTGGAGAGATATGAGCCGGGTGCTGACAGGTGGGACTAGATTGGTTTGGGATATCTGGTCGGCATGGACGAGATGGACTGAAGGATCTGTTTCCGTGCTGTATATCTCTATGACTCTATGAAAGTTTGAGTGGGTACTTGGCAGCTCCAACTTGTGTGGAACAGTCCATCTTCCGTAACTACACTGGCACCACCCCCCACCTTTTCCTCCGCTACATCGATGACTGTATCAGCGCTGCCTCGTGCTCCCACGAAGAGGTTGAACAGTTCATCAACTTTACTAACACCTTCCATCCCGACTTCAAATTCACCTGGACTGTCTCAGACTCCTCCCTCCCCTTCCTAGACCTTTCCATTTCTATCTCGGGCGACCGACTCAACACAGACATCTACTATAAACCGACTGACTCCCACAGCTACCTGGACTACACCTCCTCCCACCCTGCCCCCTGTAAAAACTCCATCCCATATTCCCAATTCCTTCGTCTCCGCCGCATCTGCTCCCAGGAGGACCAGTTCCAACACCGCACAGCCCAGATGGCCTCCTTCTTCAAGGACCGCAGATTCCCCCCAAACGTGATCGACGATGCCCTCCACCGCATCTCCTCCACTTCCCGCTCCTCCGCCCTTGAGCCCCGCTCCTCCAACCACCACCAAGACAGAACCCCACTGGTTCTCACCTACCATCCCACCAATCTCCGTATACAATGCATCATCCGCCGTCATTTCCGCCACCTCCAAACGGACCCCACCACCAAGGATATATTTCCCTCCCCTCCCCTATCAGCGTTCCGCAAAGACCACTCCCTTCGTGACTCCATCGTCAGGTCCACACCCCCCACCAACCCAACCTCCACTCCCGGCACCTTCCCCTGCAACCGCAGGAAATGTAAAACTTGCGCCCACACCTCCTCCCTCACTTCCCTCCAAGGCCCCAAGGGATCCTTCCATATCCGCCACAAATTCACCTGTACCTCCACACACATCATCTATTGCATCCGCTGCACCCGATGTGGCCTCCTCTACATTGGGGAGACGGGCCACTTACTTGCGGAACGCTTCAGAGAACACCTCTGGGACGCCCGGACCAACCAACCCAACCACCCCGTGGCTCAACACTTTAACTCTCCCTCCCACTCCACCGAGGACATGCAGGTCCTTGGACTCCTCCACCGGCAGAACATAACAACACGACGGCTGGAGGAGGAGCGCCTCATCTTCCGCCTGGGAACCCTCCAACCACAAGGAATGAACTCAGATTTCTCCAGTTTCCTCATTTCCCCTCCCCCCTCAACTCAGCACTGCCCTCCTAACCTGCAATCTTCTTCCTGTCCTCTCCGCCCCCACCCCACTCCGGCCTATCACCCTCACCTTGACCTTCTTCCACCTATCACATCTCCATCGCCCCTCCCCCAAGTCCCTCCTCCCTACCTTTTATCTTAGCCTGCTTGGCACACTCTCCTCATTCCTGATGAAGGGCTTATGCCCGAAACGTTGAATTTCCTATTCCTTGGATGCTGCCTAACCTGCTGTGCTTTAACCAGCAACACATTTTCAGCTCCAACTTGCCACTTGCTCCTCTGGGCCTCCAGCTTTGCTAGAAGTGCCCACGCTTCAAGGCACGCACCATGGGCAACATTCAGCTGTGTTCTTTATGTAAGAAGGTTAGTATCAGTCACATACCAGTCTCACCACACCTTCATGGACCATACCCAAGTCATTTATGATGCTGTTCAACACTTCAATACTACACTGTGTAGTGCACCAACACCTTTCATTGTAATGTTGTTGCCAGGCCACTTTGTAAACAAACACAAGCACCCCACTCTTGCATCGAAACAGAGTGCGCCTCAGAGCTCTCAGCTTGCTGGTTAGTGCACACTCACTTTGGACCTATTTGAATCACACAACCTCTTTGTATTGGCTTTTTTATGCATTGCTGCATCACTCAGAACTTACAGTCTCACAGTACTTCTCTCTTGCTTTGTCATTTAGCACAGATACAAAGCCAGTCAAACCTGTCATGGGTGTCAGCAGTGATCAGTTGAAGGGTGAACATGTTGCTGTACAGCATCATAGTACATCAAAGTCACATCTGTGCCATATGGCAGCTGCTTATATGGCAAACACATTGAATATGCCTCAAACAATAGCTACATCTTAACAGGAGTAGTCCCAGTCAGGTGAAAGGGAATTACTGTCAATCCAAAGTAAAATTCAGCCATTTATGAAGTGGTGCACGGCTGCAAGTGGCAAAAGCCATCAGCCTGTTAACAACTAAGTGATAAGCTTTTTGTTAGCTGAACAGCTTATGTCTGTGAGCGATATGACTGGAAGCCTTTGAATCACTGCAAGAGTAGGTGGTGTGCCTTTTCCTGCAGTAAGAAGTACTGAAGCTTGAAGAAAGCCAGTTTATTTCCCTCACCAGCTGCTATAAGCTGTTGCTTTTAAACTCAAGCCTTTTTAAAGTGTGGGCCAGTCACTCCGAGCATCCTACCAGGAAGCAAAACCTACCCGGAAAAGAGAGATTGAGGAACAGCAAGTCCTGCCATGATGCAGGATAATTATTGATAATCTCAGGTTCCTGTTTCTTTTCAAAGGTGATGCCTTACAAGGATGTGTGCTGTGAGTCAAAATGTATCCTCCGTAACCATAGCTCATCAGCAAATCCCTAATTATGGGCAGGAGCAGATACATTGTAGCCCATTGTTCAAACAGGGCTATCATGGAGCAGATGAGAACCCTCCTGAAGATGAGGTTCTGGATTGGATTGGAAGAGCTTTGCAATACACTCGAGACAGAGTGTGCTACATAATCCTAACATGCAGTGCTTTGCACAACTGGAACAGACAATGAAGAGATGTAATGGACATTGAAGAGCTGGGATAACGTCACCAGTCATCTGAGAAGTAAGATGAAGATATTGAGCAGGAGGAACATCACCTTGACCACAATAGAGCAGTGCAGCATTTGGTACATCAAGCCAGACAGAACTAAGTTGACACTCACTTTCAATATGTTTGACTTGGGTGAAGTCATCATTCTGTGGCTGGACGCACTAAAGCTTGGAGCAACTGCCGCCAAGGCGCGGTGGGGAAAGACCACCGTGTAACATCTGCCTGCCTAAAGAAGAACAGGGGGCCCATGCAGTCATTTGGGCTCTGCTGAACGCCTCAGCTAAATATATGGGCATATGATTGAAAAATGTACAGACCTGCATATAAAAATGATAAATTCCGATCTCTGTATGTAAATGTTTACATATGTATGGCATGAGCAACTGTACAGACCATCAAATTATTTTATGAATAAAGTATATTTTTGAAATTAAAAAAAAATCATTCTGTGGCTGTAAATGTGTTGCCGTTTCAATGCAAAGTAGCCCCTTTTCGTCCCAGGAGAATTTAAGTGTGTTTGCATTTCCTACTGCTCAGTAAAAATTGACATTGCCAACTGTTTAAAGACTTTACAATGTGTGATGCTTACACATAAAACAATGGCAATAATGTATGCAGTGCTGGGCATTAGGGAAAGAGTAACAATCCTTCAAACAGTGTTCTAGCATTGTATGGCCTTTAGGTTGGAAGCCTTCGTAGCTTCATTCATGTAGCTGCACTTACTATGACAGTTGATGATGTAAAGTGATAATACATTTATGAATGTGAGAATGCAAAGCATTGCGCAAAGATGTTCCAAGATGGCAGGGCCAACAAAGTAGGCAATATTTGGGCTCATCTGTTCCAGTAAAAAGTGAGGTCTGCAGATGCTGGAGATCAGAGCTGAAAATGTGTTGCTGGTTAAAGCACAGCAGGTCAGGCAGCTCCAAGGAACAGGATGCTCCTTGGATGCTGCCTGACCTGCTGTGCTTTAACCAGCAACACATTTTCAGCTCATCTGTCCAGACTGGCCACTTCCTCCCTTCTTTCCATACCCTTTTTGTCTTTTTCCTTTTTCTTTCTCTTCACCTTCTTCCAGTTGACGTCAGCAAAGATGGCATTGCAGACGAGGACGGCCGGAGCGGGTCTCTTGGTGAGGCAGCAGTAGCAGCAGAACCAGGGACTCCTGGTTGTGGTAAACTCAAAGCTGGGGGCTCCTGGGTGTCAGTGAGGCAGTGGTGGCAACTCCGGCTTGTGGTAGGCAGTGCTGGTGTCATTGGTGAGGTAGCTCAGGGATCAGAACTCATCACGGAGGTGGGAAAATGAAGATGGTTGCTCTTGCAGCTTGATCTTTTCATTCTTTTTATTCTTAAACTATTCCAAATCGCGTCAGATTGTGGTGACAGTAGAAGCTTTTCACTGTATTTTACTGGATTTACTGTAACATGCAAGTGACAATAAATCATTATTCATTCAGATAGATTCAAGAAAATGAGCACCGTACCAAAGAAAAAATTGTTAATGAGGTGACCAAAAGCTTGGCAAAAGAGATGGATTCGAAGACGGATCTTAAAGGAATGGAAATAAGTATAGAGACACAGCAGTTTATGAAGAAGTACAGAAGTAGGGAGAGGCAAGGTCATGAAATTATTAAAATATTTTAGGAGATGGGAACCAATGTAACAAAACAGGGCTGATGGATGAATGAATATTGATATGGGATAGGATCAAAATCTGGGAGATCATCCTGCCATGTTTGGCCATCTTCAACTTTTCTGTAGTAAATGACTCCAATCTCTCCTTTACAATGGGTTTCAGTATCTGCTGCAGTGAGAATGCATTGACTCTTTCAAAGGAGTAGGCTAGCTTTGTTAGAGATAGCTGATGGGTGAGTTATGAGAATTTGATACATATAGCAGATTGGTGGTGTAATGGGTAGGAGATAGCAATTAAGAAGGCAAAAGTACTGCAGAAACTGGAGATCAGAGTCAAGACAGAGTGGTGCTGGAAAAACACAGCAGGTCAGGTAGCATCCAAGGAGCAGGAAAATCAATATTTCCGGCAAAAGACCTTCATCAGGAATCCTGATAGCAATTGAAACTCTGTTCACAGACCTTGACCATTTGTGCCAGTTTTTCTAACCAGCAATCTAGGACGTGTGTGTGTCTGTGTGTTGGGGGAAGTTATGGGGAGAACAGGGATGCTTCTTGGCTAGCTGCAGAAAAATCTCCTTTTTCATTCTTTCAGGAATTAAGGTCTTCTGTGCTGCATCTGAGAATGTGCTGCTCAGAAGGTCTTTCATAGCCATTTCTAATATCTACTGCATCCAAAAGTTCTTGTTAGTATAAGTAATAGGAACTTGTGCCCCCTATTGGCCATGTATACATTCCCAGTGTTGGGTTTCTCATTTCAAGAAATCAAAAGAAGGGACAACATTTTTATATCGCCTCCCTCAAGAAGGTGGGAACCCCTGATTATAAACTCTGCAGTCACTTCAGGGTTTTGCTAAATTTCACCCATCATTTTTATAACAATTCAGCCAGGTTTATTGTCAATTTTGAGCTACTCTGAACTCAGTTGATGCTTGACTAAAATCTGATGCTGAATTCAAACTTCTACCATCACAGAGAAATGCAAAGGCAGTCAGACATTATTAAAGAAGGTGCTGTAAAGGTCTTCATTGGGCTTAGAAATGCTAGAGGATAACAGGAAACATCTTGCTTCAGTCAATTAAGATGGCCCATTGACTTGGGAAAGCTTGCAATGTTCTTTGTTTTGTATGATAAATGAATAACAGTGATTAACATAACAGGATTGCAACTGTTTGCTGAAAAGAAAGCAGCTTAACAATTCACATCTGAACCTAACTCATTAAATGCTTGCTTTAGTCCACCATTGGAAACATTGGAAGAATTCCAACAGCATGAGTTCAATTCCTGCACTAGCTGAAGTTACCATGAAGGACTCTCCTTCTCAACCCTCCTGAAGTACGATTTCTTCAGGACACAGATCCCAGTACAGCTCAAGTAAAGCCCATCCCATTGGAACAAATCCCTCCTACTAGTACTGATACCAGTGCTCAATGAACTGAAGCTTAGCCATATATTTCACTCCTTGACTTCCTTACCCTTAGCCAGTTTACCCGTTGCTCAGGTAGTAATCCAGAGATTACTACTTTTTAATGGAGCTCTTAACTTTTCTTAATCTCTTCTCAGTGCCATTGGTACCAACATATATGACAACAATTGGATCCCTCCACTTCCACTCCAGATTCTTCTCTAGTCCTGAGAAGATATGCTTAACCCGGAGACCAGGGAGCCAACCCAACCTTTTGGACATCGGCTCACAGCTGCAGAGAACAGTATCTATTCCCTTATTGTACAGTCCCCTACCACATCTACATTGTTATTTTCTCCCCCACTTGAATGACTCTCTGTGGCACAGAACCATGATCAGTTCTGTCATCCTCCCTGCATTCCCCATCTCCTCTGCACAGCTTGCATCAACCTTTTAACTGTTGGATAGATACTATTTGAATGTAACCTCCTGTGTCCTCATACCTGCCTTACCTGCAGTCACACAGTCCTACCCCTGATCATCAATCAAATGTGAATTATCTAGCCTGAGGGTCATGATTACGCTCTGGAACAATGAGCCCTGGTACCTTTTCACCTCAATGATGTGGCACAAAGTCTGCATGTCCGGTATCAACTCCTCAACTCCAATCCAAATGTCTCAAGTTACAAACACTGACAAGAGATGTTTGCTTTGGATCACCATGGTTTCCAGAAGCTTCCCAAGCAATACATCAGCCATTCTGCCACAAATATCGTAATGATTTAATTTATAAATGATTTCCTCTAGATTCCCTTTTCTTTACACTTTGCTGTAATGATATTTTTTACAAAAGAAGATCACCAGTATCAACCTTATACTTAACCAGCTATTTTTGAGGAAAGAGACGATCACTAGAGATGTGAAGACCTTATTTTTATCTGAAAGATTCAAAATACCCATCAATCAGCTTCTTTCCCTGCACACATGCCACATTATGATTCATGATGTCACTCCTCCTCTGGTCTCGCTGCAGGTAGGCCTCTTGATCGACTCCTTTTATCCCCTACCAGTTGCCTCTTCTTCTGGAGCATTTCCTTCTTCCAAAAGACCTTACTACAATCCATGGATTATGCCAGTGGTTATATGTCAGTGTAAGTCAGCTTTACAATAGATTCTTATGCTATTGAACCTAAGAAAGTGTCTTTGAATCACCCATAATTGTAACTTGTTTTATATACAGAACCTACAACAAATTGATCTCAACAAAAAAGTTGCATTTGACAGTCCATTGATGTAATGTAAGATATTCTGTAAAGGAACAATTATGACTATGTATCTATATATTCCTAAATGTGCATTATTGAGCAAATGCAAAATTATCACAGGTCAACACAATTAGTTATACCTCCATTATCTGTAGAACTGGGTATCTGACATTTCATAAAAGCTGGAAGGAATGAAACTTGAAAACCAGTAGAATATATTGTTGTAAAGCTATTACTTATTTTTATAATTTATGTACAAGTGGCAAGTGATTTACTATGTTTCATAATGCTCTCCCTAAGCAATCTACTAGGTAGTAATTATGTGCTTATTTTTGCAATAACTGTTCTGCTTGAAAATTTAATTTTCATTCATCTAAACTGGTCGTTTACATTTTCCATTCTGGTGGTTCACCCAGACATTACAGTTTGCTGTTTTCTTTGTCTGGTTAAAAAGTAACTTTTTAAACAGACATTCCTTGCATATGGGTTTATTTACTGTGTTCCTAAATTATAGGTAACAAAAGAAACAGGCCCCTAATTATTTGTTAACTAGAGCACAGTATAAATAAAAATAAATTACAAGACTGTCATAGCTGGAACATTAAAAGGTGTAAACCAAGAACTTGTTTTATTGAATACATAGTCTGGAATATATGTTCACAAACCCATAATGGACTACTTTTCTTCAATTATTTTCCCAGAAAATGAGCTGCCATCTGAGGTATACAACAAAATTCCACAATGTTCTTGGAAATGCACTGAATTAAACAAAATGGAATTGCCAATAATTGATCTGCATTAAATTATCTAGTTTTGACAGAGTGGAAATTCAGCCAACAAAACTAGACTCTGCGTTGATCAGCTAGAATGTGGATAAATAAAGGAAAATGAGCCATTTCTCATCAATAACTAGAGTGGTAAAAAGAACCCCTTCAGGTCAATCCAGCAGGCTAATACCCTGCTGCTACTCACGTATCTTGGTTCAGGTATGAACATTCACTATTAGAATCATACATGTTGAACAATGTTTCAGCAAGAAAAAATACCATCAAGAAAACTTGGGAGACAGTGGAGAGGAGCAAAAATGTCATCAAAAATAGAGTATTGTTTTGCATTTCCACATCTGTAAAAAGTTCTTCTTGACATCTCAAAACCTGATGAAATTCTCTTCTTTATTTCTATGCTTTGCATTCTAGAAATTAAATGATTAAATTTGAAAAGAAACAATGTAGCCTAATTCGTATCTTAACCCCATAGGAGCAAAAACAATTATTAATGTTGTAGATTCCAATTTGCCCTGACCGTATACAAAAATAATAGAGTCATAGAGAGATAAAGCATGGAGGCAGACTCTTCAGTGCAACTTGTCAATGCCGACCAGACAGCCCAATCTGAGCTAGTCCTATTTGCCAGAATGTGGCCCATATTCTTTTAAATCCTTCCCATTTGTATATCCATGCAGATGCCTTTTAAATGTTATATTTGTAACTGCCTCTATCACTTCTTCTGGCAGCTTGTTCCTTACATGCACATTTTGTATGAAGAAGTTACCCGTGGATCTTTTTTAAATCTTTCCCCTCTCACCTTAAATCTATGCCTTCTAGTTTTGGATTCCCTTACCCTCCGAAAAAGACCTTGTCTATTCACCCTATCCATACCCCTCATGATTTTACAAAGCTCTGAAAGGTCACTCTCTCAACCTCCGATGCCATAGAGAACAATGGCCCAGCCTATTCAGCACCTCCTTATAACTCAAACCCTCCAGTCCCAGCAACATTGGCGTAATTTTTTTCTGCACCATCTCAAGTTTATCAACATCTTCCACTGGAAGGGTGACCAAAACTGGATGCAATATTGTAAAAGTGGGCTCACCGATGTACAGCAGCAATATGACGCCCCAATTCCTATTCTCAATGCCCTGACCAATGAAGGCAACAAATTTGAAAATTCAAAACTATAGCTTTGAAGTATTGTTATTGTTACATTGCCAGATATTGTGCAATGGCTGGAAAGCTAGAAAATCAACACACTAGTAATCATTATCATTTTTTATATATCTCTTAACAGAATGCCATAATGAAAGATCACAACTCCACATTAGTTATGGACATACTGAACTTATAATTACAACATATGTTTCTAAAAGAGTCAAAGGACAACTATGAATGAAACTTTTGTGACTGCCTAGGAAAGCACTCAGAAGAACTATAGAATGACACACCTGGAAAGGTACAAGGGAACCACAAAGAGCAATCACTGAAAGGTAGAGATGCAACCCAAAAAAAAAGACTTCATCTATCATGACTACAGAAATAATGTGGGGCTGACCGTCCCACACAGCAAAAAGTCATCTCCTATGATTTATCTGCTAAGTTGCAGATTTGTGTTTTACCCCTTCAGGAATATTTTTTAAAAAGAGTTAAAAGCTAACAGCAACCACTGCTCTGTGTGTGATAGTGGGATGATGTGCTAGTATGAACTTGTGTGCTGTGAAAACCGAAGCTTGAGGATAGCCTTTAGTTTCCCAAGTGCTATAGACAAAGAAAGACTCTTACTAGCTAGAAGCTAGATAAACAAATGAAGTCACTGTGTTTAAGAAAAAAGAGCAAATGTCTGTCAACTAACCTGCAAAGCCAAGACTCTCAAAGTTAACTGCTTCACTATAAACATCAGCATTACCAGTATCATCTAACTCAACAATGATAACTTTCTACCATCTACTTTTCACGGAACTGAAAATGTGTTGCTGGTTAAAGCGCAGCAGGTCAGGCAGCATCCAAGGAACAGGAAATTCAACGTTTCGGGCATAAGCCCTTCGCTTATCCCCGAAACGTTGAATTTCCTGTTCCTTGGATGCTGCCTGACCTGCTGCGCTTTAACCAGCAACACATTTTCAGCTCTGATCTCCAGCATCTGCAGACCTCACTTTTTACTTTTCACGGAATCCAACAACTGATTTCTTTTCAACTGTTACCTTTTTACTCAATTCCCATTGCAGTGTGTATGTGGTGTGTTTTATTTTGTTTTTTCACATTCAGTGGCTAATAAATTCAGCTTTTTTTATCTCTGGAAAATCTAAATAAATAAATACATTTGGATTAGGAAAATGCATCCATATTGAAAGACATCCTTTTTACTTTAAACATGTTGCAACTAACTGAGGATGGGCTTGAATTATAAAGGGACTCCAGTTCATCCCTCCTTACCCAGAAGCCAAAACCATTTTGACACATCCTGACTGAAGTCCTAACTAATTGAATATCCTGTCCAGGGACTGATCATAAAAGATACAATGGATGCACCATGTGTCCAGCCTCTTAGTCCAATGGATTAAAAAAAAAGGGTCTTCTGTGCACCAGACATCAACAATAGCAGCGCTCTTAAAGCTTGTGATTTCTCATAGATCTGTTGGACTATCACCTGGTGTTGTGTGACTTCTGATTTTGTCCAGCCCAGTCCAACACTGGTACCTCCACGTCTTGGCACTGTGAAAAATGAAAGAAAGAAATTAATTACAAATAAGGAATTATGAAATTCTCATTTTTCCATGTCAGTATCACTGCACTTTACATCATAACAGATCACTGAGTAGAGTTCACAAAAGTGTGTTCGCATTTCCAATTTAAGTCAGCAAGACTGATACAAAAATATCAAGTGAAAATTAAGTCTAGGACCAAATAAGTATCCACAAGCTTTTCAAATTATTTTAAAAAGATGAACTGATGGCTGGCCCTATCCCCAATCTACAATCCACACTGTCAGTTGCATGTTAATCATCATGATGAATTTCCGATAATTCTGCTCATATTCAGGTTTTTGGTGGGGGATGGGTGTTGGGAGGGTGGGGGGAGGTCCTGAAATTAAGCTATGTCCTTTAGGCTCAAGTGAGCAGACAGATATCATTTATTAGCTTTGAAGTAATAAAAGAAACATTAAGAAATTAGTTACTGTTCAAAGTGCAAACTAATAAATGGTCATGCATAGCTTACTTAAAAATTCATTTTCAGATTTTAAACCACATTAATCAAAAATGGTGCATTGGATACTGATGTTTTTTGTAACAAAACAATTTTCAGCGCAGCATTATTCAAAACGCCGCAGGTAACCACTTTTAAATATACAAGGGAACGTTGTTTAATGCAAAAGTGGGTTCTGCATATATGGAACAAGTTGACGGAGGTAGTGGTAGAGGTGAGTGCAATTACAACATTTAAATGACATTTGGACAGGTACATGGATAGCAAAGGTTTTGAGGGAGATGAGCCAAATGCAGGCAAATAGGATTAGTTCATAGAGTCATAGAGTCATACAGCATGGAAACAGACCCTTCGGTCCAACCCGTCCATGCCGACCAGATATCCCAACCGTATCTAGTCCCACCTGCCAGCACCCGGCCCATATCCCTCCAAACCCTTCCTATTCATATACACATCCAAATGCCTCTTAAATGTTAGAATTGTACCATCCTCCACCCATTTGGCCCATATCCCTCTAAGTTCTCCCGATTCATGTACCCATCCAGATGCCTTTTAAATGCTGTGATTGTATCAGCTTCCACCATTTCCTCTGGCAACCCATTCCACACAAACACAACCCCCTGCATGAAAAAGTCACTCCTTAGGTGCATTTTATCTCTTTCCCCTCTCACCTTAAACTTATGCCCTCCATCCTGGGGAAAGGATCTTCTTTATTCACCCTATCCATGCCCCTCATGACTGCATAAACCTCTATAAGGCCTCCCCTCAGCCTCTGATGCTCCAGGGAAAACAGCCCTATGAGGGGCATGGATAGGATAAATAGACAAAGTCTTTACCCTGGGGTCGGGGAGTCCAAAACTAGAGGGCATAGGCTTACGATGAGAGGGGAAAGATATAAAAGAGCTTAGAGGGATATGGGCCAAATGCTGACAAATGAGACTAAATTAATCTGATCGGCATGGATGAGTTGGACTGAATGGTCTGTTTCCATGTTGCACAGCTCTATGACTCTATGATTGTAATACTTGGGTGGGTAATGGTAGGGGATTTTAACTTTCCAAAAATAGGCTGGGAGTGCCAGACTGTTAAGGGGCTTTGATGGGAAGGGATTTGTTAAATGTGTACAAGAAGTTTAAATTTATTCAGTATGTGGAAATATCTACCAGAGAAGGAAAAAAAACGTGACCTACTCTTGGGGAAATAAGGCAGCGCAAGTGACTGAGGTGTCAGCGGGGGAGCACTTTGAGGCCAGTGACCATCATTCTATCAGTTTTTAAAAAGTGACGGAAAAGGATAGACAGGATCTAAAAGATAAAGTTCTAAATTGGAGGAAGGCCAATTTCGACAGTATTAGGCAAGAACTTTCAAAAGTTGATTGGGGATGGATATTCACAGATAAAGGCACAGCTGTAAAATGGGAAGTGTTCAAAAATGAGATAATGAGAATCCAGTATGTTGCTGATGGGGTGATAGGTGTAGCAAATGCTGGATAGCTAGGGAAATTGAGGCTCTGGTCAAGAAAAAGAAGGAAACATATGTCAAATATAGACAGCAGAGATCAAGCGAATCCTTAGATGAGTAAAAGGCCATTAAGATTATACTTCAGAGGGAAATCAGGAGGGCAAAAAGGGGACATGAGATAGCTTTAGCAAATAGGGTTAAGTGGAAACCAAAGGGATTCTTCAATACATTAAGGACAAAACAGTAACTACTGAGAGAATAGGGCCCCTTAAAGATCAAAGCTGAAAAATGTGTTGCTGGAAAAGCGCAGCAGGTCAGGCAGCATCCAAGGAACAGGAGAATTGACGTTTCGGGCATAAGCCCATCTTCAGGAAGATTCCTGAAGAAGGACTTATGCCCGAAACATCAATTCTCCTGCTCCTTGGATGCTGCCTGCCCTGCTGCGCTTTTCCAGCAACACATTTTTCAGCTCTGATCTCTAGCATCTGCAGTCCTCACTTTCTCCCCTTAAAGATCAGTAAGGTCAACCATGTGTGGAACCACAGGAGATGGGTGAGATATTAAATGAGTATTTTGCCTCAGTGTTTACTGAAGAGAAGGATATGGAAGCTAAATGTCTAGTGGAAATAAATAGCAATATCTTGAAAAATGTCCACATTATAGGGGAGGAGGTGCTGGACATCTTAAAATGCAGAAAGTAGGATAAATCTCCAGGACCTGGTCAGATGTAGAGTAGCGTGGTGCTGGAAAAGCACAGCAGGTCAGGCAGCATCTGAGCAGCAGGAAAATCGACGTTTCGGGTAAGAGCCCTTCATCAGGCATGAGGGGGTGGGGCTGGGAAGAAGTTAGTTGAAAGTGCAATAGGTGGATGGAGGAAGGGGTAAAGGTGATAGGTCAGAGAGGAGGGTGGAGTGGATAGGCGGGAAGGAAAATTGACAGGTGGGACAGGTTATGAGAATGGTACTGAGCTGGGAGAGGGGAAATGAGGAAACTGTTGAAGTCCACATTGATGCCCTGGGGTTGAAGGGCTCCGAGGCAGAAGATGAGGCGCTCTTCCTCCAGGCGTCGGGTAGTGAGGGAGTGTCAGTGGAGGAGGCCCAGGACTTGCATGTCTTTGGCAGAGTGGGAGGGGGAGTTGAAATGTTGGGCCACGGGAGCAGTGGGGTTGATTGGTGCGGGTGTTCCAGAGATGTTCCCTGAAGCACTCTGCGAGGAAGTGTCCAGTCTCCCCAATGTAGAGGAGACTGCATCAGGAGCTACAGATACAATAAATGACATTGGTGGATGTGCAGGTGAAACTTTGATGGATGTGGAAGGCTCCTTTGGGGCCTTGGATAGAGGTGAGGGAGGAGGTGTGGGCACAGGTTTTCCAATTCCTGCAGTGGCAGGGGAGGGTGCAGGAGGGGAGGGTGTGTTATTTGGGATTGTGGACTTGACCAGGTAGTCAAGGAGGGAAAGGCCTTCGTGGTAAGCGGATAGGGGTGAGGAGGGAAAAATATCCCTGATGGTGGGGTCCGTTTGTAGGTAGCAGAAATGTCGGTGGTTGATGCAATTTATATGGTGGTTGATGAGATTTTTAAAATTAGGTTAGATTACTTACAGTGTGGAAACAGGCCCTTCGGCCCAACCAGTACACACCGACCCACCGAAGCGAAACCCACCCATACCCCTACATTTACCCTCACCTAACACTACGGGCAATTTAGCATGGCCAAATCACCTGACCTGCACATCTTTGGACTGTGGGAGGAAACCGGAGTACCTGGAGGAAACCCATGCAGACACGGGGAGAATGTGCAAACTCCACACAGTCAGTCGCCTGAGGTGGAAGGTAAGGACTGGGGGTTCTGTCCTTGTTGCAGTTGGAGGGGTGGGGTTTGAGGGCGGAGGTGTTCTATGTAGCCGACTGGAGGAAGTGGGAGAATTTGAAAGAGAAATTGTTGAGGGTGAAGACCAGTTCAGACAAACAAATGAGAGTGTCAATGGAAGGGTATTGCTGGGGATGTCAGAAGAGGGAAGAAATGGAGGGCTTGGAGGCCCTCATGGCAGATGGAGGTATAGAGGAACTGGATGTCATGGTGAAGATGAGGCACTGGGGGGTGGGGAAACAGAAGTTTTGGAGGAGGTGGAGGGCGTGGGTGGTGTCCCGAATGTTTGTGGGGAGTTCCTGGCTAGGGGGTTTAGATCAGTATTGAGGTAGGTGGAGATGAGTTCAGTGGGGCAGAAGCAGGCTGGGATGATGGGTCGGCCAGGGTAGTTAGGCTTGTGGAACTTGGGAAGGAGGTAGAATTGAGCGGTGCAGGGTTTCCGAACTATGAGGTTGGAAGCTGTGGGTGGGAGATCTCCTGAGGTGATGAGGTTGTGTATGGTCTGGGAGGTGATAGTTTGGTGAGGGGGTGTGAGGTCATGGTTGAGGGGGCAGTAGAAGGAGGTGTCTTTGAGTTGGAGCCTGGCTTCAGCAGTGTAGACGAATTGCAAAGCCTACGTCCACACCTCCCGATACACCTCCATCCAAGGTCTCAAAGGATCCTTCCACATCCATCAAAGTTTCACCTGCACTTCCACAAATATCATTTATTGCATCCTTTGCTCCCAATGCGGTCGCCATTACATTGGGGAGCCTTCTTGCAGAGAGCTTCAGGGAACATTTCCGTGACACCTGCACCAATCAACCCACTGCCCCATGGCTGAACATTTCAACTCCCCCTCCCACTCTGCCGAGGACATGCAGTTCCTGGGCCTCCTCCACCGCCACTCCTTCACCACCCGACACCTAGAGGAAGAACGCCTCATCTTCCGTCTCGGACTCTTCAACCTGAGGGCATCAATGTGGACTTCACCAGTTTTGTCATTTCTCCTCCCCCACCTGACCCAGTTCAAAACCCCAGCTCAGCACCATCCTCATGACCTGTCCTACCTGTCAATCTTCCTTCCTACCCATCTGCTCCACCCTCCACCCACCGACCTATCGCCTTTACCTCTTCCTCCATCCACCTATTGCACTCGCTCAACCACCTTCTTCCCAGCCCCACCCCCTCCCATTTATTTCTTCACCTCTGAGGCTTCCAGCCTAATTCCTGATGAAGGGCTCCTGCCCGAAACGTCAATTTTACAGCTCCTCAGATGCTACCTGATCTGCTGTGCTTTTCCAGCACCACTCTAATCTTGACTCAAATCTCCAACATCTGCAGTCCTCACTTTCGCCTGGTCAGATGTGCCCTAGAACTCTACGGGAAGCTAGGTAAATAATTGCTGGGCCCCTTGCTGAGATATTTGTATCATTGTTAGTCACTGGTGAGATAATGGAAGACTGAAGGCTGGCTAACATGGTGCAATTAATTAAAAAGCTGGTAAGGAAAAGCCAGGGAACTATAGACTGGCGAGCCTGACATCAATGGTGGGTAAATTGTTAGAGTGGATTCTGAGGTACAGGGTTTAAATGTATTTGGAAAGGCAAGGATTGATTAGGGATATTCAACATGGCTTTGTGCACAAGAAATCGTGTCTCACAAACTTGATTGAATTTCTTGAAGAAATGACAAAGATGAAGACAGAGTGATGGATGTAGTCTGTATGGACTTCAGTAAGGTGTTTCACAAGGTTCCACATGATAAACTGGTTAGCAAGGTTAGACCATATGGAATACAGGGAGACTAGCAATTTAGACACATAACTGGCTTGAAGGTAGGAAATAGGGGGTGGTAGTGGTTGGTTGCTTTTCAGACTGGAGGCCTATGACCAGTGGTGTTCCACAAGGATCAGTGCTGGGTCCACAGCTTTTGGCATTTATATAAATGATTTGGATGTGAATACAGGAGGTATGGTCAATAAGTTTGCAAATTGGAGGTATAGTAGACAGCAAAGAAGGTTACCTCAGACCACAACAGGACCTTGATCAGATGGGCCAATGGGCCAAGAAATTGCAGATGGAATTTAATTTAGATAAATGCAAGGTGCTGCATTTTGGTCAGGCAAATCAGTGCAGGACTTATACACTGAACAGTAAGGTCCTGGGGAGTGTTGCCAAAGAAAGAGACCTTGGAGTGCAGGTTCATAATTCCTTAAGAGTGCACTGCAGTTAAAAAGGATGGTGAAGAAAGATGTTTTCCTTTATTGGTCAGAGCATTGAGTACAGGAGTTAGGAGGTTGTGTTGTGGTTGTAGGGGACATTGGTTAAGCTAGTTTTAGATTACTGCATGCAATTCTGGTCTCCTTGCTTATAGGAAAGATGTTGTGAAACCTGAAAGGCTTCAGAAAAGATTTACAAGAATGTTACCAGGGTTGAAGTTTTTAAGCTATAGGGTGTGGCTGAATAGGCTGGGATTGTTTTCCCCAGAGCAGTGGAGGCTGAGGGGTGACCCTATAGATGTTTATAACCCCATGAGATGTGTGGATTGGGTGAACAGCCAGGGTCTTTTTCCCAGGATCGGGGGAGTCCAAAATGAGAGGGCAAAGTTTTAAGGTGAGAGGGGAAAGATTTATAAGGGATCTAAGGGACAATGTTTTCACACAAAGGATGGTGCATGCATGGAATGAGCTGGCAGAGGAAGTGGTGGAGGTTGGTACAATTACAACATTTAAAAAGCATCTGCACGGGTACATGAATAGGACAAGTTTAGAGGGATATGGGTCAAATGCTGGCAAATGGGACTTGATTAATTTAAGATATCTGGTTGACATGGATGATTTGAACCAAAGGGTCTGTTTCTGTGCTAAACATCTGTATGATTCAAATATTTTGCGCATGGCAGTTTCAGAAAAGGAAACACTAGTCATGGGCAGTGATCCCTCCAATTTTCCTTCTGGCTACGTGGATCTCTCCTCAGGTCCTACCATGGCAATGATTTCTGGACTGGGAAGTTAACACCATGATCAGCATGCTGACTCCAATTGCTCTGCCACAGAACATCAGAGCAGCTACGTGCACACACAGCCAAACAGCTTAGAGGGAAACCTTACTCATGGGTCATGTAGAAAGTGCCTCACCGTGTAGAGGTGACTGTAGGGCCAGCTTTCATCAGTAGCTTGTTAAGGACCCAAAGGTTACATTGACTGGGTTAACATCTCAAAAGGAAAACTTCTGTCTGATGTTTCTTTATGGATCAGCAATTCCAGTCCCCCGGCCTAGCAGCTGTTTCAGCTAAACTAGGACTGAGAAGAAGAGGAGGAAGGCAAGAATGACGACAGCAAGATTAGATACAGGAGATTTAGAGGCTGCAGCTGGGACTGGCAACTAGCACATAAAGAGGGGAGTCAGAGGCCCTCAATATCATTGACCAGCCGATAGAGAAAGAATGTATCGAAGACGTTCCAGAAACCTGCAGGTGAGTGAATGGTAGAGCAGGAGATATCTTGCATGGCTTGCAAAACCGACCTGCAGTACCAAGGTCCCAGAGCTGTCAGATTTGCAGACATTTCTGAATTCCCTCAGGTGCAAGGAGCCACTGACTGCTCGCATGTGACGCACAGAGTTCCCTTGTATCATCCAGCCAGATGCCTGAATGGGAGTGCATTTCACTTCCTCAATGTCCAGCTTATTTGGGATCACAGGCAAGAATTCCTGCATAGGTGCCTGCTATCCAGGGAGCCGTTACAGCACTTGTTTTCAAGAATAATCACTCCCCATATTATTTCCAGGGCTGGTTCAGGGGAGACAAGGGATAGCCCCAGAACACATGATCAAAGACTCCAGTGCATAACCCCCTGACTAATGCTGAACAAAGCTACAATACAACCCATTCAAGGATCATTAATAAACAAGACTATTGATCCACTTTCATTGCCTGGACCACTCAGGAAGAGCATTACAGTATTTGCCCAACAGGGTCTCCAGAAAATAATTTCTTGCTGTGCCCTGTATATCTCTAGCTGGATGAAGAGTGGTATCCCTAGTTAGAAGAGCGGTAAATGGAGCAGCCACCTTTCTGCCCAGATGATGGAGGAGGGGAGATAACAGACAGGCAATACTGAAGGAGGCAATGCTGATGCTAAGGATACTACAGAAGCCAGTCCAGTAGTGAGGCAAGGCAGACAGGCCTCTGAGAAACTGTTGGCAGCTAGATTTGCAAACAAGTGATTATTTATGGACACTCAAAAGTAACATCCAAAAGTGCCACAGAGATATTCCTGCCCTGAAGTGAATGTTTGTTTTATAACTTTGAAACTTCAGGATATGCCATTTGACTTGCATCAATTACCTCTGTTCAGTTTCTTGGCTAGAGAATCAGTAAAGAGTTCTGCAGGCTTACGTGGAGGCCACCTTTGTATGACACAAAGCTTAGTTTGGTCAGGGAATTCATTTATCACTGAGATGTAAAGGGACTATGCTAGCTTGAATGACTGCCAAATCCCAAATATCTGCATGAAACTCTATTTTCCAGAAGTAATGTTGCTCCCAGAGGAGAGCAGAGAATGAGGGTTTCAGTGTTTTTTATACTACAGCACTGGGTCCACATGTGGGCATCGAGAGTAACAGTCAGTTCTCAAGTTCTTCATAAAGAATCATCAATTGTTAAATGTCTTAATAGATTAAAATAGATCACAGGAAAGTAGTACAAAGTGCTAAGTATGTTTCACAGTGATTCTTAAGGATATGATGTTGATGATTAAGGTTAACATCCTTAGCATCTGAAGTAGCTTCAAGCTGTTTTAACTTGCATTTTCCTTGTGCTACATCTTGAAGTTACCTTAGCAACTCCAGCCAAGCTTTAGGAAGCTTACTTTGCTGCCTTGCCACAGCAGACTGTGGGGTTCATCCTCTGATCATCCTCTGCTGGGACAGGGCCTAGATATCTCCAACCTGCTGGGGGCTTTCCAGCACATGTGAAAGTGCAATTTCCTCTGCCTGAGCTGATGAAAGCATTTCGATCCTTTGCCGAGGGGAGTCATGCGGCAGGACACTTCTGGAAGATACTGTGACAACAATCCCTGGATACCTGTCTGTCACTTCTCCCTGTTGGTATGGAATGGGACCACCTTCACTCCTTGAGGAGTTGGGGCAAAGTGAGGGAGGTGAAGTTCAGTCAGCATCTTCTCACTTTACCAGAGAATGAAAGCATCCATGGTTCGAGTATTGGATTAAAGGACACTGTGCATTTCCAGCAGATTCTGACTGTTCTACTGGACCTTGCTGCCCCGGCAGCCACACCCAATGGAGATTATTTAAATCCCAGAATTTGGGCAGACACCTTTGCCTTTTATTCCAGACTACGTATGATCTCTGGAACCTTTTAAAGATATTCTCCTGTGTGTTTTTGTATTTCAATCAACTCACGAATAGCTAGGACCATGGGTTCACAACTATGCTGGGCTCCTGCACTCCTCTGACTCGGTGGGCCTGTACGTGTGCTGTGCTCAAATGAATGTGACAACATCAGGATGCTTTTTTAAAAAATGCCCTGGCTTCTGATTAGAATCCAGGAGCTGCAAATCGAAACAAAGACTGGTTCATGTTGTGAGCTGCCATTAGCCTGAAAGATGAGATAGAAGAGCAGAAAAGGTGGGGAATAATCAAGAAAGTGATATTTTCACCAAAAGGAGTCAGCAGCGTAATAACATGAAACAACTGGGAAAGCCAAGAATATTTATTGACGCAATGAAACAGAAAAAAAAGTCCTGAAAAGATCTCACTACCCCATTCCAACCTCTGAAAGCATGTTGCCTGAGCTTGCAAAGTCAAAAACGGTCAGCACCTTAAATGTAAAGGATGGTTATTGGCCAGTGAAGCACGATGAAAGCAATAGCTTTCTAAGTACATTCTGGACACTCTTCAGCAGATACAGATGGATACATATTGCCATTTTGTACTTCCACTGCTCCAGAAGCATGAGATAGCTAGATACCTCCCTGCAGTGGAAGCGGTAGTGGGTAATCTGCTCATTCATGGATGCAGAGCCACAATGGAAGAGATTTTTGCTGACTACACTTACAACCAGTGTGACTGCTCAACAAATCTCACCAGGGGAAACTGAAGCTGAACCAGTAAAAGTTACAAAAACAGAAATTGACAGAAAAGTGGTGGAGGCTAGTACAATTGCAACATTTAAAAAGCATCTGGATGGGTATATGAATAGGAAGGGTTTGGAAGGATATGGGTTGGCAGGTGGGACTACATTGGGTTGGGATTCCTGGTCGGCATGGACAAGTTGGACCGAAGGGTTTGTTTCTGTGCTGTACATCTCTGACTCTGACTCTGTGCGGCCTGGCAGCATCTATGGAGAGAAATCAGACTAAATGTTTCGGGTTGAGTGACCCTTCCTCAGAACACCCTTCCCCAGAACTGAATGCTGAAATATTTGATGTAAACGATGAAGTCACCCTGCAGAGTGATGCCAACAATGTAAAACTGGGATCAACCCTAATACAGCAAAGCTAACTGCATTGGTATTCAGGGCACTAACAAGGAAGACAGTAAGCCCGGAGAAAGTGCCTTTCGCAATTGTGTTTGCTTGTAAATATTTTCATCAATCACTACTTAGAAGAGAAAAAAGTGGCAGTCAAATCTAACCACAAACCAGTACAAAGCATATTCCTCAACCCACTCCTATTCTGCAAAGAATGTTACTCTAGTTAATGATATATAAGCAAGGGAAGCAGATGCGTATCACAGACATGTTGTCAAGAGCAGCTCTCCTCATAAAGAAAGTGGAGGGTGCTATATTAGAGTGAAATAACTGCACAAAGGCTAGTATCCTGTCACCAAGTCACCCTTTAATTGCAGGTGGAGTAGCCTTGGCACCAACAGCTTCCTCAGGGCCAGGTCTCAGAGTGAACAGAATATCTGACAATCTTGTTTAATATCGATCAGCCAGGGCTCCCTGATTGGTCCAAATGGCAATGGGCGGGTCTTACTGATTCATGGAACTGTTTCCTGGTCAATAAGCAAGGTGGCCTTGGCTCCTTTGATAGTCCCTAGACCTTTCTGAAAGCCTTCAAGGTATTTAATTAAGACTTCACTCAAGCAACCATTTTCTAATTGGAAAATGTTGAGCCAATCAAGGTGAGTCTTTCTCAACCAATTTTGCTGATTAAGCTTGGGCCTGAGACATTTTCCTACAGTCAGTGGTAACTGAACCAGCTGCTTCTCATAAAAGAGCGGAAACAAAATTGTACCCTTTATCTGTAAAAGTTCCCCAGTATGGTTTTAAACCTAGACATGGCCTTGTGCAAACTTGAGGTTTGAAACCTAAATTTTGTGAAAGAATGATTCTACAATCACTGAAACAGCCTCACAAGTATTGTCCTTCATTAGAACTGGGTGACACTTTAACCAGATATTTATTTTGACTGGTTCTGATTTGAATGTTGCTCAGCAATTCATCTTTTCCAAACCAGATGTAGTGGACTTTCCAGGGTGTGCACTAAGTTTACTCAATTTAGGCTTAGTGGGACTGTTTTGCTGCCTTGAGACTACAATGGCTTGCCGGTCCAGATCATGAAGAAAATGGTAACTGTTTGGCCAAGGACTGGTTTTGCTTTGGGGTTTTGCTGCGGGTTGACTTTGAATCTTTCTGTTCAGAATATGTCTTGAATGAGGCGATGCAATTGCCTTCACTCAAGCGATGTTCCCCAAATTCAACTTTACTGATAAGGCTGTCCACTTCCATCGGAATACCCTGAAGCTCATATGCTCTACTTGCCAATTTTTCAAATGATAAAGCCAGTTGTGGTGCCTCTCTGAAGTCGAGTTGAGCTTCAGACAGTAGATGCATGGTTGCATCATTGATCCTACATACCCAAACGGTCTCTCAGCATTTCATTTAAAGTTAAACCAAAGTCACATGCCTCTGCCAACTATCTTAACCTAGTCCAAAATCCCAAAAAAGGTTCCCATGGTTCTCAAGCTGCCGAGTAAAACTGATAGCATCTCAGAATTAGAACAGGCTTACGGTCATGATATTCATTAACTAAATCCATCAACTCTTGAAAGGCTTTAGTATCTGATGCCTTGTTGGAAGTTAGGCTCCTATTAACTGGAAAAGCTACAGGTCCACTGGTTGTCAGGGAAATTACTCATCCCTTTCACCAGCCCCAGTGACATTTGCCCTGAAAAAATAATGCATTCTTTCCACATACTGGGCCCAGTCTTTGATGGCAGGATCAAATGAGTCAAACTTCCCAAATAATGGCATGATGTCAGAAATGCTTACGCAAACTCAAAGATAACTGCTGTGAATAAATTTCTTCAGGACTGCTTTTTTTCTCATTGCCACCGAAATGTGTGAAAATGTTGCAAGTCTGGAGTCTTTTGTACCTTTCCCCTCTCACAGTAAACCTCTGCCCTCTAGTTTTAGACTCCCCTACTATGAGGAAAACTGTTGACTATCTACCATATCTATGCCTGTCATGATTTTATATACCTCTTCAAGATCACCCCTCGGTGTCCTAAACCCCAGTGAAAAAAGTTGCAGTCTAACCAACCTCTCCTTATAACTCAAAACTTCCAGTCCAAGTAATATCCTAATAAATCTTTTCTGCACTCTTTCTGGTTTAATAATATCCTGTCTGTAATGGGGTGACCACAACTGCACACAATACTCCAAATGTGGTCTCATCAATGTCTTGTACAGCTGCAATAAGACATGCCAACTCCTATACTCACCACCCTGTCTACCTGTGACTCCATTTTCAAGGAGCTATGGACCTGTACATCAAGACTTCTTTGTTCTAGAAAGTACCCCAGGGCCCGACTGTCGATTATGTAAGTCCTGCCCTGGTTTGCCTGACCAAAATGCAACACCTTGCATTTTTCTAAATTAAAGTCCATCTGCCATTCTTCAGCCCACTGCCCAAGTTGATCAAGATCTCTCTGCATTCCCAGATAACCTTCTTCACTGTCCACTATACCACCAATCTTGATGTCATCTCTGAGCTTATCAACCATACCTCCTACATTCTCATCTAAATCATTTAAATAAATGACAGATAACAATTGATTTAGCACTGATCCCTGTAGCACACTGCGGTCGCAGGCCTCCAGTCTGAAAAGCAATCCTCTACCACCATCCTCAGTCTTCTACCATCAAGCCAGTGTTGTATCCACTTGGCCAGCTCTCTCTGGATCCCGTGCAACTTAATTTTAAACGATTACATACCATGTCAAAGGCCTTGCTAAAGTCCATATTGAGAACATCTACCACATTGCTATTATCTACTTTCTTGGCCACTCCTTCAATCAAATTTGCGAGGTACAATTTCACACGCACAAAGTCATTCCAACAATCTCAAATGAGTCATTGCCTTTCCAAATGCCTGCAGATCCTGTCTCTCAGAATCCCCTCAAACAACTTACCCACCATGGACATGAGGTTCACCAGTCTGTAGTTCCCAAGCATTTCCCTCCAGCCTTTCTTAAATAATGCTACGATATTAACCATGCTCTACTCTTCTCAAAGTGAACAGGTTATCTGACACTCCTGTTTTTAAGCTGTCAATCAACGCTCTCTAATTGGATCAGATTGACAACTCTAATCAAGGAACTCAAATTCTTTGAGGTCCACCTGGCTATCTTCATTACCATCATGACCAGAGTGTAAAATCATCCAGATTCAATGTGAAGCAACAATTTATCATACTGTGGAAGTCATCAACTGAGCAGGGACACTAAATATAATCTTACTCAAATCTAGCAAACTGTCCAACAAGGTGCAAATTTCCATTTGTTGGAAGAAGTAATAATAAAAGGAAGATCAGACAGCATCACAGACACGAGCATTGCTGTCAGAGCACATTGAGCATACAAAGATGAATTAGCAGGCCAAGACTGCATACTGTACAAAGGGAATGGAGTAATTATTCCATCGGAGTTGAGAATAAAAGTACAAAAATGTATCTATGCAAGCTAACCAAGGAATTGAGACAAGTCAGAGGAAAGGTCAATGTGCTTGATAGTGTCAAGGACCATGTCGGCCAATGCTATGCTTGGAATGAGTACCAAGTTGAACAAGCTGCAGAGCCACTGATGACAACACCACAGTCAGATCCTGCACAAATTTGGGAGTAGAACTCTTCAGACTTGCAGGGACTGATTATCTTGTCACCATAGACAATGATTCTGACTATTAAGAGGTGGACCAGTTGACTTCAATGACTACAGCTGAAATGGTCAAATGCCTGAAAGCACACTTCAACGATTATGGCATTCCCAATATTGTTATGAACAACAATGGTTCATGAAAGATTGGGAAATTCAACAACACACATCTTCTCCACACTCCCCCCAGTCAAATGGAAATGCAGAGGCAGCAGTAAAAGTAATTTAAAAAATCACAAAAAAATTGAACTAACCCCTGTACCTATGTATACAAGGCAATCCTTAAATGAAGAACTATGGACTGAAATCCAATCAAAATCTAGTGGCACATGGCACACAAACTTAATTTTCCAAAAATGAAAATGCGACTGAAACCAGAGGTTTATAGGCGTCAGCGAAAAGAATCAAGGTGTAATGGCAGGAAGCCAAGTTTCATTTTGGCACAACTGCTGAATTATTGCTGGAGTTGAGTATTAGGGAACCAGTCAGGATAAAAACGTTTAACTATCGGAACAAAAGCCATCCTAAGTGACAATTTGAGACCTGCAAGGAGCAGTTGTCTCTCAATCTTACACAGTGGAAATGAACAACTAAATATTCAGTCACAACCACAGGCACATTAACTCATCTGCAGAATCTGTTCTTCAGCTGTAGCCTGCCCATCAGAAAGAGGTAAACATACCATCTAAACAGAACACATGTCCACCATCAGACCAAGAGGCCCACAGCAACTCAACAGAAATTGAATAGACCATAATAATTTCCTTCCTTTTCTGAATTCTAAATAACTCCCAATCCTTAGATGTGTTATATTTTCTAGCAACTTTATTTAACCCTTCTTTAGATCTAATACTATTCTCAATTTATTTTGTTAGCAATGTTAGGACCACTTTGTCTGCTGTATTTTTGCACCAGCAAGGGATATGTTGCAATGCTTGCTTTTGTTCTCGAAATGTAAGGGCATTGACTACGAGCATCTGGTTCTTGACTCTTCTGCCTCCTGCATCTGCAATCCACCTTTCTATATTTTATTTCTAACTGTGCTTCCCCCTTTTGGAGTTCACCACACAGGTTCCCAACTCCCTGTCAGCTTTGTGTAAACCCTCCCCACCACGCTAAAGAATGTGACTGCGAGGATATTAACCTTTTGGGTCCAGTTGGGCTGCAACCCATCCAGCTAATACAGCTCTTTTTACTAAGACTATTGAAACTGACCTGGATCACAGCTGGTGGTGGCCCATACTTACCCACCCCCCCCCCCCCCACCCCACCCTACCCCTCACTTAGAATGTCCTGCAGCTATTCAGCGATATCCTTGAACTGAGCACCAGAAAAACAGTGTGCCATTTTGGTGTAATGCGTGGGGCCTCCACAGTATCTCCAATCATTATTGCTCTCCCACTCTTTTTCTAACCCCCACCCACAAATACCCGTGCAGCTAATACACTTGTCCTGACCCACTGTTATGCCTCTTTGGAGAGGGATTGAAATCCTAAGTAAAACTTGAAAATGTGCCAATGACACCAAACCTGGCAAGTGGCAAACAATGATGAAGATTTAAATAGATTGCAACAAGACATGCAGCTTGAACAGAACAACGGAATGGACAGACAACTCGCAAATGGAATTTATTCAAAGAGGCATGAAGTGATGCATTTGACAAAGGAGACAAGGACAAACAATATATATAGTAACAGGCACGATTCTAAACAATGTTATATTCTATATCCATTTCCTGCACTTCCTGAATTTTGCCTATCACCCTGTTCCCATGCTCACATATGCTGCTGCTCTTCAACGCTGCTCATTGGTCCAAGGAGAAAGTGAGGACAGCAGATGCTGGAGATCTGAGTCAAGAGTGTGGTGCTGGAAAGGCACAGCAGGTCAGGCAGCATCGAAGGAGCAGGGGAATCGATGTTGCACGCATAAGCACTTCATCAGGAATCAGCCCCTCTTTTCCAGCACCACGCTCTCAACATTGCTCACTGGTCCTGCCCTGTACAAATGATTATCATCTTGAAAGTTTCATCCTAATCCCTGATAGCATTTTTGTCAGCATGGTTCTTCCACTGGTGAGCTCCTTGCCTATGAACTCTTAAACAAAATATTTATTCAATGATCATTGCCTTGACCATTTCTACATCCGCTTACAAATTTTAACACCCTGCAGAGACGGTCCCATCTCTCAAGAACAGGCAGCTTCCACCACATTTTGTGGATTCCCTTCCTGGGCACCTGTTCGATTATTAAAATGAAGAATCTTCCACAGATGCAAGTTTGACATACAAAGTAGGGAAGTAATGCCAAACAATTATAAAGCTTTGGTTTGGTCACAATTAGAGTGTTTGCACTAAGTTTAGTCACAATACTTTTAGAAAATCATGAGGATATTTGAGAAGTTGCAAAGGAGAGTTACTGGAATGTTGCAAGGGGATACTGAATTTTGGTTTTAAGGTTCACGTACAGAAATGTATTGTTCTTCTTGAAACAAAGAGGCTTGGGAGGAAATTTGACAGAATTTTGCAAGATCATTAAGTTTCAAAAATATAAACAAACAATTGTTCCCACTAATTGATGGTCTGATGACTAGGGGACTCAGATTTAAGAGTTTTGGAAACAGATGTATGGTGGATGTGAGGGAGAATGATTTTACAGAACATTTAAGAATAAGTTGGAACTTAGTACCTGTGAGAAAAGTGGAGTGGAAACGATTTCAAAACAAAATTAGATAGGCAATGAAGAAAACAAGTTGTAGGTTTGAGGGGATAAAGTGGAGAATGAAATTCACTGGATTAATCTATGGAGTCTATATCATTTTGGCAAATTGACTAGCCATTTCCTGTGTCATTATGACTCTATGCATATTTACATGAGTTATGTTTGTTTCATATTATAACTATCCTTTGACCTTATATAACAATGTTTTCCTGGGACTTGCTCAGAATTTAATGTTACAAATAAAATAATTACATCTGTGCATGAATATGTTTGAATGGTACAACAGTTTTTAAAAAATCAAGCTGTTTAGAAGGCTAGACAAATGGCAGAGTATCTGGAAGAATTGTTGGGCATTCTCCTGATTTCTTGATGTAAAGTAGCAGAAGATTAGCACAAAACCCTGGACAAAATGTAAGCTGCAGTTTTTAGCCAATTGTGCAATTGTTCTTGTGTTTCCACTGAACTTGTATTGCAATTACTTTATAAGTTAGATCACATGGGATTCAGGGTGAGCTTGCCAATTGGATACAAAATTGGCTTAACAGCAAGAGGCAGAGTGTGATGGTGGAGGGTTTTTTTTTGGACTGGAAGTCTGCGACCAGCAGTATTCCACAGACAGCAGTATTGGGTCCAATTTTGTTTATTATTTATATAAATGATTTAGATGAAAATATACAAAACATGGTTAGTAAGTTCGTAGATGACACCTAGATTGGCACATAGTGGTCAGTGAAGAAGATTATCTAAGATTACAAAGAGATGTTGATCAATTGGCTCAATGGGCTGAAGAGTGGCAGATCGTATTTAATTTGGATAAATGGGAGGTATTGTATTTTGGTTAAAACAAACAAAGGCAAGACTTATACAATTAAAAATAGGGTTTAGGTAATGTTGTAGAACAGAGAGACCTTGGGGTTCAGGTACATAATTCTTTGAAGTTTGCATCATATGTAGATCGGGTGGTTAAGAAGGTGTTTAGCACACTTGCCTTCATTGCTCAGACCTTTGAGTATTGGAGTTGGCATGTTATATTGTAGTTGTACAAGGCATTGATAAGGCAGCTTTTGGAGTACCATGTCCAGTTCTGATCTTCTTGTTACTGAGAGGATATTATTAAATTGGAGAGGGTTCAGAAGAGACTTCCCAGGATGTTGCCAGGAATGGAGGGTTTGAGTTGTAAGGAGAGGCTGGAGATGATGGGACTTACAGTCTTTTCAGTCAAAAAAGCTTCCTTTCCCCGCATTCTTTGTGAATCGATCTTCAGTTCGTTAGGTGCTCTTTGAAATATTTCTGTGATATTTTCTACAGAGGCAGACAATATTCTTCTTCATGCAGCCGATAAAACTAATGGAATGAATGAGCAGTGTTTAGATTAGATTAGATTCTCTACAGTGAGGGAACAGGTCCTTCAGTCCAACCAATCCACACCGACCTTCCGGAGAGTAACCTACTCAGACCACCCTGGGCAATTTAGCATGGCCAATTCACCTGACCTGCACATCTTTGGACTATGGGAGGAAACTGGAGCACCCGGAGGAAACCCACGCAGACATGGGGAGAATGTGTAAACTCCACACAGACAGTTGCCCAAGACTGTAATCGACCCTGGGACCCTGGTGCTGTGAGACACCAATGCTAACCACTGAGCCACCGTGCCATCCGATTCTTCCACAGTGTTGAGGAAATACTTCCTGTATTGTTGACCTATGGAAGATATGTCCATCAATCTATGCATTCTCTTGTCTGTAGTACTGGCTGCTATTTGGATTCTCTTGCTCCTTGGGTAATGAGTTATTTTTAATGACAACAACAGATGCTGCTGGTAAAAAGTTGTATCCCTCTATACCATCCCCCTTCCATTTCACATTGCTGCACATATTTCTTGTCTTTATTGTCTCTGTTACAATGAACATCACTATTTTTCCAATTACTTCATGCTGTATTTGATATTTTATTTAATACACTGAAAAATCTACATTTGATTTTCCCAGTGGATATGTACCTAACAGATTCATCACGTTCACTGCTCCCTTAAGGAAGCATCTGCCCACCATTAAGCTGATGCATGCTGCAGTATCTCAGCTCTCCAAATCTCTGGGAAGGGTAACATTTTGCTGTAACTCCTGCTAAGATTATTCAATAATAATTCCAGTGGGCTTTCCAGAACCAACAAAGTTTAATAATCGAACAGGTGCCCAGAAAGGGAATCCACAAAATGTGGTGAAAGCTGCCTGTTCCTGAGAAACGAGGGCCTCTCTGCAGGGTGCTAAAATTTGTCAGCCGATATAGAAATGTTCAAGGCAATGATAAATGAATAATTATTTTGTTCGCGTTCATAGGCAAGGAGCTCACCAGTGGAAGAACCATGCTAACTACAATTACATCAGGGATTAAGTTGAAACTTTCATGATGATAATTATTTGAACAGGGCAGGACAATGAACAGCGTTAAAGAGCAGCATCATTTGTGAGCATGAGAATAGGGTGATGAGTCAACTTCAAGAGCTACAGGAGATGAATATGGAATAGAACAACCTCATAGAGTCCTCACTCATATGCAATTGATACGGAAAATAATCTCTTATTCATGAAATATATTTAAGATCTTAAATCCCCAGAAGTGTTCAATTTGTTATACATGCAACCTTGTATTAAGGAATCACATTAAATGTAGCTAATGGGTTGTTTTTCAGACTGGAAGCCTGTGACCAGCAGTGTACTGTGAGGATTGGTGTTGGGTCCACTGTTTTTTGTCATTATTTTTATGAAGATGTGGTATACTGTACCTTTAAGAAAGTTATTAGCAAGTAGGACTACCTGACAGAACCAAGTGTTCTGAAAAAGAATGTAACATTAGGTTGAACAACTCAATTAGCTGGTTGCCTGGAGACAAAAACAACTTCAAATTTGACCAATCAATTTAAATCATACCCCAAAAAATACCAAACTCCAATCAAGTTTGAATTGAGTATATTGACAATCTTAAAAGCCAATGACACAATCCAATGCTTTGGGGGTATAAGACCAGGGAAAATTGAATAGTTGGGGGGGAGAACTGCTAAGCCACCAGCATGTAAAGACTGCCCAAAAATAGCTCTCTTAAAGGTGCCTTTATCGATCAGTAACCAGTGAAGCAGATTCCCCAAGAAGACAAGGAATACAGAGAAGAACCGAAAGCTGCCTGGTTTTGAGATAGGAAGTTTTGTTTTGTTAATCTTAATTGGGATTTTTATCAGATCAGTATTGTAGAGGGGAAAATAAAGGATAGGTTTGAGGGAGGAATTGTAAATAGTTGTTAGTTAATTATTCTGTGTTATACTTCAAGAAATAAAGTTGTTAATTTTTACTTTAAATAGTTCTTGGCCTCTCAAATTTTCACAGATTACTGCGCAGGATAAATCTTCTCTGTGTTGCTGGTTTAAATTAAGCAGGAGGGTTTACCCTGTGTTATAACGTTATTATATAATTAATTCAGGCATTAATAATGAAAGTATGTTTGCAGATGACACCAAAGTTAGTAGTGTGGTAGACAGTGAAGAAGCTTGCCTCAGAGTACAACAGGTGCAAAGGGCTTATGCTCGAAACGTCGAATTCTCTATTCCTGAGATGCTGCCTAACCTGCTGTGCTTTGACCAGCAACACATTTGCAGCTGTGATCTCCAGCATCTGCAGACCTCATTTTTTACTCGAAGAGTACAACAGGACCTTGATCAGATGGGCTGAGGAGTGGCAGATGGAGCTTAATTTATTCTGGTAGGGCAAATCAGGGCAGAAGTTAGAGTAATGGCAGGGTCCTGAGGATAGTTGCCAAACAAAGAGACCTTGGGGTGGAGGTCCATAGTTTCTCAAAGATGGAGTTACATTGCATCTCTCAAAGATGGAGTCACCAGGGTAGTGAAGAAGGCATTTGGTACACTTGCCTTTATGGTCAGTGCATTGAATATAGGAGTTAGGATGTCATGTTACTGCTGTTCAGGAAATTAGTTAGGCCACTTTTAGAATTCTGCATTCAGTTCTGGTCTCCCTCCCATTGGAAAGACATTGTTAAATTTGAAAAGGTGCAGAAAACATTGGCAAGAATGTTGCTGAGATTGGATGCTTTGAACTATTGGGAGAGGCTAAATAGGCTGGGGCTATTTTGCCAGGAGTTGGATGATGAGGAGTAACCATTTTGAGGTTTATAAAATCATGAGGTGCCTGGATAGGATATTCTGTCCAGGGCAGGGGAGTCCAAAACTAGAGGGTGTAAATTTAAGGCTAGAGGGTAAAGATATAAATGGGGCCTGAGGGGCAACATTTTCTTGCAGAGGATGGAATGAGCTGCAAGAGGAGGTAAGGAAGGCTGGTATAATTACAACATTTAAAATCATCTGGATGGAAAAATGAATAGGAAGGCCTTAATGGAATATGGGCCAGGTGCTGGCAAACGGAACTATGTTGACTTAGGATATCTGGTCAACATGGACAAGTTGAACCGAATAGTCCATTTCTGTGCTGCACAACTCTATGACTCTATGATTCTAATCTCATTAAAAACTCACTAAAACTGTTAATGAAATTACAAACTTTCCTCAACCCCATGCTGAGATAAGACCTTTTCAGGCTTTTTAAATTCAGCCAATCATTCACAATGGACTCAGCTTTTCATGACATCCCTTGTAAATTGTCAACAAAATGAAACTGCAGGAACAGATAGTAATGGTTTTTTTCTAAGCTGGACCAGATGCCCTGTCAACCAAATCAATTTAGGAGCCAGTAACTTTTTTTACTCTGAAAGCTACAGTCTGCATTTTTCTCTTGATTAAATGGCTGAATTTAAATAACTTCAACCATGGCACTTGAAAGCATCTTATCCACTTCACCAAGAGCAAACAATCTCTCCACCATAAAGATATGATACATACACTGTGGGGGTAAGACATTTGGAACAGCAAACATGGGATCAGATTGTCCCCAAAATTAATTTGACATCATACTGCTGCATTTGAGTCTCTCACCTGTCCCTGGCCAGACAAAATGGAATACATTGAAATTAGGGGCAGAAATCTCCAGAGAAGGCCAGACTTGGTACAATTCTTTATTGTTCTAACTGGACGACCTTTTTTAAACTTGGAGAACCCTTGTGCAGAAAGGCCTTAGACATTTGGTCTCATTTGATAAGCTGACTATATGTTAGAGGATGTCATCGTAAAACTGCACAGTCTCTTGGCCAGATCACACCCTGAACACTGCTCACAGTTTTGATCACAAAGTTAATATAGATAGTGCATAAAGATCTATGAAACTGTTTTCTGGTGTTGATTGAATTGGGATGAAGACAGGAAAATGGATGCTTTACAGATGGAGGAGGCAATGGAAAGGGTTCACATTAAAGTAACAAGATTATTAATTAGGACGAATAGCATTAATCCAAGATATGATTTTGAGGTGTACAAGGATACTGGAATTAATGATCATAGATTTTAAAAAAGCTGAAAGGAAGATTTAAAAAAGATATCAGGAAAAAAAATCTTTGCATGAAAGAGAATCAACATATGGAATGATATTCAAGAAATGGTTTCTAAAAATTATGATGAATGTGATTTTGATAATGTGACTGCAGAGGTATAGGTATTTTTGACTATATGATTCAGATGACAAAGTTTCAGCTGAGCATCCATAGCTACCTTCTGAACAGTATACTGCAGGTCGATCATTTTGCTGTTCTCCCATGTAGCAGTTTGGATCACGTTGAAAACATGGATGTTTAGATCTGTGATGGTCTCAACTGTTGTGGAAATATTAAACAAGAGAAATTGTGATATGATTGCATCATCGACCAAAGTCATAAAAAAGAACTTATCAACACATTTATCCATAGTTAGTCCCAGCTACTTGCATCTGTACATTCTGATGCTGTGACAAGGACAGCCTGCCTCTACAGTAATTAATAACATAAATAAAGTTTAATGGTTTTATAGGGTAAAAAATGAGGTCTGCAGATGCTGGAGATCACAGCTGAAAATGTGTTGCTGGTTAAAGCACAGCAGGTTAGGCAGCATCCAAGGAACAGGAAATTCGACGTTTCGGGCATAAGCCCTTCATCAGGAATGAGGAGAGTGTGCTAAGCAGGCTAAGATAAAAGGTAGGAAGGAGGGACTTGGGGGAGGGGCGATGGAGATGTGATAGGTGGAAGGAGGTCAAGGTGAGGGTGATAGGCTGGAGTGGGGTGGGGGCGGAGAGGTCAGGAAGAAGATTGCAGGTTAGGAGGGCGGTGCTGAGTTGAGGGAACCGACTGAGACAAGGTGGGGGGAGGGGAAATGAGGAAACTGGAGAAATCTGAGTTCATTCCTTGTGGTTGGAGGGTTCCCAGGCGCAAGATGAGGCGCTCCTCCTCCAGCCGTCGTGTTATGTTCTGCCGGTGGAGGAGTCCAAGGACCTGCATGTCCTCGGTGGAGTGGGAGGGAGAGTTAAAGTGTTGAGCCACGGGGTGGTTGGGTTGGTTGGTCCGGGCATCCCAGAGGTGTTCTCTGAAGCGTTCCGCAAGTAAGCGGCCCGTCTCCCCAATATAGAGGAGGCCACATCGGGTGCAGCGGATGCAATAGATGATGGGTGTGGAGGTACAGATGAACTTGTGGCGGATATGGAAGGATCCCTTGGGGCCTTGGAGGGAAGTGAGGGAGGAGGTGTGGGCGCAAGTTTTACATTTCCTGCGGTTGCAGGGGAAGGTGCCGGGAGTGGAGATTGGGTTGGTGGGGGGTGTGGACCTTACGAGGGAGTCACGAAGGGAGTGGTCTTTGCGGAACGCTGATAGGGGAGGGGAGGGAAATATATCCCTGGTGGTGGGGTCCGTTTGGAGGTGGCGGAAATGACGGCGGATGATACGCTGTATACGGAGGTTGGTGAGGTGGTAGGTGAGAACCAGTGGGGTTCTGTCTTGGTGGTGGTTGGAGGAGCGGGGCTCAAGGGCGGAGGAGCGGGAAGTGGAGGAGATGCGGTGGAGGCCATCGTCGATCACGTCTGGGGGGAATCTGCGGTCCTTGAAGAAGGAGGCCATCTGGGCTGTGCGGTGTTGGAACTGGTCCTCCTGGGAGCAGATGCGGCGAGACGAAGGAATTGGGAATATGGGATGGAGCTTTTACAGGGGGCAGGGTGGGAGGAGGTGTAGTCCAGGTAGCTGTGGGAGTCAGTCGGTTTATAGTAGATGTCTGTGTTGAGTCGGTCGCCCGAGATAGAAATGGAAAGGTCTAGGAAGGGGAGGGAGGAGTCTGAGACAGTCCAGGTGAATTTGAGGTCGGGATGGAAGGTGTTAGTAAAGTTGATGAACTGTTCAACCTCCTCGTGGGAGCACGAAGCAGCGCCGATACAGTCATCGATGTAGCGGAGGAAAAGGTGGGGGGTGGTGCCAGTGTAGTTGCGGAAGATGGACTGTTCCACATATCCTACGAAGAGACAGGCATAGCTGGGGCCCATGCGGGTGCCCATGGCAATTCCTTTAGTTTGGAGGAAGTGGGAGGATTGAAAAGAGAAGTTATTCAGGGTGAGGACCAGTTCAGTCAGTCAAAGGAGGGTGTCAGTGGAAGGGTACTGGTTGGTGTGGCAGGAAAGGAAGAAGCGGAGGGCTTTGAGTCCTTCGTGATGGGGGATGGAAGTGTACAGGGACTGGATGTCCATCGTGAAAATAAGGCGTTGGGGACCGGGGAAGCGAAAATCCTGGAGGAGGTGGAGGGCGTGGGCGGTGTCCCGAACGTAGGTGGGGAGTTCTTGGACTAAAGGGGACAGAACCGTGTCGAGGTATGCGGAGATGAGTTCGGTGGGGCAGGAGCAGGCTGAGACAATGGGTCGGCCGGGGCAGTCAGGTTTGCGGAGATGAGTTCGGTGGGGCAGGAGCAGGCTGAGACAATGGGTCAGCCAGGGCAGTCAGGTTAACCATCGTAACCATCCTCTGCTACCAGTCTCAGCCTGCTCCTACCGGCCGACCCATTGTCTCAGCCTGCTCCTGGCACCTTCCCCTGCAACCGCAGGAAATGTAAAACTTGCGCCCACACCTCCTCCCTCACTTCCCTCCAAGGCCCCAAGGGATCCTTCCATATCCGCCACAAGTTCACCTGTACCTCCACACACATCAACTATTGCATCTGCTGCACCCAATGTGGCCTCCTCTATATTGGGGAGACGGGCCGCTTACTTGCCGAACGCTTCAGAGAACACCTCTGGGACGCCCGGACCAACCAACCCAACCACCCCGTGGCTCAACACTTTAACTCTCCCTCCCACTCCACCGAGGACATGCAGGTCCTTGGACTCCTCCACCGGCAGAACATAACAACACGACGGCTGGAGGAGGAGCGCCTCATCTTCCGCCTGGGAACCCTCCAACCACAAGGAATGAACTCAGATTTCTCCAGTTTCCTCATTGCCCCTCCCCCCACCTTGTCTCAGTCGGTTCCCTCAACTCAGCACCGCCCTCCTAACCTGCAATCTTCTTCCTGACCTCTCCGCCCCCACCCCACTCCAGCCTATCACCCTCACCTTGACCTCCTTCCACCTATCACATCTCCATCGCCCCTCCCCCAAGTCCCTCCTCCCTACCTTTTATCTTAGCCTGCTTAGCACACTCTCCTCATTCCTGATGAAGGGCTTATGCCCGAAACGTCGAATTTCCTATTAATGGTTTTATAGCCAATTTGGAGAAATGGTTACAAGGAGCTTAAAGCTGGGAGAAGAACATTCAAGGTGTGTGACTTTTCGAAAGGCTAGATAGGAAGGGTGATGACATAACTTTGTTCAAATGATATGGGATAATGAAAATATGATGGTAAGAAATGATCTTGAATCAGAAGATGTAGAATGTATATAGGTGGAGGTAAGAAATGACAATGGAAAGAAGACACTGGTAATGTATGTGCCCCTAGCAGTAGCTATTTTGTAGGACAGAAAATACATCTAGAGATAATGAGGGAACACATATTGATCACAGGTGGCTTTAATTTTCATGTAGCTAGGAAAATCAAGTTGGCAGAAATAGCCACAAGGAAGAATTCACAGAACATATTTGAGTCAGTTTGCTGTAATAACAAATTGTGGATCCAAATTTTGGGTCTGGTGACATGTAATTAAGCAGGTTTAACATATGAGGTCAAAATAAAAGTTCTTAGGAAACAGTGACCATAAAATAGTAAAATTTATCACTTGTTTGAGAGTGAGAAACTTGAGTTAGAAACAACTGTACTAGCTTAAATAATTGCAATTAAAAAGGAATGGAGATGGAGTTGTCAAGAATGGACTAGGAAAGGAGTTTACCAGCAAAGAAAGTTGATGAACAATAGTTGAAGTTTAAGAAAAAAGTTCATGAATCACAACAAAAATGTATTCCCAGTGAGAAAGAAGGATTCTTGGAAGAGTTAAATCAACCATAGTCAACCAATTTAGAATGTATTGCATTGAAAAAAATATAATGTAGCAAAGATTAGTGTTAAGACAGAGGATTGGGCAAGTTTTAAGAATCTACAAAAGTTTAACAAAAAAAGAAAGAAAGAAATTTTGAGGTCAAGCTGGTAAGTAAAATAAAATTGACACTAAAAGCTTTGTTAAAGAGATGAAGAAGGAAGTAAAAGACAAAAGTAAATGTACTCTTAGAAATTGAGGCTGGATGACAATAATGGGGAACTAGGAAATGGCAGAGGAGTTGAATAATTACTTTGCATCATTATTCAAGATAGAAGACACTAATAGCATTCCAAACATCCTAAAAAATCAAGGGACAAAAGTAGAAGAGAAAATAAATACAATAACTATCGCTGGATTAAATGTACTAGGTAAACTAAAGGTCAATTTGTTCCCTGTACCCAATGTATTGCAGCTATGTTTTTTAAATTTTTCAGTCTTTACAAACTGCTATTTGTAAGGAGAAAGAGCTGATCATTGTTAAAACAAAAGGACTCAACCAGAATGGCTACATCATTTCACAGCAAAGAATGTAATACTTATTGTGAATCTGTTTTATTCGGTTATGACTTCAGATGATAAGGAGGGTAGGAATCAAGCGATATTGATTGATGTTCAGCTTACTGAATAGGTTGAAACTGGAAACAAATTACAGAGACACACAGAGAGAATCGAAGACAGAAGGGTATGCTGTTATTCTTCCCATAAGAAGCTGCCTGTTCTCTGCAGTAAAAAATAAACTCAGTTTAAACTTAAAGGAAACCAGTTACCTTTCCTTAAACAGTTTCTGTAAGTTTTGAATTTTGAATTGATTAATCAGTTACATTTTGTTCTAAGTGTATCAGTTGCTCTGTACTTCTACTGCTTCCAGAGAAAGACAACTGAAATGAAAAGCTTCACAACTGAAGTAGGATTATCACAATATTGGAATCAGGAAGCAAAGAAAAAACAAGTTTTTCTCTACTTTCATAATAATTTATTTTCCCTCTTTATTTCCCTGTGTGTTTGTGTAAAGGGGCATTTCATAAGGACATTTAATTAGCAATATTATATGCCCATAGTTTATATCTGTTCACTAATAGCTATAGCCTAATTACTTATAATAAATATTCATTCTTGCTTAGTTCCGAAACTGAGCTCATACTTTCCATCAACCTTGGTCTGAAAGTCGGATAAATTTGGATACTACGCATATCTTCAAAAAAACCTTTAACATTTGATATGACTCTAGGCATAGCAGGGCTTGATTTATGGCCCACTACTCCTTTGAGTGGAAACATATCCTAGAACATTAAAGAAAGTAGCTACAGAGATAATAGATGCACTGCTAGTAATCTTCCAAGAATCCCTGGATTCTGGAAAAGTCCCAAAAAATTGGAAAACTGCTAATGTAACACCTTTATTCAAGAACTAAAGGGCTGAAAGAGAGACAGAGAAAAAAAAACTTATATGTATAAGCATGTTAGCTTAACTTCTGTCATTAGAAAACTTTAGTGTCTATTACAAAGAATGTAAAAGCAGAGAATTTAGAAATACATAATAAAATCAAGGGGATTCAGCATAGCTTTGTGAAGGGGAAGTCAAGTCTGACAAATTTTTTTGATTAGATTACTTACAGTGTGGAAACAGGCCCTTCGGCCCAACAAGTCCACACCGACCTGCCGAAGCGCAACCCACCCATACCCCTACATTTACACCTTACCTAACACTACGGGCAATTTAGCATGGCCAATTCACCTGACCCGCACATCTTTGGACTGTGGGAGGAAACCGGAGCACCCGGAGGAAACCCACGCAGACAAGGGGAGAATGTGCAAACTCTACACAGTCAGTCGCCTGAGGCGGGAATTGAACCCGGGTCTATGGCGCTGTGAGGCAGTAGTGCTAACCACTGTGCCACCCGAATGTATTGGAATTCTACAAGGAAGTAACAAGTAGGATAGATAAAGGAGAATAAATAGACATAAATAATTATTAAGATAAGAGACCATGATGTTGACGGTTATACATTAGCATAGATGGAAGATTGGCTAACTAATAGAAGACAGTGAGTTAGGACAGGGATCATTTTCAGAATGGCAATCTTTAACTGATGGAGTATGACAGAGATCATTGCTGGGGGTTATGATTATTTTCAATATGTATCAATGATGAGAGACGAAATGTTCTATCACAAAGATTATGGATGAAACAAGAATAGATGGGAAGGCAAGTGGCGAGGATGACATAAAGATTCTAAAGAGGGATATGGAGAGGTTACATGTGTTCAAAAAAATTTGAAGATATAACATAATGTGGAAAAATGTGAGAATACACACCTTGGCAGGAAGAATGGTGGAGCAGAATATTATTTAAATGGAAAAAGAAAGCAGGCAGCTAGAGTTAAAATGATATGTGGACACTCATGCATAAATTATAAAATGTTAGCTTCCAAGTGCAGCAAGTAATAGAGAAGGCAATGCTTGTTGAGAGTTTTTCAAAGGGAATGAAGTGTAAAAATAAGAAAGTTTTTCTAAAACTACACAAGGTACTAATGAGCCCATACCCTAGAATGCCATGAATAGTTTTGCTCCCCTTAGCTAATGAAAGATATATAGGCATTGGAGGCAATCCAGAGAAGATTAACTTGGTTGTTCCTGGTACGGAAGGATGTTCTTATGAGGAGAGGTTGAGTAGGCTCGGCCTGGACTCACTAGAGTTTCAAAGAATGAGAGATGACCTTACTGAAACATACAGCACTCTTAGGAAGTTTGGCAGGGTAGATAAGGAGAGTTTGTTTTTGTATGGGAGAGTCTAGAACCAGAGGCATAATCTCAAAGTGAGGGATTCCCCAGTTTAGGAGGATATGAGGAAGAATTTCTTCTTTCAGAAAGTTGTAAATCTCTGGAGTTTTTTACCTCCGAGTGCTGGCAAGGCTGGGTCATTAAATATATTCACGGATGAGAGAGACAGAATTTTAATCAGTAAGGGAAAAGGCAGGAAAGTAGAATTGGGGATTATCAGATCAGCCATGATCTTATTGAATAGTGGGGTGGATTCAGTGGGCCAAATGGCCTACTTCTGTTCGTATGGCTTTATGAACTTCTCTCAGATTCTTCATTTATATTCTTCACCATCCTCCAAAGAAACAGAGTGAAGGGCACTCGTAATGTGCCCAGTTTCTAATTTTGAAAGCAGCAAATAAAGATCGTGCATAAGAAAACAAAAATCCTGTAATCAGAAATCTAGCCATAACATTCAATCCTCACAGTATACCTAAACTTTGGCTGTCTATTTTACACAAGCAAGCTGATTATATAGGACATTCCCACCAGGAAAATAATAGTGGAAATTATTGTTCCATGATATGATTTTCATATTAAAATACAACTCTTTATTCAAGAATATCCCTGAATGGTCTAGTAATTGAAGCAAGTGCCCTGCAATTTCAACAAAGGCTGGAGACAGAAACAAATATGGCTGCAAAAACTCTATAGGTCTGACAGCATCGATGGAAAGAAAGCAGAGTTAATTTTTTGAGTCCAGTGACGCTTCTTCAGAATGGAGGCTGGAACATATGGATCTGTATCCAATTCCTCAACCTTCACTTGATTATTCGGAGCCAATTTGAGTGATCCTATCACTTTAATAATCTATCCTCATAAACACATCAATACCAAATTACAGCATCTGTGAACAAAATTTTATTTTGGTTAAGTCAAGTAATCAAGCTCAAAATGGCTAAGAGATTACCATAAATGTTGAATGGTATATTGTTCTGAAACAGATCTATCTACAGTCTTATTGATTTTGTATTTGTCCATTATTATTTTACTTTGATCCAGTATTATTCTATTATACTTTACTTTAGATTAAATTTAGATTCCCTAATTCAATTATTACAGAGACCTATTTTATTTTAATACATTTTCAAATCATTCAAAGATTAATGCTATCATCTGAAATTCTAATCAACAATATAATTAGTAAGTTTACATCTGATATGTCAGAGAGATTTCAATCTAATCTGACATTTATTGTGTCACAAAACATCTAGAAGACAATACTATTTAAAGTCCTAAATCTTAATTTTACAAAGTAAAGTTAAACCAGAGATCTAAATCATGATTCTGTTATCTCTTCCCCGTTCACTCTGAATGAGCTCAGTTATTGTTGATTTTCAATGTCCTATTTATACTCCACCAAACAGTGCAAGCCTGAGAACATTTCAAACAATACATTGATTATCCAAGTTTTAAGCAGCTGCTTACATACACACGAAAAGCCAGACATGGATACAGCAAAATGTAGAACAACTTGCATTACTCACAATATATTTTCATTCTATATATTATGGATTATTCACTTTGTAAAATAAGACACAAGAGAAAATGCATTGTATTTTATATGGTTTTATAACATTTTAAGTATCACTTTCCTTTAGAGGAAGATAGTTCAGTGCTGGAGCGATGTTTTGCTAACAGAAAGGTTTGAGTACTTTATAATTGCGTGCTGGTATTAGCTATTGTTAATAGGAACTCAGTCTTTAAGGAGTGCACATAATCAGTTAGTGATGCTTAGAGGGCATTACTAACTAGTTACACAATAGAAGAAAAAAATAAGTCAAAGCAATTCCAAAATGTTTAGGAAATAATAGCATCTGGAGCATAAATCTTATTGATGGCAGATAAAATAGCCACCACGAGTCCTGAGCGCATTAGCTGCCTTGTTATTATCGCAGAGTTTTTCATCATTCTGAGGGCAGCCCCTGTGTTTGATTTCTTTGAAGAGAGCAGCAGGTAGCTTTGGCAGCCAGGGTCAGTGCACTGACCGTCCTTGAGCTCCATTGTACAGGCTGCTCGCAGCATGTTGGCTGCAGATGTGAAAGGTCACTCTCCAGCAGAGACTCCATACCTGAGCTTTTGTTACCAGTGCCAGGGAAGTCTGCAATCTGAATTTTCCTTCGCAGGCTGCTTATTGCCGCTTCATCCAGAAATACTTAACTGTTGACATTCCACTCCAAAAATAACATTTTGTTTAACATCTGAAAGGACATGCTTGACTATTAATTCTACTTTTGTTGTTATAAACAAACTGGTTATCAAAAACAGGAGCAACCTGTGTGCCCTATTTTTACAACATAAACATTCGTATCCTTAGAAATTTCTCTGCCAGATATTACCTAACATTTTAATATTTCTCACAGATTATATTAATGCAAATATTTACTAAGTTCTTTGCCATCGTTTTTCAAGATGGATGCCAGGGTGAAATTGTTTCTTATCCTGTGCACACTTTATTTTTAAAGTCATTAGTGCTCTTTATTCTTTTTTTCTTGAATTCTTCAAAGGGAAAATAAGATTGTTTAATTTCTTTAGCTTAATTAAATACACAAAGTGTTGTAATGCTGTGAGCAATTTGCAACCTGACATTTATTTTGTGATTCAAATTATATTCCAGGACTAAACCTTTACAGTTCAAGAGCCTATTGAAGTAAAGTGTAAATTTTATTTTGAAATTAATAGCAGCTCTTTCTTAGTGGCCTAATCAGAGGTTGCTGACTGATTGCAATGAACAGCATGAGACTCACATGAAGTGAACTCTCAGCGTGAGGAAGAGGAGAGGTTGTACGGAGGTTACAGGTACTTTTCATACTGCCAGGCGGGAAAGCTCCAACATCCTGCTGCTAGAAATTTGTCTGCGCTGCAGCCATCAAATTTTTCTCAAAGGCCAGACACTGAAGCCTGTGACTGAGGGAGATTTGTTGATATGATAACTTGATTAGTCCTGGACAGATGACACAGTGGCAGAAAGTAAGATCAAAGGAATCTGTGCTCTTAGCCCTTAACCTCTCCTCAGGAGATGACAAATTATATCTGTTAAATTTATCAGCCCCCTGGTATCAAACAAATAAGTTGTCTGTTAAAATATATGCCAATCATAGGACTGCAAACATGGTTGTTTAAAAATCCTTTATAGTTAGAATAAACAACTCATCTGAACTTCCAGAATAATAATTTGTAAAATAAATGATTTACTTTAGGAATCTTCTCTGACTTAAGATATTAGAGATTTATTTTCTTGAGAAGTCTGTTCTTCTTATTTTGAACAGAGTAAGGCTATTTTGGAAATTTCCACAAGTGAATGTAACAAATTGTTGATGCACTACCACAGGAGAATATATAACTTCAGTTTAATTCAATGCCAGGCAAAGGTTACATTCTTCTTTGCTAGATTGAAGAACAATTTCCCTTATAAAATTTGATTTTATTGTCCTCATCCTGATTAATTTCACACTGAAACAGGAAAAACATGACTTAAATTCCGTAACGTTAGGTATATCTTCTTGTTTTGGTTTGCCAGATCTTTTTTCCACTCTTTAGGTTTTCCTTTCCTGTTTGGAATCTCTTCCATTTATGGTTTTAAATAGTTTAACAGCACGTATACTGCACTCAAATGGCTATTTTCATGTACGTATCCAGGCAATAAAAACTACCATTAGTTATCAATTGGGGTTGATGTCAGTACAACATTAATAACTTACATTTATATGTCATCTTCAATGGAATAAAAACATGTTAAGGTTCTTCACAGAAGTATTATTGAACAAAACTTGGCATTGATTTCATAATGAAAGATTAGAACTAGTAGTCAACACGTATCCAAAGGAGTAGGTGTTCAGGAACAAGTAGTAAAAAAGGAGAGTTAAGGGGAGAGAGGGAGACTGATTTAGGGAGCGCACTCCAGAGCTTCATGAAATATTACCTTCTGTGTTCCTTCTAGTTGTGGTCACTCATTTTCGCTTTCAGACCATTTCACAGAGAAAGTTCATTTATAGGTTATGAAGAAACAGGGTGGAATTCATAAAACTCACTTTGACTAGAATCACACTTAATTTTGATTGATGCAAACTACACCTGACAAAGGGGCAATAACTTGTGATTTCAATAAAACTCTTGGACTATAAGCTGGCGTCATTTGACTTCTGACTTTGTCAAGCCCCGTCCAACACCAGCACCTCCACATCATTGATTGATACAAATAGCAGCTTTAATATCAGTTGAGATGGAAACTGCAGTCTATTTGCATGAAAACAAATGCAGAGGAGGAAAAATGCTACAAAATCCACACATACTTCAATGAAAAGCATTCCAGACGTAAAGATGTACCTCTGGAATGATGTTTTTAATCTGTAAAATGAAATGAGCATCAGAACCCCAATTTCACAATGCCCAAGGTGATCTTTTGTGTGACAGTTTTCGGAGACAGATTGAAAAAAGAATGATAAAATATTCCTCCAGTATCAGAATCTACACATTGTTTTCATATTATTTAATTGGAAAGTTTAAGAACTGACATGTCAAATATTAAAGTTGATAATCATGATCCAGCATTTCTAGTCAGAACTGATCCCTGTAAGGAATGTACATAAGAAGGTTACAAACATACAGCTAGTACAAGGAAAAGAAGCACCACCATTCTATACTTTTCGTTGGAGTAGAGATATCTCCATTAATGATGGGAATTTTTTCTAGCAGAGGTTCCAGTTGTGTGACGGTTCACTTTATTTTATCTACCAGCCATAATTGTTTCATTTGTATGCTTTATTGCTATAGCCATGGTTTTCTTTGCTGGATAGACATGCTAGTGAAATGAAGAGTGTAACTGGACATTTGGGTCTTTCCAAAGACAATGCCACCATCTACTACAGGTGTAACCTATTCCTGCTAAACACTACTCATCGCTGACACTCGAATCTGATATCCACTTGTTTCTTTCACTCCCGTTAGTATTGCTTACCTCTTCCTGCTGCCTGAATTCCTCTTGTCAAAAGTTGAACTAGCTCATTTAATGTGAGTGAGCAATGCTCCATACAAGCAATATGTTTACAAGAATTAAAAATTTTCAGACACTCCTCAAAATAGTGAACTAGAGATTTAGGACAAGATGTTCTTTGGAGGGCCGGTAAAGACTCAATGGGCCAAATGACCTCTTTCTGCACTGTAGTGATTCTGTAATCTAACAAACAAATGTTCTCTAATCTTAATATTCAACATTAAATTGAGCCTTGAAGTACTTTCACTCACTCGTCACAGAGCTGTTGATATAGTCTCTGATGACTAAGAAACAAAGTCAGCCACAATTACCATTCAAAATCCCTTGAATATTCATAGAATGAGTGACATTAAAATAAAATCTCTCATAATTATCATTATCACTCACAGGTTGTCATGAATCTTGGGTGTTTGTCCACATAAAACCAATCTGCCATTTACAATAAACTTCAAAAATATCTATCAACCTGTTTATACATGGTCAAATGTTAAATTGATCAAATTGAAACGAATGAATTCCAAGTGATAAGCTAGTATGATATATCCCTTCACAATATGTTGAGGTGGCCCTTTTACTGGCTATTCTAGATATTTATATAGATCACAGAAACAGTGAGCTCAAATTATTATCCCTATTCTCATGATCTGTAAAAAAGAACCCAATATCCATTTTCACATATTTCATTTTTGTCACACGGTCATCCCTTGTTTAATATCATCTTTAGTAATTTCAGACCCTCATCTACCAAAGTTGAAATTTGGTCATTCATGTTCACATACAGAAAAAATGTTGGGACTATACAGCGGAACCTTGATTATCCGGCATTCGGTTATCCGAATTTTGGATTATCTGGACAAGATCGCAAGATCCCAATGCTTAGCTAAACTATGTTATCTGGCATTCAATTATTTGCACATTTGATTATCCAAACAAAATAACCCCACCCCACGTCGTTCAGATAATCGAGGTTCTTCTGTATTCAGGAGCAAAAACAGAAATTACTGCAAAAATTCAGCAGGTCAGGCAGCAACAGAAAGCAGAGTTAACACTTTGGGTCCAGTGATCCTTCTTCAGAACACTATTTTCAAGGGCTTAATCTCTGTTTTTACCTTCAAACATACATCAATTGACATGATTTCCTCTGTTGAAAAATGTGGTGCTGGAAAAACACAGCAGGCCAGGCAGCATCAGAGGAGCAGGAGAATCAAGGTTTCGGGCATAGCCCCTTCTTCAGGAATGAGGCTGGTGTGCCAAGCAGGCTGAGATGAAAGGTAGGGGGCTGGGAATTTGGGGGAGGGCGGCTGTGAATACGATAGGTGGAAGGAGGTGAGGGTGAGGGTGATAGGCCGGAGATGGGGTGGGGGCGGAGAGGTCAGGAAGAAGATTGCAGGGCAAGAGAGCGGTGCTGAATCTGAGGGTTGAGACTGAGATATGATGGGGGGAGGGGAAATGAGGAAGCTGGAGAAATCTACATTCATCCCTTGTGGTTAGAGGGTTCCTAGGTGGAAGATGAGGCGCTCTTCCTCCAGGCATCGTGTGGCCAGGGTTTGGCGATGGAGGAGGCCAAGGACCTGCATGTCATTGGTGGAGTGGGAGGGGGAGCTAAAGTGTTCAGCCAAGGGGCGGTTGGGTTGGTTGGTGCGGGTGTCCCAGAGGTGTTCCCTGAAACGTTCCGCAAGTAGGCGGCCTGTCTCCCCAATGTATAGGAGGCCACATCGGGTGCAGCGGACACAGTAAATGATGTGTATGGAGGTGGAGGTAAATTTGTGACGGATATAGAAGGATCCATTGGGGCCTTGGAGGGAGGTGTGGGCACAAGTTTTGCACTTCTTGCGGTTGCAGGGGAAGGTGCCGGGAGTGGAGGTTGGGTTGGTGGGTGGTGTGGACCTGACGAGGGAGTCACGGAGGGAGTAGTCTCTCCTGAATGCTGATAGGGGTTGAGAGGGAAATATATCCCTGGTGGTGGGGTCTGCCTGGAGGTGGCGGAAATGACGGAGGATGATATGATGTATCCGGAGGTTGGTGGGGTGGAAGGTGAGGACCAGTGGGGTTCTGTCCTGGTGGCGATTAGAGGGGCGGGGTTCAAGGGCGGAGGTGCGGGAAGTGGAGGAGATGCGGTGGAGAGCATCGTTGACCACATCGGAGGGGAAATTGCAATCTTTGAAGAAGGAGGCCATTTGAGTTGTTCGGTAGTGGAATTGGTTCTCTTGGGAGCAGATGCGGCAGAGGCGGAGGAATTAGGAATATGGAATAGCGTTTTTACAGGGGGTACGGTGGGAGGAGGTGTAATCTAGGTAGCTGTGGGAGTCGGTCGGTTTGTAGTAAATGTCTGTGTTGAGTCGGTCGCCCGAGATAGAAATGGAGAGGTCTCGGAAGGGGAGGGAGGGGTCTGAGATGGTCCAGGTAAATTTGAGATCGGGGTGGAAGGTGTTAGTAAAGTGGATGAACTGTTCAACCTCCTCTTGGGAGCATGAGGTAACGCCGATACAGTCATCGATGTAACGGAGGAAAAGGTGGGGGGTGGTGCCAGTGTAGCTGCGGAAGATGGACTGTTCCACATATCCGACGAAGATTTCCTCTTTCTCAACTTTTCCAGGCTGTGATAGAGATGTGCAGCATTTCAGAAAGAGACATCTTCTTGCCTTTCGTTGTGTCATGACTATAGGTCAGAACCCCAAAACACTATGATTATTTTTCACCTATATTTCTATGGTGGAGGACTGTAACAGAAAATCCATGTCTGTAAATTCTGTGGCTGTCTGGCAAAGACCTGTGTGAAGCTCATGGAATTTTGCAGTTATACATTCTAAAGGGAACTTCAAACAGAGAACGATATTTTCGAATCAATCTATTCAGAGATGTAATTGCACACTTCTGGAACAAGTGAGATATAAACCTTGGGCCTCCTGGCCCAGAGGTGAACACTACCACTACACCACAAGAAATCACACAGGTAAATTCATTTGTCAGACAGCCATGCCATAAAGAGGTCTCAGGGCAGTTTACAGTCATTGCTAAACCAGATCAACTTGCTGGGGGTCAGCCATCTCAGATAGACAAATCGGAATTTGTATGAGAAATAGCTACAGGCATTGGAAAATTGGCCAGTGGGAAAATCAGGTTTGATCAACAAAGATCTGAATCCTTCCTTGTGGGGCCTATACAGTGCCTAGTTAACACCACAAAGAAAAAGCTTTCAATAAAACCTATCTCGAATGGTCTCTTCTGCTTTTAAGCCTCTTCCAACTGACAAGACTTCATCAATCAGGTTTATTTTAACAAATACTTTAGACCCAAGTAATACTGCTCAGAAAACTAAGCCCAAGCATCTTTCCAAATACCCGGAGTCAGTTAATTAACTGTGAATCCGATTTAGTCTGCAATAATTTTGCATTTACTTTAAATATGTGTGGTCACATCAAATTGATAGAAATGCAGAGAAAAATGGAACTAAATTCTGCACATTCACAATATTTATTAGGAATCAAAGTATAATCTATCATTATAATGGAAGATCTTTAAAAAGTAATAAACTTGTGCACAGGATATATCTTATGCTTTGTAACACTGTTCAATAGTATGTATTCACTAAAAGAGTACTATATGTTGTTACAGAATCACAGAGGTTTATGGTACTGAAGGAAGCCATTCGGTTTTGGGTGTCTGCTTTGGTTCTCCAAAGACCATTGTGTGTAATGCCATTCTCCTGCTTTCCCCAGTACCCTTGCACATTGATTCCATTCAAATAATCATCCAATGTCCTCTTGGCATCTCAATTCAAATTAGGGGCAGAGAATTCCAACCTGTATCATTCATTGTGTGAAAAAGTTTTTTCACTTCTTCTGTAAATTGCTTTAAATTTGTGCCCTCTCGTTCGTGATCTTATTATAACTGGGAGCAGTTTCTCCTTATCTACTCTCCACATAATAATTGAATGCCAGATAACACAGTTTAGCCAAGCATTGCGATCTTGTCCAGATAATCCAAAATTCAGATAATTGAATGCCGGATAATCGAGATTCCGCTGTATAGTCCCAACTTTTTTCTGTATGTGAACATGAATGAGCAAATCTCAACTTTGGTAGATGAGGATCTGAAATTACTAAAGATGATATTAAACAAGGGATGACCTTGTAACAAAAATGATATATGTGAAAATGGATAATTTCTTAATTTATTTAAAGTATTTATTGGATTCTTTTTTACAGATCATGAGAATAGGGATAATAATTTGAGCTCACGGTTTCTGTGGTCTATATAAATATCTAGAATAGCCATTAAAGGGGCCACCTCAACATATTGTGAAGGGATATATCATACCAGCTTATCACTTGGAATTCATTCATTTCAATTTGATCAATTTAACATTTGATCATGAATAAACAGGTTGATAGATATTTTTGAAGTTTATTGTAAATGGCAGATTGGTTTTATGTGAACAAACACCCAAGATTCATGACAACCTGTGAGTGATAATGATAATTATGAGAGATTTTATTTTAATGTCATTCATTCTATGAATATTCAAGGGATTTTGAATGGTAATTGTGGCTGACTTTGTTCTCTTAGTCTTCAGAGACAATATCAACAGCTCTGTGGTGAGTGAGTGAAAGAACTTCAAGGCATAGTTTTAAAAACTTCATTCAAATCTTCTCTCAACATTCTTTTCTCCAAAGAGAATAGTCCCAAACTCTCCAATCTACCTTCATAATTTAAGTTTCGAAACTCTGGAACCATTCTTGCAAATCTCTTCTAATTCTGTTCTAATTGTTGTGAAAATAGATGATCACATTCACTTTTGTCATTCGAGTTTATATCTAAGACCTTCCAACACTAAGGACTGGTTTGAAAAGGACATTACAGACATAAAATGGCTGCAAGAGGCACTTGACAATTCCAAGCAATCCCCAAGGAACATATGAAACCTGATGCATCAGAATCAACATTTTAATGAAGTAGTACTAAAACTCAGTGAGGCAATAATAAATTTGCAACTCTTGTTTTTATCATGCTTGTACAACTTCACGTGTTGGAGCTGCAAGGTTATTGGTGATGTGTTCAATTTGATAAAGGACTTGACTTCAAATAATATTTTAGTAGCTTGCTTTGAACAACAACAGAGAGCATAAGAAATATGGATTGGTAACAACAAAAATACTGAAAGCTCTTTGCTTCCTCTCTCTTAATCTCAGAAATCTAAAAGTCAACTTGGAAAAGTTATCTTTTGCTGAGAAATCAAGGTTATTTGTAAACTTCACCACTCCTAACGAAACTGGACAACATTCAAATTGCTGGGATTGAGGTTTTACACTTGCAACTAAATGATTCTAAAGATTTAAATTTCAACTGCCTGTATCTTTCTGTTTATATAGAGACCCTTCTCCTTCCACATTTCTTTTTAAGCTTATTGTCAGCATTGTACTTTTGTTAAACATTGCATTTTATTATTTTTCTTCAGTTTAGTAAGTAATACCACTTCACTCTATTTCACACAATAAAGCCTTAGAATTGGCGCTCCATTATTTTTGATCTCATTAGCTAAATTTAATTGAGTGCGATAGTTACATGCTAAAAAGTAAATAAAGATTCCAGTTGTCCGATTAAGGAGGAGTTTTATAAATAGAGGAGCTGATCACACCTCTTTATTTGGTTGTAACACTGTAGCAATTATATTAAGCCAAATGTGATATCGAAATTATCAAAGAAGTTTCAAAGATAAATGCATATCAAAAGTTGTGAACAGCAGTTACTTAGGCAAGTCTTACTTACAGTTTTTCTTTACTGTTCTGGCATTATTTGTTAGACAGACAACTTTGAAATGTATGTAAGTGTGTATTTGGTAATGTTGTCATGAGTTAATTAGGTAATTAGCAATTAATATATTTTATTCAAATTTCTCAAGAAAATATTTAACAAGTGGAAAATGCTGTGCATACTGTACTGTACATTTTATATCATAGCCATCCACTGCATAAATGAATGTGAAATTGTTAGGTGGCAAGTTTATAAAATAACAAAGTAGAACAACAACATAAAAATAATGAGTGGTTAATTAAGTGGCCTTACACCAATTTTCTTATCTTCCCAGTCAAAGTTACATGGAAAAATCTCCATGCTATGCAACTAGAATGGAATTTATCAGAAATATCTACTGGCTGATTTTTAAATATACATGCAGATGAAGTTTGTTACGAACACACAAACATATACCTACATACACTTACCATATGGAGCACGGTAATTCAGACAATTGAGTTCACATTCTGTGTTACTAAACAACAGGGAGTTTTGAGTTCAGTAATGCTGAGAAACAGAACGAAAACACCCTTCAAAATGAGGTTTTGAAAAGGTTCAAAAGGCAGAAAACAAAGGCGTTCCTCTGTGTGTTTGAAGATACTTTCAGTTTATTGTTGCCTTAAACTTTCCAAGGCCTCTGTGTAAAGAGAGGGGCTGCTAACGTTGCAAGTGGGAGTTTTAATGGTCTCTGTGGAACAATGTGGGCACATTCTGAGCAACCTCATTACCGAATCATCTGAAATGGATGAGGAACATTCCCACTGATTATCATAAATAGCATAAAAAGGTCTTTCATTGCAAAAGCAGGTTCCATCTGCCCTTCATGTGTCCTCACCTTAACTTTAAATAGTGAGCCACGCCCCCATGACAAAGGAGGAATTTTCTGTATCTGAACTCTATGCATGTACTCTTGAAAGTTATTCACTACAATATAAACATGGTTACTGGTAAACTGAATGTTTATTCATTGGCCAACCCTCTTCTTTCATGAGAGTCTTTATCAATTGTACATGCTTTGCCGTTTTTCTTTCCCATTTTCTATGCTCCCAGAGTAGTCTGATAGCAGTCTGAACTTTGCAAGTAGGCGTTCCATATCAATTGGTTCCTCAATGCTTTTCCACGCATTACTTTATGTGTAGAATATTTTAGATTAGAACACTGGAGTTGACAGTGATTGAGATGCATCTTAAAAGATTTCCAATGTTTTAGCCTACAGTGCAACTTTTGAAAAGTTCCCAAACACAACAGACTAGAAATTGAACCCCACTGATCAAAACAAGTGCATGAGGGGTAAATATGGTGGGCAATGTGATTGAACTCTTCTTGTGCCAGAAATGTATCATAATGGTCGGATTGTTCAGGAAAGTTCTAGAGTGGATGTTGTATATTGGTGTAAATGTGTTTGTGCTTCGATTGCACTATTGCAGCGACAAATCAAAAGCTGGACCAGTTTGAAGCCCTTTTGAGCAACTAGACGACAAACGACAACAGCAAGAACCAAGAAGTATTAATGGGATCATTGAAGGCTGCCCACCAAAAGATGGGTTTAAATATTTTGTGCAACTAGGAGAAGGCAGAGTGCATGCTCCTCACCCCTTCTGTTTGCTTCCTACTGCGTCTGTCCTGAGACCCTTAGCTGGCATTTGATCTAGGTTGTCTTGCATCACTATCCTATGGCTGCCTCTGAAAGTTGCAATGGTGCAAGCAGCTCCCAGTTCCAATTCTGAATGGCCAGAGAACTTATTTGTCAAAGTCTTGTCACTGGCCTCATTCAGCATACATAACACATCCCAATGTGAGCATGATTTAATTTCTAGGCAAACATCTCTTAATATTGAGTTATATTATTGGGCAAGTCTTCAAAGTTTTTTTTAGTGCCTGAACATACCAAAGATCAATATATTTGTGTATTTTCCTGAAACGTTCTAGCAAAACTTAAACGTTACAATAATACTGTATTTTTAGCTATAATAATGATCTGGGAGTAATCACCAATGTTTACGTATTTAAAGTAATAACCAAGCTACTGGAAAGGAATAGAATGGTAAGGAAAATGATGCAGTGATTCAACTGGTGCTATAATAAATTGTGAATCAATGATGCTGACGCAGTGAAATAAACAGTTTTAGTCTGAAATAAACCAACTTAACAATCTTCTTCATTTGGTTTTAGTTTTAGTTATTAGCATTTGTAGAAAAAAAACGTACGTCATTGCAGTTCAGTATTCCACTCAGTTTAGAAATTCAGTGAAAACTGCTCAAAACAAGTCCATTAGTATAACCAAACACGTTGTTCTAAAAGTCACAAAGGATTAAACATCATTATATGAGACTCTTGCCCAGGTGTTTAATTATAGAATGGAATAGAGGTCAGTATTACAGACAAAAACAGCATATGTCACCTTAAGTTATATATTTTGTTCCTAGTTACACTCAAAAATCAGTTCTATGCTGTGGGCTACGAATAAGAAATAAAATTCATTGGTGTTAAACATACGCATTCACATGCACACAAACAGAACAAAGGTTCAGTTTTGGGGGAAGGTGCAATTAAAAATAATTACAATTCTTGATTAAGGAAATAATATGTGTTGAATTTGTTTTAAAATTTCCAATGGGGATTTTAGCTGTACTTGTTTAATTATTCACCTGGATGTGATTGCACTGACCAGATTTCTATGTTTAAAATTCTCAATATAACTGTTTTCTTCCCAGGCTTATCACTTTTGTAGAACTGAGCACACCATTTCCAAAGACAGAGCATCTTTTTCTTGATATTTCTAGATGCTTTTCATACCAAAACCATGAGTTCCAAATCATGGCTATTCACAGTAAAGTTTCCGATATGAATACGGGCTGTAGGCTCACCATGTGGACAATCCATTCCCAACAAACTCCTCAGGTCAGGCTAAAACTCAGACCCTCTCCACTGTGGTGACAATGTTAAAAAAGTCAGAATCCTAAGTCCTGCCTCCAAATCCATAACTTTCCTTTCTCAGCAGAGTGGGGTCAGGGATCCTTTCAGGGTCAGGTGCCCTTTGGAAATGTAAACATTGTGTATAAATGGAACATAAAGCCAGCAGAATTGTCCAACTCAACAATACTTGTCTAGAAATGGTTAGAAATGAAGTGTCAGTAAGTGTCAATTTGTCACAGGGTGCCATAAAGTGTCAAGGCATTTTTAAAATGTAATTGCTTTTCTCAATGGAGTGTACTATTTGATATATAAAATAAGTAATAAAACTATGTTTTGTCTCCCCCATGTGTGTGGATATTCAATAAATTGGCATGGAAGGTAAAGGTGAAAATCTGGTGTGTGAATGTAAGTGCTAAGCTGTCATACATGTATATGGAGCCACAGAGATTGTTAGAGGAACATAGGCAAAAGGCAAACTGACACAGGGTGGCAAAAGGGCATTAAGCTTCAAGGAAAATGGTAGATTGGCATGAGGTTATAAGGGGCTATGGGAATGGGTAGAGGGGCATAGAATGATTTGGATGCAGCATGGGGAGTGGGCAAGGTTAAGAGGGAATGAGTAGGTGGGATGGCTTATGCCTTCATCTTGATCGTTAAAATAGGGCAGGGAGAGATCCAAGATGGCGGCGACTCAGCAAGTCTGAGTTTACAGAGCTCTTCCCAAAACCTGGGTAAAGTGAGTTACTCACCCCCACCACACTTACCAAACCACCCAAAAAATTTTTCTAACCTTAATTAGCTGCTTACTATTATATTTAAGCAGTTTAATATTAAGTGGATAATGAGTAAACCAAAGGGATCCCGCAGCTCTCAGAAAACAAAGACCCCTCCCCCACCCTCCTCTCCTCCTCTGGCTGCAGCTGATGTAAAAACAGGCCTTGAAGAGATGATTGCCAGGCTGGAATCGACACTCATCAATTTCATCGCAGAATCCAGACAGAGATGGAATGCATTCGAAGAAAAGCTACAAAAGTACAGCCAGGCTCTCGAGGAATTACAGGGCCGAGTGAAGGGGGCGGAGCTAAAGGCCACGACCTCCGAGGCTGCAGCACAAACAGCTGCAGAACAGGTGAGAGCTCTGGAGCAGAGAGTCCGGGCCTTTGAAATCTACATGGATGACCTGGATAATAGAAATCGGAGAAAGAATATCCGTCTTCTGGGCCTCCCTGAACAAGAAGAGAAGGGACAGTTAGCAGTATTTCTGGAGCGATGGCTGCCCCAGCTTTTAAACCTGGGGGCTGAAACTGACCGGGTAAGGGTGGAGTGGGCCTACCGGGTCGCAGTACGCGGATCTGGCCCAAATCAGCGCCCACGCCCGGTCCTGTTCCGGCTGCAGAGTTATAGGGAGAGGCAGATGCTCCTGGATGCCTCCAGAAAGCTTGGAAAGGATCCTAAAGCTATGATTCATGAAGGATCCAAGATTATGTTATTTCAGGACTTCTCCCCGGCTTTGGCACGAAGGAGGAAGGCGTTTGATGAGGTGAAGAAATGTCTAAGGAACTTAAATATTCAATACACCTTACGCTACCCAGCGACGTTATGCTTTAACCACGAAGGATCCGAGTATAATTTTAGATCACCAGAAGAGGCTAAGGAACTTTTAGACTCGTTTAAATAAATCATAAGAGACAATTTATGTTGGCTTGCCTCTTCCACACTCCGTGGGGAGAAGTGGATACTTTACTCTACTTTACTTTTGCTTCTGGGAGCAGGGTTGTCTTCCCTTGCTATTTTATGTTATTATACTTAACTGTAATTTGTTGGAGTTGTAATTTTATAGTTATGTGTGTTTGTACGTGGCATTGATGCTATCAGATATACTCAGGTATGGGTGGGGAGGGGTGGGGGTGGGGCGCTCACTGTTAACTCTAGCTCAGTATTATATCTAAATCCTATTAAGGAGCACCCGGGTCAAGGGTGGGACACTGTTTGGGTGAGGATATGGTGGACCTTTAGAAAGGAAGTAAGGCCCCCTGAGAACAAGGGGGAGGATCTCCATTCAAACATGTTTTATTTTTTTTGTTCTTATTGTTTGGAAATAGTTTCCTTTTTATTATACTGTTATGAGTGTATTAGAGAACATTTTCTCTTGTTTGAAGGATGTAAGTGACTCAACTATACACTCTGGATAATTGTGGATTAGATTAGTAGTTAACTGAGTTTCATTGTTTTTCTTTCTTCTTTAGTATCATTCCTTTGAATTTTGATGATTATATATTTAAGATCTATTTTTATATTAATGTTTGTGCTTGAAAGTTCTGTTTATTTTTGTAAATCTGTCAAAATATTAAATTTCTAATAAAAATATCTTTAAAAAAAAATAGGGCAGGAGTCACTAGGCAGGTTTTCTGCATGTACACACACACACACACACACACACTTAAAGCTCGAGTTCACTGAACTGACATTTCCCTACCTATCCAAGAATAAAAATTGGGACAAAAGAGTTTTCATAAGCCATTGTCAGATTTCCACTGTCACTTTGAAAATGATGGAAGGGGGTTATTGTTGGTGATGGCATTCAATCCTCTTTTTGCAGAACAAATTTTTGTTTTAAGCCTTTGTTCCACCAATACCTGTACTGGAGAAGTGTCATGCCCACAGACATTTGAAGATCTCACTTTTTGCTATGCAGACCAATTATTATGTTTTATGTTCAGGTAATTTCCCTTTGGAAAGCTTTTTCAGGATGCATGAGGCAGTTTCAGCCATGTTTTTAAATTCCTGTCGTGCTTGGCTTTTGGTAACTATTTTAAAGTATCCCAGCACATTTTTCACTTTTTTCTCCATCCAACCAAAGTTCAAAGCTATTAACTTCATTGATCAGTTTTAAATAGTAAACATTTGTATTTTACATCATCACACTGTATATGGGTTGACAATTTTGTTTCAGGGTGGAAGAGGGTCAATTAGCTCAGTTAACTGGACAGCTAGTTTGTGACACAGACGAATGCCAAAAGTCAGGGTTAATTCCCACGCCAGCTGTGGGTTACCCACTTTTTCAACCTCTCCCCTTGGTTGAGGCATGGTGACCCTCAGATTAAATCATCCCCAGTCATCACTCTCTGATGAGAGTGCACCCCAATGGCCTAGTAGGACTATGGCAACTTCACCTCTAAATGAAAGAGTGTTGTTTTATTGGACTGTGGAACAACTAGTGGTGAATGAACTAATTTCATATGAGAAGCAGCCATTTTAATGATGTAACTGTAGGCTGACAATACACACTACGTTAGATCCAAAATATCCACCAATTATAAATGAAAATAAGGATGGAAAATAACCCCTCATAATTAATACACTCATTTTTTTCATCATCATTTATACATTCATGAGATTTTGTGTTACTGATAGGGAACATCACTGAGGGGTGATAAACACAAGGCATTCAATTGTTTTTATCAATAACCATGACATACAGTCATGCTGGCTGTTAATTCATAATAAAGAAAAATAGCCTTCTTCACATCAAAAATACTGTTTATTAGTGGTATCTAAAAGTTGTTAGACTCTGTGGAAGGTGTATTCATCAATGTTCAGATTCAGATAGTATCTGACACAATAAACAGAACTTTATCTGAATCCTGAATGTATGTCATTTTCTCAAGAGTTAGCTACCCATTTTGTTGTGGAATTCAGGTTTGTCAAAGTTGTTCCTGCAGTGTAATTGAGGAGCTGCACTTTGGACAACAGAACAGCTTCATGCTCCGATTTCAAGCAGGAAATTATTGCCAGAGAATGAAGTGCTAAATAGAAAACTGCCCAAGAATAGCTATGATTAGTTCATCCAAGACAAACTACAGCAGTCAAGCATGCTTCAAATGTAAATCTTAACCGAGGTTGGGTTTAGTTGTGATTTTTAATGTTGCAGGCAATTAGCTTTTTGTAGAGGAATAGGCCCATCAGTTTAAAGGATTTAAAAATGTGTTTGTTATGGGAATTGAAGGATAAATTATTATTTCTCATTGAAATTTTTCAAGGGATACACTTAATGCTGTGTAAAAACATCAAATGAAAGTTCATTGGCTGTAGAGACATATCAACAAATTCTCAAAAACTTAAATATATAAATTTCCCAGCCAGAATACTTTTTAATCGGGTATAAAGGTTTAAAAATGAAAACAACACTAAGGCTACTTTGGACTGCTTTGCAGATCACTTATGTTCTGTCCACCAATAAAGACCCTGAGCTTCCAGTTGCCTGCCATTTCAACACACCACCCTTGTCCCCTTGCCAACATCTCTGTCTCAGGCTTGCTGCAGTGCTTCGGCGAAGCTCAGCACAAGCTGAAAGAGCAACACTTAATTTTCTGCTGGGAACCCTGCAACTCTCTGGATTAAATACGGAGTTCAATAATTTTAGAGCTTCTTCCATTTCCTTAGAACAACCCCACATTTGTTACCATATGAGTTGTTAACATTACCAACCCATTACAGCATCATCCACTAAAGGTCTCCAATAGCACATATTCATTCTCCCAGACTGATCTTTATCTATTCCTTTGTCTACCCAATTGATTTTCCTCTCTATCTGTGCTCCTTCTCCACCTATCATTTACTTCTACCCCCTCCCCACCCCATCTTCAAAGTACATACCAACCTTTTCCCAACTACAATCAGTTCTGAAGAAAGGTCACTGGACCAAAATGTTAACTTTGCTTTCTCTCCATAGATGCTGCTATACCTGCTAAGTTTTCCCAGCTATTGCTGATTTTCTTTCAGGTTTCCAGCATCCATGATTCTGTTTTTTTTAAAAAAGACATTTATGGCATGCAACTTCTGAAATGAGACTGGGAGAACGTCTGCCTCTAATATGTTTAAATTAGGACCAAAGTTCATCAAACACAGTCAGTTTTGATTTGGATGAACACACATATTGGGTCTGCTTTGTATTTGAGCTGACATTGCAAATGAAGGGATAATTCAGTTACAGAATCAAATTTGCTCTTCCTATTAAAATATCACCTTAGATTTAAATATTTATACATCACTGGGTTAATTGAAATTGAAGTGTAGAAGTGATTTCTTGATGTAACACTGCTAAAAGAAATTGTCTGGTCATAATCACATTACTGATTTATGAGACCTTGTTCTGCAAATTGGCTGTTGCATTTCACACATTATAGCACAGTTAAAAAGCAATCATTGGCTAAAATGTTTTGGGATTTCCTGAGGAAGTGAATAATGCTTTATAAAAGCACAAGGTATTTGTGCTTTATCTGGAATAAAATTACTTTTATTAGCTTCACTGAATAAAACATAGTACGGTTCAACACTACGCAACAGTTGTACTTAAAGAGATGAACCATTTTACTTTTAGATATAAATTGAAGTTGTTGTGAAGATGTCTTAGAGATGAAAAGAATCATAATCTGCTAGTTATTACTTTTTTCATACATCTCAAATGTGGCCTATGTCTTAAAGTCTGTTTGCAGATGGGCAGCACGTGTTCAACCCACATCTCCGTTATTTGAGAAGCAGATAAGCAAGCAGCACAGCGCAAGTATGCAGAGGTCAGTCCACAGTGCAAGAGGAAACTGGAAGGATAACACAGCTGAGGCACGTGTCAGATTGAAATCTAATTACATAGTGAAATTGGAGCATGTGCGGGAGTAGACAGGATTTCCACAGAGATAGTTGCATGTGATGATATTACAGGCACTCTAGGATATGTTGTTACATTTAACTGTAATTGGGAACCTCCAGACAATTGCATACTTGCCTGGGAACAAGTTACAATTTTCATGAAACATTGTAAAACAACCAACATCATTGATAATCGTAGATTGACATTTCGAATCCCACAAGATCATAAGTTACTCGCCTTGAACTTTTTCACCAAGTTTGTCCAAACTGCTTTTCTGAATACATCAAATGGATGTGAAAGATTACATTTTTATCATGGAAAGATGAGCATAGGTGAATTTAGCTGCATTGTTTGACTGTTCATTGACGTTCTTGATTATTTTCTTGATTTAGAAGAATATTGCTCAAATTTTGTTCACTTCTACCACACTCATTTTGTTTGCCTCGTGGTATCCTTGGTTCATTAAATTGGTTGCTGAGTCTTTGTTGTTGTAAAAGTAGTTGGTGTAGTAATAAAAGTTGCTTTTTGAAATGTGGTCTTCGATGTAAAGTTTAGCTTCCCTTGACCAATATGGCACAAATATGGAGTTGAATAAATGAAGGTATTTATCATGACATGTGAAGGATTTCTCTAAGATCTATGAATAGAAGCGTTCTCAAAATGGCTTCTCTGATAAGATTCAATGATCTTTTTACCCTATCAAAGATGGCTGCCACAGCCAAATAATTATTGAATTTTATCAATGATTACTGTAGTGACACAATTCATACGATTTTTTTCTGAATTTGAGTTGTACAGAATTTGACATCACATGGTCAGATTCATAGATAATTCTTTCGTACTTTAATTAATAAAATTGATAAAACTTCTAAATTCCTGTGCAAAACTTTGAATTTATCAGTCAACCATTTAAATATAAAAGAAGACTTCTTTCATTGCTGTGTTACTGTTGAGACTTTGAATTGCAATACCAATTCTTACTCCTGATTTTTCTTTATTTTTCAATCTATTTTCTTTTAATCTGTACCTGAAGAATTATCTTAATTTGCTGTTCTCCATTTTCTCAGTAGGTAAATTGTTCAGGAATTTATTAACTCACTGTTCGAAGTCTTATCTGTGCTGCTCAGCCTAGTTTTTCAGTTGAAAATGAAACCTGGCTGTGCCTTTCCTTAATGATGTTCAAATATTTTGCAGGTGCTCAGCTCTGATTTATACTCGTAGCGGTTAATGGTATTTTATAGCTCTCGCTTATTTTTAAAGGCTGGCTTCCCCTGTTACTGTCTATGAAAGGTCTTTGAAAACTTAGATCATTCAGAGATGTTTCTTTTACAGCAGCTGTGCAGTGCTGTAGCATTTCTGGCTGCAAGCTGGCCTGAACGCTGCCTCAATTAGTTCTTTAAAAAATATTTTTTGAATTCTTCTCTTCTCCAGATGATCTCAGGCCTGCTTCTTGATCTTTTCTACTGGCATAGCTTTCTAGCCATTGCTGCCACAATTTTCTTTCTGGGTGATTCGACGCCACGCTATGAGCTTGGTTTCAAGACAGACTGATGAAGGAGAAGACAAATTCAAGAACTGTCTTCAGGCTTAGATTTTAAAGTAACATTAAACATAGCTTTACATTTTAATAATTAAGCTCAAAGGGTCAAATGACCTTCTCCTGCACCTATTTTCTATACCTTTCTGACATTTTATGGTTACATCAGATAAAGATAAAAACAGAAAATTATGGTAGGAGCTCAGCATCTGTGGAGAGAAAACAAGAGTTAGTGTTTCGCTGGATTCTGGATAATCCAAGATGGAGGAAGGGAAAAACTTCAGGCTGTAACAGCTGCTCCTTTTTTTGAGGTGTTTTAGGTGCTGGAGGTGATTTCCTCGAATTGCAGGAGCAGCAATTACTGTTTCATATGCTGTTGCATTGTTTTGGAACTTTGGGGAAAACAAAAATCAAAACAACAGCAGTTTTAAAAGGGAGAAAAACAGACAAAGGAAGCACATGGTGATGTCATTGCAGGAGAGAGAGAGAGAGAGAGAGAGAGAGACTGCACAGTTACTGCCTTTGATGTTTGAATTAGTGGATCAGTAACCTTTCATCAGAATGTTCTGTTTGTACACAAAAAAGTATTTCTGAAATCTCTTTGGATGTCAATAAAGTTATTAAAGTAACTTGTGGTCCATCTTGGCTTGGAATTTCAGACCAATGAGGCAGCCTGCTAACTTTACACATTCCCTATGGCTAAGTACCTCTGCTCAATCTCAGTCAAAGTTCTTGACAGGAAACAGACCATTCATCATGCTCCATTACTTGCACTTGAATAAGGAGTATTCCCGGCCTTATGTATGATGTATCTGTGGCTACTACAGTGAATATTTACATAACATACTAATACCTACATCTTAGAGGATAATGTAAACAAACAAAAAAGGTAGAAATTACCATAGTTGGCATTCAGTTTCCATTTCTATTTTATTAAATGGAAGCTGATGCCATTTGTAGCCCACAAAACATATACCATTGGTAGATTCTCCTGAGTCACATATCTTGAAATTAATTGAAGTATTCATAAGGCTACAATATCACAGATTATAGATATAGTCTGGGTTCTATGCTTGCTGATGTTATTGTACATTACATAACCAACTGACCAAAGTGATCACCCAGAGAGACTGACTGAAGGGAAGAAGAACAATATCAAGTTTTCTGAAGCTATATAACCATCTCAAAAGGTACATTGCCTGTTGGGCTTGGAAATGTGTGCTAATAGAATACTAATCATTCCTGTATACCAGTATGTAGCTTACTGCTTTGTGAAAAACCAGTGATATCTTAAAAAAACAGTCCAACATACACTTAGATTGAGAGAGCCAAGTTCCATTTATCGTTCATTATTTGTTGTAATATCAAATAAGAAACTTTGTGGATGTTGTGTGGTCTTTTGCATGACAGGTGATATACGGAGTTCAGCAACAACAGCCATTTACCATTTCCCGTGACAGCAAGAACTCAAGTACTGATAATACCTCTGGAAAGCTGCCAGTTTAGCTCAACCTCAGATGAGCAAGTGGAAGTTGAAGAAGAAAATCTTGCTTGATACTTCTGCACCTTTTCAAATTTCATCCATTCTTTTTAATAACATTGTTAGAACAAATTCAAAACATAAGCTAGAATATTGTTATATTTATAGAAAAATGAAACGTGAGCAGAAAAGAAAAAGAAAAAATAAAAGGAAGAAAAACAGGAGAAAATTAGATACAAAGGTTTCCTAAAGTTTGAGTTTTCATATCAGTTTCCACAGAGGAGATCTCATTCAAACTCAGTCATTGTAAGTGGAAGTTAGAATTCATAACAGATGGAAAATATATTATATGGAAACTGATGGATGGAGCAAGAAATTCAACTTCTAACATTTCACCTGTGAATATCATAGATTATCTCCTGACTCTGACAGTCTGCAGCGATAGATACCACATGATCACCATTAACTACAAATGAGCATTGAATCCATTTTACCCTCTTTCCATCAGCCTTCCCATTCCTAACAATTGATATATGTTTCTTTCATTCCACTCAGTTAATTTAAGAGCCTCCTTTCTCTTCAAGTTTGAATCAGATGTGTGTATTTTCAATATTTTCTGTTTCATTTCAAATTTCTAACTTTAGCAGTTTCGGTCTATCCATTTTAGTTGGGCAACAATTTGTTGTTTGTTGTTTTACTTGATCACTTTCCAAACTGTAATCCATAAGGAATAGTGTTGCTATCTGTAGCTTGTGAGGTATATTTTACTACATTTGAGAAATCTATTAACAGTTCTTCTGATTATTTTTAGAGCATTTGTTACACCATGCTCTATATAATTGCACTCTGAGCAATTAAAGTGCACATTATTCTGGATTGTAATTTTGATGGAAGTAACATTGCTCGGGATTTCATTTGGTGGTTAACAAGCTCAACAACAACAGCCCACATTCATATAATGCCTTTAACATAATAAAAGGTCCAAAAGCATTTAAAATTATAAGTACATACAGAGTTTTATTTGATTATTTTATATTCTTATTTATCTATGTGTAAATCACCTTCACAGACAGCCAAAATAAAATTCTGAAGTATATCCATCTGGTTAATTTACATTGGTTTTCTATGTCAGATGTTCCATGCAAATATATTGGATGCATATCATTTTATTATACAGCTAAGCCTTGAGATAACAGAGTCATAGTCATAGAGTCATAGAGATGTACAGCATGGAAACAGACCCTTCGGTCCAACCTGTCCATGTCGACCAGATATCCCAACCCAGTCTAGTCCCACTTGCCAGCACCCGGCCCATATCCCTCCAAACTCTTCTGGAATTTTCAATCACCTGAGTACCACAGTCCTATACTGTGTCTGTTTGGCTCCTTGTAATGAGCTTGGGAAATCCCAGTATTCTACTATTTGTCAGACTCTTTTCATAACCGAGAGCAATAGAGTCATAGAGCCAAAGAGATGTCCAGCATGGAAACAGACCCTTCAATCCAACTCGTCCATGTCAACCTGATATCCTAATCTAATCTAGTCCCATTTGACCCATATCCCTCTAAACTCTTTAGTTCTGGACTCCCCCAACCTGGGGGAAAGACTTTGTCTATTTATCCTATCCATAACCCTTCATGATTTTATAAACCTCTATAAGATCACCCCTCTGCCTCTGACGCTCCAAGGAAAACAGCCCCAGCCTATTCAGCCTCTCCCAATATTTCAAATCCTCCAACCCTGGAATAATTCTGCAAGAGAAATATTTTTTATCCTGGTACTCTGGTGGAATAGTGGTTTTCATTTCTGCATTACACTTGTAGTCTATTTGAAACTGCAGAATAATTTTACTCATACCATGTTCATGCATCAGAAAATCTCACCCTCCATCGCCTGGAGTCAAAAATGGAATTAACATGAAGTGGAGGGAAGTTCAGTTGCTGCAAGGGTACAGTATACTTTTAATGAGATAAAGATAGAGGGAAAAAAAATGAACAATCTCAAATATATAACAACCATGATACCAAATTTACACCAATGTAAGGAAAAGATTAGAATTTTACAGCATGTCTTACAATACAGCTCAACAACAGAAGGAATTACTCACACACTAAGGGTGAATTGTAGATTGTGCAGAGGAGATTACAGTAACTCAAATTGTTTTATGTTTGCACAAACCTACATTTCAAAGAGTAGAAATGAAAAAAATGAAATTTTCCGTGGAAGTAGATTTTATTTCCATTATTTACATAAGTCTTTAAATTTTTTTGTGATATTTTTATATGTTGCTATTAATATTAGTTTAAATCTTGAGTCATTTGGACAGGTTTAATTTCCGGTCATAACATAAAGCAATCAAGTTACGGATTAAGCTTAATAAGACTAATAACATCTTTAGGATTGGCCAATATTTTCTGATAAAGATGTTTTTGAAGTTATTAAAACAGTTGATTGCGTCATAATCAGAGCCATATCTGGAAAATACTGAAAACTGGACTTGGATTTTTTTTTAAAAGACCAAATAAATAATTCTCCTTTCTCCCCTCCACCCCTTAAAATGTATCTTTAGGGGCTTGAAGCAGAAGAAAGAGCTGTTTGCATTACTGCCCCCAATCTGACCCATGCCGATGTGGCAAATTTAAAATAGAAAATGGCACAATTAAACCATTTTAATCACACAATTGTTGTGGGTAGTCATTACAAGAACAACAAACTCTGCACTGGAGTTAGAATTTGTAATGAAGTTTGGAACCTCCACTATTGTAAACTCCAAATATTTTAATTTTTGTTGAGGCAACTATGTACTTCACTTTTGCCAACTCTGTCTTGGTTCACCCTTCATCAAATTTAGGGAGGAACCAACTTTTTCATGTAATTTATAAATAATGGACATTTCAAATGAAAAATAACACAAATAGGTGATTTTCATATGCATGTTTGAAAAGTTAATGGTGCGTTATAACCTTAAAACAACAGTGTGGATATAAAAACTAAGTATAGGCTTAATCCCAGAACGACCATATAAAATATCTGGTTAGTTTTATAGACAATTTTCTTAACCAGAAGCATCGATTATAGTTAATGACATCCATATGATAGATGGTTTCAGACTGGACTTGCATCGTTCATGATTTAATCACTATGCAGTAAACATCATATAAAAATCAGTTGAATACCAGGTTCATAAAACAATGATCAATGTGCTGATTTAAATCTTTAAAATGGTTGATTATTCAAAGTTGTTTAAAGAACCAGAGAAGTTTTAAAAGACTAGTAAACAGAGGGATATTAAACTTTATTAAACACTGCTATTAAAATACCCCTGTCTTTTTATGCCTAGTCTTTGACTTGCAAACCCAGACTGCCAATGTTGGCTGCAGTCTGCCAAATTGAAAAGTCTTGTTTGTAAAAGAGCAGAGATCAAGACAGAGCTATTTGACCCATTAAACCGATTCATTTCGCAAGCTGTGTATAATTCACTCCGTCATGGACTGTGCACAATCCCCTAAAACAGTGATCAGCAAACGTTTTCTCTGTTTCAAAAAAGTGCTTGCATTAAAGTTGCAGAATTGTTGTCTAACCAGTGTCAGAAGGTCAGGGGTGTAGGCTTCCCTTTAGCACTTTATATAGAATGTACAGTACAGCAAAAATCACTCAGACCAGCTAATCCATGCTGATTGCACTTGACACTGCAGTACATATATAAAGGGAATGCTGCATCATTGTTGGTCCCATCGCTTGGATGGACACAAAATTGATTCTCCTTCAAACATCTCATTTGAATGCCATTCCCTAGATGACCTGATCAATATTTACCCTTCAAGTATTTGTCACTAAAACAGATGACCTCTCATTTATTGTATACATTTCTAATAGCTTACTGGGTGTAAGTAATCTGTTATCTTACATCACATTACATCAGTGGCTATACATTAAAAATTAACTCATAGTTTTATGACCAAGTGAAGAGGGGTGAAGTGGCTCCCCTATTTTCAACCTCCCTGACTGGCCACAATAAAGATTTAAGTTCCTTTAGCATGTGCCTATACCTCCCTCCAATTAAAAACAAACTGCTCCACTAAAAAACAAAAACAAACCAATTTTAAGGTTTTCTCAAGTGAAAGAAAAACAATTATCCGCTAACATTGAGAAAAATTAAAAAGTATGATATCAATCATTCATCCATACAGGTATGAAGGTACAAAGGGATAATGTTGGAACAAAATGAAGAGGAAAGAAATGTGTTATTTAAAGTCCTTAGCGCAAATTTAAGAAGTACAGTTTTAATCCGAAACCACAGTTGTTTAACTATGACTTGGATTATTTGAGTAACTCTGAACACTGGGAAGTCAAAGAATACACATCATCAGGAGAGTCTCAGTCCACTCATTTGGCTGGACAGCTGGTTAATGGTGGAAAGCGACATGAACAGCAGGGCGCCAATTCCTCTACAGGCTGAGGTTACAATGAAGGTCTCACTATCTCAGCATTCCCCTTTGCCTGCAGTATGGTGATCCTCAGGTTAAACTTACAACTCGTCAGCTCTCTCTAATGAGAGTGCAGTCCTATGGTCCTCTGGGACTCTGGACTCTATTGGAAAGTCTGAGCAGATTAAAGAACTTAATATTAGTCCAGACACAAAAGTACCACTGAATATTATTTATATTTGATAGTAAGCTATAACAAACATCTGTCAAAACTTTCAATACCAGTATGTCCACAGCCTAGTTTCTTATTTTATGAAAGATAACATGCACTGCTACATCAGGTAAAGAGATCCTGCTAGAGGCAATATCATTGCCAAAAGTGGTAGCCGCTTATAAAAATTGTTCAAGATCTCCACAACAGATTCTTGAAGATCGAATTGAAGATCAGCTAGATAACTGAACATTATAATGTAAAAGGGTTTTCAACAATAAGGAGGCTTACCTTTATCCAAAGGTTGATTCATTTTGTAATTTGTCTCTTCAGATCAGTAACAAAATAGAGGAAAGCTCAGATAGTATCATCAGCCCTTACTTAGCCAAAACATGCAAGTATAAGCCAGCAACTTTTGACCTTCAAGGCAGTAGTTCTTAAAATAACATTTGTAAAAGGACCAAGGCAAGTAAAAGAGTGGCAACAAGAAAAATGAAAGGAAACAAAAGCAAGAAAGACAAAAATGGAGAAAGAAGTCAAATAAACAAACAAATATTTTATTGCACTACCTCCTTTTTATCAAGAAATGGAAGCTGAACATTTAGTTATGGATCAGTCTTTCTGTGGACAATCAGAAAGACCCAGAAAAGATATTTGAAGACAAGCTCAAAGGAAGAATTAACGTTAGAATTAACCTACTCTTACAGAAGTAATACTTACAGCAATTCAAAATATCTAAGATAATTATCATTATATTGATATAATGGCCTGAAAGTAAAGACGAGTTGAATAAATGGCCATATGTCGATCTCAACGTAGAGGTCGAATTATTGGAAAATGTTTGAGCACATTTCTCATAAATTTCTGGGTAAGGAACCACTAATAAGAAGATTACTGTCTACAAACCATTTCAAATGGGTGAGTAATTGAGTTATCCATTTTAGTTTGATTTTCATTTTACGTAACACATATAAATACTCAAATTTAGTATCTATAGGACAAGACCTAAAATATTTGATCAACAATTTATACTAGCCTATAGACATCGTAGTTTATTCCAACTTCTATTTTACTAAGTACAGTGTGACTAACACTTTTCCCAGTTGTATGAGTACAGGCATTGCTCGGTAGTGATGAAGTGACACGAAATTCAACTGCCATACTGGTGATTTTGATATAGGTTTATAAATGGACTTTGTGATACGTTCTCTGAACATTTCAGAGAACACCTCTGGGTCACCCGGACAAACCAACCCAACCACCCTGTGGCTCAACACTTCAACTCCCCCTCCCATTCCACCAAGGACATGCAGGTCCTTGGACTCCTCCATCGCCAGACCATAGCAACACGACACCTGGAGGAAGAGCGCCTCATCTTCTGCCTAGGAACCTCCAACCATGAGGGATGAACTCAGATTTCTCCAGTTTCCTCATTTCCCCTCCCCCCACCTTGTCTCAGTCCCAACCCTCGAACTCAGCACCACCTTCCTAACCTGCAATCTTCTTCCTGACCTCTTCGCCCCCACCCCGGCCTATAACGCTCACCTTAACCTCCTTCCACCTATCGCATTTCCAATGCCCCTCCCCCAAGTCCGTCCTCCCTACCTTTTATCTTAGCCTGCTTGGCACACTCTCCTCATTCCTGAAGAAGGGCTCATGCCCGAAACGTCGACTTTCCTGCTCCTTGGATGCTGCCTGACCTGCTGTGCTTTTCCAGCAACACATTTTCAGCTCTGATCTCCAGCATCTGCAGTCCTCACTTTCTCCTATGTGATACATGTCAACTACGTCATATTACAGACATTTGAGGCCTGTCAATTGATACCTTTGGATGAAATGCAAACCATTTGATGTGTAATGCTATTGTAGTTCTGAGCTATCACACAACATGCCTGGAGCATGTTTCTTGTTCCTTCAGCTTAGAGATCAATTCATTCATGAGTAAGTTTCAGGAACAAAGAATGACTCTTTCCTTGGCCCAAGCACATTTGTCTCCATTTGAATATCATTTGATGAAAAAGTTTGGACTAATCAGTGTCCTATAGTAATTGTAAGCTCAGTGGTAAGTTTTAGCCTTAATTGCAGATGCCAATAAAACCGCCATAGTAATTGATCTCCTGTGACATTTCCCAAAAACAATTTCTTTTAAAACAAATTCTCTTGCAGAATTTTATTGCTACAATTTCTAACCAGACATTAATTTAAACTAGCTGGCATTTATGGGTGTTTTGGATGGATAATTAATACAAGCCAAATGTTCTCATGGATAATGATCTTTAGATTAACTGAAAATACCACAAAAGACTTAAAGACACAAATTTTGGGTATATTCATAAATTAATCTTTTTTGTCAAAACATGATTGAAATAGCCCAACAATTTCTGTTGAGTATAAAACATAGGTTGCATGCTCAATACTTTCACAGTGTGGTAATTTTCTTTTGACCAGTATAAGGTAGGCAGGTTTTTAAAAATCATCTTTGGCCTTTCAAAGCAGCAAAAGAAGAAGTTTACAATCAGATTCTACACTAGTGTTACGGGGCAAGTATCGTAGAGCTAAGGCAAAGATCAGAACACTGCAATCTAAACTGACAATGGTCCCTACTCACGTGTTCTACATAATAAATTACTTGCTCATTAGTATGGTCCCTCTTAATGATATCTATATGATATGAAACAAATACCTGATCAGGAGTTTCCCCAACAGGATATTTTACTAAATGTTTCAATGTTCATGGTATCTGCCATAACATAAGAAACTGGGCTTCATTGTGATGGAATTGAAGAAATCAACAGCCATTTATTGCAACTAACTGCTATGTACAAACATTATAATCTTCTGGCACAAAAGTATCCAGTCTAATGTTAAGTTACTACATTACAACAGAGACACATGCTTTCATTGGAGTGTCAAGCTGCAAAAGATCCAAGATAAGATAGGGCACATGCTGTGATGCACTGACAAAATTATTCTGTCATGTCTTTTAAAGGCATTCTAGCATATGACTGTGAAACATAACACAATACCTGACTTCATCTATTCAAATAATTTAATTTGAAAGATGAACTGCATGAAAACACAATTAAAACTATGCTCACCAAGAATTTACCGAGGGATTTTGCCAATCAGTAGTCATAATGGCTGTGGGAGAAAACTTAGATAAATGCACTAAACTGAACTGCTGCTGATCTTTCAAAGTTATAATGGATGCAGTTGAGTCCCTGAGTCTGCAGTGGGACATAGACAGGTTAAGCAAGTGGGCAAAAACTTTGCTGATGGAATTTAACGTGGGAATATGTGATGTTATGCTCTTTGGCAGGAAAATAGAAAAGCTGAATATTCTTCATATAGAGAATGACTGCAGAAAGCTTTAGCATAGAGGGGTTGTGAAGTCCTTATACATGAATTACAAAATTACATTCAAGTGTAGTGAGTAACAGAAGGCAAGTAGCCCTTATTTTAAAGAGAATGGAGTACAAAAATGGGAAGTTCTTGCTTAAGCTATAGCAAGCACAAGTCAGACAAGACCTGGAATAGAAAGCGGTTTATCATCTTTTCAAAGAAAATATATACCGGCACTGGAAGCAATCCTGAGAAAATTCATATGATTAATTCCAGCTAAGGACGGATTTTCTTAGAGGACCATAAGACGTAAGAGTGGAAGAAAGGCCATTCGGCCCATCGAGTCCACTCCGCCATTCAATCATGGCTGATGGGCATTTCAACTCCACTTATCAGCATTCTCCCCGTAGCCCTTAATTTCTTGTGGCATCAAGAATCTATCAATCTCTGCCTTGAAGGTATTTAGCGTCCTGGCCTCCACTGCACTCTGCAGCAATGAATTCCACAGGCCCACCACTCTCTGACTGAAGAAATGTCTCCACATTTCTGTTCTGAATTGACTCCCTCTAATTCTAAGGCTGTGTCCAACAGTCCTAGTCTCCTCGCCTAACGGAAACAATTTCCTAGCGTCCACCCTTTCCAAGCCATGTATTACCTTGTAAGTTCCTATTAAATCTCCCCTTAATCTTCTAAACTCCAATGAATACAATCCCAGGATCCTCAGCCGTTCCTCGTATGTTAGACCTACCATTCCAGGGATCATCCATGTGAATCTCCGCTGGACACGCTCCAGTGCCAGTATGTCCTTCCTGAGGCGTGGGGACCAAACCTGGGCACAGTACTCCAAATGGGGAGTTGAATAAGTTGGGCAGGTATTCACTGGAGTTTAGGAGAATGAGAGGCAACCTTGTTGAAACGTATAAAGTTCTCAGGGAGGTTGACAAGGTAGATGTGGAGAAGTTTTTTCCCTTTGGGGAGTGTCTAGGAGCAGAGAGCATAACATCAGAGTACAGAGTCACCCTCATAAGGTAGGAATGAGGAGAAATTGCTTCTCTCAGAGCAAATTTTTATTAGAGAGGGCTGTTGAAGTTCACTTGTTAAGCACAGTACTCTTAATGCTGAGATAAAGAGGTTTTTAAATCATAAGGGAATGAAAGGTTGTGGGGATAAGGTGGAAAAGTAGAGTTGAAGATTATCAGATCTTTCATATAGATCACATTGAATGGTACAGCAGACTCAAAAGGCCGACTAGCCTAGAACTACTCCTGTATCTGCTGGTCTTATGGAAATTCTTGGCAGTTATATTTTAGTTGAGTTTTTAAAAATTAAATACAGCTGTTCCCATCATTAAGTAATGTTGAGGGGAACATCCAACATTGGCAATTTCAAACTGGTTTCATCAGTCATATTGATAGATTTTAGTTTCATTCAAGCTAAAGATGTTGAGTGGATACTGGTGGATATATTGTCACCAGTTGACAGTGGTCTTCCCTTCATTAATCAACAATTGACCAGAACTTATAAAAAAAAAGTCACAAGGGCCCCTTTCACTTTATACAGCATGGAACTGGATATGCAGCACACGTGTAAAGAAGAATATTACTTTATTTTTTCATGCCATTTACTGTTAAATGTTAGGAATGGAATATTCAAGTTGGGTCAAAATTGTGAAATACTATAATTGTCCAACTCATAGCCCCTGGATTCTCAACTCATTTTGTACCCACTTCCAGCAAGTTCAAAACATTGAGTGAAACTTTTTTTTATTAATAGTATGTAGACTTGTGTATCTTTTTTTATCCTATATTTGGGTACATGACACACCTGGTCTGGAAAGTTGTGTCCATAACAATCTTTCAGATGCAAGTTTTGAAGCAACTCAGAGTGCTGCATTACTTAATTAGCTGCTGTAATTAGTTGCAATTCTTTGCAAAGGAGTGCTTTGTTTAAATTGTAATTTTAGCCATCACTTAACTGATGAGTGATCCACTCGTGTTCCAGTCTAAGACCGCAACACAAAGAGCAGCTGATGACAGACACACTAATAACAGGTTTTCACTACTGGGGTTTTGTTATTACCTGCTGGTGGCAAATGGCCCCTGACCTCCATTTACCAAGCAACAGATTGTACCAAGTAAACCTTCGCAAAGTCTTACTGAGCAAAAAAAAAACAAATGAAGGAATTACCTGCTACCCAGGTTTCATCTCTGTAACCTGCTCATTATTGCACAGTGCAAGATAATTTAGCTGAATTAGTACCATGATTATTTTGTTGCGAATACTTAAATCACAAAAACTGATGTACCAAAAACTTGTGTAAAACTTTTAAGTTCCAATTAATTTAATTTCATTTCTTAATACTTAGCTTCAATCCATTGTTACAAGCATCATGTAGCATACGAAAACAAGGTATAAAGTAAGTTTGCAGAGTGAACCCACACTCTGTTCCATATAATGCTATTCCTGTCTGACACAGTGCCATACTATGGTATTGTTCTTAAATTTTTGGAAATGTTTACTCTTTGTCAACTTGTAAATAAGGCTGAATCTGATCATTATAGTTACTTTGCAAAATAATCTGACATCACAATAACTGGACCAACCTGCAAGACAAAGAATGGCATGTCCATAAATCACGTTTTAGTTTCTTTGATCAATAGTTCAAATCTGACCTTCAACGACTTTCTCTTGAACAAGACAAACATTTGAATACTTTATTCAGAAGGTAAAGAGTAGAACTGAAGTAATGAAAGTCAATTGCATTAATGTGGGTTTGCAATAGATTCTTCTGCAATTTTACAGTTGGAGAAAAAGAACAAAATTAAAAATCACACAACACCAGGTTATAGTCCAACAGGTTTAATTGGAAGCACAAGCTTTCAGAGTGCCACTCCTTCATCCTGATGTGATTTTTAACTTTGTTGAACTGGAGTGTACATCGGCATTTCCAAATCAGGAGATAAAGAATGCATCCAAAAGAGTCTTGTAAAAATAAAGTATAATATAGAGTTCAAGGATAAATGGGTCAGTAAAATTCTGTAATGTTAATGGAAAATAAAAGCAAAATGTAAACTTTTACAGTTAAGGATCACCATAGCTGTTCAGCATGTTACAAACATCAACCTGATCCTACCCTATCATTAAATTATACCTTAACTCACGAGCTAAACTTTACATCATACTTGCTTATCGTTGTCACTTTGTGATACAAAAGAATTTGAAACTTAGAATGAATCATTTTAGACCCCGTAAATGACCTGCTATTTCCATTTGACATGATCTGATTTGAGACCAGTCAGACAATTCATTGACCTAAATTTGTCACTCAACATATTTCGACTCACTTCAGAAAATACTTTGTGTTTCAATGAACATATAACAAGAAACTAAAGGAAAGCAAAGGTCTTCTCTAATCCAGTTCTGGATAATAAGAGATTATTTTGATACTGGCCAACTCTACTGTATCGGTTAATTATTATTGAAACAATTATCTGGATATGAAATTGTGACCAGATAGTTAATATCATTAGGTTCAAATGTTGTTATATGTTCAATTGACTAATTTAAAATATCATACTTACAAAAAAAACTATGATTTAATAGTGAGGATAGATTGGAATTAAGCTGAAAATATGTTGCTGGTTAAAGCGCAGCAGGTCAGGCAGCGTCCAAGGAACAGGAAATTCGACGTTTCGGGCATAAGCCCTTCAACTTGTCAATCCTGTGAAAATATAGATTTCTCTCTTGTTTAGTATTGTCGCAACTTATCCTGATGCTTTTCATTCAGCACAAATCTAACCTTAAGTAGCGTTAATGTTGAAATAGCTTTTTTGATTTTCACCAGTTAAAGTTACAATCTACACATGACACAAAATGGTTTAATGACAGCTCATAATGAAGCCCAAAAATAGTCTTCACATAAAAGTTATTCTCAAAAATTATTGAAAAATAACAATGTTTGAATTATGTTCAGTAGATCAGTCTTTCTGACTGAATCTTAATTGTTACCTTCCTGCATCTCAAGGTCATGGGGGATAAAGACATGAGACCTGAGATCTGAAGTACACAGTCTAAAATAATTCTTTCCTGAAAGAAATTCCAGCTTTTCCAAATTTTTGCCATCTATATTTAACTTAGCACACATTAGCTTCAATCTTAAATTAATCTTCAAGCTACTTTTTGGTGTTTCTAAGTTTTACAGTTATAAGAAATAATCATTTTCAGTATTCACCGAGATAAATGTGGGGGATTTGCATGGAGTATACACTTTTAAAAAGACATAAGGAACATTTATTCTTGTTCAGTTTTAATTTTATTATCAGGCTCCTCTTTTAAACATGGCATCTTTATGCACACAAGCTCTCAAAAGCATTCACGTAAATGGTGACAATCTTAAAATTTGGGAGACAAATAAAAGATGATCTTGCTCGGTTCCCAATTTGCTCTTTGCAATAGACAGTTCACTTTCAATAGATTTTTTCCTTTGGTTGCTTCACAACAACCAGTGGGTAAAAAGAACTTTGAAATTTTAAGAAAGAGACTTTAAAGACATTTTTTTCCCAAACCACTGTGTATGTGTCAGCATGTATTTATGTGTGCTAACCACCAAATGAGGTTACTTCCCCAGTAAGTAAGCCGGGAATTGGGACAATGATTTTGCTCACTGAACCCACAGAACTCACTAAAGAAAGAATGCCTTCTGTTAGCTTTATGGATTCTGCTTTGTGAGGAGTTGCAGGTGGTTGGTGGGAATAATCACTAATCTAAGGAATAGCAGGCCTTGCCATTCCGCCGATCAAGCCTGCTCTGCTATTCAATGACATCATGGCTGATCTTTTACTTAAACATTTTCGTGTATTATCTTTGAAACTCTTAATGTTTTCAAAATATAAAAATCTATCAATATCGGTTTGCAATATACTCGACAAATGAACATCCATAACTCTCTAGGCAGAGAACTCCAATGACTCACCACCCTGCGAGTGAAGAAAATTCCTCGTTATCTCAGTCCTAAATGCTCTGCCACCTACTCTGAGACTGTGACCATTGGTTTTCAAACCCCAACAGGTACACCATAAGTCTCCCGCATCAACCCTGCCAGACCATATAAGAGGTTTGTATATTTGCAGCGGCACGGTGGCACAGTGGTTAGCACTGCTGCCTCACAGCACCAGGGACCTAGGTTCAATTCCCGCCTCAGGCGACTGACTGTGTGGAGTTTGCACGTTCTCCCCGTGTCTGCGTGGGTTTCCTCCGGGTGCTCTGGTTTCCTCCCACAATCCAAAGATGTGCGGGTCAGGTGAATTGGCCATGCTAAATTGCCCGTAGTGTTAGGTAAGGGGTAAATGTTTGGGTGGGTTGCGCTTCGGCGGGTCGGTGTGGACTTGTTGGGCCGAAGGGCCTGTTTCCACACTGTAAGTAATCTAATAACCTCTCATTCTTCTAAATACCAAAGCAAAAAGGCCCAATCTATTTAATCGTTTCAAAAAGAAAATTCTAACTTCCAGGAATTAGTTTGGTGAGTCTCCATTTCACTTTCTTTATGGTTAGTGTCGATGTTCATAGTTAAGAAGACCAAAATTGGATACAATAATCCAGCTCTGGTCTCACCAATGCTCTACATAATTGCAGTAAAACACTGTTGCTCTTATACTTGGGTCCTCTTGCAACAGAAGTCAAAATATCATTTGACTTCTTAATAGCTTGGTATTACCCACATGTTAACTTTTAGTGGCTTATAGAGGTTAACAAAATCATGAGGGCAATGGATAGGGTAGGCAAGGGGAGTCCAAAACTACAGGGCATAGTGTTAAGGTGAGAGGGGAAAGATTTAAAAGGGTCTTGAGGGCAACCTTTTCACACAAAGGGTTTATGTATGGAATGAGCTACCAGACGAAATAGTAACAAAGAAGATTGATGAGGGCAGAGCAGTAGATGTGATCTATATGGACTTCAGTAAGGCATTCGACAAGGTTCCCCATGGGAGACTGATTAGCAAGGTTAGATCTCATGGAATACAGGGAGAAATAGCCATTTGGATACAGAACTGGCTCAAAGGTAGAAGACAGAGGGTGGTGGTGGAGGGTTGTTTTTCAGACTGGAGGCCTGTGACCAGTGGAGTGCCACAAGGATTGGTGCTGGGCCCTCTACTTTTTGTCATTTACATAAATAATATGGATGCTAGCATAAGAGGTACAGTTAGCAAGTTTGCAGATGACACCAAAATTGGAGGTGTAGTGGACATCGAAGAGGGTTACCTCAGATTACAACAGGATCTGGACCAGATGGGCCATTGGGCTGAGAAGTGGCAGATGGAGTTTAATTCAGATAAATGCGAGGTGCTGTATTTTGGGAAAGCAAATCTTAGCAGGACTTCTATGTTTAATGGTAAGGTCCTAGGGAGTGTTGCTGAACAAAGAGTGCAGGTTCATAGCTCCTTGAAAGTGGAGTCGCAGGTAGATAGGATAGTGAAGAAGGTGTTTGGTATGCTTTCCTTTATTGGTCAGAGTAGAGTATTGAGTACAGGAGTTGGGAGATCATGTTGCAGCTGTACAGGACATTGGTTAGGCCACTGTTGGAATATTGTGTGCAATTCTGGTCTCCTTCCTATCGGAAAGATGTTGTGAAACTTGAAAGGGTTCAGAAAAGACTTACAAGGATGTTGCCAGGGTTGGAGGATCTGATCTACAGGGAGAGGCTGAACAGGGTGGGGCTGTTTTCCCTGGAGCGTCGGAGACTGAGTGGAGACCTTATAGATGTTTATAAAATTATGAGGGGCATGGATAGGATAAATAGACAAAAAGTCTTTTCCCTGGGGTCGGAGAGTCCAGAACTAGAGGGCATAGGTTTAGGGTGAGAGGGGAAAGATATAAAAGAGACCTAAGGGGCAACTTTTTCACGCAGAAGGTGGTATGTGTATGGAATGAGCTGTCAGAGGAAGTGGTGGAGGCTGGTACAATTGCAACATTTAAGAGGCATTTGGATGGGTATATGAATAGGAAGGGTTTGGAGGGATATGGGCCGGGTGCTGGCAAATGGGACTAGATTGGGTTGGGATATCTGGTTGGCATGGACAGGTTGGACTAAAGGGTCTGTTTCCATGCTGTACATCTCTATGACTCTAAGTAGTGAAGACTGGTACAAATACAACATTTAAAATACATTTGGGACATGAATGGGAAAAGCTTAGTCAATGTGGGCCAAATGCTTGGAAATGAAACTAGATCAGTTTAGGTTATCTGGTCGGCGCAGACAAGTTGGAACGAAGGATCTGTTTCCCTGCTGTACAGCTCTACAACTCAATGACTTATGAAGGAGGCTACCCAAATCCCTTTGAAATTTAACACTTCTTGCTTCTCATCATTTAATAAATATTCTGTAGTTTTGTTTTCCTATCAAAATGGATTACCTCATATTTCCCTGCATTGCATTTCATCTTTCAATTATTTTGTGTATTCACTTCGCTGGTCCACATCACCTTAAAGTGTCTTTTTATCAGCTCATCTGCTCTGTATCGTCCACATATTTGGAAAAAACTTACTTTAATCTTGATGTCTGAATCATTGGCATAGAGTGTGAATAGCTGGCACTCAAACACTCGTGATACCCCACTAATTATAGCCTGCCAACCTAAAATGCCCCATATATTCAAACTCTCTTTTTCTCATTAACCTGTTTCAATCCACGCCAACATATTCCCCGATCTCATATGTTGTAATTTTTGTTTACTAACCTCTCATATGGAACCTTATTGAAAGCCTTCTAAAAATCTACTATATACCACATCTACTGGGCCCCCATCTTCTCTAGTTACCAATCCAATATACCGATTAAATATTGTTAAAGTGTGTTGTAATATTAATGTATCAAGCATGCCAGGACGAATAGCTTTACAATTCATTTGATATAGCATCAATGATAGAATTGCAAACACTGGTTGGAAGATATTGGTCAATGTTGTAAACTGTCCTTTGACGGTTTAAACAGTAATCATTTCAACATTGCAAAGTTACACTCTGGCATCTCAAAAATGACTTTCTGTACTTACTCTCAGTTTCCTGGCCATTAATCAATCCTCAGTCCTCAATATTATATCACCTCACAGTTAGTTGAATGCTAATTTTGTGTAACAGCCTCTTTTATGGTTTTTTTATCGAATGCCTTCTAAAATTTCAAAATTTACTGTTACCCCCTCATCAAAAACCCTCATAAAAACTCTCAAGATTTTCAGTTTTCAGTCGCCCTCTTGCCTCAAGCTCCCAAGTCTTCTTTACAAGTCTCAAGCCACTGCTAATTACAGAAGGGCCCAAATATCCAGCTCCCCCAGATTCCAAACACTCCCTAAATACTGACTATTTACAATTCCTGACTCCAAACCTCAATCAACTGAGGTTTCGACAAGTTCAATGGAAAAAGCTGCTTACTATGAAGAATGTATAACTCATTTTGTCTCCACAGGCAAAGCTGATAGTGAGAATACATACAAATGTACATCATTTATACACACAAAAACCCAATATTTTTTATTTTGTGCTTTGTGCAAATGTGGAAGAATATCGGTGTTCATAAAGCAACAATGCTAAAAAGACAAATTGTCAATAATTGATGTCTACCTGACTCCCCACACACAGGAAGTATGGTGCATTTATTATATTTTTGATAAAATAAGTAATTGTGCAGATTAGACAAGGAAAGCAGACCAATGTATCTATGGTCCAGGAATAGTTGATAAGAGCTATTCTTATATTTGTCAAATAAAGTTTTCATCAATTAGTTTTGAAGTTTTGGAATTAATCCACAATAAAATTCTAACTGATTTGAATGCACTATCATCTCTGATAAGGCTACTTTCCACAATGATTGAATCCTTGCAGTATTAATTATTCTATCTATTTAACATTGGGTTAGATGTGTAAAAATATAACACTGGCCAGAATTGGTTTGATGATGGTTTAAAACATGTCAACACATAAGTTGTCTTCATTTTTGTATTTTTATTTTCTTTCCGTCATTGCGGTCTCATTACTAAAAGTTATCATTTCCTCTCAGGCAGTGTGGTGCATAATGCAAGAAAATGTAGGCAGTCTTGCATCCGTTGTTGTACGATTATGCTAAATTTCCAAGTTAAGTAACTAAACAAGGTGCAGCATGGTATCCAGGCAGTGCCTTGTCTGACATTATTTTGGACAAGGTATGAAACATGGGCACATTACGATTTCATCTCAACGCCTTTTATGCTCGCTTTGAGCAGAATTTCAGCAGTGAGGTAACAGCTATTCCAACAAGTCCTGACGAACTGATCCCAACAGTCACTGCATCAAAGGTCAGATCAGTTTTCCTTCATGTGAATCCAAGGAAAGCGATGGGATCAGACAGAATACCAGGCTGTGCATTCAGAGCATGTGCCGATCAACTGGCCGAGGTCTTCTTGGATATCTTCAACCTCTCCCTGCAGCAGGCCACTGTCCCAGCCTGTTTCAAGAGAGCCAACAGCATCCCTCTGCCTAAGAAGGCTCATGCAGCATGTCTTAAATGACTACTTCCCAGTGGTCCTTACTTTTCTGGTCATGAAGTGCTATGAAAGGCTGGTCATGGCATTAATCAACTCCAGCCTTCCCCACTCTTCTTGACCCACTCCAATTTGTCTATCAGACCAACAGATACACGTTAGATGCTATATCACTTGCCCTTCACTCCTCCCGAGAACATCTTGATACCAAGAACAGCTATGTAAGAATCCTACTCATTGACTACAGTTCAGTCTTCAACACTATTATCCCCTCGAGACTGATTACTAAACTTAGTGATCTCAGTCTAAGCCCCACTCTCTGCAACTGGATCCTCAGTTTCCTGACCCACAGGCCACAATCTGTGAAGATTGGGGACAATATTTCACCCTCACTAACACTCGACACTGGAGCCCTCAGGGGTGCGTACTCAGCCCCCTACTGTACTCACTGTATACCCATGACTGCCTCGCCAAATACCAGGCTAATGCCATTTACAAGTTCGCTGATGACACCACCATAGTCAATCGAATCTCAGATGACTGCAGACGACAAGTGGAAGACCTGGAAAATGGTGCACTGAGAATAACCTAGCTCTCTATGCCAGAGAAACCAACAAACTCATTATTGACTTTCAGCAGGATGTTACTCATTCCCCCCCCACCCCTCTACACATTAACAGCATAGAAGTGGAAAGAGTGGAGAGTGTCCAGCTCTTGGGAGTGGTCATCCACAACAAGCTTTCTTGGACTCTTCATGTGGATGCCCTGGTTACAAAGGCCCAACAACGTCTCTTCTTCCTCAGGCAGCTGAGGAAATTTGACATGATGGTGAATACCCTTGCCAACCTTTATAGCTGCACCATCGAGGGTATTCTGTCTGGATGCATCACCACCTGGTATGGTAACTGATCGGAGATGATTAGAGAGTGGTGAACTTGGTCCAGACCATCACAAAGGCCTACCTCCTATCTATAGAATCCATCTACCAAGCCTGCTGTCAAGAAAAGGCCGCCAGCATTCTCAAAGAAACATCCCACCCTGGCAATGTTTTTCTACAATCGCGACCATCAGGGAGAAGGTACAGAAGCCTGAACACATACACCAGCCAGTTTGAAACAGTTTCTAACCTACTGCTGTTAGAATACAAAATGGACTCACAAACTCTTAACATTCGCCTATACCTGTGTTTTTGTTTTTGCTGCAGTTTACCCATTATTTACTTATCTATGTTACTTAACTCTGTGATCTGCCTGTGTTGCTCGCAAGACAAAGCTTTTCACTGTGCCTCAGTACATGGCAGTCAGCACATGGCACAGATTTAATACCAGCAGAATAATATTCAGACTCAACCCTCCAACTCATTGTTTTTTAAGCATGCACTGTAGTAAATGGTACAGCTAGAGCCATCTTTACAATGCCTACATAAGAATTTATTTACAGAATTGCACCTTATAAACAAACACCTCTTAACCCAACAACTACAGTGTCAATCTGTCTTCCTTTATAGTGGCTCACAAGTGCATTCCTTCAGTTAATGCTCACTACCTGCTAACAACTAAATACAATTAATATGCAATTATACAATTAATACACAAAGCTGGACATTTATCAAAAGCAAGGAGCCTCCCTTCCCCCCTCCACTGCCAATTAAGTTGATTAACAATGGCTTTCAGGCTAGTTGATGATTGATTTCTTTGGGCTGTTGCTGAGTTTGGAGAAAGGCTGTTTGTTTTGTGGTGTCACTTAAAGTCAGTGAAGTCTATAGAGAATGGTGTTGTCTGGGGTGAAGGATTTAGTTCTGACTTCAAGGGTTTTGCTCAGACAGTTTACTCCTGGTCATGCGTGCTATAGTTATTAATTTTCTTGGCCTGCAGCAGAACAGAAAAGAGGCAAGGGAGACACAGAGGACAGCAAAGTGCTTGCATAGAGAGGGGCTCTCAGCAGGACAACGTATCCACCAGGAACATTTAAGAAGCAAATTATTTATAGCTCAACTTCAGAGTGTAGCAATGTGTGAAACGTCACCAGTTTTTTGAATAGGGTGAAATCAGCTATCTTTTCAAGCAGACCTGCAGCGTCAGAGCGGGATGGGTTGGAATGGGAGGGGTGCTACCAGTGGCTGACCTGCCAGGTTGGAACTGACAACAATGCAAACATTTCCCAGTTTGCCATTAATTATAAAGGGTGATTACTGATACTCTTTGTGCCAGGAGTGTGGATGGTGCACCCTCTGACCAGAAAAAGGAGTCAAGGCACCCTTACAGCTTCAACAAGGTGACTGGCCTGTCCCATGGTACAGAATGCCATTGACTGAATACATATTTCAATGCAATATCCACAGGGCAATGCTGGAATGTGGTTCAACTGCAAGTGTTCCACTTTCTGAATGTGCAGTTGATATGCAACCCTGGTCAGCACATAATGTAAGTAAATGCCCCACTTTTATCACAGAAGCTTTTATACCTTTATACCAGTTCACTGTATATTAACATTTGAACACAACTCAAGCATACATGGGTAGCTTTCATATAATGAGAGCAATGCTGCCATTCACAACACAATCTAACTGATCACTGAGGAGCTGAGGCAATCCCAGGAATGTTCTGTACGACAAACTGCTAGCTTGCTGTGAGACTCTGAACGTCCAGTTGAATACTAGTATCCTAAACCATATAGTTTGTATTTTTTGACAACTAACTTAATTTCCATGACCTCAGTCCGAGCTGCCTGCACAGCACTCCAATGTTGGGTAGATTCCCCTTGAGCTGCAATGGCAGCTCAGACATTGGCCACCATCTGCATCATGGTTCCTTTCAAGTGATATTGAGCTTGACTGTCATTCCCATACTAGAAAGAATGCATACCAAGTTCTGCGTAAAGCCATGTACAAAGTTGATATCAGATTCCCACATGTTCCTTGACAGTGACCACTGGCTTTCTGGTAGGTCTCCAAATAAACAAAGCACTTCTTTACACTTGCCCATCAGCACTTTTTTTCCCACTTCCATGCTCTGTTTCTATCAACTTCTTCGGCAACAGAATTTGTGTAAAATATTTCATCCAGGGAGATGGACCTGCATTCTACTTCCTGGTGCAGGCGACTTGTGCCCACGTGCAGATCCCACCTCTGTGCTATCCTCCAAATTACATACAATGTCAGTGCAGCAACTGTTTTTTTTACAATATTAAGTTCATAAAATAAAGATAAGAATGGATCACATCTGCGTGTTCATAGAAGAGGAATTCCAACTGTATATGGCTGTAAATTTCCAAATAGCAGAGTTTGGCAACTGATAGATGTGAAACCAAAGCAATGATTTGTTGGGTTTGTGATCTAGCTTAAACCTTTCCAAATTTGTTATCAGTATGTGAATATCGATGCAGGCTCAATGATAGTTATAATCACAGCACCTGGACACCGAACAAGAAGCAGCTTTCATTTGAATCTACAAACTAGCAACAATGGTTCAATATGCTTTGGAAGTCTTCAATTCAACAGGGACATTGTGCTGAACCTTACCTTTTTTTCATTAATTATGAGTTGCATTGAATATTTTTGGAGGGATTTCCACCACAAAGCTGAATGAGATTTCTCACCATATCTTACCAAACTCCTCGCATTAATGAAGTACCCCATCACTATATCAACCCTTATCCATTCCAGCCCCAACAACTTGTCACTCACTGAGAATCTACTGGTGCACTAGTCCTCCTTGCAGCCATGTAGTTCTGAAGAAGAGTCACTGGACTCAAAACACTAACTCAGTCTTCTTTCCACAGATGCTACCATGCCTATTGAGTTTCTTCAGCTTCTTTCAGTCCTTTGCTTTATAACAGCATATTGCAAATTGCATTTGACAAGCATCTGACCCCTAAGTGTCTTCACTCTGTATGCATTGCAAATGGGTGATGAAATGATTGCATACTAAATGCAATTGAGTTTACAGAAGCTTGCTTCATGCATTTCTTGCTACAATATCCTAGCATCCAGCAAACATGAATCCCATGTTCTCACTCATTGAACTGACATTTACTTTGTCCAGCCTGGGCATTGACCCAGTCATTTTCTAACATCACAAAGCATCCAGAGAGCAGGCAAGCAATGGCAGGGAGCACGGTCATGATGGACAATGTCAGCACCTAGTATCTCCTTATTGCCAGGTTAAACCACCCCCCCCCCCCCCAACTCAAAAGATTTCATGTCCCTTGTATGTTGCACTACTCCAAGCTCATTTCAACCCATCTAGTGCATGTGAAGACTCACCACATTGAACTTCATTCCAACTGTCCTCCCTAACTTTGGACCCTGCCATACACCATAATAATGTCTAGCCTGCTTCTCTATACTATGTCTGTGTAGCCCATGGCAGATGTCATTGCCACTAACTTGCTCTTCCCCTCTTCCACCAAAATAGCCCCATGCACTTTGAGTTTCCTTCCGTCACCATCCTTGTTCCCACCTCCACAAATTACTCTGCCTCCCCCTTAGCCTTGACTTCTACACCACCTTAGGTAGTGATTTTGACATTCATTAAGACGTCCTCATGGCACAACCCAGCAGCAAGTCTGTGTGTCTGCACTTATGAACAACTCAAAGCTACAGTATTAATATCCTTTGTTCTTGCTTAAACACCAACTTGTTGAAAGACAACTATACAACTATTTTACTCTGATCGAGCACTCACCATCGAAACAACATTCCTTAGGGAAGGATCATCACCAAGGAATGAACAGCACCAGACACTCTGACACTGGTTCTATGGAAGGTCACCGAACTCGAAATGTTAACTCTGATTTCTCTTCACAGATGTTGCCAGACCTGCTGAGATTTTCCAGCATTTCTGTTTTTGTTTCTGATTTACAACATCTTCAGTTCTTTCAGTTTTTAAACTGACACTAATACCCATCCAGGTCATTAAATGAGTTTAATGCTTCAGAAATAATTGATGAAATGCAAGTACAGAGTCTCTTGAAAGTGGTACAGTCTAAAATTAACAGCATTGTTCATGAATAATAATCTTCATGTTGACCAGGTATATTGAGTGACATGAGAAATCTATAACTACAAATGACAGCGCATGACTTTATTTTTGTTTCTCTTGTGAAAATAAAAGAACATTTATTTGTACATCATGCACTAATCAGCTTACCATTGTCATATGGGTTCCACTCCTCTTGTAATTTGATTTCACTTTAGCATGTATCTGCCATTTAAACACATCATTTGGAATAAAGATCTTCACAAGGTGTCAATTCTGGCCGGACATATGCCACAAGATGTAATTGTTATCACATGATCTCCCACTTTGAACTATTCTTGTCCCACGCTCCTGCCATTGGTCCAGCCAAAATGTCAATTATCAAAGAGTTCCAGCTTCATATGGTCTTTAATTGGTGCCAGTTTTTGAAAAACTAGTCACCTCCACTTCACTGACCTTATCCATTCATAATCCACAGCATTTTTAATTCAGTATCTTGGCAGCATGTTTCATTGAACTTTTTCTTATCGCAAAACAATACTTAATTCATAAAAAAATCTTTATATATGTACACAGTTACTGAAACAGATCTGTATAGTCTTTGCACATAAATAATAAACAAACATTGGAATTTGGCAATCCATGCAGTTCCTGCTGCACCTTTGGAAGACACTGTGATAGATGACACTCTCGGCACTGCGGTCAGAGAATTTTCCTCTGATATTGCATAATCTGATGACCGTGTTTTCATAAGTTTCTGAAAATGCTTTCAAGATATCATTTTCATCTGCAAATCTTTTCTGAAGTAGATGCATTTTCTCATTCCAAAGTAAAGTTTATAACATAATAAAGAGACATGGTTCACAATTATACAATCACATAGCAGCTGAATTTTGTTTTATATCATGTAACGCTTTTGCTAAAACTTTGTGTCTCATTGAAAAGGCTGCACTCAATTTTGCTACCTTTATCAGCATTATGATATTGAGCTGAATGTGAACTATGCAGACTTAGGGCATACAGTTCTCAGGGTACATCTGTGTGTGTCAGTCTTTTGCCTAAATTTTTTTTCTCTATAAATTTCTACTCAGTAGCATTTCTTCAAATGATATGGAAAAACAAAAGGACAACTTGCAATAATTCTTTTTAAATACGAGGCATAGTGTGTTCGAGCATATGTGAGAGAATTAGAAAAACAAGTGATAATTCTGATCACAGATCTATTCATTTCAATAAGCTTCAGAAAGTGTATTAAATTGAGCACGGAAAAGTGGACTAGCAAGAAAGAAGGTGCGTATGTGAGGGACAGAGAAAGAAACAAAGAGCACGTTTATACATACATAATAAATTGAATTTGAAACTGATTTTTCATTTATGTTTGCTATTGGAAATGGTAATTGTTAATTCTTTACACCTGGGAGATAGAGGCTTACACTGCAAATACCTATCAGAGTTGAAGACTGCAAATAAGAGGTTTTATGTATTTACTATAATTAAAAATACTATTTCTGACAAAAATGTCATCTTGATTGAACTGTACAATAATCAAACAAAATTTATATTAAAATTTAATCTGAAACTAAAAGAGATCAGAAAACAAGCAGATCAATTGAAGCAGTTTGATTCACAAATGTAGCTCCTCTGTTTCAAATTAGTTAATTTCATTCTGAAAGATGTTTAAGTTAAATGGAGTGATCTGAATCCAAGAATGTTGGGAGGCATTTGTGTCTCTTTGTTCAAAGTTCCCAGTAATTGTAAACATTGCCAAATCTTTTTTTGTGTTTTTGTGTTTTGAAAAGTGGAATGTGCATATTCATAAAAGCTTGATCCTTTGTCTTCCTGTTTCCAGCCACATGATACAAGGCCTGTCATGTAAATTAAATACATACATCACAGTCTACTTTATGTTGTTAACTATGTTGGTTAGTCGCTAAATGGTGACAGATTCGAATGAGGCTTAGATTGATGTGGAATGCAATTTCCCTTCCGAAATCAGTGGTTTAAATACATTACAGACAAATCTAGGCAACCTCTCTTTGAGTTCTTAATTCACTTTTATTTCATTGAGTAACATTTCTGGCAGCATTCAGTAAATTCACAATCACCTGATGAAGGAGCGTTGCTCCGAAAGCTAGTGTGCTTTCAATTAAACCTGTTGGACTATAAGCTGGTGTTGTGTGATTTTTAACTTCAGTAAATAAATTCATAAGTCACAATGATCAAATACAGATAAATATATTATGGGTAACTTATTGATGAAAAATTGGTGAATATTTTCAAACTCCACCCATAGTGTGCAGGAAATGTACAGGGTTTCTAAACTGAACTGCGGTCGACTCACAAGATGCTGAAACCATTTTTAGGTATGAGCTTTGGACTCTAAAGTGAGCGCTGTTTTGTGAGTGAGTGTGAATCCAGCTGATATCCACCTTGAGGCAGGTGTCAGTTTGACTTGGGGTATCAGTACTTAATTTCAGACGGATTGAGAACCTGTCAGTAGGTAGGCTGCAGTATAACAGTAGATTCAGGATCAGATGTCTTGTACCCGGTAAACTAAAAACAAAATACTGTTCGTAAAACTTGTCAGGAGCAGTCATCAGCAGGTCCCCTTAAGTTTGAGATTTGGTCCTTGACATGTATGTAGCAGAATCTTTGAGGCAGCTGCAAGAGGTGAACAGGAATGGGACAAAGCCTCTGTTGAATATAGCTTGGGTGGGCATTCAATATTGAAACCCAGTTGGCATATTGTTTTTTCATAGTTAAGTAGCTTACATTCCAAATAAACAGAGAAGCCTGTGATCTATTTAGGTGTACAAGCTACAGCCAAGGTTGGCTTTTCAGTTTCCCTACCAGCCATTTGATTCGCAGGTAAAAACAGAAATACATGTTGTATTTATATAGTGTTGTTCACTGTACACATTCTCAAAGTGTTGTAGTGCGTCTCACATTAGTTACGGAAGTTTAATGATCAAACAGAGGAAGCTGTAATAGCTAATTAGGTTCATTAGAACACAGAATCAAGACTATTGTCCTGTAATGAGACTAAATGGCCCAAGTTTTGTGTTATAGAGTCATAGAGATGGAAGCAGGCCCTCTTTATGTTGAATTGTTTAATTTAAAGGTATAAATAGTATAAGTCTGAATTCACACCAACACCAAATATTATTAAAATTGAAACTCTTCAGAATAATAATAAGGGGATAAAGAACTGTCTTGTGGATCCCTTTCCAAACCTTTGAATATTGCCATTGATCAACTACATTCACAGAGTCATAGAAGTCTATTGCAAAGAACAAGCCCCTTCAGCTCATCAAGTCAGTTGTGTATTAAAGTAACTACCTAACTATTCTAACTTTATGCTCCAGCATTTGGCTGATAGCCTTGGATGACTTGGCCTTGCAGAATAGCCAGATTATCACAGTTTGACCATCAATCTTTAAAGAAGTTATTGACCACAAAGTCGGTTACTTCAAAATATTTTACCTGAATGTGGAGCTTTGTGATTCTGAGGATCTGAATGAAAAAAACAAAATATTTGTTACACAGAAAATGAAAGACAACTGCAATCCATTACGTTCACATTTCACTTAATGACTTAATTAACTGTTGAATATATGAAAAACAAACATAATTATTTTACTATAATAGATAATGAGAACCCAATTTATTGATTTTCTTTGAACTACTAAAATATTTACTTTACTACTTTGTAGTGAATCTGCTACAAATGTCTTTCACATTCTTTCAGAGGAGACATGAACCTCTCACCTGAACTCACCCTCAACTCCTTTATTTCTGGCAGCTCAGTATCTGGCTGATCATGAGAAATGCCTGTCAGGTCATAGGGACAGAGTTATACAGCACAGAAACAGATCCTTCAGCGGTCTGCCAGAAACATTGCATTTCTCAATCTGGAACACTTATATGCCTGTAGATTCATGGTTTAGAGTTGAGTGTTTAATCACTATTCACATGTAATTTACAGATTGTTTCAGATTGTTCTAATGTGAGGGTGTGAGACTTTACATTTTGAAATAATTAAATAAACTTTTAATCTAATGTAAATTGAACTTTAAAAATCTTCCTATAATGCTTCATCTGCCCTCAAGTATTTTCTTCACTATGTGTATTCAATGCAGCACAAACAGAAACACATTGTTCCGTAACTTTTGGAACTGATTGTGCGAGACAATTATCATAAAGTAAAATATAATCAGGATGATTGAATCTACATTACCTCAGGTTTGAAACTATTCTAGTTGTACATTCAGGATTTTTTTGCTGAAGATATTCCAACCAGTGTGTTATTTTCCAGGATACCATGGCTCATTACCAGATCATGGTCAGTTCCTTTTTGGTGAAATCATTAAAAAGCAGAACTGTTATTTATTTCCAAACTCTTTTTTTATACTCATAAAGTTTCAAGATGTCGATGCTAGCAAAGGAAACATGATCTTCTTTTGGTCAGCAGTAAGAATTCCCAGCTTGAGAGTAGCATTTCTATTCCCAAATGAATTTTCTTTTTAATGTAACTATAATTTATCATGAATAATGAACAGTTTTATCATGGGATCCTATCCATGGTTGAGTTTATCCAATTTGTACTTTGCATCCTCCAAGCAGAAAGGAAGTATTTTCAACGTTCTCCAATCCTAAAATGAAGACCAGCCCTGATCCATTGCATCAATCCATAAACTAAATAAACTAAATAATCTGTTAAGCTCTCATTTTTATTAATAGCCTAATTAGAACCAACTTCCTAAATTTAGAACTTCTTGGCATATAATCTGCAGGTGGACAAATAATCTGCAGTTGGAGATGACACATGCAACGTTTCTTAGTGGGTATCTTTTTTTGTTCCTGCTTTACATATTCTGGAGTCAAATTAAATACAATTTGCTAACACTTCAATGAAGACTTGGGGTAAGTGGAACAAGCTTCCAAACAGATGGGAAAAGCTTCTTCCAACATTGAACTAAGCTACAGAGGCAGAAGATTTGATCCCGAGAATAGGACAACTATAATTAATATGCATGAGTTAAGATGGCAAAGCATCAAAAGAAATACCTTCACCACTTTGAACACCTGATGAAAAGTGGATGCTTATGGATAGCAGGTAAGAACAGGATCAGGTTCAGTTATAGTTCACTGACAATACATTGTCAAGGAGCACACATGAATAATAACAGCGAGTGTGTGATATTTGGAAAATGCTGCGTTTGTGAACCTTAGGAACAGTTAGTACAATCAAAATTGTTACAAGAAAAAAAAGGAAAGTAAGAAAATTAAATAAATAATTGCTATTGGTGAAAATTAAACCTTATTGGAACCAATTTGTGATTAACTGGAGTCCGAAATGTAAGCCAAATCACAAAATAGGAAATTCAAGTAGTATTGATGCTGCGTCCAGAGTGGATTTGAAATTGACTGGTCATCGCTGAAAAAAAAGGTGAAGAATTCAAAAATTAACACTCATTTCCATTAATACTAGATTACACTTTTTGAAAAACAATGTTAGAGATGTTATGACTGTTAGAGGAATTGTGATTTGCCAGCAATTCAAGCCTCACTAAATATGATGCTAATTACATTTGAATCTCTTTGATCCAGAGAAAATTTGAGGGTGGTTTGTTCAGACCTCAAAAGTAAATTCTTGTGGCTGTTAAAATATCTTTTCAATGTAGATTTCAGCCTTGTGTCATAAATTATAATTTAATCCTCAAAGAAAACACTTATTAAAACATAAAACTTATCAAAATCAAGGAATTGCCTCTGAAATTTAAGCAATTTAAATGGATGAATATAACCTTCAGAGCAAAGGTAGCTGCATTGTACGAGAAATAAATAATCCTCTCTGCTATCCCATTAAATGTCTTGACATCTCATTAACCAGAATCTTTTTCACTGTGGCCCCATAGAGGCTTTGTGAAAGATTTTATCTGCGTGACAGCTGGCCCAAGTGTTGTAGCATGAGTACAATGCTCCTGAAATAGTCAACGTAGGCAGATTAAATTTAGGCTGCTTTTAAATTATTTTGGTCACACAAATGCAACAATGTTTAGGAACAATGCAGAAATACGTTGATTATTATCTGCAGATGTGTAAAAAATGAACTTTTAGAACTTAAAATAAACAAAATTAGGTAAAAGAAGGAAGCTGATTTCTGCTATTCTGGCATAAACCTGGAGGGTAAAACCTGAGAGCCCATCCCCCACCCAAAACGAAGTATGGAGATTGTAATATAAGCTTAATTTGCACCCCTATATTCTGATGCATGCTGCATGCAAATATACTATTCAGCGGCTGCACACTCAGCTCCAGTCCCAAGTTTGTGTGATTGAAAATTAACCTTCACTATTTAATGCCTGTCTGGTCTGCACCTCTTAAAGCTAAAGAGTATTCTTGCTGTTGAAGGTGTGGGACGGTACTCGGAAAAATGACCAAGCAGAGCAGAGAGTGGGCTTTAAAGTTCTCTGCTGCAGCACTGGGAGACCTGGGGCGAGAAGTGGACAGGAACAATGAGATCCTTCATCCTCAGGGGCGAAAGAGCCCTCCAAATAAAAGCTGAGAAGGTAGGAAAAGCAGATTACACTGTTAATACCAGCAATTTATGAGGACATGAATGTTAGATTCAATTTGGTTTGATTTGATTTATTATTGTCACTTGTACTGAGATAGAGTGAAAAGTATTGTGTTGCCTGCTAACTAGACAAATCATACCTTAGGAAGTACATCAGGGTAATAGAACAGAATGTAGAATATAGTGTTACTGCTACAGGGAAGCGCAGAGAAAGATCAATTCTAATAATTGAGAGGTCTGTTCAACAAGGAAGAAGCTGATCTTCTAAAATGTGATCCTACGTGTAGTTCAATAACCCCATGAGAGTGGCCAGCGTTCATGAATTCATCTTCCAGATGCTGCAGCCTATCACAGAACTATGAACAGCACAAGTATTGTCATCATTGGCCACTATCAACAATTTTATCAATTTTTGTGTAAGGAAATGGTTTTGCAAGGGTTAATACTGAAGATTTGTATTAAGCTCCACCGAATTTGATGAAGTTATAATGATATGGGAAAGGGCAGGACATCTTGTAATTTCCTGAGGGACAGAGGGGTTGTCCTGAGTCACCAATGGTCTTTTTAACAATGCATATCTTATCAACATATTGTGTACTGTTTACTATTGTGAAAGAAACTGCATCTTATTTAAGACAAGAGCCTGTACTTATTAGACTACCTCATGCTTTCTTCTACTATTTTACACCAAATAGACTCTATAGGCACAGTCAGAAAAGGAGGATGGTGGTGTCCTTCTGACTAGATGTTGGCAGTGGTTGGCATCCCATGCTCATATGATATGGTAGGCAATGGTGTGAATTGGAATTTGACTTAACTGACAGAGTGAGTATCAGCAAACTCAGAAGAAACTTTCTGTAATATTTAAGGGCAAATTAGGCAGACAGACAGCTGCACAAGGAACTGAATATCCCTGCAGCAAACAAACTTAGGGCAAGTTTCCAAACGACAGAATCTACAGTCAGAAGGAAAAGACATTACAGCCCTGATAAGACTAGTGCAGAAGTGAGTGTGAAGTAGAAGCTATATGGAGCTGATACAGATTATATCAGATACCGATGAAATGTTTGAGTCAATAGACGTTCAGCCAAAGAGACGGAAGAGGCATCAGAAGCTCCATGAGTAAAATTAAAGTCTCAGGTGAGCAAGGGGAAAAGTTTTTAAAATGTGAATTATAGACTGGAAAGCGCAGAAGTTAAAAAGATGTATTGTAGCTCAGATGGAGTGATGCCACTATAGAGGGCGCAGCTATAGTAAGGGAAATCAAGGGCTATAACAGTAATTTAAACCAAAGATGCAGCCCAGAGAATGTCACAAATGCAGAATCAAAGTGATACAGGTACAATTTAGAAAGCAGATACAGTATGATGGAAATGAAGGAGTAAGGAGACAAGTGAGGCTGCAATAAGAGCAAGTGGTTCATAATTGAAGCTATGGTAGGCAGAACTCAGGCCTTAGGCCTCAAAATTGAAATGGTCATTAAAGTTAATGGGATTCTTTTCTTAAAATTGTGAGGTAATGAATATTATTAGAAACTCTGAAGACAGCATAAATCATCGAGGAAATGCTATTTAGCAAACAGATTTATCTTTAAGGATGCAGGATTTGTTTGCTGAAGTTGTGGAAAATGACAGAAATTAATTAATAGTTCACAAAAGACAGGACGTCATCTATTTTTCTAGCAAAAGCATGGAAAATTTTCATTTTGGGAGTAAAATCACAGAAAAATCCATCAATAAGCAGGACAGAGGAGAGGCATTTCTATACTGCTTATCTAAAATACTTTAAAAGAGGAAAATAAAGCAGCATTGCTATTTTACAGGATTAAAAACCTTTAAAGCAACAAAAGTAAAGCAGCAATGACACATTCCAGAATTGAAAAGTTTTTAACTAAAAGTATTGAATGATTACATTGGGATGAAATGGCAGGAGAAACAACATTGCCAGGAAGATTTAATTCCAAAGATAGACCAAATATAAAACTGACTTGCAGATTTTACAATTCTTAAAATATGGAATTGCTTCCACGCTAGTTGCTAAATCAGAAACTGAACAAGTAAAATGCTTTTGAATTTAATTTGAACTATTGCCGATGATATTAAAGTTAGCTAAGATATTAAAGAAGGCACAGATATTTCTGATGAAAGCTTTTAGCAACTACTTTAATCTGAGAATAAATTAACTCTTGAAGGAATAAGATTAAATGGTAGAGTTCAGAATACAGGGAAATCCATAGAAAAATTCATAAATGATTTCTACAATTGGAAACATACAGAGGAAAAACATTAATATGGATCTTTAAGATCAAAATTCATAAGAAACAGAATTGTTTTGGGAATTACTGATGAATTGTTCTCAGATTTATGACAGTATAAAATAAATTTGACTTTGGCAAAGCCATTCAGATGATGAGGAAGTCAAAAAAATGCACAAGAAATCCTAAGAGAAAAAAATCAACCTTTTCACTGGAAATGTGTAGAATTCAATCAGTTAATAACATATTAAGACCCTAAAGGGACACTTGATAAGCCAGCCCAAACAGTAGGCCAGACTCTTGATATTAATGTCAGAACTTTGGAACAAGAAGCCCACAGGCACCAGCGGTAACCAGCTACTTAAGAAATGAATACTATAGCTGTAAAGGAATAGATTACTTCCAGAAGATATGCAGAATTAAACCACAGTTACAGAATATCAGAAGCACATCACCATATAAATATGTTAGTGAGGTACAGCAAGCTGCAATAAAAAAGATATTGAATTATTCCTCTGGAAAAAATAGGTAATCCAATCAATTTGTTTTGTTAAGAAACAATTTTTGCCAATCAACACCTCATTAATTTTAAGTTCAATGCCCGGAACATCTCTGCAGGAGTTCCTCAGGGTCGTGTCCTAGGCCCAATTATCTCAGCTACTTCATCAATGACATTCCCACCATCATAAGGTCAGAAGTAGAGATGTTCACTGATTACTGTGCAATGTTTGTCACCATTGTGACTCCTTTGGTACTGAAACAATCCATCTTTGAAATCAACAAGATCTGGACAATATCCAGGCTTGAGTTGAAAAGTGGTAAGTAACATTTGTGTCACACAAATTCCATGCTATGACCATCACCAATAAGAGGCAATTAATCACCACTCCTGACATTCAATGGTGTTACCATCATTGATTCCTTTACAATTAACATACTTGGAGTTTCCATTGACCAAAAACTGAACTGACCTAGTTATATAAATACAGTGGCTACAAACCAGGCAAGAGACTAGGAATACTGTAGCAAGTACCTCACTTCCTGATTCTCCAAAGTCTGTTCCTCATCCAGAGGTTACAAGTCAGGAGTGTGATGGAATACTCCCCGTTTGCCTTGATGAGTGCAACTCCAACAACACTCCAGAATCTTGACACCATCCAGGACAAAGCAGCCAGCTTGATTGTCACCACATCCACAAGCATCCACTCCCTCCACAGCCAATGCTCAGCAGCAGCAGCAGCAGAAAAATCTACTATCTACAAGATGCACTGCAGAAAATCACCATAGATCATCAGACAGCACCTTCCTAACTCACGACCACTTCCATGTGTAAGGTCGCACGCAGCAGATCCATGGGAACACCACCACCTGCAAGATACTCCCAAGCCACTCACCATCTTGACTTTGAAATATATCGCTGCACTTACACTGCCCTTGGGTCAAAATTCTTGGACTTCTTTCCTAACAACATTGTGGTCTTGGAACAGCACTGAGACTGCAGCTGTTCAAACCACTACCTTCTGAAGGACAACTGGGAACAGACAATAAATGCTGGCCAGCCAACAATGCTCATATCCCATAATTAAATAAAAAATAAAATGGCCATTATGACCATCTAAATTATTCCCAGTGAAAGTCAGTAGATTTCCACCAATTACGATGTGGCCACACAGTGTCAGAACATGAGGATAAGCAAAATGGAAGGCAGATGCAAAGAATGTTTATTTGATATTTGTGTGGAATATTGAATGATTTGTTTAATACAATTGGTTCAGTGTGTTTGTTGTGACGTGGTTTGTATTTCAGCACAATGGCTGAGCAGATACTGTGATGATATGTAAGATGTGGGTCTGATTTTAAATTGGGAAGGAGGATATGTTCACAGGTATTAACGATGAATGAGGTGGACATGGAGATCCTGTACTGGTCCCTTCTCCTTCTTCTTCAGTAGCTTGCCATACCTGGATGCCAGGGATGTGCTTTCATGATCGGGAGGTTTTGCACTGTGCAACAGGTCTTGGTGAAACATGCAATCTGCTCTGGAGTAAAGTGCAGGATTCCCCTGGAGTGGACCAGGCAGTGAAGTGCTGCTTTCTGAGTACTCTGAGGTCTGCTGTATGGCATTTCCTGTGACAACAAGACTTTTGATATATATGCAATGGCCAAAATGCATTGGTTGCGCACTGGAGTCCTGAGCCAAGTGGTCAGTCCATAGCATTTGACACCCAATAGCCATGTCCCAGTTTCTCATACCAGAGAAAGATAGGAGAATTTCTTTCTGAACACTCAGGATGGCTACAGTCACCTGCAGAAAGAGAATGTGTCCCCCGTTCCACCTCTACCTTTGCCATGTTTACTCTCTGCCATGATACCTTGCTCATTCTCCTTATTAGCTCACACATTAAGGTGGATAGAAAATAACATATAGACTGTAGGTGACATCTAGCAAAATGTCCATATGACAGAGGAGGAAGTGCTGGGTGTCTTGAAATGTGAAAAAGTGGATAAATCCACAAAACCTGATCAGGTGTACCCTACAACTCTGTGGGAAGCTAGAGAAGTGATTGCTGGGCCTCTTGCTGAGCTATTTGTATTATTGATGGTCACAGGTGAGATGCCTGAAGACAGGAGGTTGGTTAACGTGGTGCCACTGTTTAAGAAGGGTGGTAAGGACAAGCCAGGGAACTACAAAACAGTGAGCCTGACGTCAGTGGTGGGCAAGTTGTTGGAGGGAATCCTGAGGGATAGGATGTACATGTATTTGGAAAGGCAAGGACTGATTAGGGATAGTCAACATGGCTTTGTGCATGGGAAATCATGTCTCACAAATTTGATTGAGTTTTTTTAAGAAGTAACAAAGAGGATTGATGAGGGCAGAGTGGTAGATATGATCTATATGGACTTCAGTAAGGCGTTCAACAAGGTTCCCCATGGGAGACTGATGAGCAAGGTTAGATCTCACGGAACACAGGGAACACAGGGAGAACTAGCCATTTGGATAGAGAACTGGCTCAAAGGTAGAAGACAGAGGGTGGTGGTGGAGGGTTGTTTTTCAGACTGGAGGCCTGTGACCAGTGGAGTGCCGCAAGGATCGGTGCTGGGTCCACTACTTTTTGTCATTTACATAAATCTTTGCAGGACTTATACACTTAATAGTAAGGTCCTAGGGAGTGTTGCTGAACAAAGAGACCTTAGAGTGCAGGTTCATAGCTCCTTGAAAGTGGATTCGCAGATAGATTGGATAGTGAAGAAGGCGTTTGGTATGCTTTCTTTTATTGGTCAGGGCACTGAGTACAGGAGTTAGGATGTCATTTTGCGGCTGTACAGGACATTGGTTAGGCCATTGTTGGAATATTGTGTGCAATTCTGGTCTCCTTCCTATCAGAAAGATGTTGTGAAACTTGAAAGGGTTCAGAAAAGATTTACAAGATGTTGCCAGGGTTGGAGGATTTGAGCTACAGGGAGAGGCTGAACAGGTTGGGACTGTTTTCCCTGGAGCATCGGAGGCTGAGGGGTGACCTTATAGATGTTTATAAAATTATGAGGGGCATAGATAAGATAACTAGACAAAATCTTTTCCCTGGGGTCGGGGAGCCCAAAACTAGAGGGCATAGGTTTAGGGTGAGAGGGGAAAGATATAAAAGAAACCTCAGGGGCAACTTTTTTACGCAGATGGTGGTACGTGTATGGAATAAGCTGCCAGAGGAAGTGGTGGAGGCTGGTACAATTGCAACATTTAAAAGGCATTTGGATGGGTATATGAATAGGAAGGTTTTGGAGGGATATGGGCTGGGTGCTGGAAGGTGGGACAAGATTGGGCTGGGATATCAGGCCAGCATGGACAGGTTAGACCGAAGGGTCTGTTTCCATGTTGTACATCTCTATGACTCTAATTCGCCTGCACAGAACCATTGATGTCAGAATCAATGATTTCACAACATACCATACAACACTGTTTTTACTTCACTCTGAAGTATCTCAACCTAGGATGTACTGATTGGCCAGAAAGCTGTCTGCAATTGCAGGTCTTTGAGCTTCCAAAGAAGAGTGATATTGGACTTGAAGCATCTCACTCCGCAGATGCTGCCAGACTTGTTGGGTTTCTCGAGACTTTTTGTTTCATATTTCCAGCATTTCCAGTATTTTGCTTTTAATTTATTTGTTATTTTTCTTGAGTAGTGAAAATACAAAGCTGATATTAACCATCGAATTGTATCAGCTTGTATAATAGACTGCCTTATTCGCATTGACAGGCCTTATTTAGATCTTTAAAGTAGATTTTGCACTGAAAGATCAGATTTCTCCCTACAGCTTGTGTTGCACCCATTTAAATGCTTCTAAGTCCTGGAACTGCTCAACTGGAGCAGAATTCATAATTTAAATTTATGTGATGGTTAATGGACTATGTGGATGTGAGAATAATTGATCCAAGTTCATTTTGCTTTGTCTCCCACAGTTATACCTCTCACCTCAAAGGAAGCCATTGCCTATATATCATTGCTGCATTATTTTGAATACCTACCCACTGCTTTTTCACTCTACAACTACTCTATTAGTGGCACACTGCAGGAGTTAAAGAACTGTTTCTTCAACAATGTTTTTGTAGTTTCCCAGCTAGTCGTGCTATGTATCGAGCTCTCTGGGCTAATAACTTATTCAGAAAAAAGAGCAGGTCCCCGACTTAAATACTGAGTATAGCCTGCTTTCCGAATCTGCAGCACAGATACATTTAAATTGATCTCCAGCTTAAACTTCTGCCATTATCAGGAAATCCAAACCATAAGAAGAAACCTAACTTCCAAATGAATAATGAAATATTTTAGGTTGAGATGTAATGCTGTGTGGTATCCTTTCAGAAAAGGTAAGGGCAAGATTACCTTTTGTTTTGTCAAGAAGCAGCCATTTTCTAATTCTAGTTCCAGGTTCAGTTGCAGTTTGTGTTGCCCATACAAGAATTAAATACTGAGACATGATCGAACTCTGTTCTGGAAAACAGACCTCTTATTATTGCCATATGCAGTTTCCTGCATGAACACACTAAAAAGACTTGAGGCATTCCAAGAATTTATATGTTTTCCTCAACAAGCTAGGGATTGTTGAAATTTATCCCTAGTTACTCAGCAATGTAAAACTCAACTTGACCATGCCCATGACTTATCGGGCAAGAATTTGACTTGCATTCTTGGCAGAACACTAACATTGTGGCTTTGTAAGTAACTAACCAAAAACTCTGATAAGTGTCTACTGAGAGGACTAAAGACTTAAATGCTAAAAGTGCTTAGACTTAGGATTCTAACAAAATATCTTGAATTCTCACACAGAATTTGGAAATTTGGCTTTGTGTTTTCTCATGGGCTTTGGGAACAAATGCGGACTTCCTGAGCCCACATTGACTGACAGTGAAACCAACCTCGCAGTTATCTAGAAGGCAGCCTCCTCTCGATCCGTCACAGTATACACCACCCTCTTAAATATGGCAGGCGAGCTGTCAATTTTGCAGGCTTGGCCCCAGGGTTTCCTCCACAGCCACACCCAGGAGAGGTGGACACTTCTGGGGCAGCTCAGAAATCACAAGACCACCTCAACATAGAGGCACACTCAAAAGCATGGATCAAAACCAAACTGATGAATGCTAAATCAGTCGGCCATTCAAAGAGGAAATCCCTCAGTGGGAGTTAGTTCATCCACAGATTTGGTCCTGCCCTGGGGACATGGAGATTCTGGCTTTGCTACACCCTCATCTTGTTGCAGCAACATGGTCTCCACTGAGTTGGCAACTTCCACACACAGCATTGGCAAAATTACCTCTAAATGGGACTTAACCAAATTAGTTGGCTGCCCACAGCCATGGAGTAAGCAGTGATTGTATTCGCAGCCTATCCTAGGTAGGTTCATCACAGCAGGTCTGCATTTAGGATCCACTTTATGTCAACTCCTACATCCATCCCCACACACCCCACGCCCCCCCACACACCCCACCCCCTAAACACCCCACCCCAACCACCACCTCCTATCCCAACACCAACGAATTGGAAAATTCTAAGCTTGATATTTGAAGACTGATCAACTGGAGATATATCCTAATGATGAGAGAGTGCAGAAACAATTTACTGAACCAATAAGAGGGATAAATGACTCCAGTTCTGTAGAGAGTCTAGTAGCCTAGGGACATTCTTCTTTCAAGTAGAGAATGTTAAGGGAATATTTGGTAAAGATGTTCAAAATAATGAATGGTTTTAAATGAGGAGAAATATTTTCCAGTTGCTGGAGGAGCAGTATCCAGAAGATCCAGCTATAAGGTGATTAATAATAGAACCAGAGATGATATAAGGAAATATTTCTTAGACAGTGGGTTGTGATCTAAAATGTGCAATGTGAAAAGCTGATTGAAGCAGATTCAACAGTGAAAGTTGAAAAAGAATGGACAAATGTTTTCGAGGAAAAAACAAATGACAGAGCTTTTGGGAAAGAATAGAGAAATGGGTTTAATTGGAAAATTCTCTCTAAGAGTTGACTCAGGCACAATTGGTTAAATAGTCTCCTGTATCTCCTGGTGCATTTCAGAAGGTTGTACGTTTCCCTACATTCTGAACACATTGCCCACAACTTCGTTGTTAACCTGATTCATTTACATTCTTCTTCTTTTTCCCAACATTTTCTCATTTACTATTACATTATCTGCATTTCCAACTAACTGCTAGACGTATTTCAGCCACAGCCAGCTCTGGGTAACGTTATTTTTCTTATAACTTTTCTAGAATGCTACAATTTAACAAGTAAACAGCAAGCATCTGGATTTGATCTTTCCTATGTCATGATTTTGAAAAGTGCTTTGTTACATGGATACTAATCCTGAGCAATATTAAGAAGATGGTTAACATCGCAAAGGTGCTTCTGAAAATAGTGACATGGCAACAAGACAGATAGGTATAAGAAATGGGTTCCAGAATGTTCGATATCGAGACAGGAAGATTCACGGAGACCAGTGGCAGAAAATACACAGCAAGGTTGGAAAAAGTTGAAGTGCATGGTGACCTGAATAAAGTTGCCTCGGTAGAGAGATAGGGCAGCAAAATTCTCATGAATCTGCGACTTATGTCAAATAGAATGCAAGAGGGTGGTAGAATAGTACTGAAGATCTTCAGATTAGTGAAGCCATGAAGAGATTCGGAAATTATATCAAGGAATTAATGTCACTGGACGAGCTATTAGGAGTTAACGTTTTCAGGAGAACAGGATTGATAGAGGTTTCAGAAAAATGCAAATGGTACAAGACATGCAACAGAGTGGCAGGAAATTTGGAATTTGAAATTTTTGTTATGAGTAGTTAAAGAGACAGGTAAAAGAACATCATAAAAACAAAGTTATGAGGTAGAAGCGGTGTAGATGGAGGTTTCAGTGATGATGATCAAGCAGCAACATAAACAGTATGGTAGCAGATTTAGCACAGCAGTGGTGATAGATTCGATGTCATATTAATGTTTGATTCAGTTCTGAAAGATGACCAGGGATTGCCATTAGGTTCAGCTTGATCAGGTAAATGAAAATGGGTATGGAGAAAGCAGATTCATGTTTTCTTTCTAAAATGCTAAATTGCCTCATCAACACCATTGTCTTCAAGTTTTCTGCATTCAAATAATTATCTCTTAAATGAATACTGTTTCTTTACAAGATCTTGCTTTGAATCTGTTAGTCATCATATCTGTGTGTCTCTAATCCTCTGAAGAATAATATAAGTATGGCTTAATGGAAAATTCAGTCATAAAGTTGAATATGTATTCCTGTGTAGGAGATCAATCACCATGTCCTGAATCACAGCAAACACTGCACAGGAAGAATATTTGATAGCAGGGATTGTGATGAACATGGACATACCACAAAGCAGATCACGCATCTATTTTACAATTTTGAAATATGCCAATCATTTTAAATTTCAGCTATTGCAAGTGAAGGGTGTTACTGTTCACATGAGAACAGGTTGATTCAATTACCAAACTGTGGCAAAGTATGTAACATTTTACACAAACCCCTTCCTAACATTCATTTGGAAGTTTCTAAACTGTCTCAGTTTATACAGTAAAGTTGTTATGATACATGTATATTCCCATAAAAAGGAAATTTCTGTATTGTTTAAAAGGACTCTTCTGATAGCCAACAAAAATAAATCAGAGTAGAGCTTGTGTTTAATCCAAAGATTTCAAATGCACAGTTTTTTTATGCACAGTTATTTCACAGCCTTTTATCTTTCTGCTTTCTCAATTTTTCTAAGATTTGTAATTCCTAGTAAAGATAAGAGGATTACATTGATGTTATTTGAAACCTTTAAAACCCTAATAAAATAGTTTTCTGTCACAGATTATTTCAAGAGAAAAGAACTACTTCTCCCTAACTGTGTTTCGGTGTGAAGTCATGTTTGTTGCTAGAATTATTCACCTTGCGTGAAACTTAAGACTAAAGTTACTCTTACACTTTGATTCGTACTCTTTAGTTTCATAATAAAGATAAAGCTGATGATCGGTATTAATTCAAAGACATCAAAGTAAAAGAAGTGCACTGCAATCAAAATCTGCATTGATAAATACAAAAAAACTGTAGTGTTCAAATATCTTTGTACTGAATGCCTTTTCAAGAGTTTATTCATCAGCTTCTGCCTGTTTGAGTAAAAGGCTCACAGATGTTGACATTATTTTCAATGGTTTAAGATGGTTCCTATTGGCTTTTATTAACATTTGTTACTTCTTTATTATCCGGGAGTTTTTTTCATCATTTTGAAAGCCGTGCTTTTTGCAGCTCTGAAGAGAGCAGCAGGTAGCTTTGGCAGCCAGGGTCAGTGCGCTGACCAACTTTGAGTTCCATTGTGCAGCATGCTCACAGTTCATTCGCTGTAGATGTGAAAGGTCAGCCTCCAGCAGAGATTCCATACCTGGGCTTTTGTGTTGCCTGCCAGGAGATTCTCACGAAAAAATAATTTAACGGAAAGCAATCTGCAAAAATATCCGCTCTCTGCTGTGTCATCGAACGCCGAAGTATTGTACTAAAATCTACAATCTTCTAGCTACAAAAATAATCTTTGGTTCTCTTGTTTTATTTTCAAGCAATTCAGAGGCTACAACTAAACAGGGAATCAATATGTGAAAAGTAACTTGCATTATTTTTCAAATGTTTGCAGAAATTCCACTGCAAAATACGGTTCTTTAATCATTCTGCTTTTCAAAAATATGTCTGACCATTTATTTGGAAAAGATAAAAGATCTAAATAATGAACGTTTACTAACAAACACAAGTAACTCACAAACAAAGAAACAAACACAAAAAGCTTACAATTTTCTGTATCTTTACACTTTCTCTTTGCCATCTTTTTACAATAGAATCGAATATTTGTTGACCTTGGAATTGGGAGTTACAGATACACATTAACACTAGTAAAAATTATAGTTCTCTTTCTCTTGCTCATTAATGCCACACAGCCTCAAAAAGAAAGATCAGTAACTCGGATAAGAATTTACTCTCTTATGTTGATTGTGTGCATAAGTGGGAATTGAAAGAAAGATATAATTCTGGAAATCTACGAGTGCTCATTAATGACATGCAGTGCATTTACTTCCTTGATGATACTTGATACCGAAGTGTATTCTCAACTAAGTTTGGCATTGATGCAAAAGTGAACGAACAGATAATGTAAATAGCTGTCAGTATTGAGGCTCCATTTCTAATTAGATTCCAGTTGTCTTAAATTGGCACTTCTCATTTAATTTCAATGGGACATGCCATTTTATGACAGCTTAACCCTGAATGGAATTGAGCCTCTGGTCTTCAGAAGCTTTCAAAAAGACCCCAGGGTGGAAAGTTGTAATTAGCTGTTTCTGCAGTGCTAGTATTAAAATGTGAAGCCTTGTAGGAAACCCTTTGTGTTAGAGAAATGCCATTTATTCTTTCGTGTGGTTTTTGCGCTCTGCAATGCTTTTAGTTAGTGTCCGAAAAGACATTATAACTACTCATGGGGCCCTGATGTAATCAATGTTTAAAGAAAGAATGTCAATGCTTCACATTTAGGAGAGAAAAAACACTTACATGTAAATTTCCCCTATCACTGCATAAAATCAGAGAAAACAACAATCGAATTTCATGTTATTTTTAATTCAAGTCCTCTAAGCTTAGCATCTCATTCATGGGATTCAATTGCAAAGAGCAAGGTTTTGTAACCAAATAGTTGTAGTGTATCTTAATCTGAATTGTATATCTCATGATGAATAGGAACAGCCCCCTCAATGTAGCTCTGGCTTAATCAGAGGTTGCTGACTGATTGCAATGAACAGCATGAGACTCACACGAAGTGAACTCTCAGCGTGAGGGAGAGGAGAGGTTGTACGGAGGTTTCAGGTACTTTTCATACTGCCAGGCGGGAAAGCTCCAACATCCTGCTGCTAGAAATTTGTCTGCGCTGCAGCCATCAAATTTTTCTCAAAAGCCAGACACTGAAATCTGTGACTGAGGGAGATTTGTTGATATGATAACTTGATTAGTCCTGGACAGATGACACAGCAGCAAAGAGCCAGCTCAAAGGATTCTGTGCTCTTAGCCCTTAACCTCTCCTCAGGAGATGACAAATTATATGTGGTAATTAGACTATTATTCTACAAGTGTCTTCAGAAAACTTTTAAGGAACATTGCCAAGAAACTACTAGTTTGTGCATTTCCCATTAGACCAAAATCATCTTTAACATTTCTAAACCCCCGCAAGAAGACAGAAGAATGCACATCAGGATCATATAGATATATTCAAATCATTGCTAAAAATCATGGTCATGATTCAACTATTGTGTATTGATATTAAATAGAAATATTAATGCTTTGTGGAAAATCAGGGTATGAAGTGTGTATAATAGTAACAGAGTATTTTTAATAAGTCAATTTAGTTTGATGTGGAATGAATGGCTTTTGTTCACAATATGTCTTGTTTCTTGTGTTTACAAAACTAGCAGGAGTTCTTATATTTCTAATTCCCACAAGTAAGGAATATTTCTAGTTGCCAGGATCCTTACCGCTATATCGTATTTAAACTTGTTTGTATTATCTCTTAAGCTGCTAGCTGATGTAAGTTTGATAAATCAAGTTTGTGAAACTTGCCATGAAGAACCTACTGGCATAATTCACAAAACTGTGGTTGGATTAGGACACAATGTAACAGTTTCAGATTATAGCAAAAAATGTATGATCCATATGCTGTATTAGCATTCTAATCGTAATTTCTGCAAGCCAGCTAATTAAATGTTCAAACATGTCATGAACAGTGTAAAAATATGTTTATAGTACATTACAAGAAAATGTGGACACATTCACCTAAAGCATGCTTTATTTGCAATTTCCCCATTACTAATCAAATGGAACAAATGAGGAAGTTGTTTGAAAGCTTAAGAAAATGTAACCCAACTGGCTATCTTTTAGCAAGTAAAATTAATCTCAAAGTTAATGAACAGAATGACCAAAAATTCTTTTAGCTAGGCATTTTGCAAGAAAACTGAAAATGAATGAAAGTTAGGTTTGATTTGTACTGTGCATAACCAGAGCAGAAACTGGTATATCTGATATAACATTAAGGTCTTTACGGAGAACAGAAACAAGTGTGTTCAACAACTCTATGCCTTTCAGGAAGATTGAAAGGATTATGAATACTTCGAGAATGCTTTACGATGATTGCATTTTAACTATGTTCTTATAAAGTCATAGGCATTATACCCATCCTTAAAAACATCACTAGAATTGCTTACTTTGTGAAAAAGTTGCACAACTATCTTACCTCAAGAAATTGCCATACCGATCTGCATCAACAATAGAGCAATTAACTCAAAAGTATATTTCTATATGAAGACATCTGCAGCATTGTAACAAAACTGTGCAGAATGCTCTGAGAAGGTCGGTGCATGTTGTGTGTATGGATTTGACATCTGACACTTCTGAATACAACCTCGATAGCCTGAAGAGGGAGATGCTTTAATTCAGTTGAATGCACAAATGGACAAGTCACAGTCCAGTGTAGCTTTTCAACTAATGCTCACATTTTCAATGGCTTTAAATATATTTAATCTGAATAAAGCTCAGCCCTCCCCACAACACTACAAATGCTGTTAAACCAACATAAATTGGGAGCAGCACAAAGGCGTTCTGCTCTGTCCAACGATACCTTCATTTTATTGTTGCTTTAAACTTTCCAAGGCCTCTATATAAAGAGAGGGGCTGCTAATGTTGCAAGTGGGAGTTTTAATGGTCTCTGTGGAACAATGTGGGCGCATTCTATGCAAGCTCATTACCGAATCATCTGAAATGCATGAGGAATGTTCCCACTGATTATCATAAATAGCATAAAAAAGTCTTTCATTGCAAAAGCAGGTTCCATCTGCCCCTCATGTCCCCTCACCTTATCTTTAAATAGAAAGTCACTCCCCCATGACAAAGAACAAACCTTTTATACTTTGATCTGGTTCATGTATACTCTATAAGTGAACACAAACATAATATACAATGTAGAGCACATCACTTATCAAGGAGAGTGGTTCAAGGCTATTTTGTGGTTGGGAAAATGATATGACATGATCTAAGGCAGTTTTTGAAAAAAAAATGCACTTTGGTACATTAAGGTTTTAAACACACTTTCAGCTAAATCTTTATACATTACCTTGCACAGAGATTCTCAGAGTCATAGAGATGTACAGCATGAAAACAGACCCTTCAGTCCAACCCGTCCATGCCGACCAGATATCCCAACCCAATCTAGTCCCACCTGCCAGTACCTGGCCCATATCCCTCCAAACCCTTCCTATTCAGTTACCCATCCAAATGCCTCCTAAATGTTGCAATGTACCAGCTTCCACCACTTCCTCTGGCAATTTATTCCATATACATACCACCCTCTGCGTGAAAAAATTGCCCCTTAGGTCTCTTTTATATCTTTCCCTCTCACCCTAAACCTATGCCCTCTAGTTCTGAACTCCCCGACCCCAGGGAAAAGACTTTGTCTATTTATCCTATCCATGCCCCTCATGATTTTATAAACCTCTATAAGGTCACCCCTCAGCCTCCGACGCTCCAGGGAAAACAGCCCCACCCTGTTCAGCCTCTCTCTGAAGCTCAGATTATCCAACCTTGGCAACATCCTTGTGAATCTTTTCTGAACTCTTTCAAGTTTCACAACACCTTTCTGATAGGAAGGAGACCAGAATTGCACACAATATTCCAACAGTGACCTAGCCAATGTCCTGTACAGCCACAACATGACCTCCCAACTCCTGTACTCAATAATTTGACCAATAAAGGAAAGCATACCAAACGTCTTCTTCACTATCCTATCTACCTGTGACTCCACTTTCAAGGAGCTATGAACTTGCTCTCCAAGGTCTCTTTGTTCAGCAACACTCCCTAGTGTATAAGTCCTGCTAAAATTTGTTTTCCCAAAATGCAGCACCTTGCATTTATCTGAATTAAGCTCCATTTGCCACTTCTCAGCCCATTGGCCCATCTGGTCCAGATCCTGTTGTAATCTGAGGTAACCCTCTTCCCTGTCCACTACACCTCCAATTTTGGTATCATCTGCAAACTTACTAACTGTACCTCTTATGCTCGCATCCAAATCATTTATGTAAATGACAAAAAGTAGAGGGCACAGCACCGATCCTTGTGGCACTCCACTAGTCACAGGCCTCCAGTCAGAAAAACAATCCTCATCACCACTCTCTGTCTTCCACCTTTGAGCCAGTTCTGTATCCAAATGGCTAGTTCTCCCTGTATTCCATGAGATCTAACCTTGCTAATCAGTCTCCCATGGGGAACCTTGTTGAACACCTAAAGCGAGTTACTTGCGAAGAATACAAAACCTCTGACCTACTCTTGCAACCATTGTAGTTGGGTTGTCTAAGTTTCTAGTCAATGGTGTCTCCAGGGAGTTGATAGTAAGGGTTTCTGCATTGGAAATTTCTTTGAATATCATGGGGATTCTCTCTCATTGAAGATTGCCATTGTCTAGTAGTTGTGTGGCACCTATGTTACCTGCCCAGTATCTGTCTAAATCTGAATGTAGCCCAGGCTGTGGAATTCTTTATTTTCTAAGGAGTTGTAAATGGAATTGAAAACTGTGAAACCATCAGTGAATATGTCCACTTACAAGCTTCTGATATAAGAAAGGAAGTTGAAGTAGAAATTGAAGACAGGTAAGCCCAGGATATCACGCTGAGGAACTCCTTCAAAGATGTTCTGTAACTGACCTCCAACAACCACGGCAATGTTTTGTTGAATTTGGTATGACTCCAAACAGTGGAGGGCTTTTCCTCCTGATTCCAATTATTTTCAATTTCTTCAAAGTTCCTTGATAACACATCTGGTCAAATGTTGCTTTGATGCCACTGGTCAGTATCACCTCTCCACGAGAAATGAAGTCTTTTGTTCAAACAATGGTTGTGCGAGGTCCAGGACTGATTGTGCTGAACTTGGCTTCTGCCAGAACCAATGAAGAGGTCCTTGCTTAATGATTGCCCGGATAATAAAATGAATCATGTTGCTGCTAATTAAGTGTGCACTGTTGTTGCAATAATTGAGAGGACTGGATTTGGCCTGCTTCTTGGGGATAATTATTCGTGGGAGACTTTCCACTCTTTCAGGCAGGTCTCCGATTGCTGTTGTATTTGGACGGTTTGGCTGAGGAATGGAAAGTTCTGGAGCATAATAATTCTGTGCTACAACTAAGTTGTTATTAGATCCATTGCATTTGCTCAATCTGCCTTTAGATGTTTCTTGAAATCTCATGAATTGAATCAAATTATCCGACTGGATGGTATTTTGGTAGGAAAGAGGCTGAGATGGACAATTCACTTGGCACTTCTTGCTAAAGATTAATCCTTCAGCCTTATCTTTCACATTGATGTATGTAGCTCTATCATCATTCAAGATGGGAGTCTTAGGAGTCTCGTCCTGCAATTAATTGAACAGAAGTTGATGCTGAGATATTCTTAGAGAGTAATACTGGTCTCAAGGACTACAAGGGCAGTATGTCCTTGAGAGCACAACTCCTTGCAATTTCCCTCCTTGTGCTAACTGTAAACTTTATTGCTGTTCCTTTGTTGTTCCTTATCAGAATTCTTGGTGTGAATTGGATGGAATGGGTGGGCAATGTTATCCAGCAGCAGGCAAACTAACTGGAAGGGGGTGAGAGCAGGGAAGTTAAGAGAAGAGAATGAGACTGTTGGGGTTTGTTACTAATAAGGATGCAGTATCACATGCATCAATGAGCCATTAACATGACCATGTAAAATTGTGTAATTCAAATCCTGTCAGTGCCTTATCCACATGTATATCATGTGGATTGCCATGAAGCATTACCACCAATTTTACAGAAATCTACTAAAAACAGGATGCCCATGTTCAGCATCACTTGGGTCCTGTTATGGATATTAACTTTCCTGAGTATTTGGAGATTTAATAAAAGGAATATTGTGCAGCTTTGTTGTTTTCATAACCAAAAGGCTCCAACAAACATATAAAATGTGTATGTTAAAGAAAGAAAGAACATATTACAATATCATGACACAAGACAATAGTTACAAAAACATCAACTAGAGAGAGAGGATTTTTGTGAAGGTTAAGACACTATTTTAAATTGTTAAACTAACAGTTAGAATGTTTAAATTACAAAGTTATAAAATGTATGAGTTAGAAATTTGCACTATAATTTTAATAAATTTATTTTGTTGTTCTAAATGGTTCATGAATTTCAGAATTCAAAATTTCAGTTCTCATCTTAAATTCATGCATAAAGGTTGCAAACTGGATTTGTAAATAAGTTAATATTTTGCTAATCACCCATTGGGTCTTGTTTGTAGCTGATATTGAGTTTACTCTGAATTCAGCTGAGATTTAGCTGAGCTTTGAGCAAGTGGTCCACCCCTTCTCATGTTGTGAATGAAACCCATGTTATTTTAATTTCCTGTTCTCACTTATACTTCCTACTTCTAAATTCCCACCAGATATGGGAATTAAATGATGAACAATTGCATATCCAGAAATTGTTCTCCAACACAAAATGGTGATTAAATAGGCTTCCGAGTTGACATGCAGGTGTTTCATCTGAGAGTAAGGGGGGGTGGGGAGGGGGTGGGGTGGATCTGTGTCCTCACTCTAGCTACAGACAATTGAGCTGTCCTTGTGGTGGAGGATCAGGAGAGCAGTTTGTGCAGCATCACTCCTGGCATTGCGTATCTGAAATGAGTTTTGATGGTTGAGGCGCAGCAGACCTATCTTGCTGTAGCTAATGTTTAGTTTCGCAATCTTACACAAATCTTTTTTTAGGTGTTCTGTAGAAGTTATTGGTAATTAAGAGATTTCAGTCTTTATTTGCAAAATACGCTTGGTGTATACTCATGCATTCAGCTGGGGTGTGAACTGCTGACATGAATTTCAATGAAGAAAGAACAACTTCTATCGAACAAAGAGCAACAGTTTTATTTTTGCTCAACATATTCTTGTGAAGAGAAATACAAATGTATTATTTAGCAAAAAGCTGTCCTATAACATCTTTTCAAAAGTTTTAAAGATACAAGATCCTTTTGTTGGTCAGCTTGTTTCAATTGTAAAGTATTAGAAATGTGACACAGAAAACATTTTTTGAACAAACTCAATCTCTGTACCAAGTTTTTGTATCATTTTTTAACTTTGTTGATGATAACTCTCCTTAACCCTTGAAGGACTAGTCATCTGATTTGTAGCGCAAAATTTACTAAACTTTTTTTTATTTAGAAGCATTATTAAAATATGAATGCCTTTTTTGTTCACATTAGATTCATTTAGAAATGTACTGCTTTTAAATGCAATCTATAATTATACTATATAATTACCTACAACATGAGCCATTGAGATATTTAAAAGGTGGATGCTTTTCACTCACTAGTAATTGGAATTTTTAAAAGTTTGACTGCTAAATGATTGCTTGAAGTTATCGTTAGCTTAGTGAGATTGGTTTCATTTCATTTAAGTTACTTCACAATTGTATTAAATATCAGAAGGCAAGTCGAATTATCTTTACTGTTCAATTGGCAGGACACAATTAATATTGATGAGCAAAGCCTAGCATGAAGTGGGGATAAGAAACAGAATTACAGACAATAAAGTCTGTGGTCTTTGATTACAACAGTGACTATGTGATGTAGAGGTCTGTTCTGCTTCAACAAGTTTCCTCCTATGATTCAGAAAGGACTTGTGTAGTTTCACAAGACCAGGACCTCTTCAGCTATTGGTTCATATCCTATACAAGGTGAATGAAGTGCCACAGCTGGGGGCAGAGGAGAGAAAATGGACTCAGATGAAGTCTGAATGAGTAAGAAAAACTAGTCACTCAGTCTCCATTTTTACCCTAATTAAGCAGAAAAGTTATGTGTGACCCAGCTCTACCACTTAATGGCCTTTCAGAGATCCACGCTATCTTTTATTCTCGTGTTGTAATAGAATACCAGTTGATCATATTTTCTATTTCATTAAAGAGGCAGCAACTCTTGTTTCATTTGCCTGAACTGAGAAATGCAATATAAATGTTGTTTAAAGCATTCTTACCCATTTAACGTGAATGTTAAGAAATTGAGTTAATCACTAGCTGTCATATATTAAATAGTGAATGAAGAATTATACAAGACAGCCAACAACAGTTTTTCTGCTGTTTTTAATGGTCAAAACATTTCTACTTTCTGAACAACATATTTCTAAATACTCATGTATTTAAATAAGTTACCATTGAATTTTTTTGATATCTTCTGCCAGATTCTGGTCATGATTTTATTCTGTGATAACATTATTTGAACAAATTAGAAGATTAAGGTATGCAAATAAAGCAATCACTGATTATTTTGTTAATGTGTCTGTAAATAATGTAATTCAGATCTATATCATAGATAATTTGGAAGCAAAACTTCAAAGACTAAATTAATTAACACTTTCAAACATTTAAGTGTTTTAAGAAAACAGGATGTACATGCACAGTGATAGAGGTAGAGAGCCACCTGCAGGACAGTATTGTAAATTGCGCCAAAAAATGGCTCGATTCCGAGATGATTCTCAAAACTATGGGCTAAGTTTTCCAAGCCCTTATATAATGGAGGCAATGGCAAGACAGTTGGGAGAAAACGGGAGAGATTGGAAAAATAAAGGCAGATACTTATAGTGGCATGAGTGATGTGGGCTATGGCGAGATTTATGGTACAGTCAGGCAAGAAGTTGAGCAATCCACATTCTCAAAATAAGCTAGTAATCTATTCTCCGGCAGATTGTAAAGAGTGCTGAAACACCACATTGATTGGAATGCCAATGGCTCAAAAGATACTGTTCTTCTAATGATGACAACTTCCATGTTCTTACCAAAGTCACTCCTTCATGTCCTTACTTTGCCTTTATCCAGTCAACCCACCCAATTGGTACTGTCAGAAACCGGGCTCCCAAAGCCCAGAGCTCAGTGCATTAATCTTCTAAAACTTTCTACACAGTCTCCACCACAATAATAAGTGGCCTTCCACCAGCCATTTTGTTTCCACTGAGGGAGCATGGTATAAGAGGACTGATACAGGATGGTTGGCATGGCTTTGTACGTGGGAGGTCGTGTCTTGCAAACTTGATTGAGTTTTTTGAAGAAGTAACAAAGATGAGGGCAAGCTGGTTGGCAGGATTTGGTCTCATGGAGTGCAGGGAGGGCTAGCTGTTTTGGTGCAGGGCTGACTTCGGGGTGAGGGAGTAGGAGTGATGAGGGGGGAAGTGGTTGTTTTCAGGCTGGAGGCCTGTGGCCAGTGGTGTGACATGGAGATTGGCGCTGCGTCCACTAGTTTTCATCATTAGTATGGATGATTTGGATGTGAGAGTAGGAGGCGTGGTTGGTGGGTTTGCAGATGACAGCAGGGTTGGGGGTGTGGTGGACAACGAAAAGGGTTGCCTTGGAGCGTGACAGGGTCTTGATCGGATGGGCTGGGGAGTGGCAGATGGAGTTCGGTTTGGATGGATGCAGGGTGCTGCATTTTGGGAAGGCGAATCTTGGCAGGACTTCTACACTTAATGGTAAGATCCCAGGGAGTGTTGCTGAACAAAGAGACCTTGGAGTGCAGGTTCATAGTTCCTTGAAAGTAGAGTTGTAAGTAGATAGGATAGTGAAGAAGGCATTTGATATGCTTTCCTTTATTGGTTAGAGTATTGAGTGCAGGAGTTGGGAGGTCATGTTGTGGCTGTACAGGACATTGGTTAGACCACTGTTGTAATATTGCATGCAATTCTGGTCTCTTTCCTATCGGAAGGATGTTGTGAAACTCGAAAGGGTTCTAAAAAGGTATTGCCAGGGTTGGAGGATTTGAGCTATAGGGAGAGGCTGAACAGGGTGGGGCTGTTTTCCTGGAGTGTAGGAGGCTGAGGGGTGACCTCATAGAGGTTTATAAAATCATGAAGGGCATGGATAGAATAAATAGACAAAGTCTTTTCCCTGGGTTGGGGGGTGGGGTTGGGGTCTAGAACTTGAGGGTATAGGTTTAGGGTGAGAGGAGAAAGATGTAAAAGGGACTTAAGTGGCAATGTTTTCACAGAGAGTGGTGCATGTATGGAATGAGCTGCCCAAGCAAGTTGTGAAGGCTGATACAATTACAACATTTAAAAGGCATCTGAATGGTTATATGAATAGGAAGGGTTTAGAGGGATATGGGCCAAATGCTGAAAAATGGGATGAGATTTGGTTAGGCTATCAGGTCAGCATGGCCAAATTGGACTGAATGGTCTGTTTCCATGCTGTATATCTCTATGACTCTATGACACTAAGTTTTATCTTGACCTTAGGAGCAACGTGCTGCATCTTTTGTGTATCTGCCAATCAGCAAGGCACAACTCTCACTATGTAGTAGTGAGTTGCCAGAGAAGGGAAATTACTGCTAATTAAACACCTTATTAATGCCACGTCTCACCTCATTAGTACTCAGCTTCTTATCCTCCCAAATAAGCCAAGCAAGTCAGATGTTGACATTTCTCCATATGACAGTCAGAGGGATACCTGGTGGCTGTGGCCTGGATCTGTGTTGCTCAGTCAACAGCATTGCAGGGCATGGCCTATGGCCATGAACTGCTTTATCCCTTGTCCATGGACCTAACATTTGCCCATCTCTTATGACCATCTGATACCTCACTGATCCACTTGTAAGTTGCTTCAGAAGTATAGATCTGTATCACAGATTGCATCAGTAGCTAGCATTGAAATGCAGCTGCAAGGACACTTTGCTTGCATGGACAGGCACCTAGCTACTGATCAGCCCAAGCTGCATCTCAGGGCTGACTGCAGGCTCTTTTAGCACTAACTCGTTTAGTGGGCCTTTTCCAGACTCAGAGCATCCATGTCCTGCCTCATCTTGCCTGTTAGCATGTTGGAAACCAAAGGCTACCTTTACTGCTGCATTGAGATGCTCCTGTGTGCAGACAGACAGGCTGCTTGTCAAGCTTGTCAGAAGGGATTTAACTGGGTGGCAACATCTTGATGTATGGTCCATAAACATCAATCTAAAACCTACAGTGTGTTCCAGCTGCTTACGCAATGCTACCCTGAGCAGATGCCTAAACATGGCTGAAGCCCACCACTAGTATTGGTATCAGCCCTTGACTGATCATTCTGCTCTCCCTCATTCAGATGCACCTCCACGCCCCCCCCCCCCCCCACCCCAGACTTCTCTGAGGCATACTCCCCTAAGACTTTGAGACAGTCCAACTGCTTGCAGCGGATGCATTGGGTTTGACATGAATGCTGCGCCACATGGTACAGGTGTGGAATAGGATGTGGCACACTGCTGTGCAGCCACCTTTAAAGTGCCCTTGACTGAGGATTGCTGTGCCACATGACCAGCTGCCTGGTTATATGACTATGCCAATTTGCAATGGTAAATCAAGGCATTTATGCTGTGGGTCTGCTGTTAGATGCCAAGTGAACAGGCACTAAGACAGTGTGTGAGCAGTGCAAGTAGGCAGCCTGGTCCAAGCCATGGGCTGGGTGTCTGTCCTCGTTAAATACTAGGACCTAATGCAACCATGCGCCACTGGTTACTGGTGTGCCCCACAATGCAACACTGACCTTCCCGGGCACACTGCCAAGTCATTGGCAAAGTGCCAGCATGGTGGCGAGGATTAGCTGAATGTCAGATGCTATGCCCATGGATGAAGGATATGCGTGTTTGGTGCCCATAGGGTATGCCCTGGGCTGCAGCTTGGCCGTGGGCAACATGGGAGTCGTTTGGACATAGTAGAGGGATGAATCCACCAGACACCCGCTCCAATTTCCATGCCAGGTACTCTTGAGGGCTAGTTTATTGAGTGTATGATCAGAAGTAGAATTTAATTAGATGAGTTGGACCATTAACATGGAGCTTATCAACAAGGGCCATTGTGACCACAACTGTCATCAACCCCATCACATCTGGGTATCTCCCCTGGACAGTCTCGCAGCTCATAGTCCCTGATTCCTGCATTGATCACTTCTACCTACTCCCACCAACTGGACTGTCCAGGCAGACCAATTGTTTCTACTGTTCCTGTGTCATGGAATTTATCTTTTCCTATCTTGACTTGACTTTGTTTCTCCCCATGCCCAGTTCCTTTCTATTTATACCCGCAGTTCTTTTGATGCTGTACATCAGTGTCAGACCTTCCAACAAGCGAGAGGTCATGCTTTCAAGGTGAGCGGTGGAAAGTTTAAGGGGCATACACATGGCAAGTACTTCACACAGAGGGTGGTGGACATTTGGAACGCATTGCCAGCAGAGGTGGTAGAGGCAGGCATGGTAGATTCATTTAAGATGCATCTGGACAGATGCATGAGTAGGTGGGGAGCAGATGCTTAAGAATTGACCGACAGGTTTAGACAGTAGATTTGGATCGGTTCAGGCTTGGAGGGCTGAAGGGCCTGTTCCTGGGCTGTAAATTTTCTTTGTTCTTTGTTCTTAAACAGGAGAATATAATGCACTTCAAAATGATGTGCTGGTTGCCATGGGCACCAATTAAACACTTAGATAATCTTCAGCAAGCCCTGCGTCAAACGTGGATTGATTGTGGGCAGCTTGTAAAGCAGCGATTCCCAGGTTTCAAACCACAGAAATGACCTTACAGATCATATATTAACTCATTGATTGAGGACGCTGATAGGTCAATCCCTCTGGTGTGTTAGAGTCATAGAGTCATAGAGATGTACAGCACGGAAACAGACACCTCGGTCCAACCCGTCCATGCCGACCAGATATCCCAACCCAATCTAGTCCCACCTGCCCATATCCCTCCAAACCCTTCCTATTCATATACCCATCCAAATGCCTCTTAAATGTTGCAATGTTTGAGGAATTTGACTCTACAGCCGCTGAACAGCAACTGCGGTATTGAGAAAAGTGACCCTTTGTTTTGAAAAGAGACAATCTGATAAGAAAATGGAGCCACAACAGAAGCCTGAGGGAAAAGTGTATGAGTAGGCAGAGTAAAGCAGGAGGGAAAGAATAGACCAGGGCGCTTAGCTCCGGGGACAGGAGAGAAACGCTCTAAATGTGACAAGAAGTGGCAGTTTAAGTGGGCCAGCAGGGATCCAAGCAAAACTTCTCCAATAAATGGAGGAAAGGAAGAAGGAGATTTTGACTCTGAAAAATGGAGGAACTATGCTGAGAGGTAGCTGAACTCAGAGGGTCAATGGGGAAGGTCCCTGCCCAGAATGGGAGGGAGGGAATCTCCTACTCTGCCCTGCCTTTGGTGACATTCTGAAGGGGCTCTGCCCATTGTGAATTTAAGTGTGCCATAATGGACAATGAATGCAGTATTTCCCTGTGCCCTGTGTGTGCGTGCGGAGGAATAGAGAACATATCGAGTAGACACTGGTGCACCATTCATCAAATCCACTGAAATTTGCAATGGACAACCATACCAACTGGAAGGTTTCACAGGTGACTTGGCCATTGGAGATAAATCAAAGTCTTTGAGACTAAGGACAGGGCGCTCAAGACTCAATGAGACTGCATGTAAAGGACTGCGAGGTACAGATTGGCTCATTGCTTACAACAGTGAATGGGCTTGGATGTGGAGGCCTATGTGAAAGGATATTTTGTCTACCTATACAAGAACCCTGAATGCCTCCCTTCCCCTCCCAGATCAGGAAGATTAAATATGGAGTTTCCCAAAGGGTCATGACAATCCGTACAGATGGATTTTATTAGTCTTCTGCCAATGACCCAAAAGGAAACAAGTATTGCCTGGTCCTGGTGGATGATTTCACAAATGGGTGGAGGCTCTTCCCTGTAGGTCTGCCTCAGCTGTGTGAACAGTATGAATCCACATAAAAGAAGTGCTTTAAAGGTGGGGTTGGCACAATATGGTAGAATCAGAGCAAGGGAGCCATTTTACGGGACAGATGATGTGAATGACATTACAGTTGCTAATGATAGAGGACAAATGGCATATGTGTCACAATTCTCAAACTTTAGGAATAGTGGAGTATATGAACAGGACCATTTTCTCTCCTCTGACCTTAAAAATGTGCCCCTAGTTTTGAAATCCCCAATCCTTGTGTAATGATGCTGCTCCTTTAACAAGGTTATGTTGTCCTTGGTTTTTTTTTTCAGAGGTCATAAAGGGCACAGGTTCTGAAAAGTCTGAGTTGGATGAGTTTTAGGGCCAATTTATTTGTAGCTAACAGATACCGCCTCAGGCAAACAACTTCCAAGCTTTAAAAAACACTTGTATGATGAAAGGGGAGTGACCAGTTCTCCCAGTTCAACTTTTCTCTGGTTTGGTTTGGTTTTAACAGTCTGGCTGTTCACTGAAAGCAGTCAGTCAGTTATGAGGTTGCTGATCTAAGAAACAGTTACATGGAAGAAAGTATTCCATGCTGCCACCTCTCTCTGTCATGTAAGACCCTGAGTTTGATTTTACTTGTTGTGTCAAGGAGTTTTTAGGGATATTGCTGCAAGTATTTGGAACAGCATCATTAAGTTGGGATGATTTGTTGAGTTTCAGACAGATTAAGTTAATCTGTATCCTGATCACTTTTGTTTGTGTTTCATTCGGTAATCTTGCAAATAAATTCTGTTTTGTTTAAAACTAAGTAGTTTGACCAGCTGCATCCCTCCTAATATATCCACTTGACACCTGCTTAAAACAACTAGCAAAGTTAGGGATCAGGCTACTTTCTTGAAATGTTTTGAGGGGGTCCGGTCTGATCCATAACACTAGAGAACACCTACCATTAACCCTATCTATATCCCTTGTGATTTCATAAACTTTTATAGGGTCGTCAAGTCATACAGCAAGAAACAAACACTTCAATCCAACCAGTCCATGCCAAACATAATCCTGAATCAAACTAGTCCCACCAACCTGCTCCTGACCCATATCCTTCCAAATCTTTCCTATTCATATATCTATCCAAATGTTTTTTAAACTTTGTAATTATACTCATATCCATCAGTTTTTCAGGAAGTTCATTCCATATGCGAACCACCCTCTGTGCAATGAATTTTTCTCCAATGTCTTTTTTAAATCTCTCCCCTCTCACCTTAAAAATGTGCCCCCCAAGTATTGAAATCCACCATCCTGGGGAAAAGGCAACTACCACTCACTCTATCTACACCTCTCATTACTTTATTAACTTCTGCCAGATATCCTCCCAAACTCCTACATTCAAGTGAAAAAATAATCCCACTCTATCCAGCGTTTCTTTATAACTCAAACCTTCCATATCCAGCAATATCCTGGTAAATCTCTTCTGAATCCTCTCCAGCTTAATAATATCTTTCCTACAATAGAATGACCAGAACTGGATACAGTATACCAGAAGACGTCTCACCAATGTCCTCAACATGACTTCCTAACTCTTATACTCAAAGGACTGAGCAATGAAGGCAAGCATGCCAAATGCTTTTTTAACCACCTTGTCTATATAGAACATAGAACATAGAACATTACAGCGCAGTACAGGCCCTTCGGCCCTCGACTTTGCGCTGACCTGTCATACCAATCTGAAGCCGATCTAACCTACACTATTCCATGTACGTCCATATACTTGTCCAATGACGACTGAAATGTACTTAACGTTGGAGAATCTACTACCATTGCAGGCAAAGCATTCCATACCCGTACTACTCTCTGAATAAAGAAACTACCTCTGACATCTGTCCTATATCTATCACCCCTCAATTTAAAGCTATGACCCCTCGTACTCACCGTCACGATTCTTGGAAAAAGGCTCTCCCTGTCCACCCTATCTAACTCTCTGATTATCTTATATGTCTCTATTAAGTCACCTCTCAACCTTCTTCTCTCTAACGAAAACAGTCTCAGGTCCCTCAGCCTTTCCTCATAAGACCTTCCCTCCATACCAGGCAACATCCTAGTAAATCTCCTCTGCAACCTTTCCAAAGCTTCCACATCCTTCTTATAATGCAGTGACCAGAACTGTATACAATACTCCAAGTGCGGCCGCACTAGAGTTTTGTACAGCTGCAGCATAACCTCATGGTTCCGGAACTTGATCCCTATATTAATAAAAGCTAAAACACTGTCTGCCTTCTTAACAACCCTGTCAACCTGGGTGACAAATTTCAAGGATCTGTGTATATGGACACCGAGATCTCTCTGCTCATCTACACTACCAAGAATCTTACCATTAGCCCAGTACTTTGCATTCTGATTACTCTGACCAAAGTGAATCACCTCACACTTGTCCGCATTAAACTCCATTTGCCACCTCTCAGCCCAGCTCTGCAGCTTATCTATGTCTCTCTGTAACCTACAATATCCTTCGTCACTATCCACAACTCCACTGACCTTTGTGTCTTCTGTAAATTTACTAACCCACCCTTCTACGCCCTCATTCAGGTCATTTATAAAAATGACAAACAGCAGTGGAATAAACACCGACCCTAGTGGTACATCACTGGTAACTGGACTCCAGGATGAACATTTCCCATCAACCACCACCCTCTGTCTTCTTTCAGCAAGCCAATTACTGATCCAAACTGCTATATCTCCCACTACTATCCTTGATTGGCCCTAATCTTACTCTCGTCATTCTTTTATTCCTTTATTACCTCTAGAAAGCCATAGGGTTTCTTGCTCCTCAGAGTAACTATACAAAAGCTCCTTCTTTGTCCTGCCCATATCACTGGTACATACATGCATCACAACAATTGGATCCTCCTCCTCCCACTCCAAGTTCCTCTTCGAGCGTTGAGCAGATGTTCTGAAGTCTGTTATCGGGCAGTGTTCAGTGGCAGAGAGAGAGTTAGGATGAGCTGGGAGAGGGAAAATGTGGCCACGTATCCTTGCAGAATGAAGAAGATCATTGACTTTCAGGCACAGCAGACCACCTGACCACACAGTGGAGGTGACACCGACCTGGGCAGTAGCCTCAGAGAAGGCTGGCAGGATCTAGTGGCACAGCATCTTCTGCTAGTGCACAGAGAAGAGGACTGCCCTCCTCTACACCATCCCATCCATCAGGATGGCAGTGCCATCTTCCCCTTCTCTAGGATGTTCAGGTCCTGTTCATCAATGAGCAGGGAATCTTTGGAATGCCAGTGAGTCGAAGTGCATTATGGTGTTCGGGTGAATCTCCACTGAGTGGTGGGTTGGGTTAGGCTGGAAACAACAGATGATAAGATGATGTAAAAATTGAATATAAAAGAGATACCATCAGCATGTGTTAGTCACTTAATGTAATTTTAGAAAGAATACACTGAGAGATATCACTAGGGCTCACAGCAATAAACCCTCCAGTAAAGTTAACACAACTTTAGCCAAAAAAAAATGGAAATCATTGATAGTACTTAATCAATGATGGGAGAGCATCTGGAGTAGAAAATATATTGAGTCAATGTGAAGAGTTTGTTGTCACTAGTGGGGCCATAAGTCTGAGGATCATTAAAAGAAAATAGTATTGATAAACTCAATCTGAGATAAGGAGCAATGTTGGCTCTTAGGGAGGAGCTAAAATGTGGGATTTGTCAAAACAGGATGTGTTTAAGAGTCAGTAGCTTAGATGTTGTCAAAAATAAACAAAATGATAAGATGATGTGTGTTGAAAGATTCAGATCAGAGCATAAATACCAGCACTGCTTGGTTTGGTTCTCGGCCATTTCTCTGCTGTTAGTTTTGGAACTCTGCATCTTGGGAATGTATGTAAATATGGAATTGTCCACCTTATTCTTCAAAATATGAAGAAAACCTTCCAATAAAACCTGCAATATCTCGGTTTGTACATTTTTATTAGATCAATACAACACGGTACTGGTATTCCAATTGTCCTATCAGTATTTGCATTCAGGAATTTTGTAATGCAGTTACATTGGAAAGAATATTGAAGACCAAGAAACAACTTGCTGTTAAATTATTCACTGTGTTCTTGAATAATTAATTAATCTAATTGAGATCTTATTTGTCATTCCATTGAAAAGTGAATTGTAAATGTTGTATACAAACCACAGGAGAACTGATGTGAAGATTATTTGAAACACTAGCAGTGTTAGATATAATTGTGCTATTAACTTGCAGGTTCCTCTTTCATTGGAAACCATTGCTTTCCTTGGAGAAGGAAATTGGATTGTCTTTTTCCCACCAAATGTCTCGGTAGGAGTCAAACTGAAAACTGAACTTGAGGTGGTTCTTGTCTGCATTGACTCATGACCAGTTGGACTTCCTGGAGTGTAAGTACTAAGAGTTGTTGGAGTTGAAATGGTGGATGTATCTACCTGTGGAACTAAAGTAGAGTGGTAGATTGTATCCATTGTAGATGAACCCACTTCCTGTGTACTCTCAGTCTCCAGTGAAGTGCTCCTTGGCACTATGGATGACCAAGGAATACGAATCACAAAAGGTGATGATTGCTTGGATGTTATGCTGGTAGTTGTAAAAATCATTGTTGTGGCTGTACTCACACTTTCAGTAGCAGAAGTTATAATTTCTGGAGTAGTGTTCTGTTCTGTTGTCATTACAGTACTGGGAACAGAAATTAATGTAGTTGCAACTGAAGTTGAAATTGCTGGAATCGTGGTTTGCTTTGTTGCTGTCGCTGTTGTTGTCGTGCAGGGGGTCGATAATATTGGAGTCTCGGTTGGGGGTAAAATCTCTGTAGTTGTTAATAATTCAGTTGTCACTATAGTAGGGGCTGTTGATGTCTTCATAGATGCAGTTGATGCCACCAAAGAGCTGCTCTGCTCTGTTGTGAACTCTGTTGTTAATGTGGAAATGGGAGTAGATACCCAAGTGGTCACACTAGAAGTTGAAATCTCTGTGGTGCTGAGCTGTTCTGTCGTCAATTCTGTTGTAATTGTACTAATCCCAGTAGATGTCAATATGGCCGTGGTAGAAGTTGGAATTTCTGCAGTAGTACTTTTCTCTGTTGTAGTAAGACAGATTAGTTCTTCTTCCTTTAAAGAGTGAATAACCTTTGTAATGGGATCATCAGGCATGTAACACTTCATCTCAGAATATGATTTCACTTCATTTTTATTCGACTTCATCCAATTTCTAAGGTACAATAAGTGACAGTCACACACGAAACGATTTTGCAGCAGATTGAGTCCAGATGAAGCCAGGTTTCTCAAATTATCAAATATTCCATCAGGTACATCAGATAGTTGATTTGAAGCAAGGTCAAGCCGTTTCAAAAGGTGTAAGTTTTTAAAAATGTCTTTATCTAAGGTAACAAGTTGATTTTCATTCAGCTGAAGTTGAGTTAATTTATCAAGGCCATTGAAAGCTTTCTTTGGAAGATGAGTAATCTGGTTCTTGCTCAATATCAGAGTTTTTAAATTAGGCAGTTTACTAAGCATATCATCAGGAATAGTGCTGAGATTGTTTTCAGTCAGTGAAAGTGTCTTGAGAGTTGATGTTAATCCAAATAAACTAGTAGGAAGACTTGAGAGCATGTTAGATTCAAATTTCAATTTAGATATTTTTGTTAAATTATGTAACAGTCCAAAAGGAAGCTCTGTGATTCTGTTTTGGTTCAAATATAGTTTCTGTAATTTAAGCAGTTTGGAAAAGATTCCAGGTGGGAGATGTGTCACACTGTTATTTGTCAAAGAAAGTTCCACTAATTCAGTAAGATTATCAAAAATACCTTCCTGGAGATCAGTGAGCTGATTGTGGGAAAGTTTGAGCTGCATGAGTTTGGAAAGATTTTCAAATATTCCCGAAGGCAGATTGCTTATCTGATTTTTAGCCAAATGCAGTCTTTCAAGCAGTGTCAATTTGTCAAATATCTGAGCAGGAAGGACTTGTATTTCATTCTCAAACAATCTCAGCTCAACTAAATTGGGAAGATTATCAAATAATCCACTATCCAAGATATTGATCTTGTTTTCAGACAGATAGAGGTTTTTCAATTGTGGAAGGTCGTCAAACATTCCAGTGCTCAACCTTTCCAATGGATTACCTGTTATCTCAAGCTGTGTCAGGTTAGTAAGATCATCCAAAGCTCCAATTTCTATTTTATGTATATTGTTATCGTTAAATGCAAGCATTGTCAGTGAAGCTGAATAATTCTGAAGGACTCCAGCTCTTATGATAGAAATGTTGGTGTTCAAAAATGTTAATCGAGTTGTATTTGATGGTATAGTTGCTGGCATTTCAGTTATTAATTTGCCACTACAGAAAAGGACTTCTGAACTAAAGTCACACTTAGGAATGCAACTGGCAAAACCACACAACTGAGTGATGAACAGGAAGCCCAAGAAATGTATCCAAGTCATTTTTCTGCAAAACAAAATAATGAAAAGTAGATTTAGAAAGTAAATGCTTCCAATTTACAGAGCAAACTGCAAATAGAATAGAAAATTATGTTTATCATAAATCAAAATTTAAATACTTTTAAGAAGTGAGCATGATAATTAAATTCCCTTTGAAGATCATGCTCAAAGATCCACAAGCAATAAACTGCAAAATATGCTCCTTGTCCAATAATTTTGGCACTGTGGGATCAACACAGCATCCCCAATGCTCATGCAAATTATATCAAAATTTAAATCAAATGTAATGTTTGAACCATTATTTTCAAATTTACAGCCTCAGGGCACACCTCTTAAACATGCACAGCTGAATACGTGCTCTGAAGCAAAAATATCATTCATTATTGCTAGTTAAAGAGGTTTCCTGATGATCAACAGTGTTCTGTTACAGACACAACTCCTCAGATACTGAAGCATGCAGCAGAGTCTAGACACCATTCAGACTTGGGTTGATTCATTGACCAAGTAAAATCTATGTCACATCTGCCAGGCAATGACTAACACAATTAATCCTGTCCATCATCTACAGACAAAACTCAGGATTATGATGGAATACTTCAACTCCAACAACACTCAAGAAAAATCATCGAAATATAACTCTACCAGTTAAGTTTCTGACAGACTGGAAAAAAAAGGTGTGTAGAATGGGTGGAGGTGTGTTTTTTGAGATGGTCCTGTTGGCTTGTCAAGACATTCAGCTTGTGAACTCTTCTCCAACCATGTTCACTTGCTTGCAGGAGATATAAGGTTTTCCTTCAATAAAACTTGATTTTTAAAACAATTCTTTTCCATTTCAGTCCACAATCAAAAATACAGAAAAAGTAGTAGCTGTATGTTCTTTACTGCTGCCAGTCCTTTCTCATAATCTCTCTTTGCTTCTACTAGTCTTTTTAATTCAGCTTCCTTTTGATCATTTTGCATGCAAATTGTTCTCCATGTATTTTTTTAACCTGACACGTATCATAAGCACACTAACGGAGTTATACAGCATAGAAAAGGCCCTTTGGCACATCAAGTCTGCATGGACATAATTATCACTAAAAGTGCTTTAATCCCGATTTCCTGCACATCTTAATTCTTGGATGTTGTGAGAGTTGAAGTGCTCATCAATTTTTTTTAAAGATTGGAAGGTTTCTGGCCTCCATTACCTTCCCAAGGGCTGACCAGACGTCCCAGTCACGTCCCATTTTAATTACCCTTCCCACTCCCTTTCTGACATGTCTATCCTTTGTCCACTCCATTGCCATAATATACCAAACCATAAATTAGAGGAACAACACCTCATCTTCTGCATGGACAGCCTACATCTCAGAGGACTCAACAATGAATTTTCCAATTTCAAATAACCTCCCTTCCCAGGCCCTCCCTCTCCCTTCCACTCCTCTCATCAACTCTCCCTTCCTGGTACCAACTGGATTTATTCCTCCCATTGACCATTGAAGTCGCATCATTTACCTGTGTTCCCATATCCCCACTTCTTCCCCCTGCTCCCCAACCCCCTTTATCTGCAGTTCCCCTTACACCCCAAGTCCTGAAGAAGTGTTACACCTGAAATGTTGACTTCTCCACCTCCTGAATGCTACCTGGCTTGCTGTGTTCTTTCAGCGTCCTGCCTGTCTACCCCCACTACCTTCCCTGGCCATGCATTTCAGATTCCCACCATGCACTGAATGAAAAAGATTTTTGCCCAAATCCCCTCCTAATCACCTGCCCCTTACCATAAAGCTATGCTGCCTCTTAATTGAACCCTGAAACAAGGGAAACTGCGGCTTTCTATTTACCCTGTCCATACCCCTCATAAACTTATACAGCCCAAACATTTACACCCCCACCCCCAGTCTTCTCAGCTCTAATGAAAACAATTCAAGTCTACGGGTTGCGCTTCGGCGGGTCGGTGTGGACTTGTTGGGCCGAAGGGCCTGTTTCCACACTGTAAGTAATCTAATCTAATCTAATCTACCTATTACAACAGAGTATTGGTGTGGATAGAGGATTGGCTGAGTGAAAGAAAGCATAGGATTGTTATAAGTGAGTCCTTCTCTGGATGGTGAATTGCAACTTGTGTGGTGCCTCGACCTTAATTGTTTACAATCTATATGAATAATCTGCAATCAGGGACAGAATGCAACATAGCAAAATTCACGGATAGTAATGAAATAGATGATAAAACAGGCTGTGATGAGATGAAGAATTTACAGATGAATATTGACAGGCTTGGAGAATGGGACAGAAGCTGGCAAATGCCTATTTTGGCAGGAAAAATAAAAGGCAAATTATTATTTAAATGGAAAGCAGATTCAAACTGCATCATTGATGAAGGATCTGGGTATCTTTGAACATGAATCTCAAAGTAGGTATGGAGGTTCAGCATGTAATAAAATGGGCAAACAAAATTCTGGCATTTATTGCAAAAGGACTAGATTATAAAAATAAAGAAGTGTTGTTATAATTAAATAAGGCTTTGGTGAGACCACACTTGGAATATTGCATCTAGTTTTGGTCTCCATACTTGAGGAAGGATATGGTGGCACTGGAGACAATTCAAAGGAGGTTCAGCAGGGTGATTCCAGGGGTGGAAGAGCTGTCATATGAGGAACAGTTGAATGGCTTGGGCTTGTACTCATTGGAGTTCAGAGGAAAGGGGTGCGGGTGGTGGTATCTGATTGAGGAATATAAAATGCTGAAGGAGAAAAAGATAAATCTATAGCATGAGAGGAGGTACATTCAAAACTGGGATGAGGAGAAACTGATTCTCTTAGTGGATTGTGAATCTGTGGAACTCACTGCCCCAGAGTGCAGTGGAGGCAGATCAGTTGACAGATTCAAGAAAGAAATATATATATTTCTGAGGGAGCAGACTCAGTTGGCTGAACTGAAATACTCCCGCATCTAATTCCTATGTTCTTACGTTGTTCCATCTGCAGTTCTTTAGTTTTTAGACACTGTTGATGGTTAGGGTTCAGTTGAGGGAGGTGAAGGCTTGCTCAATGTGTGGAGAGCAAGACAATAATGTGGAGATAAGACTGTAAACAGGTCTTATTGATTGCCCGAGTAGGCTTGAAAACCACGGAGCAAAAAGTATAGTCTGGAAAAGCACAGCAAGTTAGGCAGCATCCAAGGAGCAAGAGAATCGATGTTTTGAGCATAAGCTCTTTATCAGGAATGTTGGGGGGTGTGGGGGGTGGGGGAATGAATGTTGGGGGAGGGAGGGGCAAGACGGCTGGGAGATATGGGAGGGGTGTGAGACTGGGGGGATGTTAGCTGGGAATGCGATGGTTACATGAAGGTAGGGGGTGTTTGTGATAGGTCAGACTGGAGGATGGACAGTTCAACAGGGCAGTGCCAAGTTGGAGGGTTGAAACTGGGATAAAGTGAGAAGAAGGGTAATCAGGAAACTGGTGAAATCAACATTGATCCTATGTGGTTGGAGGGTCCCAAGGCAGAAACTGTGGTGTTCTTCCTCTAGTCGTTGGGTGGTGAGAATTTAGTGATGGATGAGGCCCAGGATTTGCAGGTCTTTGTTAGAGTGGGAGGGGGAGTTGTAGTGTTTTGCCACAGGATGTTGGAGTTGATTGGTGAGTGTGTCTGGAGATGTTCTCTGAAACATTCTGCAAGTTGGCGTCCTGTCTCCCCAATGTAGAGGAGACCATTGACACCAATAGACACAGTAGATGAAATGTTTGGAGGTGCAGAAAAATCTCTGTTGGATGTGGAAGAACACATCCTGCAGTGTGACCAATGTTCTGCCAAACATTAAACACTCCCTCATCTTGTTTCTTCTTCCAATCTTACACTTTTCCGAGAGAAATACCATCCCCCAATTGTCTGTCCATCTGACCGAGACATTTATATCTTCTTGTAACCTACAACCACCTTCATCACTATTAACCACTCTACCAAACTTCGTGTCATCTGCAAATCTCTTAATGTTCCCAACATTTCCATCTACATCAGTTATAGTATATAACAATAAGGGGCCCTATACTGGGACACTGCTGGACAATGGCTTCAATTATTCAAACAGCCTTCTACTTCTACCCTGGTGTCCTATGACTGAGCCAGTTTCTGATTCACCTCACCGTGTTTCCTTCTATTCCACGTGCTTTAACCTTCTCAATCAGTCTCCCATGTGGGACCTTGTCAAAACCTTTGCTAAAATCCCTACAAATTACATCAAATGAACTTCCCTCATCAACACACTTCAACACATTTTCAAAAATTTCTAACAAATTTGTTAGGCATGGCCTCCCTCTGACAAAGCCATTCTGACTATCCCTAATTAACTCATACCTTTCCAATTGTGTATTAACGCACTCCTTCAGAATTTTCTCCAATACTTCACCTACCACTGATGTGAGACTCATCAATCTGTAATTTACTGGTTCATCTCTACCATCCTTCTTAAAAGGTGGAGCCACATTTATGGTCCTCCGGTCTTCAGGCATTTCCCTCATGGCCAGAAAAATTTGTGTCCGGGCTTTTGCAATTTCCTGCCTCACGCTCACAGCAGCCTGGGGTCACCCAAGCCAAGGGATTTGTCTGTTTTCAAGCCCCTCAGGGACTACAATAACTCCCAAAATTCCTATGTCAAACTGTACAAGTTCCTACCGTCCCTTTTCCTGAATTCTGAACATACATTCTCCTTTTCCACAGTGAAGACCAAAGAGAAGCATTCATTCAACACCCTTCCAATATCCTGCGGCTTCACACACAGGTTTCCCACTTGGTCACTAATGGGCCCTATTCTTTCCCTGGTTAACCTCTTCCCTTTAATGTATTTATAAAATATGTTAGGATTCTCCCTAATCCTGTTCACTAGTCATTTTTCATGGCCCTCTTTTGCTCTTCTAATTGCTTTCTAAAGTTCCCTCATTTACTTCCTGTATCGCTTTAGGGTCACAGCTGAATTGTACCCTTTGGACTTGCTGAAAATGCTACTCTTCTTCCTTATCCAGTGCTGAATTGGCCAGACATCCAGACTTCTCCAAACTTATTGCTGCTACATTTCCCACCGAAGGCTATGTGTTGGACCTCTATATTCCACAGTTCCTTTTTGAATGGCCCCTCTTTTGCTCCGCTGTAGACTTACCCACAAAGAGCTGTACCCAGTCTACTGTGGCCAGGTCTTGCTTTATATTAATAAAATCTGCCTTTCCTAGCCATCTTATGCAGGCCATCATTTCTCCTTGTCCAGAATAAATTTGAATTGTACTGTATTGTGGTCACTATTGTTAAGATGTTCCCCACTGCCACAGCGAACGCCTGTCCAGCTTCTTTCCCCAGAACCAGAGCTAGCAATGTGCTGCTTCTTGTTGGGCTTTCTACAAAAAACTTTACTGGATAGTGAAATCCATACCCTCTTAACGCTTAACAGTATGACTATCCCAAATTAAGTTGGGAAAGTTGAAATTCCCAAGGATAAATACTCGATTATTACTCTAACACACCTCTGTGAACTATCTACAAATTTGCTCTTCTATTTCCCATTGACTGACAATGCACTCCCAGCAAAGTAGTTGTCTCCTTAACATTCCAGAGTTCCATGCACACAGTTTTGTTTGAGGACCCTTCCAAGGCACAATCTCTGCTTGCTGCAGCAGAGTCCTAGAGATGCACAGCATGGAAACAGACCCTTTGGTCCAACTCGTCCATGTTCAACCCTATCTAGTCCCACCTGCCAGCACTTGGCCCATATCCCTCCAAACCCTTCCTATTCATATACCCATCCAAATGCCTTTTAAATGTTGCAATTGTACCAGCCTCCACCACTTCCTCTGGCAGCCATTCCATACAGGTACCACCCTCTGCGTGAAAAGGTTGCCCCTTAGGTCTCTTTCATATCTTTCCCCTCTCACCCTACACCTATGTCCTCTAGTTCTGGACTCCCCCACCACAGGGAAAAGACTTTGTCTATTTATCCTATCCATGCCCCTCATACTATTGTAAACCGCTATAAGGTCACCCCTCAGTCCGATGCTCCAGGGAAACCAGTCCTAGCCTGTTCAGCCTCTCCCTATAGCTCAAATCCTCCAACCCTGGCAACATCCTTGTAAATATTTCCTGAACCCTTTGAAGTTTCACAACATCTTTCCAATATGAAGGAGACCAGAATTCGTACAATATTCAACAGTGGCCTAACCAATGTCCTGTACAGCCACAACATGATCTCCCAACTCCTGTACTCAATACTCTGACCAATAAGAGAAAGCATTCCAAATGCCTTCTTCACTATCCTACCTACTGCGACTCCACTTTCAAAGAGCTATGAACCTGCACTCCAAGACCTTACTATTAAGTGTATAAATCCTGCTCAGGTTTGTTTCCCAAAATGCAGCACCTCACATTTATCTGAATTAAACTCCATCTGCTACTTCTCAGCCCATTGGCCCATCTGGTCCAGATCCTGTTGTAATCTGAGGTAACCTTCTTCACTGTCCACGACACCTCCAATTTTGGTGTCATCTGCAAACTTACTAACTGTACCTCTTATGCTCACATCCAAATCATTTATGTAAATGACAAAAAGTAGAAGACCCAGCATCGATCTAGGTGAACTGGCCATGCTAAATTGCTTGTAGTGTTAGGTAAGGGGTAAATGTAGGGGTATGAGTGGGTTGCGCTTCGACGGGTCGGTATGGACTTGTTGGGCGAAGGGTCTGTTTCCACACTGTAAGTAATCTAATCTAATCTAATCTAATCTAATCGATCTTTGTGGCACTCCACTCCTGGTCACAGGCCTCCAGTCTGAAAAACAACCCTTAATCACCACTCTCTGTCTTCTACCTTTGAGTCAGTTCTGTATCCAAATGGCTAGTTCTCCCTTTATTCAGTGAGATCTAACCTTGCTAACCAGTCTCCTATGGGGAACCTTGTCGAACACCTTACCTGAAGTCCATATAGATCACATCTACCGCTCTGGCCTCATCAATCCTCTTTATTACTTCTTCAAAAAGCTCAATCGAGTTTGTGAGACATGATTTCCCCCACACAACGCAATGTTGACTATGCCTAATCAGTCCTTGCCTTTCCAAATAGATGTACATCCTGTCCCTAAGGATTCCCTCCAACAACTTGCCCACCACGAACATCAGGCTCACTGGTCTATAGTTCCCTGGCTTATAATCGACCCCTTAGTTAATAGTGCTACACCACTAGTCTTTTCCTATCCTCCTCTGTCTTTCCTAAAGATCCTAGACCCCAGTATGTTAAGTTACCCTTCCCTCAACCATCTGATGGCAAAAATATCATACTTCCATGTGTCAATGGAAGTACCTATTACACTGCTAACACTAAAGACCATCTAGCCTTACCTTCCTCACTTGACACTCAATGCAGCTAAAATTATTGTGACTTATTTCCTTTGTTATATGATGATGCCTTTCTGTTTCATTAATATTCTGAATCCTTTGCCCCTCCAGGCTAGTTTAAACACCTCCCAACTGCATTAGCAAACCTACCTGCAAGGATGTTGATCCCAAAGTGGTTCAAGTGCAGACTTTCCCTTTTGTACATATCCCACCTTCCCCAAAAATGGTCCCAGTGATCCAGGAACGTAAAACCCTTCCTCCTGCACCAACTATTGGGCTACAAGTTTACCTGTCTTATTTTACTATTTCTAAACTTGCTAGCACTCTATTTCTTAACTCACAGGCATTGGGAGTAATCTAGATATTACAACTATTCAGTTCTTACTTTTTAATCTACTGCCTAGCTCCCTGAATTCTTGAAGCAAGACCTTATGCCTCACCTTGCCTACATTATCGCTATCAACAGGTACCATGATCTCTAACTCATCATACACCTGTTTCAGGTTCTTAATTTCTACCTCCTTTTCATCTTGGGAGCTCTGGGCTTGCTTGTCCTACCCTTCCCTTTTGAGGGTAAAAATCTTATCTGTATCTGAACCATCTTTTATTGCAAGTTGCCCATTTTTAGTGATAGTCCTGCCAAAGCTTTCTTCCAATTGACTTAGCCCAGCTCTATCCTAGCCACATTGAAATTAACTCGTCTCCACTTAACCCTTACTCTGAATTGTTCATTGTCACTGGAATGGCAAGACTGCAGAAAGTGGCTCACTTATTATTATTAGATAATACAGAGAATGTTAGCATTCTTAGGGCACTTAGTCAAAGAAATAGGAATCACTGTTGATTGACAGAAAACAAAACCCAATAGAGAGTCACCCAGGGATGTCACAGAACTGCTGATGTTCATGGGAATGGGCTTTTTTTGAAATACACTTAACATAAATCAATAAAACCCTGATACAGCCTAATACAGCAATATTAAGTAAATTCAAATCCTAGCTCACCATAAACCTCAGCTATTACTATTGTATGGGTAATGAATCACCAAACAGACAGAGAATAGTTTTTGTCCAGATTTTTAAAAAATTATCAAAGGTGATTGGCTGACAGTGCATCAAAGTCCTTAACTTGAACCAAATCAAGATTCTGATTTGGAAAACAAAGTGCTTGCAACAACGTGGACTGGCAACAAATTCTCTAACTATGTTGTGGCCAATGGGCTAAGCAAAGCCTGGTGAAATACAAACAGATCAATGTTTCCACAGATCAGAATCCAACCAGGAGCAGCCTGGTCTTGTTTTGAACACAGATAGTCGACTTCAACAATGGGAGAGTCAATATGACCCAAACTCATCCAGAGGTACTCAGCCAGAAGAATAAGGAGAGACAATTTTTTTTGTACATTCTAGCTTTGGACAGAATTCTTGGCAACATGGCATAATCATATCTTGAAAAGGGGTTGGGTACCCTACAAAAACCCGACCTTACCTCATCTGGTGCTGTGACCCCTGCCTTGTGATCCCACAAAGCCAGAGAACATTCCAGAAGAGCACAGAAAGTGGGAAGAAGGTACAGCCATTCCCTTAGGGAAGACTTGGCCGATGAAGAATCTGTGTGAGACCCACCTTTGTACCAAGAAGACCCCGAGTACCCTGTCAATGCAGCCCTAGCAAGTTCACTAGAGGGGGTAGTTTATGTGTTTGTTAGGCGCTCAACATAGTTTGTGAAAAAGTTAACTTAATTTGCTTTGTAAAATTGTTTCTTTAATTTGCAAGAGTTTTAACAAAACTAAGTTTGAACTGCAGTTTTGTAAAGGAAGAGCAATTGCGTAAATATGTCTTTGAGGATTAAAATATCAGAAGTGTCCGTGTGGAATATTTCACAGGCACCAAGGATCTAAGATTGGATTTCAAGATTGAAGCCAATCATAAGGAATTAATGACTTTACAAAATATCACAGAAAGTGCCAACGGAGGTCCAAAGATTCAGATTGAGTGTGATCTGTTATAATATTATTACTGAGTAGATGCAGGGAAAAATACCAAATTACTACTGGCACTGACAAAAACACACACTTTAAGGGCAGCACGGTGGCACAGTGGTTAGCACTGCTGCCTCACAGCGCCAGGGACCTGGGTTCAATTCCCGCCTCAGGCGACTGACTGTGTGGAGTTTGCACGTTCTCCCCGTGTCTGCGTGGGTTTCCTCCGGGTGCTCCGGTTTCCTCCCACAGTCCAAAGATGTGCGGGTCAGGTGAATTGGCCATGCTAAATTCCCCGTAGTGTTAGGTAAGGGGTATGGGTGGGTTGCGCTTCGGCGGGTCGGTGTGGACTTGTTGGGCCGAAGGGCCTGTTTCCACACTGTAAGTCTAATCTAAGTCTAATCTAATCTAATCTTACTGTCCATAGCAGGAAAAGAAGATCTTCATTGAAAAAGTAGAATCACTTACAGTCCTAAGTACAAACCACATGTCAATCATGTCAAGCAAATCCACTTGATTCAAAAACATGCAACACGTTCCAGTCCAGCAGGAGGAGAAGGGAAAAAAAAAGATCAAAGAACAAATATGATTTTGGAGAATATGGATCCTTGACAACATCAACAAAAACTTTGTGCAAGTACAGGGAGATTGGTGAAGTCATCACAAAGAGCAATGTTGTAGAAACAGAAGTTTGATGGAGTAATATATCAGAGGATGTATGTATATAATCTGCAGAGATAAGACAAAGATGTGGTGGGTATGTAAGGTAAAGGGTTAACTCTGGCACTAGCTAGTGAGCATGTACAGTACATCGGAAGCCATTATTAATGATGTCATGAGTACGTGAGTGCATAGGATCTCTGAGGAATTAGCATCAGCTCAAACTTCATGTTGCGCTAGAGTAGATGGTATTATCCAGAAGTGTCTTCAGCTGAAAGCCAGGTCTCTTACAGAGAGTAGTGCACATGTAGCTTTGAAGATTTCCAAGCAATAAAATCTATGTGTAAGGTTTGCAACTGCATTAAAGTTACATAGTTGCAGAGATGGTTTGAATGTGAAGTTGAGTCAAACCGAATTAAAAATGATGATAAATCATGAAGGGCTGGGTAGGAGGTGGTAAATTAGACAGTGTGAGGTACTAGTGGTACATTTGGACGTATGTGGCAGTCTCTGTCTTTGACCACAGATGCCAGGTCTCTAAACCTCTATCTGCATCCCATCCAAGTCCAAGGCCCTGGTAGGTCATTCTGGAATTGGCAGTGACGGTGCCTCACTAGAGGATGTCCTACGTAGATGGAAGACACCTCTTCTCCTGTCCAGCTCTAACATCAAGAATTCCGGCATTGCATCAGAGAAAACCTAAGCCCCCTGCCTGCAACGTTCTGCCTTTTCTGATCTATTTTCTGCTTAGACTTTTGAAGTTTTCCTCAACCACGTCCTGCACCATTAGCAATCAGAAAGTTCTTCCCCTTTAAGAGCTGCTGGCTGTTTTTTTTTATTTATCTAGGGTCAATTTAACTTGTGATGACCTTGTGCTGTACTGCTGTAGTCATGAGAAGCAGGAGCAGGTGTATGGCCTTCAGCACTTTGAGGCATTTGGAAATGCCAGAACAATTCTCATTTAATTACAGGAAATATTGACAAATGAAGAAAGTTAAACATGTATTGCAGAAGACCAAGACTGCATCACTTCAGACACAGCCAGGGCAACCACTGGGGATGATGAGCAGTGACAGAGGCAGGTGAGAACTGCTAGTGAAGTCCAAACAAAGTTATAGAGACACGGACCGAAAGGAAAAATTTAACAGGCTGGAGGTCCTTTGTATAGAAAACAGAAGGCTTCAAAATGCTATCATTACTGGCCTTTAAGAATATAAAAGACTTTGCTACGATAAATAAAGAGAATATGTGGGTGAGATGAAAAATGCAAATCGGCAAGCTTATATCTAATAATCATTTCTTTCCACAAAGATACAGATGTGTTTCAGAGAGAAAATCTATATACATAGACATTCCAAGAGTTTCTCATAAATGGCTTCCATCCTAATTCTGTTTTTCAAATGAATGAGAAATACCACAGCTCTTTCTATATTTTTCTCATGTTCTATCCTAAATAATGCAGTAAATACTTACACCTCTTTGGGTGGTATTTATTCAAGTTCATAGATTCCAACACAAATTAAGATGTAACTAAAACTTGGAGCTAAAAGTTAGAATTTAGTTAATTATTGGATATAGGATGAAAGTTCAGGTGGACTATGGTAACTGAACATTCCAATTATTTGAAATATATCACTGAAATTACACATCCACTCGAACAAACTTCATTCCAGCAGCATCCAAGTTCATAATCAAGACAGTTTTCTTTGAAGAAATAATCTTATTTATCTGGAAAATGTTGTTAAAAGTGACTGATCACTAAAGGCAGCATTCTGTCAGCTTATTAGCAGACAGTTGAAAAACCTGACTTATTTGGAAATTTTAATTCAGTTGTCAAGGTGTTATATTCTTGGTGATAGCAAACTCTGAAAACAAAACAAGTGGCAATTGATTTATGATTATATTTGCTCTAAACCACTAACCTCAATTAACAATTAAGAGACTTAAAACAACCATTAATACATTTTAATATTCTACAATGAGACTTGCCTTGTTACTGAGTAATGTCCTGACGAAAAAGATTCAAAGACCATTGTTACAAATACCGTCCACGGTTTTGAGAAAGACATGGAGTATGTCATCCTTTGCCTGAAAACTCATGGTGAAGTTGTTTACTTCATCTGCAATACATGCTGCCACACCCCTTAGCTAGATAAACTCATCGGCAACTAAAGATATCACAATCTAACTTAAACACCTTCATTTTTGCTGTTAAAAGTTGTTTTCCTTTCTCTCCCTGCTCTCATGATGGGATTGAATGGCTTCGCTGCTTGGTTCCATGTATTTCAGCACCTTTGCTGATACTTTATACCTCTGTGTCTCAAAAAGACATGGTCAAAAGGCAGTGATGTGTTGGCATAATGCTAGGGTCCAACTGATCGGGAGACCTAACTGTTGAATACAAATGCCTTGGCTGAATTAAATAGCCACTGACAGAGTATTGTTTTAGTTTGTAGTTTCCTAATGCCCTGGTTGCTTCCCCTCATTCTGACAGGTATAAACTGTAAAATGCAGCCTGTTGGCTGGTGCTGGTGGATGATTCCAAATGCTTTAACAGTTCTCCTGTAAAGAGCTCATGATCATGATTCATTCTGAGTCTTGGAAATTTGGTGCTGGATTGTTTCAATCCCTCCAGGAATTCTGCATATCTTGCTGCAAAATCATGTTTAAAGATCAGGAAGACCCCTTCCCCTACAGAAATTATCAGAACCATAACACCCCACACAAACCTTTTCCTCTAATGAAATATTTAACCTATTTACTCTGTGCAGTTGAAGATCATCTCATCAGATCCATCCATCCATCCATCAATCCATCCCGCCCTTCCTCCCTTCCTCCCTTCCTCCCTCCCTTCCTCCCTTCCTTCCTTCCTTGCCAGCCTCCCCACAATACTTCCATTTTTCCAAGTATTAAGTGAAGATTCCTCATGAGGACGAATATCAGCAGTGCCTCTGTTCCAGATATTGTTGGGACTATTGAAGAGCTTCTAGCCTGATTAGCTGTCAGCTTCTAGGGATGGGATTTCTCGGGTCTTTTTGTTTGATAGAAGGCTTGATGCTGTCTGGGTAATGCCCGATTCTAACTAAATTCTTCTGTGACTGCCAATAATGCTGAGGTTCCTGTTATTTAAGGTGATTAACTTAGAGGGGAGGCTATATTGGATTTGGTTCTAGGTAATGAACCAGGCCAGGTGTTAGACTTGGAGGTAGGTGAGCACTTCGGGGACAGTGACCACAACTCGGTGACTTTTACTTTAGTGATGGAGAGGGATAATCGTGTGCCGCAGGGCAAGAGCTATAGCTGGGGGCAGGGAAATTATGATGCAGTGAGGCAGGACTTAGGATGTGTGGATTGGAAAAACAGGCTTCAAGAGAAGAACACTAATGAGATGTGGGGAGTGTTCAAGGAGCAGCTACTGCGTGTCCTCGATAGGTATGTACCAGTCAGGCATGGTGTAAAGGGCCTTGTGAGGCAGCCGTGGTTTAGTAAGGAATTGGAGTCCCTTGTGAAAGGGAAGAAGGCGGCATATGTAAAGATGAGGCGTGAAGGTTCAGTAGGGGCGATAGAGAGTTATAAGGTAGCCAGGAAGGAGCTAAAGAGGGAGCTAAGAGAGGCGAGATGGGGACATGAAAAGTCTTTAGCTGGTAGGATTAGGGAAAACCCAAAGGCTTTCTATAGGTATGTCAAGAATAAAAGGATGACTAGGGTAGGTATCGGTCCAGTCAAGGATAGTAGTGGGAAGTTGTGTGTGGAGGCGGAGGAGATTGGAGAGACATTAAATCAGTACTTTTCATCAGTATTCACTCAGGAACAGGACACTGTTGCTGATGTGAATATGGAATCACAAATAATTAGAATGGATGCCCTGGAAATATGCAGGGAAGAGGTTTTGGGAATATTGGAAAGGATGAATATAGATAAGTCTCCTGGGCCTGATGGCATTTACCCCAGGATCCTATGGGAAGCTAGGGAGGAGATAGCAGAGCCATTGGCCTGGATTTTTATGTCATCGTTGTCAACAGGAATAGTACCAGAGGACTGGAGGATAGCGAATGTGGTCCCATTGTTCAAGAAAGGGAGTAGGGATAGCCCTAGCAACTATAGGCCAGTGAGTCTGACTTCAGTGGTGGGCAAAGTCTTAGAGAGAATGGTAAGGGATAAGATTTATGAACATCTGGGTAGGAATAACGTGATCAGGGATAGCCAGCATGGTTTTGTGAAGGGCAGGTCGTGCCTCACAAACCTTATTGAGTTCTTTGAGAAGGTGACCAAGGAAGTGGATGAGGGTAAAGCAGTAGATGTTGTGTATATGGATTTTAGTAAGGCGTTCGATAAGGTTCCCCATGGTAGGCTAATGCTAAAACTTCGGAGGTATGGCATTGAGGATACATTAGAGGTTTGGATTAGGAATTGGCTGGCTGGAAGGAGACAGAGGGTAGTAGTTGATGGATTATGTTCATCTTGGAGCGCAGTTACTAGCGGTGTACCACAAGGATCTGTTTTGGGACCATTGCTTTTTGTTATCTTTATAAATGATCTAGAGGAAGGACTTGAAAGCTGGGTAAGCAAGTTTGCGGATGACACAAAAGTCGGTGGAGTTGTGGATAGTGAGGAAGGAAGTGGTAGGTTACAGCGGGATATAGATAAGTTGCAGAGCTGGGCGGAAATGTGGCAAATGGTATTCAATGTAGCTAAGTGCGAAGTCGTTCACTTTGGTAGGAATAACAAGATGATGGATTACTGGGCTAATGGTAGGCTACTTGGTAGTGTGGATGAGCAGAGGGATCTTGGTGTCCATGTACACAGATCTCTGAAAGTTGCCACCCAGGTAAATAGTGCTGTGAGGAAGGCATATGGTGTACTGGGCTTTATTGGCAGAGGAATTGAGTTCCGGAGTCCTGAGGTCATGTTGCAGTTGTATAAGACTCTGGTGCGGCCTCATCTGGAGTATTGTGTGCAGTTTTGGTCGCCATACTATAGGAAGGATGTGGAAGCTTTAGAACGAGTGCAGAGGAGGTTTACCAGGATGTTGCCTGGAATGGTAGGAAAATCTTATGAGGAAAGGCTGAGGCACTTGGGGCTGTTCTCATTGGAGAAGAGAAGGTTTAGGGGAGATCTGATAGAAGTGTATAAGATGATTAGGGGTTTAGATAGGGTAGATACTAAGAACCTTTTACCGCTAATGGAGTCAGGTGTTACTAGGGGACATAGCTTTAAATTAAGGGGTGGTAGGTATAGGACAGATGTTAGGGGTAGATTCTTCACACAGCGGGTTGTGAGTTCATGGAATGCCCTGCCCGTATCAGTGGTGAACTCTCCTTCTTTATGGTCATTTAAGCGGGCATTGGATAGGCATTTGAAAGTTATTGGGCTAGTATAGGTTAGGTAGGATTCGGTCGGCGCAACATCGAGGGCCGAAGGGCCTGTACTGCGCTGTATCCTTCTATGTTCTATGTTCTATGTAACTCTCTCAGAGCCAATGTGGAGGAGTGCACTAAGCACCAGCCAATATTATGCTACCTTCTGGAATTGGGAAGACAACAGTTCTGGATCTTAAAGGACACAGACTACCATGTAGTTCCCTCCATAATAATGGGCAGCATTTTCAGCAATGTGTCCAACTGTGAGAAATCTGAGACTAAAAATATCAGAATGTCAATGTCAGGAAAAGAAATGTTCCAATAGAACACTTAATTCTGAATCTCACTAATAAGCAGCTATCACCTTATTTCTGCACATTAACATTTCATTATGAGCTCATCTCAACCCATTTCTATTCAGCTCACTGTCTCCTCTCCCAAACAATCAAATGGGCTAATTCCCGACGTAGAGATGGGACCGCTGATCTGGTAGCAGCATCAACCTGCTGTTTGTTTCTCTGAGCCAAAGTTTCTCAATGGTTAGCACCGCTGCCTCACAGTGCCAAGGCCCCAGGTTCAATTTCAGCCTCAGGTGACAGTCCGTATGGAGTTTGCGTATTCTCCGTGTTAGCGTGGGTTTCCCCCCAGGGTGCCCTAGTTTCCTCCCACAGTCCAAAGATTGCAGATTAGGTGGATTTGACATGCTAAATTGCCTATAGTGTCCAGGGATGTGCAGGTTAGGTGGATGAGCTATGGGAAATGTTGTGTTACAGGGATGGTGTGTGATGCTCTTCAGAGGGATGGTGTTGACTTGATGGTTCAAATGACCTTCTACTACATTGTAAGGATTCTGTGACACCAACACCACCATTTCCCTGAACGATCCATGGATGTTATTCCCTTCCACCTCCCTCCACATGAGTGGACAGCAGCAAACCATCAACCTCGCTATCACGTCAACTGATGACGCAAAGTAGTAATACATTTATCAATGCAGACTCATCTCTCAGTGGCCCTCTTTGTAAGGCATTCAGCCTTTGAAATGAAGCAGGAACTTGAGAGTGATCAAGGATGGAAGCTTCACAGCAGCTTCTATGTTATGTGGTACAGCTCTCAGAGATGGTGTATAGTTGACAACAGATGACGTGCATATTGACCTGAACGGAGTCCTTTTCCATTGATGGAGTCAGCCACTAAATGATATAGTGTACTCAATGTGATGTGTGGGAAGTCTACCAACCCCTTCAGTTAGCTGGGACCTCCTACATTCAACCTGATCACGGGGAAATAAGATGAAGAGTGTGATCTTGAACAAATTGCATCAGTAACAGCCTTGGTACATTTACCAATCTAGGTGAACCCATTCCTGCATTCCTATCCCACCACCCTATCCCCCAAAGCTTTCTTTTTGGAGTGCCTGTTGAAATCATCAGTTCTGAGTTTTCACATATTCTTATCCATTTCTTTCACTTAATGGATCTCTGACTGATCTCTGTACAGTTTACAGCCATTCTGAACTGGTGGCATTGGATCTGCAGGACAAACAATGGCGCATTCTCCTGACACTGAACCTCTGACCCTGAACACCCCAAGCAACCAAGTAACTATATCCAAGCCCCTGGACTGAGACTGGGTGCTGCTCATCACTTACTGTGGCTGGACCCCCTGATTGGTGACAGCCGCCTTTGATCTCCCTAAGGACTACATCATTGAGACTTTGCGATCGAGTCATTAATTTGAAGAACATTCAGTGTCTTTGCTGTGTAAGCTACTGGTACATGCTGCAGATGTAATATTAACAAAGCACGATGCCTATTGTAGCAACACGCCAGATTCCTTGACTCTTCATTGTTGACAGTTGTGACAAGCTCGCTATCTTTCTGTCTATGCAAAAGGCAAAGTCAGACAGAAGTATTGCAATGCTGTAGGTTCTGAACAATGCAGCTCTGTGCAAAGACTCCAGGCAAGGTAGGGATGCCATGAGCACACTAATTGGCACAAAATAACTGAGCACTAAGAGAGCAACAAGCTATGAGCCTTGTGATGCACCCAGCTCCTTTGCATGTGATGAGTACCTCCCTGTGTGTAATATGGCCTGGCAGCAGCATTGCAATGAAAGATGTCAATGTTGTACCACTGTGCAATATTGAAGTGGCAAACCGAGTTCTAAGTGAGTTAGAGAAGTGCCACAAAGTAAGGCTTGTACGATACCAACCTCCTTGGATGAAAGCTGCATGTATTCACTGCCCATTTAGCGTCCCCTGAGTCATTGGACGAATGTATGCCAAGATGGAGCATCAGAGGAGCCAAGGGCATTCTGAAGCTGTCAGACTTTCATGCTAGTAATTGTCAGCGTCTAGTTTCTCCCTCTTCCTGGGAAAATAGCAAACTAAACGTAAATGAGGCCTAATTAAAGAATAATGAGATTTTAATACATGTAAGTAGACTGTCATCGTTCACTAGCAAGATTCTCATTGTGCTGGTAAATCCTTGAGTGGAAAGTCAACCTTTCTTTCTTGATATTGCAATTCTAATTTTTCCAATTTCACCAAATTTTCCCAACTGACTCACCATTGGCCACCAGTGGCTTATCAGGAGTTGCGAGTAAACAAATATTATTAACTTAAAATGTATTACTTGATTTTGTTACAAAAACATAATGAATATGTCATGAAATATTGTAAGATGCCATACTGTTAAAGGAAACATGATTTAATTTTGATCAAAATTTTTGAGGAGGTGATTGTATGTGTAGTTGAGGATATTCCAGTTGATGTTGTCAACATAGACAGTAAGGCATTTGGACAAGGCTTCACGTGGCTGACTGGATAAAACTCTAAGAGAAATGGAAACTGAAGTTTCTGGAGAAATGCAGCAGGTATAACAGCAACTGTGGAGAGATAGCAGAGTTAATCATTCTGGTCCAGTGACCCCTCTGTCCTGAAGAACAGAGTTGGAGATTTTCAGTTCAGATTTCCAGCATCCACACAGCTTTTTGTTAAGAATCTAAGCATCCTTAGGATCCAGGACAATTTGCCAAATTGGATTAAAAATTGACTTGCTGGCAAGAAGCAGAAGTTAATGCTCGAGGGGTGTTTTTGAAGGGTTGGACCCCAGGTAATACAGAGGAACAAGGGGGCTCAACTTTAAGGAAAGAAACTAGAAGTTGAGAGAGGAGTTGAGAAAACATTTTTTTCACCCAAAGGATGTTGCATATTTGCAGATGACTACCTAAAAGGGAGGTGGAGGTGGGAACCTGCACAACATTTCAGAAGTATTCAGATAAGGACTTGAAATTCCACTGCATACAAGGCAATGGGCCAAGTGCTGGAAAGTGGGATGATAATGGGTAGATGCTTGATGACTGATGTGGACACGATGAGCAAAATAATCTCTTTCTGTATTGTATTTTTATTTTTGTTCTTTTGAAGAATAAGATCCTCTGTAGCTCATTTTGTCCATACTTCTGTGTAATATATATTTTCTGCACAGTTTTCTGTTAAAACCCATAATTAAGATATTAAACCCTTCCTCAGTCAATTGATTCCATTTGACATTTAAACATTTGTGTTAAATTTATGAAAACTTAGAATGAGAACACCCAAAGACCGCAGCACAAACATTAACGCCTTGCCTATGCTGTCTGCTAGCTGCAGCCCACAGAACTAGCTTGATAATGTTTATCATTAAACTGGTGATCAGACTGTCTCTTATCTGTTTGTGTCACCTCACTTGTAGCTCCTGAAGTCCTTATTGTTTATCTCTAGTTGGATACCATTCTGCAAGGAACCAGAAGCAAAGATCATGTAATCATTAATATACTCAAAGTTTGAGAAGCAAAAAGAAGAATTCAAATGAAAACAAGAAAAATGATAACTGATGAATTAAGAGTTAAAAGACAAAGCAGAAATATTTAAAAAAATCAACAAAAATAGAAAAATTGACAAAAAAAACCAAGAAACAAAGAAGCTATAGTCAAGAAATTAGTTTTGTATAAGATTGGTCGAGCCAGTTTGCTGATAAGTTGACAGGATGAAGTTTTATACCCTAAGGCTCTCATGGGCAGTTTTATTATAATTCCAATAGATTATTAATAACTCTGTTTTGAAAACTTATTCCTGAGGGTTACAGCTGGCAGAATCAGCACAGTCAAGGGTTGTAATGACAGTGCTGAGGTCTTGTGATTAGACTGAGTGCCGGAGGAACCAGTGCTGATGGAAGTGCTTGAGATGGCATTTTTAAACAGCAGGACATAATCAACAACTCAGCACCTTCTTATAGTGTGGCAAGAATACAGCTTTGTACACTTGGAGTTTGGTTGGTGCAGTGAGGCTGTGTTTGCTTCATATTCACTTGTAGAGTCTGCTGAATGTGCTGCTTGCTTTAGAAAGTCTAGTGACCATTTCCTTGTGTATGGAGCATTAAATGAGATGATGCTCCATAAATAGATAACTTGCCTCATCACTTCCAGCTCAGTTACCTAATGGCAATGTTTGGTAGTATATATTTGTTTTGGGGTACAGGCTGACACAAAACCTCAGTTCTCTTCAACCTGATTTTTCATCCAGCGTTGTGCCACCTCAGAAAGACTTGTAAAACAGCAGGTCTGATTATCTATAGGTCAGAAAAGCCTATAGGCCAGCAGACCACAGTGAAAAATGAATGAGCCTGAAGATGCCTGACATTGAAAAGGCCTCCATTAGTTCAGCAACAGTGTTCATTAATAGGAAAAGCTTAGAGGAATATGGGCAAACGAAGCTAAGTGGGACCAGCTAACCTGGTTTAGGATTATGTTCAACATGGACTGATTGGACCCAAGGGTGCGTTTCCATTCTGTATGATTCTCGGACAGAAAGGAGGGTGATTCTATAATTGTTGAAGTTGTTTAACTTTTGCCCCTTTCACTATACAAGGTAATGATAATGACAACATAAAGATCCAATGGGAATTTTTGCAATGTTCCCAGCAAGCCATAAAAATCTCATGGAGCTTGAAATGCAGAGCAGGGCTAAGGTGCTTAAAAGGTTCAAATAGAATTTCATCAGTGCTGATGGGGTCGACAAGCAAGAAATAAATACGGAGGTTGCGGGAGACCCTTTGATTACATGAGCTTGTGACCCACTCTGTCAAGCATGAGCTGCAGTGCCTTCCATACTTATGCAAATCTTAAATGCATATGGGAACTAGGGGATTGTTGTGAGCACCCTTGAGTAGGCAGAGTAAGTGCTTTATTTCAGTCTACGCACATGTTCTATACATGAGCAACATGAGGCTTTTCAAGAGACAATTGCACAGATTGAAAGATCTGCTAGACTGCACTCATGTCATACTGTGAGCACCTTATCATAATGCAATTGACTTCCTCAATAGACAAGGATCCCATTCCAACATCATAGAGATCTGTGCCAAGGACCTTCGCAACTGCCTTGATGTCTATGCCCTTACAAACTCTCATGCCCCTGCTTCATTTCAAAGGTTGGACTCCTTATAAGGATGAAACAAGATCTACCTTCTGCAACCATGACTGATGAATTTGTTGCACATCTTCCTGATTGAGTATAGATACAATGCGGCCATCCTTCAACCTGGACTCTCATGAAGTAGATAATGGAGCCACAAAAAGTGAGGCTGTGATGCTTGGCATGTTCAGGAGGACCTTGTGGTTCACTGTGGACAGAATGTTCCATATAAATGAGCATGCTGTGCTCTACACAATTAAACCAGGCAAGGAGAGGCTGTGATGGAGGCTGAAGAGACGGGAGAGCAGCAGCAGTCTTCCATGGAGGAAGATGAGAAATTGAGCAGGGAGATCATCACCTTCAGTGTCACAGAGTGTGACAGTTTCAGGTAGAGACAAGTTAACTGGCACCTGCTTCCAAAAGATAATGTTAACTCTAAATAAAGGCTTTATTAATGTATATCAGCTGAGAAGTCAAAGAAAAACACCTTTTACATTTGAAAGCATTGGTTTTATTTTTCTAGCTGTGCATGAACAATATTCACAAGAGATTATATTACTGTTACAATGTGGAATGTTATACGTTGCAGAACAATCATATCAGATAATCAAGCTTTTGGTGCATGTAGCAAGTTGCTGCAGCAGCTACTGGAAGTATTTTTTAAAACTGTATACTTGAAATAGCATTTACGAATAACAACAATACAGATTAACTAGAATTGTAAATTACACATACAACCAGTTGGATTTTGTTCCATTGCTACCTGTGAGGAATCCACTAATTATGAAGTCTTTAGAAGTTGACAGCATTTAACAAACCAGAGAATTTGTAATTTTTAACCAATACAATTATTCTAAAAATATTTGAAGCATGGCTAGTGATGTGAAAGACCAGCCAATGGGTTTAATTTTGAATTGCTTAAACAAAAAGCTTGCACACAATGTAGGCAGGAGACAGGCAAATGTCAATACACCTGGAAGAGAAGTATGCCTCCCAAGTAAGTGACTCCTTAGAGGCTTTTTGGTTTTTTTTTTACCATTTTATGTCTGTTTTTTAAATCACAACTCTGTTGCTGATGTGATCAAGTCCTCATCCTCTGCTACTCCCATTTCAGTTAAGAATTGACTGCTTTAATACATTGAAAAGCAATAAAATCGAACAGATATTGTAAAAATTGACCAGAATTTTAAATACATTTTGACAGTGTTTTAATTACAGACTGTCACTTAATACATGTCCTCTGTGCAGAAATGGAGAATGACAATGTTGACAAAAATCCATTGAATCATTTCAAAGGCATTCCCTTTCCTGCCTCAGAGTTTTGCCAAAGCATGAAGTTAAGTGACAAAAAGTCAACTGCATTTTACTGATACATCACCAGTTCAGTGCTATTTCTGTCCTGATTAGGAAATTATTATAGCAATGTCATACTCCTATAATGTAAATGTAAGTGATGACTGGAATTTTCCACTTAGCACATATTCTGAGGAAAGAATAGCACCTATTCAAAGAAACGAAAAAACACTATTTGAAGAATCATATTGATCTCAAAACATTAACCATATTTTTCTTTCCACTGTTGCTAGAACTGTTGAATGTTTTTTTCAACATTTTGTCTCCATTTCAGATCTCCAGCATCCACATTATTTCATTTTTACATTACTATCAAAGAGAAGATTACACATTTTATTCAAAGGTTTCATTTAGGGTGACATTTAGTTCAATTGGTTTCGAATTAAACACTTACTTCAGATTACAAAAATTATCCTTTCTAAAATAAACTGGTTGACACAATATAATGACTGACTGGTTTCAGTGGTGTGGACCTTTTTTTAATTAACTGTACTTCAGAATCAGCAGATGGAAGGGTTTTGCACAGCTTATAGAGCTTGTGTTAATTCCAAGAGGTTGTCATGGACTTGTAGCAGCCAGCATTTCACAAAGTCCAGCCTTTGGAGCAGGAAGCACTTGGTCAAGTCGTAAAACACTTTTGCTGTATGCTGCCACCAGGGGAATGATTGAATGGCGGAGTGGACGTGATGGGCCAAATGGCCTTACTTCCACTCCTATGTCTTATGGTCTTAAGTACTGGATGCTATACAGTGAACACACTACTTTTAGAGAAATAACATTTGGCTGAATTGAAGTTACATTGTGTTCAGACAATATTCTTGATCTGTAATTGCTCAATGTTACAGAGGATGAAAGCTACATGATTTAAGTCAGTTGAATAAATCCAGTGCAAGTTAATATTATTTGTTGATTTCCAAATGTTGTTGAGAGTAGTTAATGCAATATTATTCAAAGAGATTATTTGGTCAGTATCATTTTTCTGAGTCTGTGTGCTCACTGTGTGCAAATTGGTCACTGTATTCTCTACAGTACAACAGTGACAGCACTTCAAAAGAATTTTATTACACTGAGCTTTTGGGTCAATCACAAGACAGCATAGTTTTGAGATAAGGGGCAGTAAATTTAGGGCAAAAACTTTTCACTCAGCAAGTGGTGGGAATGCAGTGGAACATATATCATAGAACATTATAGTACAGGCTCCTTTGGCCCTTGATGCTGTGCCAACCTTTTATCCTATTCTAAGATCAAAGTAATCTCCATGTCCTTCATTGTACTATCTTCCACGTGCCTATCCAAGAGTCGCTTAAATGTCCCTAATGTGTCTGATTCTATTATCACCACTGGCAGTACATTCCACGCACTCACCACTCTGTGTAAAGGACCTACCTCTGACATCTCCCCTAAACCTTCCTCCAATTTCCGTAAAATTATACTCCCTCATGATAGCCATTTCTGTCCTAGGAAAAGTCTCTGGCTATCCACTCTATCTATGCCTCTCATCATCTTGTACATCTCTATCAAGTCACCTCTTATCCTTCTTCGTTCCAATGGGAAAAGCTCTAGCTTCCCTCAACCTTTTTTCATAAACCATGCCCTCCAGTCCAGGCAGCATCATGGTAAATCACCTCTGCAACCTCTCTAAAGCTTCAACATCCTTCTTATAATGAGCAGACCAGAACTGAACACAATATTCCAAATGTGGTCTAACCAGAGCTTTTGTAGGGTTGCAGCATAACCTCACGGTTCTTAAACTCAAACGCCCTGCTAATGAAAGCCAACACACCATACGCCTTCTTAACAACCCTATCAACTTGGGTGGCAACTTTGAGGGATCTATGGACATGGACCCTAAGATCCCTCTGTTCTTCCATACTGCCAAGAATCCTGCCTTTAACCTTGTAATCTGCATTCAAATTTGATCTTCCAAAATGAATCATTTCACACTTTTTAGATTGAACTCCATCTGCCACTTCTCAGCCCATCTCTGTACCCTGTCAATGCCCCGTTGGAACTTACAACAGCCCTCCACACTATACACAACTCCAGCAACCTTCGTGTCATCAGCAAACTTACTAATCCACCATTCTACTTGCTCATCCAGATCATTTATAAAAATCACAAAGGGTAGAGGTCCCAAACAGATCCCTGCAAAACACCACTGGTCACTGAGTTCCAGGCTGAATACTTTCTATCTACTACCACCTTCTGTCTTCTAATTCTGTATCCAGACAGTCAGATTTCCCTGTATCCCATGCCTTCTTACTCCCTAAATGAGCCTACGATAGGGAACCTTATTAAACGGCTTACTAAAATCGATATACAACACATCCACTGCTCTACCTTCATCAGTACGTTTTGTCACATCCTCAATGAATTCAGTAAGGCTTGTGAGGAATGACCTGCCCCTCATAAAGCCATGTTGACTATCCCTAATCAAGTAATGCTCTTCCAAATAAAATCATAAATCCTGTCTCAGAATCCTCTCCAATATTTTGCCCAACACCAATGTAAGGCTGACTGGTCTATAATTCCCAGGACTATCCCTAATCTCTTTCTTGAACAAAGAAACAACATTTGCCACCCTCCAATCATCTGGTACTACTGTAATGGACAGTGAGGACACAAACATCATCGCCAAGGGTGCAGCAATCTCTGCCCTCACTTCCTGTAGTAACCTTGGGTATATCCTGTCTAGCCCAGAAAACTTATCTACCCTCATGTTTTTCAAAATTTCTAGCACATCCTTCTTCTTAACATCAACTTGTTTGAGCATTATAGCCTGTTCACGCTGTCCTCACAAACGACAAAGTCTCTCTCACTAGTGGATACTGAAGCAAAGTATTCATTAAGGACCTCCCCTACCTCCTCCGACTCCAGGTACAACTTCCCTCCACTATCCCTGATCAGCCCTACCCTTATTCTGGCCATTCTCTTGCTCTTTACAAAGTGTTGAATGCCTTGCATTTTCCTTAATCATACCTGCCAAGGCTTTTTCATGCACCCTTTAGCTCTCCTAAGTCCATTATTCAGTTCCTTCTGGCTACCATGTTGCCCTCTGGATCCCTCTCTGATCCTTACTTCCTTACGTAAGCTTCCTTCTTCCTCTGAACTAGATGTTCCACATCTCTTGTCATCCAAGGTTTCTTCATCCTACTCTCCCTTCCTTGCCTCGGTGGGACAAACCTATCCAGCATTCGCAGCAAGTCCTCCCTAAACAACCTCCACATTTCTGTCGTGCATTTCCCTGAGAACACCTGTTCCCAAGTTATGCTCCACACCTCCTGCCTGTTGGCTCTGTAATTACTCATCCCCCAATTAAATACTTTCCTATACTGTCTACTATAGTCATGGAGAGGGATAGGAGCAAAGTTGAAGAAGTCCTGATCGCTATCAACAAAATGCTCTCCCACTGAATGATTTGATACCTGACCTGGTTCATTGCCAAGCACCAAATCCAAGATGGCCTCCCTTCTCATCAGCCTATCTACATATTGAGTCAGGAATCCTTCCTGGACACATTTGACAAAATCTGCTCAGTCCAAACTATTTGCATTAAGGAGGTTCCAATCAATATTAGGGATTCTAATTCTGAAAGTTGAAGTCACCCATGATAACAACCCTGTTACTTCTGCACCTTTCCAAAATCTGCCAGAAACCTTACAATCTTTAAAAAAAAATTTGGATGAGTACTTCAAATATCATAACATTCAGGGATATGGGACAAATGCAGGAAATTGTGGTTAGTGCACGTTTAGTGATAGTCATGTCAGTGCAGACTCAATGTGCCAAAGGACCTTTTCTATGCTGTATGAATCTATGAGATATCCTGTAACCATGAAATGACAAGGCTTTCTCTCTTTCTGTACTTGTTGACTGATAGCAGCATACAAAATTCCACCCTTTGTAATAGGACAGCACCAAAAGATATATTACAAATTCTAACTATATTAATTGAGCACTAAAAGTTGAAGTGCTTTTTTAAATTTTCTCCTTATCTAAGTCTGTAACTGGTCTCTGAGAAAAGAACAATGAGATTGGATCCAGTGATAGGATCCGAGTTGATAAGGTAAATTGGAAATGTTGGTGAGGGTTGGTGACAAACAGTTGAGAGGATATTAGATAGGGATATTCAAAATCCGGGGGGGTCTCAACAGAAGTAGTAAAAAAATACTGTTTTCACTGGCAGAAAGGCTAAGAACTAAACTACACAATTTCAAAGTAATAAAATATCTGTGACATGACAGCAAGCTGCTTAGTGCACTTGTTACAGATTCACTTGCGGTTTTCAAAGTGAATATGATAAATACTGAAAGGAAAATACTTTTCAGGCCATGACAAAATGCAGGAAATGTTACTAGCTGCAGTTCTCTTGCAGAGATCCTGAACAACGCAACTGGATAAATGGCCTCCTTCCATTTTGCAACCATTCTATGATCACTCTGAGGCATCCTTCCTGTCTAGCATTCCACCGTTGCTTTATCATTCTTCCCTACCAATAGAAAATGCTTCCCAATTTCTCAGAATAGGTCATTCTAAATTCAATGCCACAAAACCTTTCAGGACATTGCAAGTGGGCAAAAAAATGCTTGTCGAATGAATGGCTGTAGAAGAATGTTTGGAAATACCAATAACAAAAGCAATAATTACCTCATATCTGCTCATTTAAACTACTTACACTTACAATGACAAATGTAACAATTGCAGACACCTACGTTTTTATGTTAACAACATTTAGAGAGTCAATTTCCAACATCTAAAACATGAAATTGTATTGCTTTTCAAATTATGTAGTAATAGTTCTGTTAAGAATGGGCTTTTGTGTGTTCATCATCTGCCATACATGAGTGAAGGCCTATTGTATAAATTCTTCATCCAAACCTGTCATAAGTTAAGTTATGCCTCATTCATACCTAAGTAATTCTGTCCTGTGGCATTTGGGAAGCCTCAAAAGAACAACAGGTACAGTGAATGTGCTAATCTGATAAAGCAGCATTTTTCTAACAGCAAACACAACATATAAAGTTATAAGTATAAAGCATAATTGCATAGCACCAGCAACAATATACAAAAGCAAAATTATTTTACATGGGATTCTTGCAGATCCCAGATTCTTGATCTTCTCCATTTTCTCAATATGGAATATTGTTATTTTTGTTGAGTTGCTGTTAATTACCACAGCTGAAGAAAGACCATATACTGCGGTAAAGCTCATTGTCTTTATAGAGCTATCTTCCCTGGTGACTGTGGTAGAATCTGTAGCTTTCTGAATGGATGCAAATGTCACAGCTCCTGTTTGCAATGATTTTGATTGTACAGTGCACATAAAACCAAGCTGTTTTGTTGAAGTCTTGCTTGTTTGAAGGTAAACATCCATTTTTGATGTAACATTTGTCAGTGAAAAATTACAGCTCAACTGGCTTTCATTCAATGTTAGAATAAGCTGATTATAGAAATCCACCGGAGTTTTACATCTTAATTCATTGAGCTGAGCAACCTTACTTTTGTTTTTCAAAATCCAATTTTTCAAATACAAAATCCAACAATCACAGTTCCAAATATTATCGTACAAGCGAACTTCCTTTATATTTGGTAAGAAATCAAACAGTCCTTGTGGGATATTTTGCAACCTGTTATTATCTAACTGCATGGTGGTCAGCTGAGTCAGGTTGTTAAAAATGTTTCCAGAAAGGCAGTAAAGTTTGTTAGAAGAGAGTGAGAGGTATTTCAGTTTCTGAAGGTTACTAAATACATTGTCACTTAAAAAAGTAAGCTGGTTGTTATGGAGCATGAGCTCTTGAAGGTCATTAATGCCATTAAATGTATGCATTGAAAAGTTGGCAAGTTTGTTTTGGTGCAAGTACAACAATTTTAAGTTAGTCAAATTGCAAAAGATATTATCTGGAAGAGTGATAAGCTGATTATCATGTAAATACAATTTCTCCAATTTCTTCATCTTACCAAATATGCTGTCTGGAAGTTGCACCAATTTATTAGAATACATTGATAATACACGAAGATTGAGCAAGTTATGAAAAATTGTTGGTTGCACTTCAACTATTCTATTTTTGGCAATAATTAATCTGTTCAGATTCTGCAACTGAGAAAAGGTATCACTAGAAAGATTTCCAATATAATTAAAGTGAAGTAAAAGTTCAGTGAGATTTAATAGTTTATCAAAGAGGCCTGAAGGAATGTAATTAAGTTTATTTTCATATAGTCTGAGAATTTGAAGATTTCTTAGTTTGTCAAAAATGTTTGCTGGAAGAACACTAATTTGGTTCCCCCCTAAATGCAATTTAGTAAGATATCCAAGATTGTCAAAAATGCCATTGGGAAGAGCTTCTAATTTATTTCGATATAAATAAAGTTCTTCTAGGTTGTTAAGATAATCAAATAGACCCGGATCTACTTTGGCCAGATTACTCTTAATTAAATAAAGTTGTTTAAGATTACCCAATGTGTCCAGAACTCCAAGAGGCAATACCTCCAGTAAACTGTTTGCCACCATTAGTGATTCAAGATTGTGTAGGTGTTTGAAAGCTCCTTCCGAAACATCTGTCAGGAGGCTACCATTCAACACAAGTTGCTTCAAAGCTTTTTGCCCTGTAAAACTGTTGTCTTCTAGCTTGGCAATCTGTGTGTTTACCAAGAACAGTGACGATACATTTGCTGGTAAAGGCCCAGGTACTTTTGTGAGTATCTTTCCTCTTCGTTTTCCACAGGTAGCTTTAAAAGTGGAGCAATCACATTCCTCAGGACAGCCAAAGTATTGACTGATCACTTGCAAACTTATGAAGAGATATAATAATAGTACTGTAGCCATTTCACCTGCAAATTGAATGGATGTCAATATTCCAGAAAGAATGCCTCAGTAAAATTGAGGAGATTTTAGTACTTTTTTTGTTGTTACCTGGATATGATAATATAAAATGAGATTGGGAGATGCAGACAAGCACCAGTCAGAAATGTCGTGAATTTCTGGAGTATTCTGGGATAGTTTCCTACAGCGAGGTGTCCTGGATGCAAGAAGGGGACAAGAAATGTTTAATAATGAGTATTGAGCTAGATTTAATAAATAACCTAATTATATACAAACATTTATCAAATAGTGATATGCCCGAAAGTATAAAGCACGAATCAGCTGCTAGTGTCTTTGATTCAGGTTAGGCAACTTTAACAAGATGAAACAGAGACTGCCCACAGTAAAATGAGAAAATCTGCTGATGGGCAAAACAACTGAATGACAATGGAGAACGTTTAAAGAAACACTTAGCATAAAACAAAATCAGTTTGTTCCCTGTGAGGGAGAAACAGCCATGGACAACTAAAGAGATAAGGAATAGAAATGCAAAATCAGGCACAGATCCTGCTGAATGGGAAAATACAAAGACTAACAAAGGGCCACAAAGCAACTTATGAGAGCTACTAAAAGGGATGATGAAAGGAAACTTGCCAGCCAGATCTAAATTGCTAAGAAAAAATATGTATAGTTACATAAATGGAAAGCATGTGGTCAAGAGCAACATTAGACCATTAAAGTGTGATATTGATAATGACTATGGGAAAATGACAGATAATATGAAAAAATTACTTTGCCTCAGTATTCACGGTAGAAAAGAAGGATAGCTTGCCAGAAGTCCCAAGGAAATTAATAGTAGATCAGATACAGGGACCGGATAGAATTAGCATAAGTAAAACATTTTTAATAAAGACACTTATGGAATTAAAGAGTGGCAATTCACCAAGATCTGACACTTTCCATCTAAGGATGTTAAAGAATGTAAGTGAACACATTGCAGATTCCCTAACCATAATCTGTCAAAGTTCCCTAGATACAGGAGCTGTCCCTCTAAATTAGAAAATTGCACATCACTCCACCTTTTAAAAAAGGTGAAAGAAGAAAACCAGGGAATTACATATCATTAGTCTAACATCTCTCATGGGGAATTGATTGTGGCCCTTATTCAAGGATGGGTTAACTGAACACTTTAAAAATATTCAATCATGGAGAGCCAACATAGATTCAGGACAGTTCATGCCTGACAAACCTCACTGAATTATTTGAAGAGGTGACTGAGGTGGTGAACAGGGAATGTCTATGGATGTTGTTTATATGGACCTCCAAAGACATTTGATAAAATCCCACATAAAAGACTGTTAACTCAGGTGTAAGTCCACAGACCTGAGGAAAAATTACTGACATAGCTGGGGAATTGGTTGATTGGCAGACAGCAAAATGTAGGGATAATGGATAGGTACTGAAGTTGGCAGGATGTAGCCAGTGGTTTCCCACAATGATCTGTACTAGGTCTCCAATTATTCACGTAAATTATTAATGACTTGGATAATAGCATGGAAAGTCAGATATTCAAATTTCCTAACGACACAAAGTTTGGTGGCATTATAGACAGTGAAGATGATAGTATAGTACAAAAAGATATTGGTAGAATAGGTGAATGGGCAAAACTGTGGCGGATAGAGTTCAATATAATCAAGTGTGAGGTTATCCATTTTAGATCGAGAAAGAATAGACAAGGTATGTTCTAGATCGCATGAAGTTAAATACAGAGGATGTCCAAAGAGACTCGAGGGTTAATGTGCACAAATATTTAAAATGTCACAAACTGGTGTAGAAAATAATCAAGAAAGCTAATGGTATGCTGGCCTTTACATCTAGAGAACTGAAGTGTAAGGATGCAGACGTTTTGCTGCAGTTACTTGTGAGTACTGTAAGCACATCTTGGCACCGCTCCTTAGGAAGGGGATATCAGCTTTGTAGGGAGTACAATGTAGATTTACAAGAATGATACCTGGATCTCAAGGGTCAAGTTACGAGGAGACTTCATACAAATTGAGCCCCTTTTTTCTTGAATTTGGAAGGTTAATTAGATTAGATTAGATTAGATTAGATTACTTACAGTGTGGAAACAGGCCCTTCGGCCCAACAAGTCCACACCGACCCGCCGAAGCGCCACCCACCCATACCCCTACATTTACCCCTTACTTAACACTACGGGCAATTTAGCATGGCCAATTCACCTGACCCACACATCTTTGTGACTGCGGGAGGAAACCGGAGCACCCGGAGGAAACCCACGCAGACACGGGGAGAATGTGCAAACTCCATACAGTCAGTCGCCTGAGGCAGGAATTGAACCCAGGTCCCTGGCGCTGTGAGGCAGCAGTGCTAACCACTGTGCCACCGTGCCGCCCAAGGGGTGGTCTGATCAAAGTCTTCAAAACATTAACTGGAAAAGGCAGAGTAGATAAAGAGAAACTATTTCCATTGTTTGGGGTTTCTAGAACAAGGGGTCATTGTCTGAGAATAAGGGCCGGACTATCAGAAGAGATGTTAGGAAGCACGTTTATACACAAAAAGTGATTGGAAAATCTCAAATGGTAATGGATGCAATGATAGTTGTTAATTTTAAATATTTAATACCTACATTTCTGTTCCGTAAAGGTATTAAGGGATATAGACCAAAGGCAGATATGTGGATTTAGGCCACAGATCAGCCATGATCTTGTTGTGTGATGGAATTGGCTTGCAGTGCTAAACGCCCTACTCTTTTTCCTATAAGAAAATGAACTTACTGCTCCAATGCAGATTTGTAAGGACAAGTTAAACGCTGAGTTTGAACATTCACAGAAAAGGAATTGAAGAGGCTGAAGGTACCTCATGGGAGAAAATTTAAAACTTAATCAATATAAATATGGATCCACAAAACTGCAACTGCTACAAAATAATGCGTTTCACAAATATGAAAAAAGTTTTCTTTATTTTCATAAAGATTTTTACTTTCACTATATATAATGGTTATTTGCTGGAAATCATAATCTGAGTGGAGAGAATAGATGAAAATAGAGGAAGTTTAGTTGGTGAAAGATATTCTTCTTCAACTTGTTCAAGGATAGTTGAATGCAGCTTTGCAACAGGTGGGACCTGAACCTGTCTCGCTTGTGTCAGGGTACATACACTACTACTACAAACCTGGAAAGGTGAAGTTTGATTAACCTCATGATTCTCAAGTGACAGCATCAATTGAGACTTTTTTTTGGTTGTGGAATAGATCTGCTATTATTGTTCCCAGTTTTTTAAACCCTTAGAAACTGAATATAGGTTACATCTTCAATTTTTTTTCCTGATGCTCCTCTGTTAGAACAAAGGATTATTTCAAACATGCCTAACACTAGCTCCAGTGAATTGTATATATTTTTCTTTTTAGAAGTCATCTAATTTTGTTTTTGATATTATGGCCATTTTCAAAATCTTAAAAGAAATAGGCAGTTTTGCCACAATAGCTCAGTTGGACAAATGTTGCATTTACGTTTGAACTGAGCTATGCAGGGTGGAAAAGGCAAATAGTTACAGCGTCATATTTGTATTGACATCTCATTCCAGCCAAAATGGTTAAAGGGTCATAATAATTTTAATGCCTCTATGTTTGGGAACAAGTGATAGTGGAGATGTGGGAGAAAACGACTGCTATGAGACTTCCAAACCAATCAACTAAAATTTCTAGTATTGCAGTTTGGGAGCACTCCAAATTGTTAGAGTTCCCAGAAGATACTAGATCAAATTCTATTTTAAACATGTTTCAAATAGCTTTCTCTCTACCTGCATAACAGCATTGACAGCTCCTGAGAAACTGGGCTCTTTATTATAACCAGTTGTACCAGAATCATTAAGGTAACTTTTTATTTTCACTAGGAATACCAGTTTGCTCAGTGTTTTCAATTTGCTTTTAATTCAGATTGTCATCACTTATAATCTATATATTTCCTGAAGAATTTTGTTTCCAGTCTCAATGTACTAAACTTTTATTCTATCTAGCATGTTTTATTGCAGCCTTGTAATTTTTAGAAGTTATTTGAATATTATTCTCCCCTAAACTGTTTGTTTGGACAGAAGCTGTACTTCCCAGAAATTTTATATTACATTACAGAAGTAAAATTTGAAAGCCTTACCTCCACTTGAAAGTAGGTTCAGTTCACAGAAGAGTGAATCTATTTTAATAAATGATAGTTCTTAAACAAGCAATATAAGGCAATCCAAGTCAATGACTTTGTAAGTTTCAAACGGATGTATGGTTTTAACACTCATATAGTCATAGAAACATGATAAAGAAATAGACAGGAAATCTTGCAAACAAGGAATTCGCTATGCACAACATAACAGATAAACAGTTGTTTCGCCCAAGCTATTATTACAAATACATAGGAGGGTGGTGGGGGAGGAATTAATGAAGTTACAGAGAGGGTAATGTGACATACAAGGTGACTGAATTTGCTATGAGCTGATATTGTGGTTTTCTTAACAATAAATTGAGTTTCAGAGATTAGTGTTTGTGAAGAGTTGGGCCTCCTGGTAGGTTCTCATTCATGTTGCCTCCCTCTAACTCAGCAGCACAGGGAGCATTAGCAATGGAAGATGGCAGAAAGGGTGAGTCTGGGAGGGAGAATGTGCCACTTGGTACCACAAACGCTGCAGCTGGCATTCATTGCTTGTAAATTTGTTGTCATTAAAAAGGCAAGTAGCTGTTATTTCATCTTGGAAGCAAATGCAGTTTCCTTTTGGTTAAATAACTCAAAAGGAAACAAAAGAGAACTCCATTACTTCAAAGCATGACTTTTGTCCTCTGTCTCACTGTAAACCCCAACCCCCAACCCACAAGTCATGTCTTCTTCGAGTCTTATTGACTTTATGCTCAGCAGAGTGCATCCATTTTCTCCTTTTCACATTTGAATAAAGGCAAAATATTGCAGATGCCGTAAATCTGAAACAAGCACAGAAAATGCTGAAGAGAAGCAGCAAATCTGGCAGCCCAAATTTCTCAGCCCCCAACGCCTCATCATCACCATGGACATCCAGTCCTATACACCTCCATCCCCCATCACGAGGGCCTCAAAGCCCTCCGCTTCTTCCCTTCCCGCCGAACCAACCAGTATCCTTCCACTGACACCCTCCTTCGACCGACTGAACTAGTCCTCACCCTGAACAACTTCTCTTTCCAATCCTCCCACTTCTTTCAAACCAAAGGAGTAGCCATGCATCAATGACTGTATCAGCGCTACCTCGTGCTCCCACGAGGAGGTTGAACTTTTCATCCACTTTACTAACATCTTCCACCCCAACCTCAAATTTACCTGGACCGTCTCAGACCCCTCCTCCCTCTCCTTCCTAGACGTCTCCATTTCTATCTCGGGCGACTGACTCAACACGGACATTTACTATAAATCGACCGACTCCCACAGCTACATAGATTACACCTCCTCTCACCCTGGCCCCTGTAAAAACGCCATCGCACATTCCCAATTCTTTCGCCTCTGCCGCATCTGCTCCCAGGAGGACAAATTCCAAAACCGAACAACCCAGATGGCCTCCTTCTTCAAAGACCGCAATTTCCCCTCAGACGTGGTTGACGATGCTCTCAACCGCATCTCCTCCACTTCCCGCTCCTCCGCCCTTGAACCCCGCCCCTCCAATCGCCACCAGGACAGAACCCCACTGGTCCTCACCTACCACCCCACCAACCTCCAGATACATCGTATCATCCTTCGTCATTTCTGCCACCTCCAAACAGACCTCACCACCAAGGATATATTTCCCTCCCCTCCCCTATCAGCATTCCGGAAAGACCACTCCCTCCGTGACTCTCTCGTCAGGTCCACACCCCCCACTAACCCAACCTCCACTCCCGACACCTTACCCTGCAACCGCAAGAAATGCAAAACTTACGCCCAAACCTCCCCCCTCACTTCCCTCCCAGGCCCCAAGGGATCCTTCCATATCCATCACAAATTCACCTGCACCTCCACACACATCATTTACTGCATCCGCTGCACCCGATGTGGCCTCCTCTAAATTGGGGAGACAGGCCTCCTACTTGCGGAACATTTCAGAGAACACCTCTGGGACACCTGCACCAACCAACCCAACCGCCCCGTGGCTGATCACTAACTCTCCCTCCAACTCCGCCAAGGACATGCAGGTCCTTGGCCTCCTCCATCGCCAGGCCATGGCAACACGATGCCTGGAGGAAGAGCGCCTCATATTCCTCCTAGGAACCCTCCAACCACAAAGGATGAATGCAGATTTCTCCAGCTTCCTCATTACGCCTCCCCCCACCTTATCTCAGTCCCAACCCTCGGACTCAGCACCGCCTTCTTGAACTACAATCTTCTTCCCGACCTCTCCGCCCCACCCCTTCTCTGGCCTATCACCCTCACCTTAACCTCCTTCCACCTATTGCATTCCCATCGCCCCTCCCCCAAGTCCCTCCTCCCTACCTTTTATCTTAGCCTGCTTGGCACACCTTCCTCATTCCTGAAGAAGGGTTTATGCCCGAAACATCAATTCTCCTGCTCCTTGGATGCTGCTTGACCTGCTGCGCTTTTCCAGCAACACATTTTTCAGTCCAAATTTAGCCTTGCTAATCTTTTTCTTTTCCCATACCAATAGCACCTTTGAACAGTCATTCCTTTGTGTTCCTTGGTAAATTGCACCTAAGTTATGATTTTCCTCTCCTGATCAATGTTTACCTTAGCCACTCTTTGTATATAAAGCAAAGAATGGTTAAGGTAAACATTTGTCCTTTAAAGAAGGAGAAGGGGGATTTAATGAGAAATGACGAAATGGCCAAGGTGTTGAACAGGTATTTTGTGTCGGTCTTCACAGTGTAAGACACAAATAACAAGCCAATAATTGATCACAAAGAGACAATGGAGATGAGGACTTAGAAACCATCATTACCACTAAAGAGTTAATGTTTGGCAAGGTAATAGAGCTAAAGGTAGGCCAGTCTCCTGGCCCTGATCGGATGCATCCCAGGGTACTAAAAGTGACGACAGGGGAAATAGCAAATGCCCTTGTGGTAATTTACCAAAATTCACTGAACTCTTTGGCAGTTCTAGTAAATTGGAAAACAGCAAATATGACTCCGCTGTTTTAGAAAGGAGGTAGACAAAACGTAGGTGGCCACAGGCCCATTAGCTAACTTCTGCAGTGAAAAAAGTGCTTGAATCGATCAAGAAAGAAATAACAAGATATCTGGATTTAAACTGTCCCATTTGCAGATGCAGCATGAATCCGTGAAACATAGATTATGTTTAACTAATTTACTGGAATTATTTGAGGATGTCACGAACGCAGTGGACAATGGAGAACCGGTGGATGTAGTCTATCTGGATTTCCACAAGGCATTCGATAAAGTGCCACACAAAAGGCTGCTGCATAAGATAAAGGTGCATTTTGTTATGGGTGATGTATTACCACGGATAGCAGATTGCTTACACAGCAGAAAGAAAATTGTGGGGATAAATTGGTATTTTTCTGATTGGCTATCAGTAGCTAGTGGTGTAATTCAGGGATCCGCGTTGGGACTGCAATGGTTTACAATTTACGTAGATGGGTTGGAGTTGGGGACCAAGTATAGCGTGTCAAAATTTTCAAACTGTACTGAGTGGTACAGAAAAGTGTACAGAGGACACTGAAAGTCTGCAGAGGGTTATAGATGGATTACTCTCTGTGGATTGTCACCTTGTCATTGTGGAGAAGCTTATGTGGTCCTGAGAACTTGTGAGCGATGCCATCTGGAGTTATGCTCGTGGTGGATCACCCATGGCAGTAAGGTCTAGATTAGAATGGTGCTGGAAAAGCACAGCAATTCAGACAGCATCCAAGGAGCAGTAAAATCGACGTTTCAGGCAAAAGCCCTTCATCAGGAATACAGGCAGTGAGCCTGAAGGGTGGAGAGATAAGTGAGAGGAAGGTGGGGGTGGGGAGAAAGTAGCATAGAGTACAATAGGTGAGTGGGGGAGGGGATGAAGGTGATAGGTTGGGAGGAAGGGGAGTGGAGTGGATAGTGGAAAAGAAGATAGGCAGGTAGGACAAGTCATGGGGACAGTGCTGAGCTGGAAGTTTGGAACTGGGGTGAGGTGGGGGAAGGGTAAATGAGGAAACTGTTTTCAACCCCAGGCATCAATGTGGACTTCAAGAGTTTCCTGATGAAGAGCTTTTGCCTGCAATGTTGATTTTACTGTCCCTCGGATGCTGCCTAAACTGCTGTGCTTTTCCAGCACCATTCTAATCTAGACTCTGGTATCCAGCATCTGCAGTCATTGTTTTTACCATGGCAGTAAGATGGAGGATGAAGTCCCTGACAAAGAACTATCCAATCAAGATCCCAAAGGTGGAAGTGGCAAAGTTACTTCAAACGCAATGGCTGTGAAGGCGGTTCAAGGCTGCAACAAATCCATCAGCTCCAATTGTCATGGTCTCCATGCCATTGGAATCAGTTGGTTGATATGTGAAGTATCATGTGCTTCTTGGAGTGCAACATCAAGTACACAATAAACAAATACACACACACGTCTTCGCTCTGTGGGCTACTTCTTCAAGTCTTTTGGTGATGGGGGAGGGTGACAGGAGCAGGCAATGTGATGGTTGGAAGCTCCTAGATAAGAACCGGCACAAAAGTGGTAAATACTTGATTCAGCGGTTCAACTTTTGGACAGAAGCAGGAAAGTTGTTTGGTAGCAGTATTCACATACGAGCAGTCCTATTTAGGATCCACTTTGCTCACTTTGAACTGGGAGGGGGTTGGAAAGGGTGCCCTAAAAATAGTCCTGTCTGGAAAGCCACGTCCAGCGGAATCATCATTATGTGGTCAGAAAACATCGAGATGTGAAACTATGGAACTTGGAAGTTGGAATATACGAACTCTGATGGATGACCTAAACTCAGACCGGCCAGACAGAACTTCCTTTATTGCTCAGGAACCCCAAAAATTCAACTTTGACATTGTTGCTCTGAGTGAGACCCGTAAAGCTGGAGAAGGGCAACTAAAGTACAGCAAGGTCAATACACCTTTTTCTGGAAAGGACTTGATCCTGAACAACCGAGGCTCTGTGGATTAGGTTTTGCCATCCAAAACAGCCTACTTCAGAAGCTGACAGAGCAACCACTGGGAATCTATGACTCTGCGAATCGAGCTCATCGAGAACCAACATGCTGCAACCATCATCAGCACCTACGCTCCAACTGTGGGTGTTGAAGATGAAGTAAAGGAGAACTTCTACACCCAACTTGATGACATCCTTTCCTCTGTTCCCAAAAATGACAAGATCATTCTCTTGGGTGACTTTAATGCCAGAGTTGGGAAAGATCATAGGCTCTGGACTGAAATAATAGGCAAAGAAGGAATTGGCAAGTTCAATGCCGATGGAACAGTCCTCCTCACAAAATGTGCTGAACACAATCTGGTGATTACAAACAACCTATTTCACCAGAAAAACAGGTATAGAGTCTCCTGGCAGCATCCACACTCTAAACATCGGCATCTTATCGACTGCATTATCGTACGATCTCGAGACCAACAAGACGTACTAATAACAAGGACTGTTACTGGTGCTGCCGAGTGCTGGCCAGACCATCGACTCATCTCATCCACCATGAGAACGAAGATTTAGCTCAAAAGAAAACAGCAAAATCAGCACACTATCAAAAAATTCGATATTTACATCCTCCCAGACATCAACCACGTACAGAAGGTTCAACAAAATCTTCAAGAACAATAGCCTCAACAAATCCCAGCATCTGTAGAAGTATACTGGAATCATTGAAGAACGCTATAATCACCTCCTGCAAAAACCAATTGGGTTCAAGGCAAAAAACATCAGGATTAGCTCGATGATAATGACAAACTATTCCAATAACTTATTGATGAAAAGAGAAAAGCTTTCATCACCTTACAAAACGACCATTAATCAGCTACCAAAAGGAAACACTATCAGGAATGCATGGCTGAGGTCCAGAAGAGCACCCAAAACCTGAAAAGCCAATGGTGGAGGAAGAAAGCTCAGGAAATTCAACAACTAGCGGATGCCAATGACACTTGAGGCTTCTTCAACACAACTGAAGCTATCTTTTGCCCATCCACTCATGGTCAAGCCCCTCTCAAAAGCAAAGAAGGTTCAACCATTCTGAAGAGCAATGCAGACATCAATTCTAGATGGAGGGAGCACTTCTAAGATCTTCTAAATCAAACCGTCCCATTTGACAGGAATGTGGTCAACAACATCCCAAAACAGTCCACTGACAACTCCCTAAGCAAAGTACCAACACTTGAAGTAGTCAGCAAGCCATCAAAGCCTGAAAAACAAGGCTGCCTGATTTGTTGGAAAACCAGCCGAGGTCAACAAAATTGGTGGTAACCTGCTTCATTACCAACTTCTTATCCAGATCCTGATAAATGACGACATATCACCAGACTTTAGATACTCAGCAATCATTACCATCTACAAAAGAAAAAGGCAATCGATCTGAATGCAGAAACTATCGTGGAATTTCCCTGTTTGCAACAGCAGAAAAGAACCTCACTCGCATCATGAACAACCAGCTCAAGCCTTTAGCCGAGAAGGTAGATCATCACGTAGAACAAATCGACATGACCTTCACTATGCGACAACTACAAGAAAAATGTCGTGAGCAACTTGAACCTTTGTATATGGCATTCACCGACCTTATCAAAGTATCAAGGGAACACCTATGGATGCCCTGAAAAGTACATTTGAATCCTGAGACTCTTCCATGATGGCATGCTTGTCACAATTATGGTCAGCAACAGTAACTGTGAGCCTTTTCAAGTCAGAGCAGGAGGAAAAGAGGGATGTGTGATTGCCCCAACTTTGTTCACCATCTTTATTGTGTCAATCATCCACATCAAGGACAGCCTATCCTCAAAAATCAAAATTATCTACAGAATAGATGGCTGACTTTTCAATCTTGCCCATCTCAAGTCCAAAAACAAGACATCTATGAGTTCCCTCGTTGAGATCCAATATGCAGATGACAATTGTTGCAGCTCTCTCAGAAAACCACCTATAACAGTTTCTGACTGCCTTCAACCATACATACACAAAACCTGGACTTACCATCAATTCCAAGAAGACTTGACTATCAACTGTCACCAAATGAGACAAATTGGATAGAACCATCAATTCAGCTTGGCGAAACAAACCTGGAAAATGTGGACTACTTTCCGTATCTTGGAAGTCACCTCTCCTCTAATGTCGACCCTAATGATGAGATCCAACATTGGAACAGCTTTTGGACATCTCCAAACAAGAGTCTTTCATGATCATGACATCCGGACAGGCACCAAAATGTTAGTCTACAAAGCAGTGGTGATCCCAATGCTCTTGTATGCATCAGAAACTTGGACAACGTCCTGACGACATCTGAAGGCACTTGAAAAGTTTCACTAATGATGCCTTCGAAACATCTTGAATATCAGCTGGGAAGATAGAAGGACCAACATCAGCGTGCTGAATGCAGCAAAAACAACAAGCATTGAAGCCTTCATCATCAAGAACCAAATAAGATGGAGCGGTCATATTGTTTGGTTGTAAGAAGAACGTCTACCAAAACAAATCTTCTACTCCCAGCTTAAAGAAGGCAAATGTAAAACAGGCAGACAACAGAAGAGATTCAAAGCCATTTTAAAAGTCAAAATGAAGAAATGTAACACCAACATCAATAATTGGTATACCAAGGTCAAGGACAGGAATCTCTGGCAAACCATGTGAGAAGGAACAGCAACTTTCGAAGCCAACAGATGTGAAAAACTTGAAGAAGAGAAGAAAATGGAAAGCGAGGCAGAAACCACCAAAGCCCAATCTGCTATCAGGAACTAGTTGTCCAGAACGCGGAAGAACTTTCAAAACCAAGATTGGACTCATAAGTCACCTGAGAGCCCATGAATAGATTAGCAAAACAAAGACCATCATCCTTAAGGGATAGCCACTATGATAGATAGGTTAAGTGAGTGGACAAAGTTCTGACAGATGGAGTACAAATTTGGTAAATGTGAGACCTTGAGATTTTGGAAGAATAACAGCAAAATCGACTATTATTTAAATGGTGAAATCGACTATTATTTAAATGGTAGATGAGGTTCTCAGAGTGTGGTAAAGGGGGAAATCTGTAGTTACTACTCTCAAGGTCTAACTTTCAGTTTACTCCCTAGCCTCCGGAAATGTCTTTTAGGACGTGATCTCCTTTTTCCCCAAGTCATTAGTAGCAATGTGAACCACAATCTTTGGCTATTCACGCACTTCCAGGACAATATCCTGACACTGCTCTGACATCTTTTGCCTTGATTCTGGAGTCACATCCACAGTGATAGAAACTGTCTGTTTTGCTAACCAGGCCTCTGCTATCACTAATACCCTTCCATGCTTCTTCATCCTCTTATGCAACTGAGACATCTGTAGCACCATAGACATGAACTTAGACAATTGGCTGCACTTCTGTGAGGAATCATTGCCTTGACCAGGATCTAAAGCAGAAACTCCTTCATGAGTGGCAGAGAAGATATCAACATACATCAAAATGACCAAGAAATTGACAAAGTGAAGATAGAATAAGAGTAAACAAGATAGATACACAAAACAGATAATAAAATGCTCTATAGATGTATAGAAGAGAGATTAGTAAAAGGACTACTAAAGATGAGAAATTATAATGGGAAATTGAAGGAATTGTAGATATTATGTGAAATAAATAAATAGGATAAAAGACACAAACTCATCTAGAAAAACAAATAGGTCTAGTTCAAGAAATTGTTTCACCATCACTTTTCCAAGGACAATTTGGATTGTCAGTGACATTTATATGAATTAATCAAATAATTTATAAATTTATTTCTAACTAGACTTATTAGCATTTCAAGATGTTTTTCTGTTTTTTATCCAAGCAAACATCACGTCTTCAAAACACTTCAGCACTGGATAGTTTTACGTAAAGAAATGTGTGCTTGCTGTCTTCAATTAATTAATCCACATTTGCTTGTGGGACTGATAATTCTATCCAATAACCATTGTTTTATTATAGCCAGGTCCTCAGTTTTCTGCCATGGAGCTTAATATAATTGAATAGTCGATTCTTGAATCTCAAAGCTTTGCAGGCATTTCCCAGGAGGTGGGCAAGTTATTGCCATCTTGAATGATTGGCAGAAAGCTTGGCCCAGTGATTAATGTGTACATTACTATACTTGAAGGATAACTTCAGAATACCCCTGAAGCATTCTGTTTGTCCTCTCTGGAATAGTGGAAACAGGATCTGGCAGGTGAGATGCTTTTTGGCTATCAAAAATGTCTGGTCCATCCAAGTTGATGGCAAATGAGTTTTTTCTGAACATATGTGGAGCTAGCTTCAAGGTCAGTATTGTTTGACACTGAACCCAGAGGATGCTGCACAGATATTACTGATACAATTTTTATAGTTGTCTATTGTTTCACAGAAATACAATCCAGGTTTCAGTAAATATAAAAATGATGTCAATTGTGTTATACATTAGGACTTCTGTTGACTTTTTTTTAAGATTACCTAAAGAGTGGAAACCCATGCAGACACGGGGAGAATGTGCAAACTCCTCTCAGACAGTTGCCCAAGGCTGGAATTGAACCTGGCACCATGCTGCTGTGAGGCAGCAGTGCTAACCACTGTGCCACCATGCCACCCCTGTGGTGATCTTTGCTGTCAAACAATTACTGCTGGAGTTTGTAAAAGATTGAGCTAACACAGCTAATCCAGTGCTGAATCATTTTGTCAATGGCAGCCTCAGAGAGGTGACTGCCAAGAATAAAGGAAATACTCAACACATTCCAAAGTCCCTTTCTTAATACAATTGAGGGATAGATTATTTAGCTTATGGGTAAGTTAATAATGAAGCTTTGTTTTGGCAAAATTCAAGGACAGAGGGTTTCTTGCATGGAGAATTGAAGAGTTTGACAATGGTGTGCAAATATGATACAGATGGGCAAGGCAACAAAATTGCAAACTATCTATATCTATAATGGAGTATAACTTTGGGACAGAAGTGACCAAAGTTAAATAGTTTTCCTTCCATCATGAATATTGTCTATTGCTGTTAAAACATTTTTACAAAATTAAGATGAATGCATGTCTTTGTCAGAGTATTTCCTCCCCCACACTGAAATAAAAAATAATCTAAAGCTATGGTTACAGATTTGTAAAATGTTTATTCTTTTGTAATAAACCATAAGAATAACTTAGAAGATTTGGGTCATGATCAGAATAGTGTGACATGACATAAGAGCACACTATAATGAAAACTGAATGAATGTTAAGAATTTACATAAAGGAAATCTACTACCAAACATTTACATCACAATTAAGACCTATGCAAATCAAAATAAATAGAATAAATTACAGATAGAAAATGTCATCTTATATACAAAATGTTGCAAAAAGTTAAAATGTTCATTTTAAGATAGCACATTTGGGAAGCTAGAATGTCTTATTTAGTTAAATATTTTCAGGCATAGTTTGTATTTTAGAATTTTCAGCACGGTATGAATTTGAAAGCATTAAAATAATTAGATTTTTAAACAAAAAAACAACAGTCCTACAACTGACATATCCGAAAATAAAAATTTCCCTGAGGAATAAGGTTTAAAAAATCAAATTACAAAACATATTTTTACTCAAAATTGAAATGATATTTTGTTCTTTGTAAAATGATACCTACATCAGTGTATTATTGGCTCCCATTATCACCCAAATAAACAAAGTAGTTTCAATGGTTAATTGTCAAATTAGCGCATAGTAGGTAATGCTCTTATTCAAATATATATATATATATTATCAAAAAATACAGCATTCCAAGATTTGAACATAAAACAAGCAAATTATTGAACATGACAGATTCCATCAGGATGAAACAGATACGCATGCAAAGTTGGGTTTCTGCTAAAAATCTTGAAATCACTTTGAACTTAAAAAAATAAACATACTACTGTTTAACTAACTGCTTACTCGATTTTTTAAAGATGTTTGTGCAGTATAGAACTGATCAAGAAACAGAAGGAAAACAGTAAATAGTTGTCTATTGTAAGTCAGCACATTAATAAGGGTTAAATTATATATTTCATGTAAAGATATCCCATTTTATGACAACTAGTTTCAAAGATAAGAACATAAGGCTTGACTTTTATGACGTTGTCTCAAAAGCACTGAAATAATTTCACTTTCTAGATATACTTATTGAATGTGGAGTGTTGCAACTTAATTAAACAAAATTTTATACCAAGCCACAAGATACAAACACAGATAAACAAATTGGTTAAGAAAATATGTCTAAGAAATGCCTTCAAGGCAAACAAGAGAGGTAGCAAGGTATTCAGATTGAGGGAAGGTACAGCAGAACCTAGTTTTGGTAGAACCTACAACCTTGGGAGTGTACCAGATTAGCAGGCTTATATTTATTCTTCTGAAGGGAAATCACTCTGGACTGACTCTGAGCCAATCTCTTATTACAGCGACTGGAACAATTCCAAGACACAAACAGCAACAACACACAACTTAGATCAAAAAATGGCAAAGGATGGTAGTATCGCAGATAGACCTGGTCAATGTCTATTAAAGGTACACATATTTGTAGCTGAGGAGCTATTTTGCATAAAATAATTATTTTCACAGGACTTCCTCACTTCCATTTTATACTGGATCAAAATCTTTGATAGTCAAATAATAAAATGTATTTTTATGAAATTAAAATGCATTCATCGTTTTAAACATGAACTTAATCAAGTCAAAACATGAAGTTACAGATAAACAGTGGACATTGTGCAACATAAATACAAAAGACTTGCTCGTGGTGGATTGATTCCTCAGCAATGAGTTATGTAAGATGCAATTTTATTAAAAATAAAAAGAGCACTTGCCTCTTTCAAGAAGTTTTCAGTGTATTCTGTTGAAAACCTCAGGATAAGGTCAAATGAAAACTGACACACAAAAACAAGTGTAGAAATTGTAAATGGCAGGATGGGTAGGGGTGGGAATTAATGCATGAATCTATATTTGTTCATTATGATTCATGAATGACTAACAATAGTGATGTATAAAACAGGCAAAACTACACACCTGTCGAGTCTATTTGACCATAAATATGATTAATCATTTAAAATTTTAAAAGTTAATAAAAGACTAATAATAGGATAGGTTGCATAAATTCCCAAAAACAATTTTGAACTGCACGTGTATGAGATTAACCAAATAGAAGATTGTAGAATGCTTTGGTTTTGATCCACAATCTGAACAAATTTATGTTATCATTCCTAATGATGAAATTCATTTTAGCAGTGACCAGTCTTGGACTTGGTCCGACAGAACAGAGTCTGAATTTATTAATAGTAGATCATCTTGAGCCTGTGATAGCAATGAACAGTTGTCCACTTGAAATTTATTTAGTTTTATCCTATATGAAACAGATCAGAAAGATGCCATTTCAATTTCTTGAACTAAACTGAAATCAGATGCTACTTTAATTAAGAATCCTTACAGGATATCAAACTGGGAAATCGATTCTCAGTGAAAATTGTTTAACATTCCCTACATTGTCCTTAGTTGCACTTCTTACCATGTTTACATATATGAAAATTGGACAAAAAAACTTCCTTAATTCAATTGCTACTAGTTGCAACAATCTTAAACTCTGAATCTACCTGGTATATACAAATCTTTTAAGCCAAATTGATGGGATAATTTAAAAGTTACACTGCAACTGCATGTTGACATATCTATCCTGTATCATGATAAACAGCAAAATGAAACAAGTGCTAATTAGTCTAAGAACTCTAAATTTACTGTTGCAAAGAGTTGGGAGTTTAAAGAAGTATAATCAATACAATTTTATTTTGTACATAGTTGATTTTCACAATTTGGAAATAGAGTAGTTGATGGGTATTTTTACTCTATTAACCCCTTCTCACTCTAATTGCTTCTTACAACTCTTCCCTCTGCATCATTTTATTACCACTGCCTCGTGAGTGAATCCAACCATTCCTAGCCTGCATCAATGATGTCTGTTTCAAACGCTTGCAGTAATATCACACCTCAAATGCAAAAAAAACCCAAAGTAGTTTGGAGAAATATAACCCAAAAAAAACTAACACCACACCAAAGTAAGAATAAGTGACTAGGTCATAAAGGGAGAATATAGGTTCGGGGGCTTAAGGAGATAATTTCAGAGAATAGGGCTTGAATAGCAGAAGGCACTATTGGCATAGGTGGAGAGAAAGATGCAGTGCAATTTGTGGTTAGGGAACAGATTTTCTGGCATGGTCAAAGACATAATCATCCCACTCACTGGAAGAGTGAGTTCCACATGTTCATAATTCATTATGCGAAGGAATTTCTACTAAATTCTATATTTAATTTGTCAATAGCTAACATTTATTTATGCCTCCTTGTGTAGGACTCACCATAAATGTTTTTCATTTTGACTGTATCAGCCTTTCAGAATTTTAATTTTATAATTTACTATAAATAGGTTATTCTTAGATAACGTGTTCCAGCAGCATTGTATGCTTATAACATTGCTGAGGAATTAATGAATAGGAGTTTTAAGAACGCTGATCTCGGTTTGCAAAAGCATGATCCCAGTTTTGATTATTTCGCACGCTTCACTCTGCGCACACACCAATGTCCATGCCAAAGTCTCCGCGAATGCACCAATGTCAGCGCCAGTCTTTGTGCTGTTCTGCGCATGTGCCAGTGTCAGCTGCCAACATAGCAGCTTTCTGAAAGAGGTACTGTACAGGGAGCAGCTTTCTAAGAGAGATACATTGAGCAGCTTCCTGTGAAAGGTACTCTACTCTTGAATTGTCTCTTTTTTTTGAAAAAAATGAAGAGGCATAGTGACAAGAATGTTAGCAAGGAGTGTTGTGGTGATAAAATTGCAGGTGGTGAATGCTAAACCCGGGTTTCCTCCGGGTGCTCCGGTTTCCTCCCACAGTCCAAAAATGTGCAGGTTAGGTGAATTAGCTACATTAAATTGCCTGTAGTATTAGGTGTAGGGGAATGGGTCTGGGTGGGTACGCTTTGGCTGGTCGGTGTGGACTTGTTGGGCCAAAGGGCCTGTTTCCCCACTGTAAGTAATCTAATCTAAAGAAAGGCTATAACACTGGAAGAGAAGCTAGATATTCTGAAGTGTTTTGCCTGTAAGGAGACAATAATGTGATTTGGCTAGCCTAACAGGAGTAAAGGAGTCTATCTTATACATCATGATGACCATCTGTCCCTGCACTAACAATATTTTTTTAAAACGTACTGTGTTTAATTTACTTTTGTTTCATTGATAAACATGATTTCTACCTTCATTCAGGCTGTACTATACTTTGTGTTAGACTTTTGGGTGATTTTTGAATGATCATGAATGATATTTTTTTGCTGATCTGCCTCCAACCCAACTTTTCCCACAGTCCCCATTATTTATAATTAGTGATTTTCTATTAAGAGACAATTCGCCGTAATGCAACTACGGCATTACAGGAGAACTACCTGTACTCTATTAGGTACCCTCCTAATGCTCTTTCCCAGATAAAATATGGCTTGACTAACACAATTTCTGCAAGTTATATTCTTTCAATGCTGGTAACTTCTTCTAAAAAAAAATTCTGCACTAAACATTTGTATTAAAAACATTTGCATAAATTTTCCAAGCATTGTTTGGATGCATCGCCCTATGGCAGGAATATAAGTCCAATAAACCATTCTGAGGAAGTAGGAAAAGTACTTACTCATTTGCTCTTTGCACAAGAATTTCACTCACAGGAGCACCTATTGAGAAATTATGTGTCCTTAACTCTCAAGCCATTAAAATTCATGCATTAAATGCTGTGGACTCCTTGCAAGTAAGCATCTGTACTACATTACATGATTGACATTATTGCAGCAAACGTTTAAATCTATATAATTGTAAAACTCCAATATAATACTGTTGATTTTAGTTTGGATGCAGTAAGGAAAGCCAGTAAGAAAATTTGGCTTTCTGCTGCAATTAGTTTTCATAAAGTGTATCTTTTTTGTAAAGGAGAAAGAAATCTGATGTCCAATTTAATAGGTTTTAGTTCCTAATAACGTAATTGTTTTTTCTTATTTGATTTTTATAATGTGGAGAACCTGAATTGGTATTAGACACTGGTCGGCTGAGCTGCATACATGCAGTTCAGTACACAAAAGAAGCTTTTCCTTCCTTCAAACAACTGTACAACCTTGCTTGCTTGCTACAATGATTATTAAAAATGTACTCAAATATATATTACTTTTTGGCTTGAACACATTAATGAAAATAATTCTGTTATGAAAATTGACCAATTGTTACATAAAATATTCATCCAATGTTCTTTTTTAAAACAATACTACTTTAAGCTTATTTTTAAAAATATATTAAAATTGCTTCATCTCCACCTCAAATTTATTTTTGAAAACGTGCTTCTGCAAAACCTCGAAGTCCCTCAACACCCCAACAGGTAGAATTAATTGCTAAATTACGAATTCTTCAAATATAGTTTACATAATCTTGGCTAATCACTTTGCCCTTTCTCATTATTGTTATATTAGACTATGATGTCAAAATATTGTGTTGTTGATTGAAATCAAAGTACATTTTGTTCATCTACAGTAATTATTTGGCATGCATTGTTCTCGTGGAATTTTGCTATTGCTTCTGTGGTTGTTCTGGGCTTTGGAGGCCAATCAGGATCCAGCAATAATTCCTGGGCTACATGCATAAACTTGGCCTTTGGTCTTCGTTTATTAGAGCAGAAGACAAACGATAAGCATCTCTTGCCTTTCCGATCAAGGATCTCCTTTAAGATGCAAAATAAAATGGTAATATTAAGATTTTTATTTAATTAAAACATTAAAAAAGCAAGTTGTATTTACTTCATGGTAGCAATCTAAGGCTTGTACTGATTTTCATTTCAATTGCCTCCATGAATCATGATTAGCCATACCACAAATTCCAAAGTTTCTAAAGCCTTGTTCTATCATCAGCTCTATTTACCAAAAATTTATCCAGGGTGAGTTATACAATCGTACAAAACAAATATAATAATCCATAAGGGGTTCATTTATCTGGCTTAACTGTCCTCAATCCAACTGGGAACTTTATGAGCATTGTGCCTTGAACAGTACACCACAGAGACAGAATGTTAGCCAAGTTGTTGGTCAAAGTGTTTCTTATGTTCAGACTGAAAGACACAAAATGTACCAGAGCAAAAGGTTCTAGTTGTTTTGCATTCATATTGTTACTGCTCCAATATCTAACAATGTAATACTGCAATTAAGGACACTTTGTGATCTAATTTCTCGTGTTCTCTTCAATTTTGCAGTAGGTAGGACTTCACTTTTTTTTATTCACCAATGGGACATAGGCGTCGCTAGCTGGCCAGCATTTATTACCTGCCCACAGTTGCCCTTGAGAAGGTAGCAATGGTGAGCTGCCTTCTAGAACCGCTGCAATCCTGTAAATTGAGCCACAATGCCCTTAGGGAGAGAATTCAAGGATTGTTTTGAGGAAGAACTAGTAGATCCAGAACATTGGCTCTGCTCTCTCTCCGCAGATGCCGCCAGACCTGCACAATTTCTGTTTTGCTTTCAGACTTCCAGCACCTGTGGTTCTTTGGTTTTGTTTTAATCACATGAAGCCACACGACTTTTTGGATATACTTATTTTGCAAGGAATTGGAAGAGTTAGCCACAATGGTATTTACATGCAGGTCTGTCAACAAAACTAGGTGCCACATTTTCTTCCCTAGGGTGTGCATCTCAAGAAACTAATCTTTGGTTATTTCCAAATGGGGGTATCCTGGCAAAAAGCTCACGGAGACAACTGGAATCAGTCATCATTAATCCATGTGCAGTGGTATTCCACACAAAAGAATTCATGGCTATTCAGAACATATCTGGATATTTCTGTTAAATTCAAATACCTATACATTTTTTTTTTAAAACTACTTGCACCACCGCAAGCATAGGTTCATTCTGAATGACAAAATTAGCTTTTTTCTGACATGCACAGACAGACTGTATAAAATAGTTGCAAATATGATCACACAATAACTGAATTGGCAGCAATACTCACATCCTATGAACAAGGAAACAGTAACTGCCAAAATGAAAGTGGCAAAGAATTAAATACGTTTCAATTATTCTACCAATGTAAAACTGAACACATGAAACTGTCAAACATCGATCAAAGATGTTTGACAGTAAAAGTAGAGATGTTGAAATTTTTAAAAAGTCCAAAATACAAACACCGCTTTGAAATAAATTAGAAACGCATCCCAGCTGTCTCAATATTTTACTTGTAAAGTTTAGTTTTTCATAAAAAACAAACAAAATGACTAAGTCCTTTAAGTATGATTGAACTGGTTAGATGAGGGGATCTTCTAGTAATGTAACTAAAACAACAAATAACAGGAGAGGGTAAAAAGCAGACAAAAAAAAATCATGCTTTTTCTTTGAAGGATAAGTAATATGGAGTTATGTACTGAATTACAGGAAAACAACAGGAGAATGTAAAGTCCAACCTGTTCATAAGTGGCTGTGAAGTGATTAGGTTCGAGTCCCTGTCTCTTGAACACAAGTTTCCACAGGACCAGGTCAAGTAGAATAGTCTGTGACATATTGCAGGACGTGGGAAGAATTAAGACTAAATAAAAATTAATTTAAGCATGCAAATGATCAATGTGTAACACTCAATTAATAGCAACAGTGTAAATCATTAAGCAAATGCTGGCAGTGATTACGAAGGGTTTGGGGGCCAGAATTTAGCTACCGAGGCAGGTAGCTCAAGTCAGGATGCAGAGCACACCAGAGGTTGTGTGTGTGCTAAAGAATGTTGTTTAGAAGGCTCACAAAGGTTCTTTTGGATTTTGTACCAACTGTTAAGTCTTCTAAGATCATACTGTCTCTTACATGTCCACATGGTGCCTCATCCACTAAATTTACCATCATACCTTCCATGCCATATTCATGCCAACGCAAGCCTCTATCACATTTCAATAAATCCCAATACAGTATCCACATGGGCAGACCTCAGGAGTCATAGAGATGTACAGCATGGAAACAGATCCTTCATTTTGTCAACTCGTTCTTGCCGACCAGATATCCAAAGCCAATCTAATCTCATTTATCAGCACTTGGCCCATATCCCTCTATAGCTTTCCTCTTCATATACCCATTCAGGTGCCTTTTAAGTGTTGCAATTGTACCAGTCTCCACCACTTCCTATGGGCAGCTCACTCTATACAAACACCACCCTCTGCGTGAAAAAATTGCCCCTGAGGTGCTGAAGAATGCCAAGATTAAAAAAAACTTAACTATCTACTACAGCTCTCACTTCTACTTACTTGAAGTCAGGAAACAAAAACCCTACTCATAAAACCCATTCAGAACTTTTAAATCTCGAGTGGTTAATCTCTAATAAAGCCAAACTTCTTTTCAGGTCCAATAGTGGGATCTAATCCTTTTACAGGCTCTTCACATTCTTAACCAAATTATAAACACAACTGCTTGCTGATATAAATAGGCTTGTTTGAAACTCAGCCAATCATTCATAATCGCATAACAATAGCCCTTAGAACTTCAACTAAATTACATGACTGGAAACTAACTTACAATGTCTAGATTAGAATGGTTCTAGAAAAGCACAGCAGTTCAGGCAGCGTCCGAGGAGCAGTAAAATCGACGTTTTGGGCAAAAGCCCTTCATCAGGAATACATGCAAAGAGCCTGAAGGGTGGAGAGATAAGTGAGAGGAGTGTGGGGGCTCCAGTTTCTCCCCCTCCCACCCTCCTCCTCTCACTTATCTCTCCACCCTTCAGGGTCTCTGCCTGCATTCCTGATGAAGGGCTTTTGCTCGAAACGTCGATTTTACTGCTCCTCAGATGTTGCCTGAACTGCTGTGCTTTTCCAGCACCACTCTAATCTAGACTCTGGTTTCCAGCATCTGCAGTCATTGTTTTTACCTAACTAACTTACACTGTCAATCAAAGCTGTGCAACAGAAATTATTTACTGCTCCAGCTTACTTTTCTGAAGTTTAAAGAGTGGATCATTTAAAAACTTCAGATCATAGTAAGTACACAGAACTTTGGGATTTCCTCCAATGTGAGTCATGTCTCATCCCCTTTACCCTACAGAAATCAAAAAATGAGATGTGTTATAAATTGGGGTGGCATATCCACTTGCGGGTTCCGCTTGCACTTCTGAAAGATTCTGGAGTTTCCCTGACTCTGCTAAAATATGGCCCAAAGTGTACATATCAATTTATAGTTAATAAATATTGAGAAAAAAAACAAAAATGATTTTCAACTGTTGACATGACAATGTCTAATTATAATATTCAAAAATACTGCAACCAAAAACAATTACAGAAATCACAAAGACATTAGTGAATGTGATATTAAGGGATAATCTGTGGAATATTTACTATGAGTAAACTATGAGTAAGTAATAAGAATATATCTTTATTTTAGGAGCTATTTAGCTCTAAAGGAGAAATTAAATCAAAGAAAGTGCATTCTTCAAAACAACTAGCTTCATTGCATCCAGAGAAAATCTTGATGTATTTGGTCAGGAAATACAGTTGTTTCACAGATTCAGTGCCATTCAGCAAACTGCACTTGCTTAATCAACTGTACTATGATTCAAGTTACAGGGAAGGATTGTTCATGTCCCCGAGAGCTCCATTTACTACATTAAAGACGAGTACATCAAATAATCCTGATATCCAATAAGGAGCCATGTATAAGATGAGCGTATAGAATACCAGCCGCTAACCTAGTTGATTAGACAGGTTGTGAATGCTTCTCTCCAAGACGGTAAATGCATCTGCTTATCCAATGTACATAGTAGAGCAACAGAGAGGAAAGAATGAATGTTGAGTGTAAGAGATTATACTTATACTACAAAGATTATACTTCAACAACCCTCTCTTACTTCCAAAAGATCAGATAAGTCAAATATGATCATTCTTTAGAACCAGACACAACATGACAAGGGGGACACCAGCCACTGGAGGGAAATCTATTCATCAGTACTGGGAGCTGCTGGAAAGGTGAGCAACTGTATTTGTAAGAGAGTGATATGGTACAGCATGGATGGGAATGTTGTTATGCAAGGAAAGGAGATTCATCTACGATCAGGAGCAAGCTGGCTTTACAGAGGAAACTGTGTATGATCACATCTGGATTGGTCAATTCATTTGCCAGGGGCTGGGGGCAGAAAACAGAAGGGACTAGGTACACTGAATGGTGAGTCACTTGCTTTTGAGAGAATTCAATGGCTGTTGAAGTTGCTTGAAATGAATGAATGTTTCTAAGAGGGGAAAGGACACAAGAAAGAATATAAGGGGGTGGAGCCACAGAGAAAAGTATGAAAGGTAAAAGAGGAGAGGGGAAAGGAATACACATTTAAAATGAGGTAGGGAGAAAGAGAGACCTGATGGCAAAGAATGAGGAAATTCCCTGTCAAAATCTAAGACCCTGTAGGGAAATGTTTGAATTTGTACTGGCCCAGTGCAAGCGGAGAGTCAGAGTTGGACAGCATGGAAACAGAGCCTTCGGTCCAACTCGTCCATGCTGACCAGATAGCCTAAATTAATCTAGTCCCATTTACCAGCATTTGGCCCGTATTCCTCTAAACCCTTCCTATTCATTGAACCATCAGATGCCTTTTAAATGTTGTCGTCATACCAGTCTCCACTATTTTCTCTGGCAGCTCATTCAATACACACACCATCCTCTGCATGAACATGTTTCCCGTTTGGTCCCTTTTAAACATTTTTCCTTCTCACCTTAAACCTTCACAAACCTTGCTAAAACTTATGCCTTGGCTATTCACCCTATCCATTTCCTTCATCATTTTATAAACCTCTCTAAGATCACCCCTTTGCCTCCAATGCTCCAGAGAAAATAGCCCCATCCTTTTCAGCCTCTCCCTCTACATCAAACCCTCCAACCTGGAAATATCCTTGTAAATCTTTTATGAACCCTTTCAAGTTTAACAACCGCAGGGAGACCAGAATTGAGAGCCATATTCCAAAAGTGGCCTAACCAAAGTACTGCACAGCCACAACTCTCCTTTACTCAATGCACTGACCAACAAAGGAAAGCATACTAAATGCCTTCTTCACTACCCTGTCCAACTGCAACTTCACCTTCCAGGTTCTATGAAGCTGCACCCCAAGGTCTCTTTTTTAGGCAACACTCCCCAGGACCGTACCATTAACTGAATAAGGCTTGCCCCGATTTGCCTTACCACAATGCAACACTGCATATTTAAATAAATTAAACTTCATCTGCCAGTCCTCAGCCCATCTGATCAAGGTCCCGTTGTACTCCAAGATGACCTTCTTCACTGTCCACTATATCATCAACTTTGGCGTCATCTGCAAATTTACTGACCATTCCTCCTATATTCAGATCCAAATCATTTATATAAATGACAAAAAGCAATGAACCTAGCACCGATGCTTGCAGCACACAGCTGGTCACAGGCCTCCATTCTGAAAATCAACCCTCCACCACCACTATCTGACTCCTACCTTCAAGCCAAATGTTGAGGAAAAGAATATGGAGGCATTTCATGTCATTTGAGAAAGTAGGATAACTAATGAAGAGCATACAGTAAAACAAAGACATGTAGAATAAATTGATAGGTAAAGCAAATTTTTGCATTATTTTCAAAAGGAGGTTGCTATGGGTTATGATGCTGGATAAAAGACTATATGGCGTGCACATTAGTTCCTGGAGTTGGCAGGATGAAGTTTTAAAATTTGAAGAAACAGCTAGACAAAACCTATATTGGATTTGAAAAGGGAAGTCAATTTTAATCGGTTTATACAGACAATAGGAGTAAATACTACATATGGAACTCCGAAGGATCATTGCATCAAACCCTGTGTAGTAATTCATTCCTGTAAGCTTATCAATTTCAGCTGTAATATCTTTTGTATTAAGACATGTTTCAATCACAGGCTAGTCTTTGTGTTTTTTCCCCCTCCATCTAATTCCTGTCCTTTCTATATTAGTTATCCTGTTGTTATTTATCCTTTCGTGGTTTCTATGACCTTATCTCTCCCCTACTGTAAGGTACCCCTTCCACAAAATTTAAACTCTCCTGACAGTGCTAGTTAACTTTGGTCTGAAGGCATTCATCCTGTTCAGGGCAACCAAGCTTGTTCGCTTTCCTCTCACCCATTAACTGTTCTTAATACCCCAGAAATATGATGGCCTAAAAATTAAAACATATTTTATGGAAGAAAACACTTAATTTAACATAACCATGTTACAATGAACAGAAGTTTTGGTTGCAGTACTTTTAAAATCCACAAGAGGTCTGTGTTCATTACAGAGTTAGATTCTTAGATTAAACCATTTTAGAATTTTTCCAAGATTAATAAGAATTAAAATAGTATTTCTGATTCTGATTAACTAAAGAAGTTGGAATAAAAGGAGTAAGATAGACAGACCTGCACTTACTGATCTATATGGCAATACCATTGAAAAAAAGGTCTAACTTTGTGATTGTAACAACAGTAAATTGTCAATATGCATAATCATTTTTCCATGAAACTTGTAGCAGTTCCTGACACCGGACAAATGAAATAAAATGTGCAAATCCAAAAGCAATCACTGACACCCCGATTCTTCTCAAAATGCACAGCTGAATTTCTCACAGATGTAAACCTTAAGGAAACATTGGACTGACGCGAACATCCACTTCTTGTGCATTATTTTCACTGTATCCTTCAAAACGTTAAGCCTTTTTGAATAAGGTGCAACGGAGTTTCTAATGTTAAGCATTTCTGAATGACTTCAGTTGGTGTGAAATTATAACTTTATACTTGCAGAAGGTCAAATGTCTTCATTGATAAAACTTTAAAACTGTTTTTGATATTAAAAGTTTTTTTTATAAAGTCTATTTACGATATTCCACTTTTAAATATATTTCCTTATATACATCCCAATTTTTTTTTGAAAAATTTGAAAAGGAAAACTCTCCTTGTTACTCTCTGCTTCCTCCTGTGTGAGAAAATTTTTCACTGTGTTACTGTTTACCTACAGCTCCCACTGAAATGAAATTAAGATTTGGAAAAATTAAATTCCTAGCTTTGTGCTTGCAGGATCTGTATTAGCGATTTTCTTTAAAGTCATTTTGCTGTTGAATGCAAAATCGGTACTATAATTTGCATTATTCAAATACTTATTCAATTCTAAACAGGAAAATACAAGCTTAAACTGGGTTGCAACACATATTTAATACATTTGTTCATGTTCCATAAAAAATGGTGAATAGATAGAAATTGATAAATTGATTCAAGTTTCATGATATTCATGCTTCCCACTGAGGATAAATTAATCAGCTGTCATATTACTAAATTTAGAATCATAGAATTTCTACTATGGAAGCAGGCCATTTGGTCCATCGATTCCAGACAGAGCTCCAGAGAGCTCGCACCCAGACCTACCCTATCCCATAATGCTGAATTTCCCATGGCTCATCCACTTAGCCTGCACATCCCTGGACTCTATCAGCAATTGAACATAGCCAGTTCGCCTAACCTGCACATCTTTGGAGCATCCAGAAGAAATCCATAAAGACACAGGGAGAATGTGTAAATATTACATAGACAGTTGCCTGAGGTTGAAAGTGTACCTGGGTCCATGGCACTGTTATGCAGCAGTGCTAACCACTGAGCCACTGTGTCTCCCCCAATTTAGAAATACTCTACATCCTTTATCTTTTTTTGTAAAAAGTAACATGACAAATTCTTTCAAATCGAGCAATTTTTATTGTTTGGTTACACAGGTCCACAGTACGCAGAGTATTGCTGAAAATGAATCTTCCAGATCTTCAGGATCAACATTTACATCAAGAAAGTACGATTAATCTATTAACTGAGAAAGCAATTCTTTAAAATCATGTAATCGTTGCACTCATCACCTTGCAAAATAAATAATACCCTTGCTTAGCCTTTGACAGCTGCACAGAAGAGCAAATATTTGTGTCAGGGTGTAAAATTTTAAAGTGGGGGCATTGTCATTTTACACCTGAGTTATGGATTTCAGCTGATGAACATCACATATTGGTAGCGGCACACTGCACCTCCCAATAACTTGTGTTTTGCTTCAATACTTGTGACATGCTGAAAATAGAGATGGCCTTGTGTCACCCTAGGATAGGCCTTGGTACTTGCTGCTTGGAAAGGTGCCCAAAGTAAAACAAATGGATGTCAATTTTTGTGTACTTTTGACTCAAAGATTTGAAACTTAATGATCAGAGATTTTCTTCTAGTTCTATGCTGAGAATTTGAGGGAACAGGAACTTGTCTTGCAAACAAGCATTCATAGCACTCATTTAAAAAAAATGAAATCCAGTCATATCCATTCAATACATGGTCAAAAACTGCCAATAAATGTCACCAAACTGACATCAATGCAGATTTATCCTTAAATATACAAAACTCTGTAGTACAGAACTAAAGCAATGGATTGAAAAACAGTTAATACGCTAGACGCTACACGAAATAGCCAGAGATATCCCTATTTTAAACAGATTTCCTATTTTATGATAACACAGAAATTAAGCAGAAAAATATTGCAGTTACAACTGAATATTATTAAAGTATGAAACTTTAAATCACATTGTTTACTTACCTCAGTTAAGAAAGAGACAACTGCATTTACTAGTATTAAAAGGACCATTGTAAACCTCCAACTATAAGGAACACAAACCAGCTGTAAAGCAATACAAATTATTACATTTGATATTGCCATTAACCATTTCAATTTACTCTCAACTTATTTCTATTTAATCAAATACATTTTAGTTTTAATGATTTTGAAATGTTACTTCTAAATACATTATAATTAGACATTGCATATTAACTAAAGATGAGAGATTATAGTGCAGATGTACAACACATTTTCTCTTTGTTCAATACAAATTGCTAATGTTAGCATCAGCATTCATAAGTCACTATAACATGAAACTTTTTAAATTAATTCAATTTCCCTTGATGCTGAGATGCTCCATTTATAATGCAGATTTGACACAATGGGACATTTATACAGTTGCAATTAGTTAACTATGTAGATAACTGAAACAATTTTGCTTCATTAACTGAAACTATTCAAGATTTAGAATAATTGTCAAATTTCTTCTCAATCTTTTTTGGAAAGAGAACAATTCCAAATTCCCCAATATCTCAGTATAACTGAAGTTACTCATCCTTTGTGCCATTCTCATAAGTATTTCCTTAACCTCTTCTGATGCCTTGTCAACCTTTTGTAAAATATGATTCAACATAATTCAAAATAATATTCCAACTGAGGTCAAGGGTAAGCTGCTCACTGAAGCAAAGAGGTACTAAATAAGTACTTTGCTTCTGTCTTTACTAAATTAGAAAATGATGACAATGACCCAATTGAAAATATGGGTGTTGAGAAAATGATCAGTATATTGATAGATAGAGATGCTAAAAAAGCTGGCAGCACTCAAAAGTAGAGAAGTCACCAAGCCAAGCTAGAATATATCCAAGATTGCTGAGAAAGGTAAGGGAACAAATTGTGGAGCCATTGTTAGAAATTCTCCAGGCCTCTCTGAACACAGGATTAGTCTGGGGGACTACAGGATTATGAATGTGACACTGTTATTTAAAAAAAAGGCAAAAGTTAACCCAGGAAACTACAGATCTGTCAACTTGACATTGATAGTGGGAAAACTGATGGAGGGATAAGATCAATGTACACTTGGAGAAAAAAAAACTAATACTAAACAGTCAACATGGCTTTGTTAAGGGCAGGTCATGTCTTGACATATTTAATTGAGTTCTTTGATGAGGTGACATGGGCAGAGGATGACAGTAGTGCTGCAGATGATGTGTATTTTGAACTATCAGAAAGTATTTGATATGGTGCCACGTAGAAGGTTGGTTAGCAAATTAGAAATGTTTGGAATTGATGTATCCTTTGCAGCATAGATTAGAAGTTGGCTAAAGATAATAAACAGTGGGTAGGTATAGATGGGCATGTCTCAGATTGTGTTGCAAGTGGTTTTCCCCAGGGAGTGGTGTTGGGATACTTGTTTTTTCTAATTTATATAGACAATTTGGAGATGGGCGTTGAAGGCAAAATCTGAAATTTACAGATAATTCTAAGCTAGGGAGAACAGCAGATTGTAAGGAGGATGCTGAGCGACTTCAGAGGGACATGGGATGCTTAAATGGGAAGAAACTGGCAGATGAATTTCAACGTGGAGAAATATAAGGAAACGCATTAGTAGAAGAAAACATGGAGAGACAGCCTTAATAGTATAAATTTGGGGGAGGTACAGGAGCAAGGGGGCTCAGAGTTCAAGTGCATAATTCTCTGAAGGTGGCCAGGTCAGTTGAAATAGTTGTTAATGTGGCTTATAGGATCCTTGGGTTTATAATTAGAGGTTTATAATTAGAGGTATAGAGTACAAAAGGAAGGAAGTGTCATGAAGCAACACTTCTACAAATCATTGGTCAGACCACATTTGGAGAATTGTGTTCAGTTTGGGGCAACTTGCTTAAGGAAGGATGTTAGAGCCCGAGGGAGAATACAAAGGACATATACTAGAATAATACCAGGTATTTTAGATACAAGGAAAGATTAGAGAAATTGGACTTTACCCTTGGAGCAGAGATTAAGAAGTGAGTTTATTGAGGTGCAGTCCTTCAGCTCTCTGGCATCACCCACAAATATTGAGGAAAGTCTGAAAGATTATGGTGAGAACCTCTGTAATTTCTATTTAAACTTCCCTCAATAACTTGGAATGAACCCATCTGGATTATGTGGCTTTTTACTTTAATTACTGCCAACCTTTCACACGCCTTTGCTATTTTTGTCTTATTAAATTTCATTCTCGGGTTAGTTGTTAACAATGGTGATAGCTAGACAATATGTTGAAGGTGTTGGCACCCTGTATTCCCTATCTATGCCATGATGTTTAGATTGATTCTAATCTAAAAAGTGAGATAACGGAGTTTTACATGAATTCATGCAGTTTTTGAGTCCAGAGTTCTACACGAATGCATGCAGTTTTTGAGCAAAGTACTTGCCATTGGAGGGACCAGAAAAATCTTTATTATTGACACCACTGATATCAAGCACTTTACATCACAGGATTTTCAATGAAAATGTTGCCGAAAATAATGCTCAAAACACATCTTAAAATGATTATGTCAAGTTACTTTAAATAATAGTATTCTTTAAAACTCAGAATTTAAATTGATTCTTACCTGTAGAGCTTGATCAATCACATCAATTCGAAAAATCATTATGAAAAATATAAAGGTATAAAGAAGTACCAGTGTGACCACAAAAGGATCTGTTAGAACAACAAAAAGTACTTCATACAACAATTCTCATTTATATCGGACATGAAAGTAGCAAAGATCACAAGAATCTTTGCAGACGCATACAAAGGCAAAACTTGTCACTGCACCAAAGGAAACAGAACAAATAGCAGAAGGTTGGTCTTAAAGGAGAAAGAAACAGAAAAAGAGTTTTAGGGAGGGCCTTCCAGAGATTAAGAGGCCTAGAGGACTGAAAGTATGGTGTTCAATACTGGAGTGAAATAAGTGATTGAGCAAGAATTCACAACTGGAAGTAGTGAAGTCTTTGGAAGGTTCTGGGGCTGGAAGTGATTATAGAAATAGGGGCAAGGGAATGAATGAATTTAAAGACAAGTATGAAAAGAGGGGGCATTGAAGATATCGCAGTCGACAGCAAACAAATGCAGAAAGTGGGTGGCCCACAACTTCTCTGCATTGTCATCAAGTATATTAACTTTGCTACTGGTGAAGGGCTCTGGCCCGAAACGTCAAATTTCCTGTTCCTTGGATGCTGCCTGACCTGCTGTGCTTTAACCAGCAACACATTTTTAACTTTGCTACTGACAAAGCATCACTTTCACAACATCATCACGGCTCAAACTCAAATTCATGTCATGGAGTTGATCATTATACTGTAGAAAAGGCACTTGTCAGCCAGAAACTATGAATGAGCAAGATAGACAAGTGATGCAAAACAACAATATTTGTATGGATCATATATAAACTACAAAATACATATACTCATGTAACTGGTAATCTTTAAACTTCCTATTTTTGTATGGAATAACCTGTGCTATCAGTTCCAATAGAGGATGGCTACTCAAATACCTGTTCTGACTACTGAGTTAGTCTTGATTAATAAAATCTGGGTTTTGAGCCCATGACAGTCTTGCCAACAACTGCCTTATCTGCAACTGTGTAGTGACAGACTCAGACACTGCAGCACATGGCTATACTTGGTGTACTGACTAAAGTGATGTCAACTGATGAGAAAGGAAGCACTTTGTACTGACTTCTCAGTAATATGCTCCTTTTCATCACTATCCCATTCAACTTTCCTGCAGTTTGCTGCATGAGCACAGTCATGCTCAAGATGGACTCCTCCAACCTCTCTGCAATGATTCAGTGTGGTTGGAACACATACAATACACTAGAGTTTCTCTGCTGCTGTTTAAAAACATCCTGTTCATCAATGATTCGCCAGGTATATCATCTGTTCCAGCAGAGCAGAGATTGGAGAATGCTGCACCCTCTAATGAAGAGTCTCTCTGAAGTTTTTGAGTTTAAATTCTTCATAAATCCTGTGACCAAACAACCTCCAAGGACTGATCTCCTTGAGGAGTTGGTAACACTGGCCTGTACCAGTTCCTGCAGGATAAGTGGAGGTCTTGTAGAATATTGGGTAAAAAAAAGTCAGATCAGGTTAGGAATGTCTAAATCTACCATTATACCTGATCATATTTCACGCAGTGTTGACAAGAGGTCAATACAACCCTGTTTCAATTGCGTATTTATTGTATTTAACTGTAAGCATGTGACGGGCATTCACTGGTGTCTATAAAGTAACATAAATTGCAACTGCAGTTATTGACTTTGAAAATATGTGTTTGTAATCAAGAAAGTAAATGTTTCAAAAAATGTTTAAAGCTAGGCAACTGTTATGTCCTGCTGACATTCAATTGGCATTTTGGAATATAGTGCTAGGCACTGAATGCATGAGATATTGGTCACTTTCTATTTCTTATCTACAAGTTGCCCCTTGGCAACAGCATCAGAAAGGACAACCTTAGTCTTCACAAACTTCACATGTAGCTCTAACTCATTACTGCATCGTTCAATTCCTTCACAGGTGTTAAGTTGTGAAACAGTTTAGCCAACATCAGGTACTGATGATCAGAATTTCCTCCAATTAAACACTGGGAAGACTCATGTCATTGTCTTCAATTTCCCACTCCCAGTGTTCCCAGTTACCAAATCCATCTCTCTCACTATCACCATTCTGAGAATGAAACCTCCTATTTCCAGGTTTGTAACATCATCCAATGCCACTATTTTCATTTGCTGCTGAAACCCTAATTCATGCCTTCATTACCTATAGACCCAACTATTCTAACAAATTCTTGGCTTGTCTCTGACACTATAATCCCCCATGGGTGGCACAGATGTTTGATGGTTAGCGCTCTTGCCTCACAATTCCAAGGAACCAGGTTTGATTGCACCCCTGGGTGACCATTTGGGGACTTTGCAAGTTCTCTCTGTGTCTGTGTGGGGTTCCTCCAGGTACTCCGGTTTCCTCCCACAGTCCAAAGATGTGCAAGTTAGGTGGATTGTCCAAGCTAAATTTCCTATAATGTCCAGGGATATGCAGGCTAAGTGGAGTAGCAAGGGGAAAAAACAGGGTTACAGGGCTAGGGTAGGAAGTGGGTCCAGGTGGGATGCTCTCCTGAGGGTGAGAATAAACTTGATCGGCCTGCTTCCACACTGTATGGATTATATAATTCTATGAGTTGGCACACAAAACACTGCTGTTTTTCTCGAAATTTGCAGTAAGTTCCATTCTCCCACTCTTTGTTTCCGACCTATAATGGCTACATAGTCAAAATAATTTTGAAGCAACTTGGTTCTGAAATCCATGTCCTTATTTTCAAACCCCTGTAAGACCTCACCAATCTACTCCCATCTCCTCAAGCCCTAGAACCCTCTGAGATATCTGTACTTTTCCAATTCTGGCCTATTAATCATCTTTGATTTTAATTGCTCCAAACTACTGGCCATGCTTAAATTTCATAAGCTCCAAGTTCTGGAGCACTCACTCTATATATATCCAACTCACCTTCTCCCTTTGAAAAGCTCTTTAAAATCTCTCTTTGACTATGCTTTTGATCATCAAAACTAATTTCCTCCATCTGGAGCTGTGTCATTTTTGTTTTATTGTGCTCCTATAAAAAACACTTTGGAACACTTCATTAAGGGTCTATAGAAAAAGTTGTTTTAGCGATGTTAATTTAATGACAGCAGTTGATTTCATCCATGATGCTTTACTCACTTCTGACTAATATCAATGGAGCTCAGTTTCATGTAACACACAGAGAAAATAATCTCAAGATAGATCTTGTTATGATGATGATGAAAAAAATTAAATATTATAGAAAGACAAAATCACAAAATACATGTGATTTATCTGAATTTTTAGAGACTGAAACCACAAGGAGAAGGATATGGAAGATATAGACTGTAGGGAAATAGATGGTGACATCTTGCAAAATGAATGTCTTGAAATGGGTAAAGGTGGATAAATCCCCAGGACCTGATCAGGTGTACCCTATAACTCTGTGGGAAGCTAGGGAAGTGATTGCTGGGCCTCTTGCTGGCATATTTAGTATCATCGATAGTCACAGGTGAGGTGCCAGAAGACTGGAGGTTGGCTAACGTGGTGCCACTGTTTCAGAAGGGCAGAAAGGACAAGCCAGGGAACTACAAAACAGTGAGCCTGACGTCATGATGAGCAAGTTGTTGGAGGGAATCCTGAGGGACAGGATGTACATGTATTTAGAAAGGCAAGGACTGATTAGGGATAGTCAACATGGTTTTGTGCGTGGGAAATCTTGTCTCACAAACTTGATTGAGTTTTTTGAAGAAGTAACAAAGAGGTTTGATGAGGGCAGAGCAATGGATGTGATCTATATCGACTTCAGTAAGGCGTTCAACAAGGTTCCCCATGGGAGACTGATTAGCAAGATTAGATCTCACGGAATACAGGGAGAACTAGCCATTTGGATTCAGAACTGGCTCAGAGGTAGAAGACAAGAGGGTGGTGGTGGAGGGTTGTTTTTCAGACTGGAGGCCTGTGACCAGTGGAGTGCCACAAGGATCGGTGCTGGGTCCTCTACTTTTTGTCATTTACATAAATGATTTGGATGCGAGCATAAGAGGTACAGTTAGTAAGTTTGCAGATGACACCAAAATTGGAGGTGTAGTGGACAGCGAAGAGGGTTACCTCAGATTACAACAGGATTTTGACCAGATTGGCCAATGGGCTGAGAAGTGGCAGATGGAGTTTAATTCAGATAAATGCATTTTGGGAAAGCAAATCTTAGCAGGACTTATACACTTAATGGCAAGGTCCTAGGGAGTGTTGCTGAACAAAGAGACCTTGGAGTGCAGGCTCATAGCTCCTTGAAAGTGGAGTCGCAGGTAGATAGGATAGTGAAGAAGGCGTTTGGTATGCTTCCCTTTATTGGTCAGAGTATTGAGTACAGGAGTTGGGAGGTCATGTTGTGGCTGTACAGGAAATTGGTTAGGCCACTGTTGGAATATTGCGTGCATTTCTGGTCTCCTTCCTATCAGAAAGATGTTGTGAAACTTGAAAGGATTCAGAAAAGATTTACAAGGATGTTACAAGGGTTGGAGGATTTGAGCTATCGGGAGAGGTTGAACAGGCTGGGGCTGTTTTCCCTGGAGAGTTGGAGGCTGAGGGGTGACTTTATAGAGGTATACAAAATTATGAGGGGCATGCATAGAGTAAATAGGCAAAGTCTTTTCCTTGGGGTCGGGGAGTCCAGAACTAGAGGGCAGAGGTTTAGGGTGAGAGGGAAAGATATAAAAGAGACCTAAGGGACAACTTTTTCACACAGAGGGGAGTACGTGTATAGAATGAGCTGCCAGAGGAAGTGGTGGAGGCTGGTACAATTGCAACATTTAAGAGGCATTTGGATGGGTATATGAATAGGAAGGGTTTGGAGGGATATGGGCCGGGTACTGGCAGGTGGGCCGAGATTGGGTTGGGATATGTGGTAGGCATGGATGGGTTGGACCGAAGGGTCTGTTTCCATGCTGTACATCTCTATGACTCTATAACTGTACTTAGAAAAATCTAATACACGGTGAAAATAACACATAATAGCAAATTTCCACATAAGGAAGAATTCCAACAGAAAAATGTAGTGCTATTCTCTGGTCTCAGGTTTAATATAAATACTTTCTTGACTATCAGAAAGCACAGGAATTCTGCTGTGAATTTCACTCGGGGAAACACAAATCATGTAAATAAAATATACAATTAACTTACAGTTCTTGTAACTAGGTTGTCGAAATGGTTTTCCTTTAGAAAACACAATAGCCACAATGAGGTACTGAAAGCATGAAATAAAAAACACCGTAATATTTTCATAGTTCTTAATATTCTTTTCATCGTGAGGATACGTATCATTGTGCTCCAGTGTGAAGTTCAATTTTGACGAACTGCAGGCACTGAAATAAAACGATAACAAGTATATAACCTCTACAAAGCTTTTCAAAAAGAAATTAGTAATTCAGCGTAGTGTAATCCAAATAATTTATCAATATCCCAACTCTGACTTTGATCATTTCATCAAGATGACTTTTTTCAGAATAACAGAAAGATCAATGAAATAGTTTAATCCAGATTCCAAACTGTAATTCTTAATGTTATTATTTACAACATCAGACAGGAGTTGGTGATGGCTGAGTGGTATTATCACTAGACTATTAATCCAGAAACTCAGCTAATATTCTGGGGACCCAGGTTTGAACCTTGTCATGACAGAAGGTGGAATTTGAATCCAATTAAAAAATCTGGTTTCAAGAATCCACTGAATACCATGAAACCACTGTCAATTGTCAGAAAAACCAATTTCATTCACAAATATCATTCACAGAAGTAAATCTGTCATCCTCACCTGGTCTGGCCAACATGTGATTCCAGACCCACAGCAATGGGGTTGACTCTCACTTACCTCTGAAAAGGCTTAGCAAGCCATTCAGTTGTATCATTCGCTAGAATGTCTCAAAGAAATTAAACCGGAAGGATCACCTGACATCAATTTAGACATTGGGAAAAAAACCCATGGCAGAAACAGCCCTGTCAACCCTGCAAAGTACTCTTCACTAACATCTGGGGGCTCGCACCAAAGTTGGGAGAGGTGTCTCACAGACTAGTCAGAGACAAAAAAAAATGCAGATGCTTGAATCCAAAGTAGACAGACGGAGGCTGGTAGAATACAGCAAGCCAGGCAGCTGGAGAAGTCAAAATTTCGGGTGTAACCCTTCTTCAGGACTGGGGGTGGGTGTAGGGGGAGCTGCAGATAAAGGGGGTGGCAGAGGCATGGTGGTGAAGTGGGGATAGGTGAAGACAGATAGAGGGTACAACCTGATATGTCAATCGGAGAAGTGAATCCGATTGGTGGCAGGGAGGAGTGGAAGGGAGGTGTAGGGGCTGGGAAGACAGGTTATTTGAAACAGATTAGTTGAGCAACAGCCAGAGGTAGTTATACTCACGGAATCATACCTTACAGACGATGTCCCAGACCACTGTCACTATCCCTGGGTAATGTCCTGTCTCACCGGTAGGACAGACCCAACAGAGGCGGCAACACAGTGTGGTATACAGTCATGTGGGAGTCACTCTGAGTGTCTTCAACATTGACTCTGGACTCCATGAAATCTCATGGCTTCAGGTTAAACATGGTTAAGGAAACCTCCTGCTGATTACCATGTACCACCCTCCCTTGCTGATGAATCAGTACTCCTCCATCTTGAACAACATTTCGAAGAAGCATTGAAGATGGCAAGGGCACAAAATGTCCTTTGGGTGGAGGATTTCAATGTTCACCACCAAAAGTGGTTCGGCAGCAGTGTTACAAATCAAGCTGGTTGGGTCCTAAAGGACGTTGCTGCTAGACTGGGTCTGTGGCTGGTGGTGAAGAAATCAACAAGATGGAAAAACATACTTGACCTCAGCCTTACCAATCTCCCAGCTGCAGGTGCAACTGGCCAAGGTAGTACCCAAGGTAGTGACCACCACACAATCCTTGTCGAGACTAAATCCCACCTTCACATTGAAAATAACGACCATAATGTTTTGTGCATTATCACTATGCTAAATTGGACAGCCTTGGATCAGATCTAGCAACTCAAGACTGGACATCCATGAGGCACTGTCAGCCATCAAGGGCAGCAGAATTGTACTCCAACATAACCTGTAACCTTATGGCCCAGCATATCCTCCACTAAACCATTTCTATCAAGCCAGGGAATCAACCCTGGTTCAATGGAGAGTGTAGGAGGGCATGCCCGGAGCAGCACCAGGTATATTTGAAAATAAGGTGTCAACTTGGTGAAGCCACCAAATAGGACTATTTGTATACCAAACAGCAAGTGATAGAGCTAAGTGATCCCACAACCAATGGATCAAATCTAAGCTCTGCAGTGATACCATATCCAGTCATGAATGATAGTGGACAATTAAACAACGGACTGGAGAAGAATGCTCCACAAATATCCCCATCCTCAACAATGGAAGAGCCAAGAATATCAGTGCAAAAGAGAAAGCTTAAGCTTTCACAGCAACCTTCAGGCAGAAGTGCCAAGTGGATGATCCATCTCGGCCTCCCCCAGTGGCACCAGCATTACACATCCCAGTCTGCAGCCAATTCGATTCACTCCACAAGAAACAGCTGGAGACACTGGATACTGGAACAGCTACGGGCCTTGACAACATTCTGGCAATAGTACTGAAGACTTGTCCTCCATAACTTGCCACTCCTCTAGTCAAGCTGTTCAAGAACATTTACAACACTGGTATCAACCTGACAATGTAGAAAATTGCCCAAGTATGTCTTGTACATTAAAAGCAAGAACAAATCCAACCCAGCCAATTACTGCACTAACAGTCTCCTCTCGCTCATAAGTAAAGTGATGGAAGGTGTCACCAGTAGTTCTATCAAACAGCACATGATCAGCAAATAATCCGTTCAGTGATTCCCAGTTTGGGTAGCACTGGGATCACTCAGCTCCGGACCTCATTACAGTCTTGGACAAGAAAGGTGAATTCCAGAGGTAAGATGACAGTGACAGCCCTTGACATGAAGGCTACATTCAACTGAGCATGACATCAAGTAGCCCTAGCAAAACTGGAATCAATGGGCATCGGTGGTTACAGTCATACCTGACACATAGAAAGATGTTTGTGGTTGTTGGAGGTCAGGTATCTCAGCGCTAGGACATCTCTGCAGGAGTTCTTCAAAGTAGTGTCCTCAGACCAACCATCTTCAGCTGCTTCATCAATGACTTTCCCTCCATCACAATGTCAGAAGAGGGGATGTTCACCAATGATTTCACAATGTTCAGCACCATTTATGACTCCTCAAATTCTGAGATACTCAGATACTACAGATACTCAGATACTTTTGTGTTCAAATGTAACAAGATCTGGAGAATATCCAGGTTTGGGCTGATAAGTGGCAAGTGACATTTATGCCACACAAATGCCAGATTATGCCCATCATGAATAAAGGACAAATCTAATTGCTTCACCTTGGTATTCAACAGTGACATCATCACTGAATTCCTGACTATCAATATCCTGGTGGTTATCATTGACCAGAAACTCAACTGGACTCACCAGATAAACACTGGCTACAAAAGCAGGTCAGAAGTTAGGAATAGTGTGGCATGTAACTTACCTCCTGACTCCTCAAAGCCTGTCCAAGATCTACAAGGCACAAGTCAGGAGTGTGATGGAATACTCCCCACTTGCTTTGCCTTGATGAGTGCAACTCCAACAACACTCAAGAAGCTTGACACCATCCTAGACAAAGCAGCCTGCTTGATTGGCACCACATCCACAAGCATCCATTCCCTTTACCACCAATGCTCAGTAGTAGCAGCAGTATGTATTATCTACAAGATGCACTGTAGAAATTCACCAAAGATCCTCAGATATCACCTTCCAAACTCACAACAACTTCCATCTAGAAAGATAAGGGCAGCAGACATATGGGAACACTACCACCTTGAAGATCCCTTCCTAGCCACTCACCATCCTGATTTGGAAATGTATCGCCATTCCTTCACTGTTGCTGGCTAAAAATCCTGGAATTTCCTCCCTGGTAGTATTGTGGGTCAACCCATACCAGATGGACTGCAGCGGTTCAAGAAGGCAGCTCACCACCACGTTCTCAAGGGCAACTAGGAATGGGCAGTAAATGCTGGCCAACCAGCAATGCCCACATTCCACAAATGAATTTAAAAAAAACAGAAATACTTCAGGCCCAAATGATTATCTCAAGTGTTAAATTGTTCAAATGCAGTCAGTAGATAACTTTGGCAGCGAAATGACACAATCACAAAACCAGGTCATGAAATTTCCTCCCAAAAATAAATGAGCTTTAGTTTCCATCCCAAATTGCTATCCAATGATCCTTGCTGCAAATTTGTACATAGAGTCAGTCATAGTGATATACAGCACGGAAACAGACTCTTCGGTCCAACCTCGCCTTTGCCGACCAGATATCCCACCCCAATCAAGTCCCACCTGCCAGCACCCAGTGCAGATGTGCAAGCAACATTTAGACCATAATGACACAGGAGTGGAGCTGGAGCTGGACATGCTCCACTGCCAGTATGTCCTCCTTGAGGTGTGGGGCTCAAAATTGGACTCAATATTCTAAATAGGGCCTAACTAGAACTTTATAAAGTCACAGTAGCACATTGCTGCTTTTATATTCCAATCGTCTTGAGATAAATGACAACATTACATTTGCTTTCTTAATCACGGACTCAATCTGCAAGTCAACCTTTAGAGAATCTTGGACTAGCACTCTCAGATCCCTTTGTACTTTGGCTTTATGAATTTTCTCACCGTTTAGAAAATAGTCCATGCCTGTATTCTTCTTTGCAAAGAGCAAGACCTCGCATTTGCACACTTTGAAATTCATTAGCCATTTCCTGGACCACTCTCCTAAACTGTTTAAATCTTTCTGCAGCCTCCCCACCAGCTCAGTACTACTTGTCTGTCCGCCTAACTTTGCATCATCGGCAAACTTCGCCAGAATGCCTCCAATCCCTTCATCCAGATCACTAATATATAAAGTGAACAGCTGTGGCCCTAACAGTGAATGCCGTGGGACATCACTTGTCACTAGCTGCCATTATGAAAAATAACCTATTATCCCAACTCTCTGCCTTGGGAGAAGGTTGCCTTGGGATCTTTCAAGGACAGGGTCCTTGCTTTGCTTTGATGACAGCATGAAAACCTTGCTTTACAATCCAAGTTCATGCATGCGAAGTATGAGATGACTATTGTTGTATGAAACGTCATATCTGATTAGAACATTTCATTTTCACGAGGAAAGAACTAAAAGATGATAACTTTAAAAAGAATAAGAATAAAATGCTACTTTCATATTCTTAATTCTGAATAAAACTTGAAACACCTGCTGGTTCACATACTATTCTCCTGTAACTTGCAATTGCAAATCCAGCAAGTTTAGACTGATGTCTTCTGATTTCTCAGTTAGTGAATTTAATAAACCTGTACAGACCAGCAAGGAAGAGGTTAATTTAATTTACTATTACTCTTAGGTAAGTCAAGGAATGTTAGCAGTGACGTTCTCCATGTTCCTAGACTAGAGGAGAAAATTCCCTGAAGAGTTGCACTCTTGATCACAATTAAAAATTCCAAGTAGATGTGCGCATTTACCATCAAATACTCAAAGTTACATAAAGCAACTGGTACCTTTGGAACAGCAATCCTTTGGATCTTTTTTACAAAAATATATCACTTAAAGAAATGCAATTGTTTTTGTACTTACTCAGAATTTGGAGTCCATACTTCATACCAGGTTTGTTGCTTCACCAAAAGAAACCCTGTTGTCTGGAACACAGCACTGATAACAATTTGAGACAGTACTGAAAATATCAGTGAAGCAGAGATTAGGCCGGATGGCAGTTTCTGTGGATCAAGATCTTTCCATGCAGCATTCAGACTCACTAAATGAAAACAAAAACAATATATTTCCTATACAGTTGTGAAGGAAACAATCCACAATTATGTGAGAAAACACTTTTTTTTGTGATTTAATCAATTAGAATTACTTTCCGTTACTTTTTTTTCCTCTACAGTGCAAAATGGATATCAATGACCCTGTTGAACAAATCCTTTGATAAATTATAGATGGGACACAAGTTTACCTATGGTCATTTCATCTAAATAAGACAATTTATGAAAAATCATACAGTAATTACAAATGAGAATAGTAATTCAGCTTAACTTGGTTCTGCCATCTAGAGTAGCCCTAAAGATTCCCAATTCCACATTATTATAATTTATGGTGGTTATAAGATTATCATAGATTGGGACTGAAACTTTAAACTGAAGGCAATTGAAGAGGCTCATGTGAATTGCCGAATTTGCCTCTCAGTATATCTGGGTTATTTAACCTTTAAAAATCGAAGTAAGACTCAAATTATTTTCATGAGGACAGTGCCACTTAAAGACAATGCAGCAATTTTTAAAGTCTACAAGGTATTGTAATTATAAAATTGTAAAAGTTACATTGTAAACTATTCCTTCACTTCTAAGGTGAAATGATGTTGGGATCAAAGATAACTGATTAGCACTTTTGCTTAAATAAAAAGGGCAGAGTGAGTTATTTTGAAATCAGATTATAGGCTTCCCTATATAGGATCCTAAAGTAGAAATTATCACAGAGAGACACAATTGCAGCTTCGACTTGTGAGATCTGCAGCTAAATGAGAAGTATAGCATTTGAGATGGAATTGGCTAGTTCTGCACCTACAGCATAGAAAATGCTGGTTCTTATCGTTTACCAAGCAGAAAGTAGGGAGGCCCTTGCACTTGGTTTAAAAACCAAGTTTGTGAGAAGTTGAGAGAGGCTGTTAGTTAATCTAGCTTGAAGCTGGAGGAAAATATCCAGAGAGGCTTTCAGTGTTATACTGATCAATTGTTAAACAATTCTCCAGCATTTGCTTCTACTGCTACATGAAACTCCATGTACTGTTCAGTCTATGAAATAAGAATTCTCTTTTGATTTTTGCTAATTTGAACCTTTGGTGTCTTGTCCTATTCTTGGCAATTTAAATTCAGCTTCCACATTCATTTCTTCCATACCATATTCCATCTTTTATACTTCTGTTAGAATGCTTTGGTTATTCATTTTCAAATGGTGCCATGGTCTCGATTACCTCAACCCATAGGGCAGGTGAGGATCCTGATTTAACATCTCAACTGACACATAAGCACACTGGAGTACAAAACTAAAGTCTCAACCAATTTCCTTTTGTGCTCAAGTGTCTCGAGTGGGACTTTATCCAGCAATTTATTACTCGTGTCAAATTACGGACCATTGATTCATTTTAAATAATAGAAATCTAATTTTATTTGAAATGTGTCTACTGAAATGATGCCAACACCAAAGAATATACATATGAAAGTTTGGTCCAGCCCAACTGATTACCATTTTCTCATCCATATCATTAAAATCACAACAAAATATTGGAGTTTACATCACATTCAATATAAAAAGATGTTAGTAAGTAATGCACATTCATCAAAATATGCACTAAAGTTATAAGTACATGTTCTAAGTTCTGATCTACTTCACCACATAACACAAGCTATTAGACAGAACGCCAACACTAGGCATATTTTGATAAACATATTGCTTCAACAGTCTCAACACTCACTTGTAAAGACAATGGATAGAATGATAGCCAAGTCGATGAAAAGAAACTGTAAATCTCCAAGATTACTGAGTATCTATAAAGGGTTAGAAAGGACAATTATATAAATGATATAATCAAAACTAATACCAAAGAAAAGTACTTGTACCTATTTTGAACTTAACAAGTTTGCACTAACAAATTAATGTTTAAAGTTAACTTAAAATAAAACAAATACTTACAGAATACAGTAAGGTAACGGTTAGATACTGGATTATACTGTACAGCGCCATGAACTTGAAAACACAGAATGATGTCATCAAAGCAGCTCTTCCTTCCCTGTTTGACATAAAATAAAAGTTTTATCTTCATTTAAATAGTTCAAAAAGAAAATCATCTTAATTTAGATTCATTTTTGCAACTCCAAGTACAGGCTACAGAAATTTACTGTAGAAATCTAATTTTATTCATCATTAAATAATAAGACCATAAGAAATAAGAGCCAATTGGCTTCTCAAGCTTACTCTGCCACTCAATAAGATCGCGGCTGATAATACAAGTAAAATATTTATATTTAGCATACCATGTTGTGAGTATTTACATACTAATTATTTAAATGTGGAATCTAGCAAATTATGCTTTCAAATGTATACTAGAATGGAAGACAGCATCACTTTTGAGGTTTACGTTAGCAGAAGGATTAAGTTAACATTACAACATGAAACAATGAAAATCACCTTGTTTGCAACGTAATAAGACTCAGACACAAGTTTGTTTGCATTAAACATGTAGACAATAGGACTGCTCACAATGAGATTCAGATGCCTGAACCATTCAGGTGATGTAGAGTAATATACCCACAGATATAGTTTTGCATGTCATCGCAGTGTGCTGATGTCTCCACAATCTGACTTAGCAAAGTTAGGGAGGGCAGAAGTACATCTTGGGTGAGGAAGAGATGAAGGACTCAGTGGCATTCTCCAATGAGGTACAGAATGACAATGGTCACTTAGTGAGAGGAAGGAGGTAGGGCAGTGGCTGACAAATGTGAAAATTCTACTATGAACAGATTCCAGGTCGAATGAGCCAAAAATAATTGTTTCTTCTGTTATGATTTAAAAATCTGGTCATTGGGAAGCTGTTGCTTCCTCTTACGTACATTTGTTACAACTGAGTGAGGAGATGTAATTCAACTTCCCTCTTTTTAATTCCCTCAGTCAATTGCACTAAATATTTTTGGTTCTTTTTAGTATGCAGCCATATCACAGACTAACCAAAACCAAAGGTAATCAGATTAAAAAGGAAGGAGGCAATGAGAAGGCTTTCCTAGGTGAATAAAAAAATGATCTAATCCCAGGAAAAATAATAAAAACATTTCAACAAAAGCATGTAATAGATTTAAAAGGGGATGAATGGCTTGAAGAACACACTATCTATATGTGGAACCAGAGGTGATAGACGAGAAACTAAACTATTGGTTTGCATCAGTATTTACTGAGAACTTAGGGAAAGGTGTCCCTATCACAGAAGAGGTAGTGCTGGACACCTCAAAATGTATAAAGGTGGATAAATCCCTGACACCCAGATGCATTCCAGAACTTTGAGGGAAACTAGGCAAGAGATTGCTGAGCATTTTGCTGAGATTTTGTAATTGATAGCCAGAAGACTGGAGTTGACTAATGTGGTGCCATTATTTAAGAAAGGCAGGAAGGAAAAGTCAGGGAACTATGGTGAGTCTGAAGTCGATGGTGGGTAAGTTGTTGAAGGAAATTGAGGGACAGGATTTACATGTATTTGGAAAGGCAAGAGCTAATTCGGGATAGCCAACATGGGTTTGTAGATGGTAAATTGTGTCTCACTAACTTGATTTGAATTTTTTGAAGTAGTGACAAAGACAACTGATGAAGTCAGAGCATTAGACATTACCTATATGGACTTCAGCAAGGTGTTTGACAAGGTTCCGCATGGTAGACTGGTTAGCAATATTAGATCACATGGAATCCAGGGGAGCTAGCTAATTGGATACAAAATTGGTTTGAAGGAATGAGATAGAGGGTGATGACGGAGGGCTACTCTTTGGACTGGAGGCATGAGACCAGTGGAGTGCCGCAAGGATTGGTATTGGGTCCACTGTTTTTTGCCTTTTATATAAATGATATGGCTCTGAATATAGGAGGCATTTTCAGTAGGTTTGCAAATGACACCAAAATTGGTGGTGTAGTGGATAGTGAAGAAAGTTATCTCAGAGTACAAGGGGATCTTTATCAGATGGACTGACAGGCCAAGGAGTGGCAGACGGAGTTTAATTTAGATAATTGTGAGGTGTTGCATTCTAGTAAGGCAAATCAGGGCAGGACTTATACAGTTGATGCTAGGGTACTGGAGAGTGTTGCTGAATAAACAGGCCTTTGAGGGCAGGTTCATTGTTTCTTGAAGGTGGAGACAGAGGTAGACAGTGTAGTGAAGAAGGTTTGCCTTCATTGGTCAGTGCATTGAATATAGGGGTTGGGAGGTCATGTCACAGCTGTACAGGATATTGGTGAGGCCACTTTTAGAATACTGCGTTCAAGTCTGGTTGCATGGATTGGAGAGCTTGAGCTGTAAGAAGAGCTGAGTAGCCAGGGAATTTTGTCCCCCTGGAGCATTGCAGGCTGTGGGGTGATCTTAGAGAGATTTATAAAATCATGAGGGGCCTGGATAGGATGAATAGTTCCGATGTTTTCCCCAGGGTAGAGGAGTCCAAAACTAAAAGGCATAGGTTTAAGGTGAGAGTAAAGACTTAAAAGGGATCTGAGGGATGACTTATTCATGCAGAGCGTGGTGCGTGCATGGAAGGTTCCGCATGGTAGACTGATTAGCAATATTAGGAGAAGTCAGGAGACTTCTGCCAGGAGAAGTGGCAGAGATGGGTACAATTACAACATTTAAAAGACATCTGGATTGGTACATAAATAGGAAGGGTTTAGAAGAATTTGGACCAAATGCTGGCACATGGGACTGAATCAGTTTAGTATATCTGATTGGCATGGACGAGTTGGACTGAAAAGTATCCGTGCTGTAAACTCTAAGGATATTAAACTATATAGAGAGTCCATGACGTATTAGAATTTTAAAATGAAACCACAATAGTTTAATCATTGACTGGTATCATCAGCAGTGGTGACCTTTGTAGGTACCATTGAATGATTATTTCCCCATTTTGCTTTTTAAATGGGTGTTGTCTTCTGAGAGACACATGGAGAGGTAGGCTCAGAGACAGGAAGAAAGAGAGACTTTGAGCTCTTATTAGAATTATATTTTTCCTTCTCTCTGCTCTGATGCTCAAAATAGGTACTGAAATATGGTTCAGTAATATAATCCCAAGTCTTGTTTCATTATATTTCTAAGTTCAGCAACTGTAAGGTGAGCTTTTCATTCCCCAATATGTAAAATTATCATTCAGTTGTGAATTAAGAGGTGCAAGCTTTTTGACACAAACTAAGTTGTCTAGTTTCAATGTTTACGATGGCTTATTTTATACAGCATGGGTCTCTTGGACTTGTCTCAATCTGTGGTCAGGTGACCACAGCATGGTATTCTAGGTCAGTATTTATCTTTTTTTGACACCATCTTAGTTAATAAAAGATCTCAGATATAGCAATCAGATGATGGAAGTTGAAAATTGATGGCCCTTATTCATCACTGATGTATTTGAAAGAAAGGTCCTATTTTAATATGCTGACAGTGTGATCTATCTGGCAGTGAGACCCTCTAGATATGTCCAAATGGATAGAAAAACATAGCCTCTGTTCTAATTGCTTGCAAATGTAATTGCACAATACTCAATTGCTGCAGCCTCAGGGTCTTGGAGGGAAGCATGATTTTAGCATATTTGCCTCAAGCAAGCCCACACACAGATTACCTTGAAAGTCACATACATGCAATCTTACCTTGGCGTGATTGCTCACATCAACCTGATATGTGCTCCAAACATGGACAATGCTTTATTGAGAACTTTGTAAGGAAGATGTAGGGAGATATAGAGAGAGGAAGGAGGATCAAGCATCAGCCAATTGGACTCTAAAGCATACACAATTCTCTTTCATCATGGATGGTGTACTTAGTTGTCTTAGTCATGCTTTCCTATAGTTCCGGAGATTTTTCTATTCTGTAAATTACATTAGTTGAGCCTCTGTGACTACTTCTACTATCCTATTGGCCAGACAATTCAAAAAACTCCCATCTCCAAAAGAATGAATTTCTTCACATCTCTGTAGTTTATTGCCTACCCCTTATTCTGAAAATGCTTTATCTGGCAAAGGACACTCTAGCCAGAGGAAAGATCGTTCCTTCCTACATCCAAAAGACTCCGGTCACATGTCTTTATTCTGCACAGAGACTGTCGCTTATTCCTCTGAAATGTAGCAAATACAGGACCATTCTTTTCACTTATATCTCATCCAACAGTGCTACTGTCTTTAACTAGCCAGACGGCTGCAATCCCCAAATGATACACTTCTCCTTTCCGAGGTAATGAGAATATTAAACACACATTACTGATGATATGAGACAATAAATGGTGTACTGATGTCAAAAAAGATTTAAGGGGAGGACTCACCACCCATGGTTAAATAAAGAAGTTAAGGAAAACCCATTCAAGTGCAGAGAGGTGAATGGCAGAAGGTCAGTTGATTGGACAGAAAGTAAAGAACAGCACAGAATGACTAATTTATTTTTCCTGATTAATCTTTTAGAATGCAAGAGGAAGCTAGCTGAAAATGTAAAATGGATAATAAGAACTTCTTTTGATATTTAAAAAGGAAAAGAATAAATAGAGAGAGTGTTAGTCCAATAGAGAATGAGAATGGCGAATATGTAAGATAAGTACATTTGATACATTGAATGTTGTGGTTCTGTTCGCCGAGCTGGGAATTTGTGTTGCAGATGTTTTGTCCCCTGTCTAGGTGACATCCTCAGTAATTGGGAGCCTCCTGTGAAGCGCTTCTGTGATGTTTCCTCCGGCATTTATAGTGATTTGTATCTGCTGCTTCCGGTTGTCAGTTCCAGCTCTCCGCTGCAGTGGCCGGTATATTGGTTCCAGGTCGATGTGCTAATTGATTGAATCTGTGGATGAGTGCCATGCCTCTAGGAATTCCCGGACTGTTCTCTATTTGGCTTTGTCCTATAATAGTAGCGCTGTCCCAGTCGAACTCATGTTGCTTGTCATCTGAGTGTGTGGCTACTAAGGATAGCTGGTCGTGTCGTTTTGTGGCTAGTTGGTGTTCATGGATGCGGATCATTAGCTGTCTTCCTGTTTGTCCTATATAGTGTTTTGTGCAGTCCTTGCATGGGATTTTGTACACTACTGGAACTGACAACCGGAAGTGGCAGATACAAATCACTATAAATGCCGGAGGAAACATTACAGAAGCGCTTCACAGGAGGCTCCCAAGCACTGAGGATGTCACCTAGACAGGGGACGAAACGTCAGCAACACAAATTCCCAGCTCGGCGAACAGAACCACAACAACGAGCACCCGACCTACAAATCCTCTCACAAACTTTGAGTCCAGCTGAATGTTAGAATTTCCTTATACATCTTAATGAGCTCCAACCTGTGCTTAAATTTACCTTTAAAATGAAGCAGCCTAATGTGTTCCCTTATCCCAGTTGAAAAATCAACTACGAATTCTCTAGAACCGTCTACTAGAAGCCAATTTTCACTGGTTAACAAACACACTGGGATTCTCATAGTTCCACATCACAATACTTTTCTAAACAGTAACCCCATAAGTAAGCCTTGAACCACTCTTTCATCTTGTAAGCGTGATTCTGAAGAAGATATATCAAATCCATCCTGCGGGATAAAGGCTATCCCAATCAGATGATTTCTCTCTGTATATCACACAAACTTATGAACAGGCCTAAGACTATCACCTTTGGTCCTGAAAATGCCCAGTCTACCTCAGAATACTATGGATAAGATAACTCAAATGTTTAGCAACAGGTGAAACTGTTTTAGGTTGTTCCGATGTAACCCAGGTCAAGTCTGCTATCAAAAGGATGCCACCTACAAACAGATCCTACCACCAGTGATACATTTCTCTCCCCAACCCTATCTGCGTTCAGTAAAGACCATTCCCTCCAGGACTTTCTTGCCAGGTCCACGTCTCCCCACTAACCCACTCTCCAATCCCGGTATCTTCCCCTACCACCGCAAGAATCGCAAAACCTGCTCCCAAACCTCCTCCCTCACCTTCGTCCAAGGCCCCAAAGGAGTCTTCCACATCCATCAGAGATTTTCTTGAACTTAACCACACGTCATTTACTGTATCCGTTGCTCCTGATGTGGTATCCTCTACACAGGGGAGACAGGACATCTACTTGTGGAATGCTTCAGAGAACATCTCTGACACACACACACACGAAGCAACCCCACTGCCCCGTGGCCAAACACTTTAACTCCCCCTCCCACTTTCCTAAGGACCTGGGCCTCCTCCATCGCCAAACCATCACCACCTGCCGCCTGAAGGAAGAACACCTCGTCTTCTGCCTTGGGACCCTCCAACCACATGAGATCAATGTGGATTTCACCAGTTTCCTCATTTCCCCTCCACCCACCTTATTCCAGTTCCAAACTTCCAACTCGGCACCACCCTCTTGAACTGACAATCTTCCTTTCCACCTATCCGCTCCACCCTCCTCTCCGACCTATCACCTTCACTCCCACCTTCATCTACCTATCGCACTCCCTTTACATTTTTTGCATGGCCATACATGTGGAATAACTTAAATAGTTGACATGTGCATGACTATCATCACTTAGAGGAAATAATGTGTGATAAAACTCTTGTCTCTGGGTCAGACGATCATGTTTCACTTTAGGATCAGAGCAATAAAATCAAAAATGACACTCCAGTACAATGCTGAGTGCGTGCTGCATTGCCAATAAATGTCATCTCATAAATCAAGTGCTAAAACAAGGTCCCAGCTGCCCTCTTAGGTGGGAACAAATCATCTCATTACATTATTTTTAGGAAAAGTAGAAAAGATACTCCTGGTCGTCTGGCCAATATTCAAAATGTAATTAAACTACTAAACATATCTACTCATTATTAGACTGTTACTTGTGAGCAGATGTCACATGTAAATTGGCAATCCATTTCCTTTATTACAACAGTGACTACACTTCATTGGATGCAATGCACTATGACATCTGTGGTCATAAAAGACTCTGGGTAAGAGCAAGTATTTCTTTGGTCATGCAACTTGTCCAATGGAGTTGCCAGAATAATAGTCAACAGAAAGCCAGAGCTCCTCACCACTTGGGAGAGCAACCACCACATTAAGTAGACACAACATCACCTAGTTCACCTCATGCAAGTACCAATGTTGCAATTCACTGCCAGGTGAACTTCCAAATCCACTGTTTTCTGGAAAGATCAAAAGAAAGTAAGAAGGATCCATTTAGTCAGTGGAGTCTGACAAAACAATAACTTGCATTTATATAGCCCCTTCGATATAGTAAAACATCTCAAGGTACTTAACAATTGCATGTTTGAAGGGGAATGCTGTTGGAGCATCAAGATATCAGTTTCCAGCAAGAGCAACATACATGGCTCCTAATGTATATTTAGTATCTGTCTTCACAAAAGACAGGCACTTTTTAGATATTGTGGTTAAGGAGGAGGACTGGATATAATAAACATAAGCAGAGAAGAAAGCTTAATGAATTCGCATCTCTGAAAGCAGATAAACCACCAGGGTCAGATAAAATACATCACAGATTATTAAATGAAACCAGGGAGGAAATAGCAGAAGGTTTGACCATTACTTTGCAATCCTCACTGGATACAGGTGTAGCGCCAAAGGATTGATAAGCTACTGGAATTGATCAAATAATTTCAGGCCAATAGATGCACCTCAGTACAGAGCAAATTACTGTAATCAGTTCTAGGAGATGGGATAAGCCTAAAATGGCAAGGATTAATCAAGACTGCTCAGCATGGATTTAGTAGGGAAGATGATGTGTGATTAACTTGAATAAATATTTTGAAAAAGTAACAAGAAGAATTGATGAGGGTAGAACAGTTGATACAGCTTACTGAATTTTTACAAAAGTTTCTGAAAAGATCCATATGGCAGACGTATTTTTTAAAAAATGACAAGAGTCAAACTGGATACAAAACTGCTCTTTGGTAAAGAAACCAGACTAATTGTTGATGGCTGGCTTTTAGGTCTGGAGGACTCTGCAGTAGGGTTCCACAATTAGCTTGTCAGTTTCAGTTAGTTAACGATTAAAATTTGAACAAATGATTTTATTTTCATGTGTATTTTACAGTGAGAAAAACAGTAAAATACAGTGAGAAAGCTTTTCCAAGGTTGTCACAATCCAGTGCCATTTTAAATAGTTTTAAGAATAAGAAAGAAAATGAAATAAATAGTTGAAAGACAGTCTTTTAGTCCTGAGCCAGCTCATGATCAATGACACCTGTGCCGCCATCCCTCCTCCACCTCCTCGCCATCATCTACACTGGACCCAATGAGCATTGCAGTCACCACTCTTCAGGCACCATCTTTCACCAATGGTCCAATTCTCCTCTGCCACCATCTTGCTGCTACCTGAGCTGGACTGACGAACTTTGCAGTTGCAAGTCTCGTGGATGCACTCACCCCAATGTCGTTATGGTGCCCTTCTGTCACCACTTTGTCGCTGTCAGCATCGGATCCAATCAACAATGAAGTTGCCAATCCTCAGGTGCCATCTTTCGCTGCTGGACCTACCTCACCAACATCATCTCTGCTGATGTAGCAGCCGCTGATTCCAATGCCAGGTCCCGTGCTCATCCTGGAAAAGTACAATTCAAATCTGCACTGAACTCACTAACTGCTGCCACGAGCCTGTGTTAGGCTCACTCGCTGCCACGGGGTCTGCGCTGGGCCAACTTGAGTCTGTGCTAGGCTTCCTCATCGCTGCCATGAAGTCGTCACTGGGCTCACTCGCGACCAGGCTGGATTCCATCACCATTGAAATAAGGTCTGTGCTGGGCCCATTTGAGTTCATGCTGGGTTCCCTCGTTGCCACCATGTGGTCCACACTGGGCCCAATGGCTGCCACCACAAGGTCAATGCTGGGCCCACTCACTGCCTCCATGACGTCTGCATTGGGATCCCTCACTGCTTCCATGAGGTTCACACTGGGCTTCCTTACCACTGACAGGTCCATGGTGAGTGTATGCTGAGCCCTCTCAAGTCCATGCTGTGGTTCTTTGCAACTGCAATTGCTGTTTAAGCTCAGGACAAAAGGTAAGCATAAAGAAAAAAAGATAAAAGTAGTCAGCAGATGACCTTGCTTAAGAACCCTACTCTGCTGCCATTTTGATAACACTTCAGCCAAGGTGGTTTTAAGTAAATAGGACAATGCTGAAGAACCACAACAGGATAGGGATGGGAACACAGCAGGGGCAGGGGTGCAGTGATAAGTTAGTGATAAGATGTCTGGAACAGCTAGGCCACACAATCAGGAAAGATAAAGGCAATCTTGGGTAAATATAAACATCGCCCATTGCGTGCATTGTGGGAAATTAGTAAACTGCGACATTTGTCAATGTACATTGCAAATTGACCTGATAAAGAATTGAATATGTAACCTGTTATGTATAAAATTCAGAAACCTGCGGACTTTATAGAGTTTGGTCTTAGATTCATTTGGCTTGCTTTCCTTACATTTCCCTGAAAGAACCATCATTGACCATACAATCACAGTCACAGCGGCCAGGTTTCTGGCACTGAGCCTGGCTCGATGACTCAGAAGGAAAGGGGAGAGAGTAAGAGAGTGATAGTGATAAGAGATTCAATCATGGGAGGAACAGACACATAGTGATAGGAGATTCAATCGTGAGAGGAACAGACAGGAGATTCTGTGGTCTCAGGCGAGGCTCCTGGAAGGTATGTTGCCTCCTGGTTGCCAAGATCAGGGATGTCTCGAATCGAGTCTACAGGATTCTTAAGGGGAATAAAGAGCAGCCAGAAGTTGTAGTATACATTGGTAACAATGACATAGGTAGGGAAAGGAAGGAGGACCTGATAGCAAGTTAGATTGGAAGCTAGAAGGCAGGACAAGCAGTGTAATAATCTCAGGATTGCTACCAGTGCCATGTGCTAGTGAGGCTAAGAATAGACAGAAAGTAAAGATGAACGCTTGGCTGCAGGGCTGGTGTAGGAGCGAGGGCATCAGATATATGGATCATTGGGATACTATCTTCTGTAGAAGGCAGGACCTGTACAAGAAGGACTGATTGCACCTAAAGTGGAGGGGCACCAATATCCTGGTCAAGAGGTTTCCCGAGCTCTTTGGGAGGGTTTGAACTAGATTGGGGGGGGGGGGGGGGGGGGGGGACCGAACCTGAGCTTCAGATCAAATGATGGAATAGGTAGTGAACAGCCAGATACAGCTTGCAGAGGGTCTGTGATGAGGGATAGGCACTTGATAGGGCAAATATGCAGTCAGTGTGATGGGTTGTGAAGTGTGTCTATTTTAATGCAAGCATCAGGATTAAGAGTGTCGAATTCAGAGCATTAATCAGTACTTGGAACAATGATGTTGAGGCCATTACGGAGACTTAGATATCACTGGGGCAGGAATGGTTGTTGGATGTTCCAGGGTTTAGATGTTTCAAAGGGAAGGGGTGTGGGGGGAGTGGCATTGCTAATCAGGGATGGTATCACAGCTGCAGAAAGGGAGGTCATCGACGATTGTTTGTCTATAGAGTCAGTAAGAGTGGAAGTCAGAAACAGGAAAGGAGTAGTCACTTTACTGGGAGTTTTCTACAGGCCCTCCCAATAGCAACAGAGACATGGAGGAACAGATTGGGAGGCAGATTTTAGAAAGGTGCAGAAATAACAGGGTTGTTGTGATGGGTGCCTTTAACTTCCCTAATATTGATTGGAACCTACTTAGTTTAAATAGTTTGGATGGAGCAGTTTTTGTCAGGTGTGTCCAGGAAGGGTTCCTGACGCAATATATAGATAGACTGATGAGAGGGGAGGCCATTTTGGATTTGGTGCTTGGCAGGTATCAAATCACTCGATGGGAAAGCATTTCGGTGATAATGATCACACTTCCCTGACCTTTATTATACAGACGGTTTGGCAAAGCATTTAATTGGGGGAAGGGGAATTACAATGCTATTAGGCAGAACTGGGATGCCTAAATTGGGAACAGATTTTCTCAGGGATATGCACAATAGAAGTGTGGAGGTTGTTTAGGAAGCACTTGCTAATAGTGCTGGTCAGGTTTGTCCCACTGAGGCAAAAAAGGGATGGTCGATTGAAAGAATCTTGGCTGACAAGAGATGTGGAACATCTAGTCAAGAGGTAGAAGGAAGCTTATTTAAGTATGAGGAGGCAAGGATCAGACAGGGCTTTCGAGGGTTTTAAGGGATAGCCAGGAAGGAACTGACAAATGGACTTAGGAGAGCTAGAAGGGGGCATGAAAAAACTTTAGCGGGTAGGATTAAGGAAAACACGAAGGTATTCTACACTTGCGTGGGAAACAACAGGGTGGCTAGAGTGAGGGTAGGGCCATTCAGGGATAGTGGTGGGAAATTGCGTCTGGAGTCGGAGGAAGTAGGAGAGGTCCTTGGTGAATACATTGCTTCAGTATTCACTACTTAGAGGGACCCTGACATTTCTGAAGACAGTGTGAAACAGACTGATATGTTAGAACAGGCTAATATTAGGAAGGAGGATTTGCTGGAAATTTTGAAAAACAAGAGGATAGAAAAATCCCCTGGGCTAGACGAGATATACCTTAGGTTACTACAGGAAGCGAGGGAAGAGATTGCTGCATCTTTGGTAATGATCTTTGCATCCTCACTGTTCACTGAACAGTGCCAGATGATTGGAGGGTGGCAAATGTTATCCTCATGTTCAAGAAATGGAATAGGGATAATCCTGAGAATTACAGACCAGTTAGTTTTACGTCAGTAGTGGACAAAATATTGGAGAGGATTCTGAGAGACAGGATTTATGATAACTTGGAAAATCATAGATGATTAGAGATAGTCAGCATGGCTTTATGAAGGGCAGGTCACGCCTCACAAACCTTATTGAATTCTTTGAGGATGTGACAAACACATTGATGAAGGTAGAGCAGTGTGGATGTGGTGTACATGGATTTTAGCGTGGTGTTTGATAAGGCTCCCCATGGTAGGCTCATTAAGTAAGGAGGTATGGGATACAGGGAAATCTGGCTGTGTGGATACAGAATTGTGGTTCCAGAACCACTCCATGCAGAACACCATTGGTCACCCAGCTCTAGGCTGAATACTTTCCATCTAACACCACCCTCTATTTTCTATGGGCCAGCCAATTCTGTATCCAAAGTAACCAAAAGCAACATGTATGAGGTGAGGGAAGCCATTAGCGTCCCTGCTGATTACACTTGCAAGAAGTGCACCCATCTCCAGCTCCTCCAAGACTGTGTTAGGGAACTGGAGCTGGAGTTGGATGAACTGCGGATCATTCGGGAGGCAGAGGTGGTCATAGATCAGAGCTTTAGGGAAGTAGTTACTCCGAAAGTTATAGAGAGATGGGTGACAGTGAGGGGAAGTGGTAGGAAGCAGCCAGTGCAGGGACCCCCTGCGGTCATTCCCCTCAAGAACAAGTGTACCGTTTTGGATAAGCAACGAGGTTCAGGCCTCTGGCACGGAGCCTGTCCCCGTTGCTCAGAAGGGAAGGGTGGAGAAAGGTAGAGCAATAGTTATTGGAGACTCAATAGTAAGGGGCACAGATAGGCCGTTTTGCGGGGGCAACAGAGACTCACGATTGGTATGCTGCCTCCCAGGTGCAAGGGTACATGATGTCTCTGATCGTGTTTTCCGGGTCCTTAAGGGGGAAGGGGAGCAGCCCCAGATCGTGGTCCACGTTGGCACCAACAACATAGGTAGGAAGAGGGGTGAGGATGTTAGGCAGGCTTTCAGGGAGCTAGGTTGGAAGCTCAGAGCCAGAATGAACAGAGTTGTTGTCTCTGGTTTGTTACCCGTGCCACGTGATAGAGAGTCGAGGAATAGGGAGAGAGAACAGTTAAATGCATGGCTACAGGGATGGTGCAGGAGGGAGGGATTCCGGTTTCTGGACAACTGGGGTTCTTTCTGGGGAAGGTGGGACCTCTATAAACAGGATGGTCTACACCTGAACCTGAGGGGCATCAGTATCCTTGGGGGGAGGCTTACTAGTGCTCTTTGGGAGGGTTTAAACTAACTCTGCAGGGGCATGGGAACCTGGACTGTAGCTTTAGGTTACAGGACCTTGAGTGTAGGGAGGTTAGGAACATGGCATCGATTTCGAAGGGGGGTGCCTGTAAACAGGAAGGTGGCTTGAAGTGTGTATACTTCAATGCCAGAAGTATAAGAAATAAGGTAGGTGAACTTGCAGCGTGGGTTGGTACCTGGGACTTCAATGTTGTGGCCATTACAGAGACATGGGTAGAACAGGGACAGGAATGGCTGTTGCAGGTTCCAGGGTTTAAATGTTTTAGCAGGGTCAGAGATGGGGGTAAAAGAGGGGGAGGTGTGGCATTGCTTGTCAAAGATAGTATTACAGCGGTGGAAAGGACAATGGAGGAAGACTTGCCATCTGAGGTAGTTTGGGCTGAGGTTAGAAATAGGAAAGGTGAGGTCACCCTGTTAGGAGTTTTCTACAGGCCTCCTAATAGTCCTAGAGAAGTAGAGGAAAGTATTGCGAGAATGATTCAGGAGAAGAGCGAAAGTATCAGGGTTATGGGGGACTTTAACTTCCCAGATATTGACTGGGAAAGCTATAGCTCGAGTTCGTTAGATGGGTCGGTGTTTGTCCAATGTGTGCAGGAGGGTTTCCTGACACAATATGTAGACAGGCCAACAAGAGGTGAGGCTATACTGGATTTGGTTGTAGGTAATGAACCAGGCCAGATGTTAGACTTGGAAGTAGGTGAGCACTTCGGGGACAGTGACCACAACTCGGTGACTTTTACTCTAGTGATGGAGAGGGATAAGTGTGCACTGCAGGGCAAGAGTTATAGCTGGGGGCAGGGAAATTATGATGCGGTGAGGCATGACTTAGGATGCGTGGATTGGAAAAATAGGCTTCAAGGGAAGAACACAAATGATATGTGGAGATTGTTCAAGGAACATCTAGTGGGTGTCCTTGATAAGTATGTACCAGTCAGGCAGGGAGTAAAGGGTCTCGTGAGGGATCCGTGGTTTAATAAGGAATTGGAATCCCTTGTGAAAGGGAAGAGGGTGGCCTATGTAAAGATGAAGCGTGAAGGTTCAGTTGGGGCGATTGAGAGTTATAAGGTAGCCAGGAAGGATCTAAAGAGAGAGCTAAGAGCAGAGAAAAGGGGACATGAAAAGTCCTTAGTTGGTAGGATTAGGGAAAACCCAAAGGCTTTCTATAGGTATGTCAGGAATAAAAGGATGACTAGGGTAGGTATCGGTCCAGTCAAGGATAGTAGTGGGAAGTTGTGCGTGGAAGCGGAGGAGATTGGAAAGACACTAAATCAATACTTTTCGTCAGTATTCACTCAGGAACAGGACACTGTTGTTGATATGAATATTGAGTCACAAGTGATTAGAATGGATGGCCTTGAGGTGTGTAGGGAAGAGGTCTGGGGAATACTGGAAAGGATGAAAATAGATAAGTCCCCTGGGCCTGATGGCATTTATCCTAGGATCCTCTGGGAAGCTAGGGAGGAGATAGCGGAGCCATTGGCCTTGATTTTTATGACGTCGTCTACGGGAATAGTGCCAGAAGACTGAAGGATAGCAAATGTGGTCCCCTTGTTCAAGAAGGGGAGTAGGGATAGCCCTAGTAACTATAGGCCAGTGAGTCTCACTTCTGTTGTGGGCAAAGTCTTAGAGAGAATTGTAAGGGATAGGATTTATGAACATCTGGATAGGAATAATGTGATCAAGGATAGTCAGCATGGTTTTGTGAAGGGCAGGTCGTGCCTCACAAACCTTATTGAGTTCTTTGAGAAGGTGACCAAGGAGGTGGACGAGGGTAAAGCAGTAGATGTGGTGTATATGGATTTTAGCAAGGCGTTCGATAAGGTACCCCATGGTAGGCTAATGCAAAAACTACGGAGGTATGGCATTGAGGGTGCATTAGAGGTTTGGATTAGGAATTGGCTGGCTGGAAGGAGACAGAGGGTAGTAGTTGGTGGTATAGGTTCATCTTGGAGTGCAGTTACTAGCGGTGTTCCACAAGAATCTGTTTTGGGACCATTGCTGTTTGTCATCTTTATAAATGACCTAGAGGAGGGGCTTGAAAGCTGGGTGAGCAAGTTTGCGGATGACACGAAAGTCGGTGGAGTTGTGGACAGTGAAGAAGGATGTGGCAGGTTACAGCGGGATATAGATAAGTTGCAGAGCTGGGCAGAAAGGTGGCAAATGGAGTTCAATGTAGCGAAGTGTGAAGTCATTCACTTTGGTAGGAGTAACAAGAAGATGGATTACTGGGCTAATGATAGGCTACTTGGTAGTGTGGATGAGCAGAGGAATCTTGGTGTCCATGTACACAGATCTCTGAAAGTTGCCACCCAGGTAAATAGAGCTGTGAAGAAGGAATATGGTATACTGGGATTTAATGGTAGAGGAATTGAGTTCAGGAGTCCTGAGGTCATGTTGCAGTTGTATAAGACTCTGGTGCGGCCTCATCTGGAGTATTGTGTGCAGTTTTGGTCGCCATACTATAGGAAGGATGTGGAGGCATTGGAATGAGTGCAGAGGAGGTTTACCAGGATGTTGTCTGGCATGGTAGGAAGATCGTATGAGGAAAGGCTGAGGCACTTGGGGCTGTTCTCATTGGAGAAAAGAAGGTTTAGGGGAGATTTGATAGAGGTGTACAAGATGATTAGGGGTTTAGATAGGGTTGACAGTGAGAACCTTTTTCCGCTAATGGAGTCAGCTGTTACTAGGGGACACAGCTTTAAATTAAGGGATGGTAGGTATAGGACAGATGTTAGGGGTAGATTCTTTACTCAGCGGGTTGTGAGTTCATGGAATGCCCTGCTAGTAGCAGTGGTGGACTCTCCCTCTTTATGGTCATTTAAGCGGGCATTGGATAGGCATATGGAGGTTATTGGGCTAGTGTAGGTTAGGTAGGCTTCGGTCGGTGCAACATCGAGGGTCGAAGGACCTGTACTGCGCTGTATTTTTCTCTGTTCTAAAAGCTGATATACATAATTCAGAGCTTGCCTAGAGAGAGAGTACTAGAGAGTCATGCAGGGACCATTAATAGACTGATTAATATACAGGAAAATCTTTCAAATTATGCAGTAAGAATGATGTCTGAGCACTCATGGATCATGGATTTTCGAGCAGACAAGGAAACCCTGAAAAAACCTGATGAGAGAAAGATACTCCTGTGGATAATAAAGGTGTGTTTGTTTAGCTTGTCATGGTACAGGGAAGATGGCCTGTTCCACTGCCCTTTGAGGAGTTTAATGTCAATATAAAACTGCCATGGACCATGTCATACATAATAATATGTTAATCAACATTGCCAAAACAATCTCAGTTATTCCAGAATCGACACTTACTAAAACATTATATAGAGGAGAGAATATTAGAGTAATTAGAGAAGATTATTATTTGAGTTATCGCAATATACTGCCATTTTCAGCAGACACAGAAGGTAATATAAAAAGCATCACTTTAGATAGTTGCAGTGTAGAAGCTACTTTTGCAGTGTGCCCACATTTGAAATATAAGACAGAAGAAGCAAAGTTTGGTTTAACACAACAGCAAACTGTACAATGGAAGTTATATGGGCTGCAATGGAAACAACTTATGTTGTACATTGCACAAGGTTGCGTTCATACAGGGAGATATAGCATTATCACATCACAAAAGAAGTACCAATAAGGAAACATTTGATCCTGTTTTATAACCAGCCTTGTGACCTGTCAATACCCACAGGTACTAACTGGGTGGGCAAGATAGAACTGGTGGAAATCTACTGGAGAGACGGCGCAGAGACAGGATAGATTAGACTTGGTCTCCTTGGCACAAAAAAAACTAAGGGAAGATTTGATTGAGATGCACAAAATTGTAAGAGTCCTGACTAGAGTAGACAAGGAGGGCTGCCTTTGTATCTTAGTTGAGTGGTCAGTAACTCAGAACCTAGACTTAAAATGATTGATAAAAAGGTTGGAAGGGAGATGAGGAAAAGTGTTTTCAGCCAGAAAATGGTAGAAGTCTGGAACTCAAAGGTTGAATAGGTAGTTGAGGCAGAAATCCTCGACTCATTTCAAAAGTGCCTGGATATATGTCTCAAGTATGACAGCCCAAAGGCTATAGACTAAAATGCTAGAAAATGGGCTTAGGTTGAATGTATGCTTTTCAACTGACAGAGGCATGATGGGGCAAGTAGCCTCTTTAGAGACATAAATCCTCAAATTTTCTATGTAGATTTCTGATGTCTAAATCTTCCTCAGCTATAGAACCTTCATAGGTGATGGTGTAGTTGAAAGAACAAATCCAGAATTTTACTAGAAGACTTCTGTTAGAACAAAAGAGTATGTGGAAATGAAAACAAAAAGGAGTCAGAATGGGATTAATCTGCTTATCCAACTGCTTTTTATTTAACTTTAACGACAAAACACAAGCATGAAGCAAACTGTGGAAAGCTCTACATTAAGTGTCTAGGATTTGAAAGAAAGTTTGCACAAGAGGCTACCAGTTAATTCAAAGACATTGAGATTCAATGTAAAATTTAGAACTGAATACAGAATTATTAGAGGAATTACCTGACAAGAGTGCATTGAGTGGAGTTTCCAAGAAATCAATTTTGGACTGCTACTGTTTTTTATTAGCATTGACAAATTTAATTCAGAAACTGAACAAAAGTTGCTTCAATATGCAAACTAGAAAAGGTAGGCAATTCTACACAGCGCTTATGATCATGAAAAAAATTGCTAATTAAAATGTGTCAGCGAACAAAATATCTACTGAAATTCAACATGGTCAAATCCACAATATAGCACATAACAAGAAAAATATGTACAATGTAGGTACTCCATAAAATATGTCAAAAGAACTAACAATAAAGGTGAGCAAGATCAAGAGCCGTTGTTTAAAATATCCAACTACTACGAATCAGCAATCAACAAAGCAAGTAAGGTGTTAAACTCTACAGGTCAAGCAGCAGTGCAGACGTGCATATGCGAAAGCCAAATAGTTTTCTTACCTTTGTCAAAAAACATGATACCAGCCTTTTGATTAATAAAAAAGGCACAAGTAAAATACAGAGGAAGGAAATCTACTAAAATAATATAGCTAAAATAGAGGTAGGAAAGCTATTTGGTTTTAGCAGTGAGAGTAGAACCCTAGCAGATAATTACAAAATTCCATAAGTTTAAAACAAATTTTGATGATATGTGGCATACATTATTGAAACAAAAGGATCAAGTAATCTACCATGTGTAAATATTCTAGAGCTCTAAGGATTAAATAAAAAAAGTTACCTGATCAGGTTTGGTACACATGCAATGTTTGGAGTTTTTGATGTGAATGGCGATGCTACGGAAGCCTCTAATTCAGACAATGAGATGCCACTGTGTGCTCGCTTTAGTGCCTGTAAATCACATTTATGTTTTACACATTTCCAAAATAGTTAGGAATGTTAACAATCTAAAAATGATAAAAAGAAACTTACACCACAATCATTGGCACCATCTCCACACATTCCCACGTAATAGCTGTCAGAACAAGGATTCAAGCAAGATATTAAATATTACTCTTCAGTGTATTACTGTTTTCTAATGTGTTGAACTAAATCCACAAATATAATTTCTAGACAATGTTTAAATTATTGCTAACCTGTAATAATTTGGTATTGTGGTGGCATTATTGTATGAGGAATCCAGTGAAGGCTAAGCATTTAGAGGTTTGGGTTTGAATCTCATCATGTCAGATGTTGGAATTTCAATTTAATTAATAAATCAAAAATTAAAAACTAGTCTAATTGTGAGCATGAAGCTATTATCAATTTTCATAAAAGCCCATGTAACCCACCAAAGTGATTCAGAAAAGAAAAAATCTGACATTCTCCTCTGGTCTGGCCTACATATGATTGCAGATCCACAACAATATAGTTGACTCTTAACTACTCTTTGTAGAAGTCTAGTAAGCTCAACTGCATCTAACAATTATGAAGTCTAATAAAAGGACTGTAACTGGGTGCATAACCCAATACTGAACAAAGCACTGGAAAGACAATGGCACATTGTCCTGTTAACCATGCAAAGTCTTCCTTCCCAACATTCAGGGGCTTGTGTCAGAATTGGGAGACTATCACATATATAAGTCAAGAACAGTCTGACATAGTCATTCTCAAAGAATCACACTTTACATTCCCAGACACCATAATTAATATCCCTGCGTATGTTTGTCCCACCATCACAATAAACAAAGTGGCAGCACCATACTATAGAGCTGAGAAGGAGTTCTTCTGGAAGCCATAGAATCCCCACAGTGTGGAAACAGGCCACTTGGCCCAATAAGTCCACACTGAACCTCCTAATAGTAACCCAACCAAACCCCATTCCCCTACCCTATTACTCTGCATTTACTCCTGACTAATGCACCTCACCTACACATCCCTAAACACTATGGGCAATTTAACATGGCCAATTCACCTAGCCTGCACATCTTTGGTCTATGGGAGGAAACCAGAGTACCTGAAGGAAATCAATGCAGACATGAGGAGAATGTGCAAATTCTACACAGACAGTCGAAGTCCTCAACATTGACTTTGGATCCCATGAAGTCTCATGGCTTCAGGACAAAAATCAGCAAGGAAACCTCTTGCTGACTGCCACTGGCCACTACCCTACCAGGGAATGAGAATTGTGGTGAAAACTCTCTTCTGGTTCAACGCATACAAGGCATAGTGCAAAGGAAAATGGTTATAGCTATTAGTTAGTCATCTCAACTCTGGGACGTAAGTGCCATGTTATTGATGGAGCAACTGGAGATGCTTGGGCATAGGGCACTCCTGTGCCCAACCATCTCCAGTTGCTCCATCAATAACATGGCAAAAGTGAGTACTGCAGATGCTGGAGATTAGAGTCAAGAGTGTGGTACTGGAAAAGCACAACAGGTCATGCAGTATCTGAGGAGCAGGTAAATCGAGATTTTGGGGAAAAGCCCTTCATCCATCAATGCCCTACATCATAAAGTCAGAGGTGGAATGTTTGATAATAATTGAACAATCTTCTGCACTACCTATAACTCCTCAGATATTCAGCCAGTCCACATCAAAACACAGCAATCTGGACAATATTTAAGTTTGAGCTGATAAGTGCCAGGCAATGACCATCTCCAACAAAAGAGAATCCAATCATTATTCCGAAGATATTCAATTGTATTACCATTGCTGAATCCCCAATATCAACATCTTAGAGGACTATCATTGACAACAGCTGCAATGGACAAGTCAAGTGAATACTATGGCTACAAACAGCAGGTCAGTGTCTAGGTTTCTGTACATTGACTCACCTCTTGTCCACCATCATCAAGGCACAAAGTCATGAGTGCTAATGAAAACCGGCCACTTGTGTTAATGAGTGTGATTCTATCAAAACATAAGAGGTTTGCCACTATCCAGGACAAAGCAGACCATTTGATTGGTACCCTATCTATTAACTTGAACATTAACTCACTCAGCCACCAATGTACAGTGTGTACCATCTACTAGATGTACTGGAATAACACAGCAAGGCTCCTTCAACAGTGCCTTCCAAACTGGGGATCTCTACCACCAAGGACAAAGGTAACAGAAACAGGCAACACCAGAACCTTCAAAATTCCCTCCAAACCACACACCATCTTGCTACTTCACTGCTGCTGGAACAAGACCTTGAACTTCCTTTCTAATAGCATTACAGACATACCTATATCACATCGACCCCAACAGTTCATGCAGACAGTTCATCACCATTCTCAAGAGCAATTAGGGATGAGCAATAAATGCTGGCCTAACCATCAAGGCCTACATCTCATGCTTTGTGATATTATCTATATTATTTGATATTAAAAATAATGATCAAGATATTTCTGGAGCAGAAAATTCTAAAAGGTAGTACTTTTGTCTGAGTCACGTGTTCTGGGTTCAAGTCCCACTCCAGGATATTGAGGGCTCTTCAATAAATTATTATCGCACGTAATATTGTTTGGATGAGACTTTAAATCAAAGTCCCCTCTGCCTGCTTGGATGAATATTAAAGAATCCACGGCATATTTTCAAAGAACAGCACAGGAGTTACCCCTGGTATACTGCCTAAAATTCACCCACGATTTATTATCACATTATTGCTAGTGGGAGTTTGTCCCAAGCAAATTGCCTACCATGCTCTCAATATTACAAGTGACCACTCTTTAATGTGCTTCATTGGTTATAACAATCTTCAAGATGTTTAATGGTCCAGAAAAGTTACATATTAACGCAGGTCACATAATCTTTCAAGGAAAGAAATACATTACTATTTATGCACTTGTGCACGTAAAATGAGAACTGTAACAAAATTAAACGAGCAAATTTAATTCTGAAATTTATCATTAATATAATAAAAATACATTGAATTATTATACCTCTTTGCCCACCTGTCTAATATTTTCCAAATTGAAAATAGCAATTTAGTACTCACTCTACATTTTGAAATGCTTCTACCAGCTGTGTTTTTTGATCTGGAGCCATGCGAGCAAATACCGTCCCATTTAGTATCAACTGAGATGAACAAAAGGACATTTTAGTTGTGTATAGTCAAAAATATCTATAGCCAAAGTTATTCAGAAAACATCAGTTGCCATTTACTGACTTTTGAAAGTAGATCCTGAAAATGTTCATTTATAACAGAAAAGGATTTGCCATCCATTGCAAAATGATAATGGTTCATCTGATGGAGAAGATCTCCAGAGCCCTCATTTTCTGCTTTAATGTCGATGGCCTATAAAGGGAAAATAGTTCAAATCAAAAACAAAATTAATGATTTAAAACCAACATATTTATCTACTTGCAAAATGAACAAAGCATCTATATCATGTTACGCTGGAATCCAATTGGCTTATCATGTCTGAGTTCACAGTACTCTTTGATTGGAGCCTTGGAGCCCCCATATTAATTTCACATCACTTCTTTTAACTCCACCCCCAACCCTTCCACCCCACAAATTTATCTTCTTGTTCTTCCTTTTGATATATCATCCAATTTCCTTTCATGTTACTTCCATTTATAACTTGTTTAGTGCAAAAGAGACAGCCATTTGACCCATTGTGACCATGCCAATAAACAAATATCTGACTACTCAGCAACTTAAGTGGATTTTTAAGACTGTTTAAATGTTCAGTGTTTCTGACTCAACCTTTCAAATAGTGAATACCAGACTCCCACCAAACTCAGTAAAAAAAAATCTATTCTACTCTACTTTTAACCTTCTACTTTTTCGATAAATCTTATTCAGTATTTTCTCCTAACCAAATGCCATCCAGGCCTCTCAACTGAAGAGGAAGGCACTGAAGATTGGTAAACTAGAAATTCGATGTTCTCAGTCAGGGTGTTATTGTGGAGCCTAGATCTGGCATTTGCCTTCCTTGTCAAACCAAACTCTTTGCAGGTCTAAGATAGATTGCCCATTTACAGCTGAAGGTGCTCCTTGGTAGTGTGACATCATCAAAGTACAGCAACTCACTGATGAGGTTTTGGTGCAACTTTGTCTCAGATCTCAGATGAACAAGTTTGCATTGTGGATGTTTTGATATGTAAATAGACACCTTTGCAGATTACCTGATGCATATGAAGCAGAAAAGGCAACATGATTCTTTTTAAGTCCTCTGGCAATCATAATGGGTTCTGAGGTTTCCCAGTCATTGCTGAGCTTACCCATTATCTTTTCATGGAAACCCAAGTTCACACTGAGCAGCTTCAGCAGGTGACCAAATTTTTCTAGCATCTCAAATACACAACCTCTGCTCACATTGATCAAATAGAGTCATAGAGCTATACAGCATTGAATCAGACCCTTCGGTCCAACACGTCCATGCCTACCAGATATCCTAAATAATGTCTTGGTAAGAGTGATGAAAGCAAATATAGTTGTTTACGTTGTTCACAGCGTTTCACTTATAGCTACTGGAACTTATCTCATCAACTGCAAATCTTTCAGTTCTGAGAAAAGCACACTGGGATTCAGGTTAGATGTATTCAGCCAAAATGTGCAGTCTGACAAGGGCAATACAGGCAGCAACTTTCCCAACAACTGTTAAAATGTCCAACTAATCTTGTTAGCCTTCTGTCAGAGATACCAAAAACAACAAGAGAATATATAAAATTGCAATATATGTGCCTATATTGAGGGGGTTCCACTGACAAATATTCAGTGCAGCTAAGTATGAAATAATCTGCTTTGGATTGAAAACATAATACATCCAAATAACAGAGATACAAAGAGATTGAGAAGTACATGTACATATCACATGAAAATAAAGCAGTCATATACAAACAAATAATCATAAAGAACTACATGCAGGACTGACTAGTTCAGTCCCTTGGACATGCTCCTCCATTTAACATAATTGTGGCTCATCTCATCTCGACCTCAACTTTATTTTCTTGCTCATTTCCAATGACTCTTTAATCCTTTGCTAAGTAAAAATCTTCGAGGAGAAAGTGAGGACTGCAGATGCTGGAGATCAGAGCTGAAAATGTGTTACTGGAAAAGCGCAGCAGGTCAGGCAGCATCCAAGAAGCAGGAGAATCGACGTTTCGGGCATGAGCCCTTCTTCAGGAATGAGGAAAGTGTGTTCAGCAGGCTAAGATAAAAGGTAGGGAGGATGGACTTGGGAGAGGGGCGTTGGAAATGCGATAGGTGGAAGGAGGTCAAGGTGAGGCTGATAGGCCGGAGTGGAGGTGGGCAGGGAGAGATCAGGAAGAAGATTGCAGGTTAGGAAGGCGGTGCTGAGTTCGAGGGATTTGACTGAGACAAGGTGGGGGGAGGGGAAATGAGGAAACTGAAGAAATCTGAGTTCATCCCTTGTGGTTGGAGGGTTCTTAGGCGGAAGATGAGGCGCTCTTCCTCCAGCCGTCGTGTTGCTATGGTCTGGTGATGGAGGAGTCCAAGGACCTGCATGTCCTTGGTGGAGTGGGAGTTGAAGTGTTGAGCCACGAGGTGGTTGGGTTGGTTGATCTGTGAGAGTGCTGTCCTGAGTTGGGGTACGGCTGACTGCAGGGAATGTAGGTAGCGGCGCATGGCTGCAAGCATGGAGCGAAGGATCCGGAGGGAGGTCTGTTGCTGGAGGCTTCGGATTTGTTGTAGGTACTGGTTGTCCTGGTTAGGTCCAAATTTTGTTTGTCTGAACGTAGTCCGGAGTCCGTGCGGGGTCAGTCGGTTCCATAGGTAGGTGCTGAGGAAGGAGATGTGGCTGTAGTAGTGAGTCCAATCAACCCAACCACCCCGTGGCTCAACACTTCAACCCCTCCTCCCACTCCACCAAGGACATGCAGGTCCTTGGACTCCTCCATCACCAGACCATAGCAACATGACGGCTGGAGGAAGAGCGCCTCATCTTCCGCCTAAGAACCCTCCAACCACAAGGGATGAACTCAGATTTCTCCAGTTTCCTCATTTCCCCTCCCCCCACCTTGTCTCAGTCAAATCCCTCGAATTCAGCACCACCTTCCTAACCTGCAATCTTCTTCCTGACCTCTCCGCCCCCACCCCCACTCCGGCCTATCACCCTCACCTTGACCTCTTTCCACCTATCGCATTTCCAACGCCCCTCCCCCAAGTCCCTCCTCCCTACCTTTTATCTTAGCCTGCTGGACACACTTTCCTCATTCCTGAAGAAGGGCTCATGCCCGAAACGTCAATTCTCCTGCTCCTTGGATGCTGCCTGACCTGCTGCACTTTTCCAGCAACACATTTTCAGCTAGGTAAAAATCTGTCTAAGTCTTCCTCAAATTTATTTAGTGTCTTGGTGTCCATCACTGACTGGATAGTGAATGCCATAGATTCCCACACTTTGAAAAAAGTACTTCCTCCTCATCTGTTTTACAACTGCCACCCCTTAACTTAAAATTATGACTTCATGTTCTGGATTGCACAACAAGAGGAGGCAATGGCCTAGTGGCATTATCTGTGGATTTTAATCCAAAGACCGAGGTAATGTTCTGGGGAACCAAGTTTGAATCCCGCCACCGCAGATGGTGGAATTTGAATTCAATAATAAAATAAATCTGAAATTAAGAATCTAATGTTGACCACAAATGCATTGCCGATTGTCAAAAAAACCCATCACCCACCCATCACCCACATCCTTGAGGGAAAGAAACTGCCATCCTTACGTAATCTGGCCTACATCTGACTCCAGAACCACAGCAATGTGGTTGACTCTTAACTGCCCTCTGGGCAATTAGGGATATGTAATAAATGCTGGGCTAGCCAGTGGTGCCCTCATCCTGTGAATGAATTTAAAAAATCCATTCCATGTCTATGTTGTCAATCGCCTTTAGCATCTTAAATACCTCAATTTGATCTTCTCTCATACTTCCAAACTGCACCTAAACTGCTAAATCTCCCCCATAAAACAAACTTTTTTATCTCTGAAATTAATCTAGTGAACCTTTTCTGAACTGCTGCCAATGCAATTACATTCTTGAAATGTTGGCTTTCATAATCGGATGGCTAGAATATAAAAAGTAAGTAGTTTTACCAAGCTGTACAAGCCTCAACTAGAAATATCTGTGGTACTGTGAACAGCTCTGAGCTTTAGAAAAGAGATATTGGCTTTGATGAAGTGTTGCACAGATTGACCAGTCTGATATCAGCATTCCAAAAGGTACAGTTTACGTTGTCACAATATGAACAAATTTTGTATTACATAAACATGCAGACTATTTATGGGTGATTTGATTAAGGTTTTTACGATTTAGAAGGGAAGTGACAGAAGGAAACTTTCCCTGCTGTAGTGGTAATAGCTGAGCTACCAAAACATGCAACGCTTGTAACTGCTGGCTTTCACTAACCGAGCAGTTTCTAGATTGCTCCTGCATCTCTTGCTGCATGCCTGACAGATCAAGGTGCAATCAGGTGAAATTACAACGATTTTGCTAGAATGTGATTACTTGAGTCTTGTTTTGCTGGCATTTTAACAATTGAGAGCAGGTGTACCTGACTGTCTATTCACCGGATTTCCAATTTACACTCCAGTTGGCCAAAAAATTCAAACAGCAAACCATGTCCTTTGCCATACAAAAACTTTCAGTAATTTTGTTATTCTTTCAGCATCTGAGATTCAGCTTGCTGGCTGGCGAGTTCAAGTAACAACCTATCCACCAAATGACCCACCATCTTCCCCACAATTCTGTTCCATTCTCAGTGGTTCGTCATCCATTTTGCTGAGACCTTCCATCCTTCACTCTGGCAATCATTGTCAACATTGTTGTTCCTAACTTTGCCCTGAACATTAAGTTTATGGGGAATATTTTAGAAGGGTACCTTGGTACATGAATAGCACAAGATTATGTACAAGTATGTCAAATAATTTGGAATATAAATAGAATGTTATCATTTACCATGAGAGGAACCGAATACAAAAACAGGGAAGTTACACAGAGCATTGTTGAGACCACAGCTGGAGTATTGTATATCATATTGCTTTCCTTATTTAAAGAAAGAATTAAATGTGTTGGAAGCAGTTCCAAGAAGGTGCCTATTATAGACTAGTAAAGAGACCACATCTTTTATTTTTTCTGTAATTTTGATTGTGGACTGCAATAGGTAAAGGGCTCTTCAGAACCAAGAATTGTGGAAGAAATTGCTGTGCTCAATGTGTCTAAACAATCAATAAATAAATAATTACGCAGATTTTTCTCACTCATTTAAAATACTCTACATTTTTTACTTGATCGAAATCCATACAGTTTCTTCCATAACCTTTATTTATCAATTAAGAAGAAAACGGGATATCATACCTCTGAAGCTGCAGTGGATATATCAAGGTGTCTTGGAGCATTATCCGCATACAGCCAATGTATTTGTGCATTCTTTCCATCTTTTGGAGGCAAAGCATCCGCAATTATTACTTTATCCTGAGGTAAAATCATCCCAGAATTTCTGGCTACAGAAATTGCTGTAAGCATATTATCTCCTGGTAGAACACAAAAGTATAATTAAGCAATGGATATGCAATAGAATCTTTCCTTTTTCGATTATGATTAGATTAGATTAGATTTACAGTGTGGAAACAGGCCCTTCGGCCCAACAAGTCCACACCGACCCGCCGAAGCGCAACCCACCCATACCCCTTACCTAACACTACGGGCAATTTAGCATAGCCAATTCACCTGACCCGCACATCTTTATGACGGTGGGAGGAAACCGGAGCACCCGGAGGAAACCCACGCAGACACGGGGAGAACGTGCAAACTCCACACAGTCAGTCGCCTGAGTCGGGAATTGAACCCAGGTCCCTGGCGCTGTGAGGCAGCAGTGCTAACCACTGTGCCACCGTGCCGCCCCATTATGGATAAAATCAATTCAAATTTTTCATTTTATTCTTTTCAGGTTTAGAAACAGACCTAAATTTTGATTGATGTTGTTAAAGCTTTGATGAATTTACCCTCACTTCTGATTAAAATTGACACAAACATGAAAATACTTAATACTTTAGGAACCCATCTCTAATCTTATGACCAGAGTCAAGAGTGTGTTGCCGGGAAAGCACAGCAGGTCATGCAGCATTTGAGGAGCAGGAAAATCAACATTTCAGGCAAAAGCCCTCCATCACCTGCTGTGCTTTCTCGGCAACATACTCTTGACTCTAATCTCTAGTATCCGCAGCCCTCACTTTCGTCTAATCTTATGACATCTGTACAGTGCAAACCAATGACCAATCCTTTGACACATAAATTATACCACAAATTATTTGTATCGATATACTAATGTTTGTATCTGAAACAGAATCAATTAACTGCACTGAAATTCCTTGTGATGTCACCCACAACAGTGAGTCAATGACCATGCTACAAGTTAAATGATTTATTTTTTCACTATGACTTGACGATGGGAGCATCCCTCAGGCAAACGCTTATAATTATTAGCAGATACATTGAAAATAAAAACCTTCAGTGTTTGATTCTAATATTACATATGAAGTGAAATATTCCATTTCTATATAGTGGTATTCTTTGATTTGTAAGGAAAAAGAAATTTAACAAAAACAAAATCACAAATAACACTAAGTATAAATGGTCATTTAAATGTCCTTGAAATGCAGACACAAATATAAGTGAGGGGTGGTAGGAGATGTTTTAGCTCATGTGATGCCAGCTTATATTTCCTGATTAGTCTTGGATCTTTTTTACATACTTTCCCTCATTTTAATTAAGGTCATGACACCGCTCTTTTGTCACGATTAACCCCACAAGACCATAAGATGTCACAGCAGAAGCAGCTAATCAGGTCTGCTCTGCCATTCAATTACATTTTGGCTGAAATAATCCTTGGATCCACTTTCCCTCATTTTCACCATAACCCTTGATGTTCTTACTGATTAAAGACCAATCTTTTCTCAGCCTTGTATATACTTAGCAACCCAGCCTCTGTATTAAAGAAATCCACTGATTCACTACCTTCTGAGAGAAGAAAGTCCTCATATGTCTTAAAAATAATTATGTACTCTGTTTGCAGTCACTCCTACAAGGGAAAACAAACTCTCAGCATCTACCCTGTCAAGCCCGCTAAGAATCTTGCATTCTGCAATATCACCTCTAATTCTTCTACAACCCAATGCGTACAGGCTCAACCTACTTAACTTCACATGAGAACATCTTTCTATATCTTGGACCAATCTATTGAATGTTCTTTAGACTGTCCCCAATGCTACTTCCTTAGATGTGGTCTAACTTGTATAGTTTCAGTAAATTTCCCTATTTTTATCTTTAATTCCCTTTGAAATAATGGCCAAGATTAAATCTGCCTTCCCTATTATCTCCTGAACTTGGACATTAGCCTTTTGTGATTCATGCACAAGCACCCCCAAATTCTATGCTGCAGCTTTCTGAAGTCTTTCTCCACTTAAATAGTATTTAGCTTTTTGATCCTTCCTGCCAAAATGCATGATTTCATATTTCCTACATATTCCGTGTGACAAGATTTTGCCACTTTCTCAACTTGTCTATATTTTTCTGTGGATTCTGTGTCATCTTTACGACTTGCCTTCAGACCTATTATTCATCTGCACATTTGATATATGCACTTACCTCATCCAACTTATGAATAGATAATGTACTGTGGCACCCCGTTAGTTATAGGTTGCCATCCTGAATTTGCCTCCCCTTCTCATCTTGTCTTTTATCAATTAGCTAATCATCGATACATGTTTGAATCTTATCAAATGCCTTTTTAAAATCCAAATATACTACATTTTCTGGTTCCCATCTATTTATCTGCTAGTTAATCCTTCAAAGAATTCTAATAAATTTATCAGATATGATTTCCTCTTCATAACTTTGCTTGATTATATTAGGCTGAATTTTCTGAGGAGTGGCAAACTCCCTCAAATTGCCAATCCAGCCCTTCCTTAAGAAAGATGGGAGCTCCACGTTTCTAAGAGGAAATTCTTCTCAACGCTCCCTCAGAAGATGCTATCTAACATAAGTACATAAATGTGATGATAGAGTGGTAGGAGGGCAGGATGCCAGATGGGTAGGAGAGCAGGGAGCCTACAGTCTGCTAGCTGGGAAGGGTATCAGCTAGGGAAGGAGCAGGTTGCCAGGGGTAGAAAGCCAAATGAGTATGAATAGGATGATGGGTTTGTAGGGTGTCAGCTGGGAAGTGGTTGGGATATCAGATGGAGTAGAATATCAAGTGGGGAGAGGGGGAACAAAGTGCCAAGTAGTAAGAGAGATAGGGTGCAAAGTACTAATGCAGAGTTTAGAGTAGGTTGGTGTAAATGGGTAGGAGATTGGGAGGGAAGGGTGGCATTGGGAGGGAAGGATGCGAACTAGCTCTGGGGATTCTGACCTGGGGGCGTGCAACTTTACAGAATGGTGTCAGTTCTGCTCTGACAGAGACTTAAGTTGAATAGGGTTAACCGCAGCAAGTGGCAGTGTCAGTGCACAGTGGGTTCAGGGTATTGGGTCAGTGTCTGGCGATTTAACAGATCTGCAGTTGTCTAATTGAGGGTGTATGAGCTAAGTATAGGGTCTGTTAAATAGTTCCTCACAAGTTAATAACATTTTAGTAGTCTGGCCTATTTTGGTCAGCACCCTCCCATGTCTTCGATTTAAACAGGCACGTTTGGAGAATTCCAGGTATGAATGAACTGCCCAGTTGAAAATTTGATTGGGCATTCTGCAACATCCACATGCATACCCCTGATCTACAATGGAAGCATAACAGAAAATCCAGGCCATTATGTATTTCTAAATGCTCTGCTATCTTTCTCAATTTCAGATGTTAAGCTAACTGGTCTGTAGTAACCATATCTTATCTTCCTCCTTTTTCTTAAAAAAAAGTGTTACGTTAGCAGTTTGCCGATCCTCTGGGACTGTTTAGAATCTAAAGATTCTTGGAAGATAGCAGTTGCCCTGTTAACTATCTCCTAAATATCTTTGGATGCAATTCGTCAGGTCCAAGAGCCTTTAGATCTGTTAACTCCATCATACTCCTCTTCTACTGTTAGTCGCTGAATTTATTTCCTCCACTATGCACTCCCCTCCCTTGTCCCTTGGTTATTCAATAGAAGCATCTTCTACCATGAAGACTGGTGCAAAGTATTCATTCACCTCGTGTTATTCTTTAAATCTCCATTGCTTTTTCCCCATGCCTCGATCTCTAACGAAGTTAAGCTCATTTTTGCCCTTCTCTTCCTTTTTTTGCATTTAAATATTCATTTGATATTACTTGCTCATTTACCCTCAAAGTTTAGTTTTGTCCATCCACTTACCCTATCTGTCTGTCACGAATTACAGCTATGTCAGTGTTGTGTGATCTGATGTTATCAAAACATTTTTCACTGATGTGATCTAAATTATCCCAGAAGAGCAAATTCTTTTCGTTGCATAGTCCACCATTTCGTAATTTCCAAACTTCCTCCATCCATTTTCCACATCCACCTTCATCCACCTAGCCTTGTGAATGCACATGGATGATAATTGTTTTATGGAAATTTCTCCTTTGGCAAAGTTTTTCTCTTAAAAACAACCATCAGTTTTAACTTAGTGCCATCAGCCATACAAGAAAGAACTAAAGTAAACCTACTTTTCTCATGGCCAGTTCGTTTCTCCAATATGCCTAGAGTAATAGACATATTATCCATGTTTCCAATGCACTGTAACCTTTTGCCAATTTCTGATTACAAACTGGTGAACCTGTAAGATCTTTTGGTTGGCAGCTTTTGAGCAATCTTAGTTCTCTGCCAAAGTAGAAAGCCATGCTTCTCATGAATCTTGTGTACAATGCAGCACTTGCCTTATAATTTTAAATCTCATCTTTCTTTGATTTGTGTTGTGCATGGATTTGGATCACTTCATGACTAATACAATCTTCCATTTTGATGATTTTCAATTACCCACTGAGCAATGTTTTTCTCCAATTGCAGCCACTCTGTTGGCACACTTATATTTCAACATTGTCTGAAGTTGGTTCAATATCTTTCTCCAGTCTCCCTCAAGTTTCTCTGAAATATAAAATTCTCTTGCTGCTCCAGTTATTTGTCTTCTCTGCAACTTCAATAACTTTCAGTTTAAATGCTGCTGCATATTTTTTGTTTTTTTCCAGAGGGCATTTTACATAAATGATGAAGAAATTTCAAAACCTCAACTAGGTATACAACTATCCCATGAGGTTGGTTGTCGCCTGACTCTTTCGCGCTGAATTGGTGTGAATTGTAGAGTAAGTCACACAGTAAGACAAAAAAAATCCATTTCCTCATCCTAACATTTACGTACAGAATATTAGCTTGACTCACAAATGTTGACCTGTTATCTGTGAAGAACTGGGATTGACTTTTACATGAGATACTTGGAAAATTCCACATCTTCTGGTCAAAAATTCAGGGGGTCGACTTTTATACAAGATCGACTACTACTTGAGTATATACGGTATAACCCAACATTCTCAATGTTTTTTCTAAGATTTTGGACATTCTCAGTCTGTTGAACACTGCCAACTGTAAATACTTTGATTTGGAGATGCCGGTGTTGGACTGGGGTGCACAAAGTTAAAAATCACACAACACCAGGTTATAGTCTGACAGGTTTACTTGGAAGCACACTAGCTTTTGGAGTGTCGCTCCTTCATCAGGTGGTAGTGGCGGGCTCAATCCTAAGACACACAATTTATAGCAAAACTTTAGTGTGATGTAACTGAAATTATACATTGAAAAATTGATTATCTGTTAAGCCTTTCATCTGTTAGAATACCATGACAGTTTCACTTCTTTCATGTGTAAATCACAAAGCCATGATGTTTAGATTAATTCTAATCTAAAAAGTGAGATAATGGAGTTTTACAGACACAGACACACAGACAGACACACACACACACACACACACACACAAAGACCCACATGCACACATATATTTTGTGGGGTGAATTTGTACTTGCAGGGTTACATTATACTTTGCTCAAAAACTGCATGAATTAATGTAAAACTCCGTTATCTCACTTTTTAAGATTAGAATCAATCTAAACATCATGGCACAGACAGAGAACACAGGGGGCTAACACCTTCAACATATTGTCTAGCTATCACCATTGTTAACAGCTAACCTGAGAATGCAACTTTTTAAAAAAAAGGTTTTGTGATTTACACACGAAAGAAGTGAAACTGTCATGGTATTCTAACAGATGAAAGGCTTAACAGACAATCAATTTTTCAATGTATAATTTCAGTTACATCACACAGTAAATTTTTGCTATAAATTCTGTGTGTTAGGATTGAGCCCTCCACTACCACCTGAAGAAGGAGTGATGCTCCAAAAGCTAGTGCGCTTCCAATTAAACCTGTTGAACTATAACCTGGTGTCATGTGATTTTTAACTAAGTAAATACTTTGCACATTCTTCCCAGCAAAACAAGCTTAACTCCTTCTAAATTTCTAACAATCTTTTTTTTAAAATTCATTTGTGAGACTTGGGAGTTGCTGGTTGGCCAGCACTGATAGTCCATCCCTATTTGCCCTTGAGAAGGTGGTGGTGAGCTACCTTTTTGAATCGCTGCAGTCCACTTGCTTTGGTTGACCCACAATGCCAGTAGGGAGAGAATTCCAGGATTTTGACCCAATGGCTGTGAAGGAACGGTGGTATATTTCCAAGTCAGGGTGGGAAGTGGCTTGCAGGGAAACTTGCAGGTAGTGGTGTTCCCAAGTACCTGCTGCCCTTCTCCTTCTAGGTGGAAGTGGTTGTGGGTTTGGAAGGTGCTGTCTAAGGATCTTCGGTGAATTTTTGTAGTGCATCTTGTAAATAGTACACACTACTGCTACTGAGCGCCAATTGTGGAGGGATTGCATGCTTGTAGATGTGGTGCCATTCAAGCAGGTTGCTTTGGTCTGGATGGTGCCAAGTTTCTTGAGTGTTGTTGGAGCTACACCCATCCAGGCAAGTGGGGAGTATTCAATCACACTTCTGACTTGTGCCTTGTAGATTGTGGCTAGATTTCGAGGTGTCAGGAGGTGAGTTACTCACCGCAGTATTCCTAGTCTCTGACCTGCTCTTGTAGCCACAGTGGTGAGTCCAGTTGAGTTTCTGGTCAATGGCAACCCCAAGGATGTTGACAGTGGAGAATTCAGTGATGATAATACTTTGAATATCAAGGGGTGGTGGGTAGAGTGTCTCTTATTGGTGATGGTCATTGTCTGGCATTTGTGTGGCACGAATGTTACTTGTCACTTGTCAGCCCAAGATATTGCCCAGATCTTGTTGCATTTGAGCACAGACTGCTTCAGTATCTGAGGAATTGCAAATGGTGCTGAACACTGTGCAATCATCGGTGAACATTCCCACTTCTGATTTATGACAGAGGAAAAGTTATTGAAGAAGCAGCTTAAGATCGTTGAGCGTAGGACACGACCTAAGGGACTCCTGCAGAGATGCCCTGAAGCTGAAATGACTGACCGCCCACAACCATAACCATCTTCCTTTGTGCTAGGTATGACTTTAACCAGTGGAGTGTTTGTCCCCTGATGCCCATTGATTCCAGTTTTGCCAGGGCTTTTTGATGCCATACTTGTTTAAATACGGCCTTGATGCCAAGGGCTGTCGCTCTCACCTAATCTCTGGAATTCAGCTCTTTTGTCCATATTTGAACCAAGGCTGTAATGAGATCAGAAGCTGAGTGACCCTGGCAAAACTTAAACTGGGCGTCACTAAGGAGGCAGTTGCTGAGCAGATGCTGCTTGATAGCACTGTTGATGACCCCTTCCATCATTTTACTGATGATGGAGAGTAGACTGATTAGGCGGTAATTGACCGGGTTGGATTTGTCCTGCTTTTTGGGTACCGGACATACCAGGGCAATTTTCCACATTGTCAGATAGATGCCAGTGTTGTAACTGTACTGGAAGAGCTTGGCTAGGGGAGCGGCAAGTTCTGAAGCACACATTTTCAGTATCATTGTCAGAATGTTATCAGGGCCCATTACCTTTGCAGTGTCCAGTGCCTCCAGTGTTTTCTTGATATCACATGGAGTGAATCGAATTGGCTGGAGACTGTGATGCTGGGGACCCTGGAGGAGCCAGAGATGGATCATCCACTCGCCACTTCTGACTACAGATGGTTGCGAACGCATCAGCCTTACCTTTTGCACTAATGTGCGGGGCTTCTTCATCATTGAGGATTGGGATATCTGTGGAGTCTCCTCCTCCAGTGAGTTGTTTAATTGTTAACGACTGGATGTGGAAGGACTGCAGAGCTTAGATCTGATCTGTTGGTTGTGAGATCACTTAGATCTGTATATCACTTGCTGTTTATGCCATTTGGCACGTATGTAGTCCAATTAGGCAGCTTCACCAGGTTGACACCTCATTTTCAGTTATGCCTGATGCTGCTCCTGGCATGCCATCCTGCCATCTATTGAACCAGGGTTGATCCTCTGGCTTGATGGTAATGGTTGAGTGGGGGATATGTCAGGCCATGAGCTTACAGATTGGGCTGGAGTACAGTTCTGCTCTGTTGATAGCCCACAGCGCCTCACAGATGCCCAGTCTTGAGCTGCTAGATCAGTTCAAAGTCTGTACCATTTAACACGGTGATGGTGCCACACAACACAATGGAGGTTTGTCTCCACAAGCTCAGTGCAGTAGTCACTTTTACCTATACTGTCATGGGTAGATGTTTCTGAAGCCAGCAGGTTAGTAAGTTTGACGTCAAGTATGTTTTTTTCCTCTTGTTGATTCCTTCACCCAATCTAGCAGCTATATTCTTTAGGACCCAACCAGCTCGATCAATAATGCTTCTACCAAGCCATTCTTGATCGTGGACATTGAAATCCCCCACCCTGAGTATATTTCGTGCCCTTGCCACCCTCAACATGGAGGAGTACTGAATCATCAGTTGAAGGTGGACAGTATGTGGTGACCAGTAAGAGGTTTCCTTGCCCTTGTTTAACCTGAAGCCACGAGAATTCATGGGGTCCAGAATCAATGTCAAGGACTCCCAGGGCAACTCCCTCATGACTGTATACCTCTATGCCACTAGCTCTGCTGCGTCTGTCCTGCCAGTGGGACAGGACTTATCCAGGAATGGTAATGATGGTGTCTGAGGTGTTATCTGTAAGGTATGATTCTGTAAGAATTACTATGTCAGGCTGTTGCTTGAATAGTCTGTGAGACAGCTCTCCCAATTTTGGCACTATCCCCCAGATGTTAGACTTCGCATGGTCGACAGGGCTGTTTGTGTTTTTGCCATTGCCTTTTCCAGTTCCAAAGTCGATGCTAGGTAATCCATTTGGTTTCATTTTTTTGTTGTGACTTTCTAACGATTGATATAATTGGGTGACTTGCTAGGCCTTTTCAGTGGGCAGTTGAGAGTCAACCACATTGCTCTGGAGTCACATGTAGTTCAGACAAGGTAAGGATGGCAGATTTCCTTCCCTAAAGGACATGAGTGAACCAGTTAGGTTTTCCCAAACCATTGACAATGGTTTCATGGTCATCAGTCGACCATTAATTCCACATATTTTTTATTGAATTGTAATTCCACCATCTGCCATGGCAGGATTCAATTCAGGTCCCCAGAACATTATTCTGGGTTTCTGGATTAATAGTCAAACAATCTTACCACCAAAGCTAACTCACGCCATAAATCCTCTTCGCATTACTTTAAAGGTAGTCCCAAAACATAACCTTATTGAATGTGCAAGTGTATCAATCAACTGTTAGCCTTAGAATGGTAAGTGTAGTTTCATTATATCGTACTCAGAAATGCTATAGCAGCCAGCCAGAACAGCTGCATTCAAACAGATATACTATCGCAAATCTTTTAATTGTTGCATTAAGCCTTTATTAACTGAGCAGCCAATGGACAGCTACTAAATGAAAGGCATTTACTCCTCATGCCTATAACTCTCATATTATCATTTGAATGAAAAAGATCACAGTGTCTCAGTGGTTAGCACTGCTGCCTCACAGCACCAGGGTCCCAGGTTCAATTCCAGCCTTGGGTGACTGTCTGTGTGGAGTTTGCACATTCTCCCCATGTCTGTGTGGGTTTCCTCAGAGTGCTCCGTTTCCTCCAACAGTCCAAAGATGTGCAGGTCAGGTGAATTGGCCTGCTAAATTGCCCATAGTGCTAGGTGCATTAGTCGGGGGGGGGATGGGTTACTCTTCGGAGGGTCGGTGTGGCTGAAGGGCCTGTTTCTACACTGTAAGGAATCTAATCTAATCACAGCACTTTGTAGACTGCTACATATGCTAATAATACTTTGCTAATAATTATACAGGGCGATTGCCACTACAAAAGACAGCATGTGATAAATATGGAAGGACTTTTAAAATTCTATAAAGCAATTATTGAAATCCTAGCAAAATATGAAGTACTCATACAATTGCAGCTGCTGTAAGTAAAAGACATTACCTGTAAGCATAACTGTGCGAATATTGGCTTTTCTCAGTTTTTCAAGAACACTAGACGAATCAGGTTTTAGCTTGTTTTGCATTATAATAAAGCCCATAAACGCCATGTTGCTTTCAATGACATCCCTGTCGAGAGCAAGGTTTGTTAAGTATTGAATTTCACAATTCATTACTGCACAATGCAAATAACTTTAAAACTGCACAAGCCATAGATAAGATGATGTCAATGACTTAGTGTTTCAGTGTCACAGATAAAAAAGTATGAGGCTCCTTTTTCCCCCTATGATCAGTACATATTATGATGAAAGAGACTTTGTTTTATTACTCTGAGAGTGTTGGATGCAATTAAATAATTCCAGCAATGAGCTTTTGAGAGTTTAACGGAAAGCTATTTTCATATACTTTCCCTGAGATTTCTCCATCTCTTTTTCTCACACACACACAGATTAGATACAGATGAAGGTAATATATCAATACAACTTATGATTATCTGAATTTCTTTCACGGCAGATCTGTACTGTCAGATGACTCAGATATTTTAAAGTTGATCAAGGGTTTTGTAAAAGTGAAGGAGCTTCAGCGGTTTGTGCAGCTTAATTTTTAATAAGTTAGTTCACAAGTGAAGCCGAAGTTGGAATAGGTTGAGAGAATCCTTCCTTCTATTGTGAGCCCTGATTACATAGTATTGCTGTCAACTAATTTGGCTACTTTATGACTTAGTTAATTCAACAGCTTTTGATGAAAGTTGTGTGCACAAAATAACTTCTGTTGATTTTAAAAGCAGACAAAAAGGAAGGCTGTCTCATCATGTCATATTTCACATGCGCAAAGCTCTGTTCCAAAAAAGGTGGGTGGGCTATACTGATAACTTAGCCTGTGTTAAACCTTGAGTGCTCAAGATGGTTACAGTCTTTGTACTTTAATGACACATTCGATTTTATGATTTGTTTTCATCTAATCAACCTGTTCAGCAATGTTATTACACACGTCTACAGCAGGTGAAATTGAACATATGCCTCCTAGCTTAGAGGTAGGAACACTACTACTGTGCCACAACAGTCTTTTCAATTTGATGATCAAACCATCTTGCATTGATTTCAGGGAAAGATATTGATTAATAGCAGTCTGAATTGTTCAGGAGAATGATTCCAGTTCACATAAGAAACCACCTTTTGCAGTCTTTTGGAGATATTAAAATAAGTTGAATTTCACAATGTACTGATATATTGGTATGACATAAAACATGCAGAGAGACTTTGCAGCAATCCAAATTAGAGAAAACAATAAATCATTAATAAAACAAGTTATGCTAATCCTTCTATTAAATTTAAATATATGCAGCATGGTGGCTCAGTGGTTAGCACTGCTGCCTATGAGTACCAGGGAGGCCAGTTCCATTCCACCCTCAGGCGACTATCTGTGTAGAGTTTTCACATTCTCCCAGTGTCTGCGTTGGTGTGCTCCATTACTTTTACTAAAAGATTCAGTTGGAAGAGGGAAAGGAACCCAACTAGCAGTCCACAGCATATTTAGTATTTACAAGAGTAAAAGGGTGGACCCGAGTTAATCTGTTGTGCCACCATAGCCTGGGGCCAGTATATAATCCACACAAATACAGAGGTTAAGGTGGCAGTAATACAAAGGGAGGAGTCTGATCTGCTTAAGAACCTTGCAAATTTGTTTTATCCAATACCATTGGCTAAATATGTCCATGATTGCCACAGTAAGCATGGAGAGCAAGAGGCTGACAAGGAGAGCAAGTGCCCATTTCCCACCATCTCTGTCTGTATACAAATAAGCTCCAACCCACAAGAACAGTGTCTAAAGAGGAGTCAGTGGTAAAAACCATGAGGATCGGATAGGTAACTAAAAGGGTAGTTATGGTGGCAACCCAGCATCCCCAGCTAACAAACCAACTCCACTTTGGCTCCTAACAGCCTCTTAGGAAAAGGTAGTGCTCCGTCTCCAGCAATAACATGGGAGACTGTTAGTTTGGAATGTTGATAGAGAATGTTGCCAGTAACTAACACTACTTGACTCTGGCTACCCCCCACCCCAACCATTATCGATGACATCTGCCCAGGGGCCACAAGAGGCTCACCAAAAATCTTGATAGGTTTCTGCAATTCAGCTCAGAATACAGGGCTCCAAATCCACTGAGTAAACTTTAGACAGGATCCAAGTCACCAAATCATCCAAATATACATTGCAACTGATAAAGAATTAATGAAATATTTAAAATTCCTTGGGTGGAAGGTACCCAGTGTGCAATAAAAGAGAGTATTCTCGATAGGCAGTCCAACAGAGAAATATGTTGGAAAATCTCTGGAGTGGGTAAACTGCTGTGCTTCAGTATGGATTTTATATTATGCCCAAAGTATAATGCACCTCCACGAGTGTACAGCTGTGGTTGAGAGACAGGATAAGGAATTCTGACAACTAAAACGTATGAGACGAGAAAAAAGACGGATAGAAGTTAGCTGCACCTCCTGTTTTCAATGCCAAAGCAAGTAAAAACTCACAACGTGAAACAGAATTCTTCCCAAATTTAGCTAAACTTGAACCATCTCACCATGCAGAAATCTGAAAACAGTCACCAGTTGAAAATACTTTCTTGAGAAACAGGGCAGGTGACCTGGGAATTCCTTGGGGCGGAGAGAGGAAGCAATTCCTTTCATGATTCCAGCTGATTTGGAGCATAGTCGAAAGTGCTTACCCCCCTGCTTCCCCTCTCCAGTCAAGCAAGGTGGACTGGCATGCAAATAGACTCAAGAAAGAGCAAGGACAGAGGGAGAAGGGGCTGGCAATGCTGTCACAAGCTTGCTCAAATCCCTTTCTCCCAAAGAAGTTAAAGAATTCCTCAGTAGAAATCAGATTGTATTCGCAAGGAGATTCCGAAGAGCATAACTTAAATTCGAATTAAGTAATTGCTAAAAAAAAGGATGCTGTATACAAACACTGGATTGAGAAACAAGTTAAAAAGTTCACAGACACTTGAAATAATCTGAAATGTTGTGACTTTTTGTGCCATAATGGTAGAATCTGAGAAATGTTGCAATTATTTCTAAAACATAAAGCACGCGGTTTTGATAGAAATCCAATTTGAACTCGGAGGTAGAGAAGAAAGACATGAGATATGGGAAAGATACCACTCCTTTCTACAATTAGTCCACAAGACTGTAGCATAGTTTTTGTTTAAACTTGTGTCCCTCTTTAATTCTTCTGGTCTTGGAATCCTGGTTATCATAACAATCTTGAGTGAGAAATATAAAATGCAAAAAGGTTTTGAGGCAACTGGAATATATTGGCAAAGTCAAAGATAATGATTTTTTAAAAATTAAATTTTCTGCGAAGTCCTTTGCTCCTTAGAGCAAAATAAGAAAATTATGACATGGCATAATTTGGTGAATGCTTTGTCACGCCACTTTCAGATCATGAAGTTAACTCTAAAGTCACCTTACTGACAAAGGACAATAGGGTTGCTATAGAGACAAATGGTGGTGAGTTTAACCCGAGGTCACAACGCCGGAGGAGAGGGATGAGATTGAGAAGGTGAGACATTCATGATGACCTCGTGGCCTCTTCAGATATTCATTAAAAAAGACTCAAGGAAATAGAGAATAGCTCATTCACACTGATAACACTTCACACAGATTTAGTGTTTTGTTCAAAACCAAGTTCAGATTAATTTTTTTATTCCATTATTTTGAACATATTTCTGATTGCCCATGCCTGTGGGACCCTGGTGACAGCCTCCTTCCACCCAAATATTTGCCCACCTCCGACAGTGTACAGTCATTCCTGCAAGTTTCAGGTAGGAATCCAAATCAAAATATGTAAGTTATGCTCCAACGCTAAAATCTCACTGGGGTTCATTGTGTGCATATGCCTCTCCTCCTAATCACACTCACATGCCAATCTCAATTTGAAGTGCAAACAATCAGAAAATTAGCGCTATTACCTGCTGACATTCTGCACTTTGTGCCAAGTTAGCTTAGACCCTAATTTCCTGTGTGCAAGTGCTATGACTCGGAAGCCTTGTTTTGTATAATTCTTCAATACATCAGAAAAACTTGGAGGAACTGGAAAAAAAAACACCAGAAAAACCATTGTACGAACATCAAATAACAAGAAGAACAAACAAATTATAAGCATGATGTAATATAAAGGCCTTGATATACTCATTAATTTCCTTCCTCTGCTGGCAGCATGGTGGTTCAGTTGTTAATATGGCTGTCTCACAATGCAAGGGACCTGGGTTTAATTCCAGCCTTAGTGACTCTCTGCATGGAGTTTGCACAATCTCCCTGTGTCTGCATGTGTTTCTGCCAGAGTTTCTGCTCCAGTTCCCTCTCACCTTCCAAAAACTTGTAGGTTAGGTGGATTGGCAATACTAAATTGCCCATAGTGTCCAGGGATGTGCAGGCTAGGTGGATCAGCCATGGTGAAAGCAGGGTTACGGGGATAAAGTAGGGGGGCAGGTCTGGGTGGGATACTCTTCGGAGGGTTGGTGCATACTCAATGGGCCAAATGGTCTCTTTCTTCATGTATGGATTCTATCTTAAAGAGATGTCAACCATTTAAAATAAATTCAGTTCATATTTCCCATTAGATAAGGAGGAGTGGAATTTGACAGGAACAGGTTTGAACAGTATTCTTACAAATGTCAGGAAAGCATTCTACTAAAACAGATTTCAATTTAGTACCATGTACAATATACAGCATTGTTTATTAAAGAGAAATAGCAAATTGCACGTATTACTTTACCTGTCTCTGTCTTGCATAACTTAACAACCATCTCAGGTGCACCTTTTAAGTAAGCATCCATGTGTTTTTCACCCAACACTCTGACTATGACACTCATTCGTTGTAGAGCAGAAGAAAATGGAAATTGCCTTACAATACCTATTTCATATGATGCCTGGATAGAAATTACATGAGTTAATACTCAACATGGCAACTGTTACTGAATAAAATAGAACTGAAACCTTTCCAAAATTTGTACTTACGGGGAGGTCATACATTTCCTATTTAAAAAAAAAACAAAATATTAAATGCATTCTATTTTAATTTTCCATTTAACTAAACTATAAAAGACTGTTGAAAATAACATTAAGAGTATGCTTTATAAACTCCTATGCAAGCTGACGTGTATGTTAGGAATGACATTTCAACACTGCAAAATGTTTTGTGTACTGTACTTCTCACTTAAAATCTATTCTACATGTTAGAATTAATCATGACAAATTAAATAGAAAACCTGTTTCAATTTAATAAAATGGGAAAGGTGACTGACCATGGTTAACAAGGGCAATTAGTTGGAAAAATTCTAAAGTCCATTATAAAAGATTCAATAGCAAAGCATTTAGAAAACAATGACAGGAATGGACAGATTTATTATGGATTTAGAGAAGTGAAATCATGCTTAACCAATATTATGGAAACTTTTGAGGATGGAATTAATGGAAATAACATATGGAAGCCAGTGGCTAAAAGATTAATATGTAAAATTAAAATGCTCCAGATTGGGGTAGTGTACAGACATGGATAGAGAACTGGTTGGCAGGTAGAAAACAAACAGTAGGAATAAATGGGTAATTTTTCCGATTGGTAGGCAGCGATTAGTGAGGTACCACGAAGATCAGCATTATTCACAGCTATTCAAAATAAATATTATGATTTAGATAAGAGAATTTAATGTTATATCTCCAAACTTGCAAAGTTGGTGAAGGGGAAATTCTGAGGACAAATTCTGAGGACACAGGAATGCTCCAGTGCGATTTGAAGTTGAGCGAGCGGCAAATACATGGCAGATAAAGTATGATGTTATGCGGTTATCTACTTTGACAGTAAAAACAGGAGGGAAGGTCATCATCTGAACGGCAATGGATTGGTAAAGGGGGAAGGTGCAACAAGACTTGGGTGTCCTTCTACCAGTCTCTGAAAGTAACCATGCAGGTAGTGAAGGTAATAAATCATATGTCAGTCTTCATAATGAAAGGATTAAAGGGGCCGGGATGTCTTCCTGCAATTGTACATTGCATGGTGAGAATACACCTGGAGTATTTATGCCGTTTTATTCACCTGTTATATAAAGGAGATTCTGGCTACGGAGGAAGTGCAACGAAAGTTTACCAATCTGAGTTGTGGGATGGTAGGACTGATGTATGAAGAGAGACAGGATGAGTTAAGACTATATTCAGTGGAATTTAGATAAATTAGGAGATTCTCGTAGAAACTATAAATTCTGACAGTACTAGACAGGGTCAATGCAGGAAGGATGCTCAGAGAGCATTAAGAGGTAAGACTGAGAGGTAAAACAATGGAAGGTGGGACAAGAGAGAAAGGGTGAGAAATGGCATTGATATTCATATCACAGAGAAAGACGTCTGGAGAAACAATATAAAAGATTTCAGAGATGCAGTGAGATGACAAAATGCTTTAAGGACAAGTGCAAGGATTTTTAGAACTAGTTTCAGAAGCTAGTCTAGATGAAGTCAATCAGGAGAGATAGACGATTGGGGTTTCATACATGCCATACATGTAGCAGAGTTTATGATAGATAACATGCTTACGTTTTGGGCAATTTAGAGCTTCTGAAAAACGATGAATGAAAAATCTACAAGGAGATCACAACAATAACTGATGAAAGAAGTGACAATTGGGGAGGAAGATCTGTGTGGTAGAAGGGCTGTTCCAGGTGGAAAAGGTTAATGTTGGTCTTGTTGTAGAATGTAGAAAGCTTTATTTAGTGGCTTTACTATAAAACATACTTCCAGTAACAAGGGAAATGATTTGAAATGCAAACAGAAATAATGGCTCTGTTCTTCACTATATTGAGCTGTTGTAGTTTCTTAACGAGCAGATTAGACCAAAGACAGCCAATGGATGTTATCAACCTGGACTTCAAGAAGGTCTTTGACAAGGTTCCGCGCAGGAGGCTGCTGAGTAAGATACGGGCACATGGTGATAGAGGCAGGGTGCTAGCATGGATAGAAGATTGGCTGTCTAGCAGAAAGCAGAGAGTGGTGACAAAAGGGTCTTTCTCAGAATGGCAGCTGATGACAAGTGGTGTTCTGCAAGAGTCAGTATTGGGATCACAACTTTTCACTTTATACATTAATGATCTAGATGAAGGAACTGAGGGCATTCTGGCTGAGTTTGCAGATGTTACAAAGATAGGTAGTATTGAGGACGTGGGGAGGCTGCAGAAGGATTTTGATAGGTTAGGAGATTGGGCAAAGAAGTGACAGATGGAGTACAAGCTGGGAAAGTGTGATGTCATTCATTTTGGTAAAAGTAATAGAAGCGCAGACTATTTTCTAAATGGGGAGAAAATCCAGAAGTCTGAAGTGCAAAGACACTCAGGATCGCTAGTCCAGGATTCTCTCAAGGTAAACTTGCAGATTGAGTCAGTAGTTAGGAAGGCAAATACAATGTTGCATTTATTTTAAGATGACTTGAATATAAGAACAGGGGTGTACTTCTGAAGCTCTATTAGGCTCTGGTCAGAGTCGAGAGTGTGGTGCTGGAAAAGCACAGACGGTCAGGCAGCATCCGAGGAGCAGGAGATCGACATTTCAGGCATAAACCCTTCATCAGGAAGGAGGCTTGTGGGCCGGGGGGGGCTGAGATATAAATGCGAGGGGGTGGTAGCTGAGAATGTGGTAGGTAGATGAAGGTAGGGGGAGAAAGTGATAGGTCAGAGAGGAGGGTGGAGCAGATAGAGGGGAAAGGTGATGGAGAGGTCAAGAGAGCAGTGCCAAGTTTGAGTCTTGGGACTGGGATAATGTGGGGGGAGGAGAACGGAGGAAACTGGTGAAACTCACATTAATCCCATGTGATTGCAAGGTCCCAAGGTGGAAGATGAGGCATTCTTCCTCCAGATGTCGGGTGGTTAGGGTTTGTCAATGGAGGTGGTCCAGGACCTGCATGTCCTTGGCGGAGTGGGAGGGGGTGTTGAAATGTTCAGCCACGGGACGGTAGGGTTGGTTGGTGCGGATGTCCCAAAGGTGTTTTCTGAAATGATCCACAAATTGGTGTTCACTCTCCCTGATGGAGAAGGGACCACATCAGGTGCAATGAACCTACTAGATGACATTGGTGGAGGTGCAGGTAAATTTCCTTTGTGGCCTTGGACGAAGATGGGGGGGGGGGGGGGATGGAGGTTTTGCACTCCCTGCGTTGGCACGGGGGGTGCTGTAAGTGGGGTTTTCTCAGGTAGACGGTGTGGATCTGTTGAGGGAGTGGTGGAGGGAATGCTCTCTATGGAATGCTGATAGGGGTGGGGAGAGAAACATATCCCTCGTCGTGGGTTCTGTTTGTAGGTAGCAGAAGTAGCGGAGAATGATGCAACATATATGGAGGTTGGTGGGTGGAAAGTGAGGACCGGGGGCTTCGGTCCTTGTTGATTTGGGAGGGGTGGGATTCAAGGGCAGAGGTGCAGGAAGTGAAAAAGGTGCCCTGGAGGGCATCATTGACCACGTGAGAGGGGAAATTGCAGTCATTGAAGAAGGAGGCCATCTAGGATTTTCTAAGGTGGAATTGGTCATCCTGGGACAGGTGCGGCAGAGGCGGAAGAATTAAGAATAAGGGATGGTGTTTTTACAGGAGGCAGAGTGGGAGGAGGTATAGTCCAGGTAGCTGTGGGAGTTGGTGGGTTTGTAGTAGATGTCCACGGTTAGTCAGTTGCCGGAGATGGAGAGGTCCAGGAAGTGGAGATGGGTGTCTGAGGTAGTCCAGGTGAATCGGAGTTCGGTCGCAAGGTGTTAGTGAAGTTGATGAACTGTTCAACCTCGATGAGGGAGCACGAAATGGCCCCGATATAGTCATCAATGTAGCGGAGGAAAGGTGGGGGCTGGTGCCAGTGTAGCTGCAGAAGATGGACTGTTCCACGTACCTGACAAAGAGGCATGCATAGCTGGACCCATGAGGTGCCCATGCCTACCCTTTGGTTTGGAGGAAGTGAGAGGATTGGGAGAAGTTGTTAAGCATGAGGACCAGTTCAGCCAGACAGATAACGGTGTCAGTGGAAGGGTACTGGTTGGGACAGTGTGAGAGGAAGAAATGTAGGGCTTGGAGGCCTTCGTCATGGCAGACAGACATGTACAGGGACTGGGTGTCCAGATGAAGATAAGGCATAGGGGGCCGGGGAAACACAAGTCTTGGAGTAGGTGAAGGGCATGGGTGGTTTCCCGAACATAGGTGTGAGTTCCTGGACTAAGGGGGGACAGGACAGCGTCAAGGTATGCAGAAACGAGTTCAGTGGGAGAGGAGCAGGCTGAGACAACGGGTCAAGCAGGGAAGTCAGGTTTGTGGATCTTCCGTAGGAGGTAGAATTGGCCAGTGTGGGGTTCGTGGACAATGAGGTCGGAGGCTGTGGATTGGAGAACCTCAGAGGTAATGAGTTTGTGGATGGTTTGGTGATGGGAGGTGAAGTCATGGTCAAGGGAGCAGTAGGAGGAGGAGTCTGCGAGTTGGTGCCTGGCTTCAGTGGTGTAGAAGTCAGCGTGCCAAACCACCCCACCACCCACCTTCTGAGTTGAATGGTTATGTTGGGGTTGGAATGGAGGGACTGGAGGGCTGCTCATTGTGAGGGCTGGAGGTTGGAGTGGGTGAGAGGGGTGAAAAGGTTGAGGCAGTCAATGTCACGGCGGCAGTTAGAAATGAAGAGATCAAGGGCGGGTAACAGTCCAGTACTAGGTGCCCAGATGGATGGGGTGTTTTGGAGGCGAGAGAAGGGGTCCTCAGTGGATGGGCGGGAGTCTTGATTGAAAAAGTGGGCCTGGAGGCAGAGGTAGAAATTTTCCAGCACCACACTCTCAACTCTGACTTCCAGCATCTACAGTCCTCACTTTCTCCTAGGCTCTGGTCAGACCACATTTAGAGTACTGTGCACAGTTTTAGGCCCCATATCTCAGGAAGGATGTCCTGGCCCTGGAGTGAGTTCAGAGGAGGTTCACGAGAATGGTCCCAGAAATGAAAAGCTTAACATATAAGGAATGTTTGAGGACTCTGGGACTATACTCGTTAAGAGTTTAGAAAGATGAGAGGGGGATTCTAATTGAAATGTTCAGAGTATTGAATGGCCTGGACAGAGTGGATGTTGGGAAGATGTTTCGTTGGTAGGAAAGACTGGGACCAGAGGGCACAACCTTACAATAAAGGGAAGACCTTTGAGAACAGAGATAAGGAGAAACTTCTTCAGTCAGTCAGAGAGTGGTGAATCTATGGAATTCACTACCATGAAGGCTGTGGAGTATATTCAAGACAGCAATGGATAGGCTGTTGAGTATCAAGGGGATCAAGTAGGAGAGAAGGTAGGAGAATGGGGTTGAGAAACTTATCAGACATGACTCAATGGCACAGCAGACTTGATGGCTGAATGGCCTAATTTCTGCTCCTATGCCTTATGGTCTGCACTGCATATACAAAGTGTATACAAATTACTGCATGTTTTTCTTTGTATTTTATCAATAATAGTGCCCAACAGATTCCACCTCAAAAAGTATGTGCTTCTGCCTGCCAGTTGAGGTCCTAAAAGGTCACTTAGCACTCAAGAAATGAGCTTTGGATAACAATTTCTATGTTAATATTCTCTGTAGTCTTTCACAATTATTCTGAAAACTGAACAAAAGTAAACATTATGATATGGTTAGAGTTTTTAAGATTAGGAAAGAAACATTGACTATCCTGCCAGTTATAGTTAAAAGTAATTTAAAAAATTTAAAGCCTTTTTTTAAAAAAAAGTACCATGTCATGATCTATCACTGCCTTATTTGCAAGGAAGAGTTGTTTCGAAGGCCGAACTACAGTGGGCATGATTGGATTGTGTAAAGCAGTTTCTTCCTCAGTTGCTTCCTCAAGAACCTTTAATAAATAACATAACAAACAGTATTACGCTTATGACATCTTGTTAATATTACTGCTACAAAAAGCCCATATACATTTGATGCCAAACTGAATACTGACTTATATTTTGAAGACAATGGTGAACAAATTTTTCCAGCCATTTATTTTAGTTACATCATCTGTGGGCATTCACACTAACTTGCAGTAATTAGAGATTTAAAACAGTGCTGTGCCCTCCACAAAAGTTCTAGGATGTGTGTGAATAGGGCAAACTATATTTTATTTCCTTAACTGATCAGAATTACTGAGGGAATGCAGAATTTAAGCCAGCAAGCACAATTTATAATATCTAATTTAATGACAAATTAAGTTTAGAAATCCAAAGGAAGAAATGAGGGATAAACAAAAAAATTTAAAAGTAAAGGGAAAGCATATTTTTAAAAATCCTGAACAAATCACTGAAATCTGAAAGGAGGTGGTTCCTTAAAAATACTTTAAAAAACTTCAAAATAAATATTCAATCCCAGGGATTGTTTAGCAACAATTATCTTACCATACCAAAAAATTTACTTATACATGAATGGACTTAACCCAACTTCTTCTAGCACATTTAGTGAGTGGCTAGTTGACAAGTACTGCAACTTCTGAATGCCAAGTCTCTCCACAATATACAGAGGAATAATATAACTTGGACAGCAATTTTTGGATTATTGTCCTTCTATGGTTGTTTGATGCACTCTGAATGGGAATGCTGATCATCTCATCATTACTTTAACAGCAAACTCAAGGCCAATTTGACTAAACCAACTCACTTTGTCATCCTACTGAATATCAACAATATGTTTGGAATACTACAAAGCACAGCTAATTAAAATATTAGAGTAAAAAGTGAGGTCTGCAGATGCTGGAGATCAGAGCTGAAAATGCGTTGCTGGAAAAGCGCAGCAGGTCAGGCAGCATCCAAGGAACAGGAAATTCGACGTTTCGGGCCAGAGCCCTTCATCAGCCCTCCAATTTCTGATGCCTTTTAAGAAGCAATCTTATCCTTAGTTCTAAACTGATAAAACTCCTATCTAATGATCCAATGATCAACATTCCTGATGAAGGGCTCTGGCCCGAAACATCGAATTTCCTGTTCCTTGGATGCTGCCTGACCTGCTGCGTTTTTCCAGCAACGCATTTTCAACAGCTAATTAAAATGCCAAAATAACTTTGTCAATATTTCTTGGTAAAATACCAGGCTCGTGAGCAAAATTTGGCAACAAGCACTTATTACTGTTCGATAGATTTTAATTGATTCAATTTGTTAATAAGCCACATGAAAAAGATTTCAGTCTAAAAGATATACTTAGTTATTGAATAAATAAAACTCACCCAGCCAGTCTCTTCAAACATTTTTAAATCCAATGGATCACCAGATAACTTTCCATCAATTTTAGTAAGTGTGTGGCAGGTTGCCATGCATGCCATAAAGTGTGACTTCACCAAGTTTTCCTTACAAACACTTTGTTCAGATGGCAAAAAACTAAAATTAGAACAAAACATGCTTCAAATCTCTCACTATTTTTGAACTGCATCAATATGGAAGATTTTTCAAATAAAGTGAATGCAAATTTTCATAATCCAATAAAAAAAATTACAAAATTGTTTAGAGTGAAAGTAATTGTTCTTGACAATGATTGGAGTTTATAGTAAGTTTATTTAAGAATTGCTACAGTACCATTAAAACACTATAATAGGTACTGAATTAATCTCCTCAGTCTCAAGTTAACCATCTCGATTAATTATAAAAATGTCACTAAATATTTAACTCCAATTTCTGATGCCTTTTAAGAAGCAATCTTATCCTTAGTTCTAAGCTGATAAAACTCCTATCTAATGATCCAATGATCAAACTAAGTTACAATAATTTCAAACATTTAGGGATGTTGAGAGAATGAAATTGCCAAAACAAACTTAATTTCAGAGAATGTTGTGGTTCTGCTCGCCGAGCTGGAAGTTTTTTGCTGCAAACGTTTCGTTCCCTGGCTAGGGAACATCATCAGTGCTGTTGGAGCCTCGTGTGCAGCGCTTCACACGAGGCTCCAACAGCACTGATGATGTTCCCTAGCCAGGGAACGAAACGTTTGCAGCAAAAACTTCCAGCTCGGCGAGCAGAACCACAACAACGGATACCCGAGCTACAAATCTTCAATCAGATTTCAGAGAATGCTATGTAAAACTAGCTCAGTTGGCAGGATGTCTGATTTGTGATGCAGAGTGATGCCAACAATGCACATTCAATTCCCACACCAGCGAAGTCACAATGAAGGACTCTTCTTCTCAACCTCACCCCTCACATGAGGTGTGGTGATGCTCAGCTTAAATCACCACCAGCCGTTTTTCTCTTTCTCTCTAACAAGACAGCAGCCCTCCAGTCAAATAAGACTATGGCAACTTTATGTTTACAACTTTAGCATCCAAACTTTGACTGACAAGCGAAAGACCACCTTTGAAATATTAACATCACTCGTACTCTCATTAGAAACTTCCATAAACTGTGCTTATGGCATCAGATTAAGATTTTGAGAACTGTAAGAAGGCTGAATATTATGTATATATTAATGATGCTCCAAACCTATTATCTTTTACTCTTTGTATGCCCCAAATGTCCAGGCCATCTTCAGTAAGTGTTCCAGTCTAAAGACAAGAAAGTATATGTTATAGAAATTGAAATTAACTTAACAAAAACCTATAATGCAATTATTAGAATTGTAATAGAACGTGCATCATTATATATATATATTAATAACACATCTTAGAGTTTGTATTTTGAACTGAGGGCATGTGGGCTTTAGTCAATGCATATGAGAGGATTTAATCATGGTCAATCTTTCTTGAATCAAAAAGCACACAACACCAGGTTATAGTCCAACAGGTTTATTTGGAAGCACTAGCTTTCGGAGCACCGCTCCTTCTTCAGGTGGCCATGGAGGTTAAGGTCATGCTCACAGAATTTGTAGTCAAAGGAGTCCATGGTCATGGAGATGTGATAAGGTAAACAACCTTAGATTAAAACTTTCATCTTTTACAATGGGATATGCTGTTTTCTGTTCTTTGATATGTAAATCCCAGAACTTCCCACAAGCTCACTCTCATATGCACACACACACACCCCCTGCACTCACACTGACACATGCATATACACACACACACACACACACACACACACACACACACACACACACAATCACGTGCATACACACCCAGATGCACCACTCACATGCACACTCAATCTCTTGCTCCTACATGTACACATGTAAGCTTATGGGGTGAATTTGTTTTTGCAGAATTACATTTTATTTTGCTCAAAAACTGCATGAATCCATGTAAAACTCTGTAAAACTATACGAGGCTTTGCCAGTTTGACTTAGCATTGGGACACAGACAGATTTCACACCTATTATTTAAAAATCTGAACTATCTTGAGAACATTATTTAAAATTAGTTCTGGGATTTATACATCAAAGAACAGAAACCAGTATATCCCATTATAAAAGATGAAAGTTTTAATCTAAGATTGTTTACTGTATCACATCTCCATGACCATGGACTCTTTTGGCTATAAATTCTGTGAGCATGATCTTAACCTCCACAGCCACCTGATGAAGGAGCAGCGCACCAATAGCTAGTGCTTCCAAATAAACCTGTTGGACTATAACCTGGCATTGTGTGATGTTTAACTTTGTCCACCCTGGTCCAATATCAGCATCTTCAAGTCATGGCGACAATCTTTCGTGAGCTATTAATATAAAGCAGTATATGTCAGACTATGAGGTGGAAGACTCCTGAAGTAACGGGAATTTGTTTGTATTATGAGAGGTTTAAAACTGGAGAACACTAATATTGAAAGGTGTTTGTTTGCTCAACTGAGAGTCACAAAGTGATATTTGCTTGGAAGTAACCCACAGATTACAGAGGGACCTTGATTACCTGAAAGAGATGGGCGAGCACCATCTCGTATAGATAATTCCTTATTCGGTTAATTGATTCAATGCCTCTCCTCTGGGGCTGAGTTTTATGAAGTCTCCTCTTTCCTTGCTCTGCCTGCCTAGCTCCCTCTCTCTGTATCAGAGTTTGTTTCTGACCAGCCACACACTTCTGTGTAAGGGACCTGCAGCATTGCTGAAGCCTCCTGCACCCCCCATCAGTTCAATGGGATTAACACAGCGAGCACTTGCTAAATCCGCTCTCTGTTCAAGAGACTAGGCAGCAGCATAATGTGCGCTCCCCCCAACCCCGCTCCCCATCTGCCCTCACTCCCCCTGCCAAACTGGCCACCCAACCCCCATGTGCCCCACACCCATCAGCACCCTGTCTGCCCCTTCCCCTCCCCTCCCCCCCTTCAGGGCAGTCAGACTGGACACCAATAGTAAGACTGATGCTGCCTTTGAGGGGTGAGTCTCAAAATAGCATACACAAAAATGCAACCACACACACAACTTTTTACTGCAACGCTTTGACATGTTCCACCTTTTCCTGTACAGGACAATGTTGCAGAGATTATCTGGGGAAGGAAGGTTTAGGGTACACACCCATGTAGAACTCCAGGGAAAGTGTTGGAGGAGAGAGACAGAGAGAGAACGCAAAAGAGAGAGCGAGCGAGAGCGGTCAGTCATTTGGAGACAGTGCCTGGGCTACCATCAATATCAGCATTTCAGTAAGCCGAGTTCATTTTTAATCATTGTCAACAAACGGCACGCTCAGTGTTGGAAATATCTCTCTGATGTAATGTTTCTATCAGGACCTTGAGATATTCTTCAGATAATCCGAAATTCAGATAATTGATATTTGGATAATCGAGGTTCCTCTGTAGCAAGTGTTTGCTGTCAGCTAACAGAAGAACTTGCTGCGGTCAAATGTAAGAATATAGTATCTTCTGAAAAAATAAGTTCAGAATGGTTAGGAAATAGACTACCCCAGTGTAAAGGTTTTAGTTTGAAAGTTCCAGATAGAAATGTTTGGCAAGAACCCTGGAGTTATTTGAAGCTAAAAAAGTTTAGTTTCAGTTTTCTGAATAATCAAGAAAGAACTACCAAACCCTCGAATTCTATTTTAATCTTTAATTTTTTGTGTAATAAACTTCTGTTTTATTGTTAACCATTTTTATTGTTATGCAGCTTTGCATGATTACTTTTCAGTGAATGCTCACATTAAATTTAAAATAAAACTATCAAGCCAGATTTTTACCTGGGATCTGACCAATGGTAACATCAGCTTGGATTGTAATGCTATACAAAACAACATTTTTAACCATTATTGACTCCATGGATAAATGCCTTAAGCTTCTGTAGGGTTATTCCTTAGTTTCAATATTGAACTTGCATTTATATTTTGTCTTAGAAAGTGTAAGATCATTCCAATAATAAGAATGGAAAATGCTGGAAATTCACAGCAGGTGAGTCAACAGTGAAAAGACATTATGATCTTTACGGATTTCAATAGAACTGAAAGATAAATTAGCATTTCAGTCAAACTCAAAAAGTAGGAAACTGTAGAAAAGATACAATTGTACTTACATAAAAAGTTTAAAGCGGTAAAATGTCCTAAGTGCTTCACAGGGCTATTAAGCAAAACTGAATGCATGTCACATAAGGATGATATTAGAATGGGTTGATCAAGTAGGTAGGTTTTAAGGAGTTTCTCAAAGCAAGCAAGAAAGAAAGGGAGTGTAGTTTGGGGAGGAAATTGCTGATTTTAGAGCTGGAGCATCAGAACGTACAACCCCTAGTGGTCAGGATCAAAATCATGGAGGCTGAAGATGCCTGATTTAGAGAAGTACAGATATCTTAGGTTGTATGGCTAAAAGATATTATAGTGACAGGGAAAAAGGAGGTCCTGTGAAATGTGAAACCAAGCACAAGGATTTTAAAAATGAGTTCAATCAGGAACCAATGCAATTCGATGAGTACAAGGGATGTGGTTAATGTGACATGGTACAAGTTAGGATACGGACAAGTGAATTTTTAATTTCAGAGAATTGTTGGTTAAGTGGCTGCAAAATGAATAACAGATGACTGATACTGAAATACTGGTTTATCTTCCAATGTTTTAATGCTAAAGAATACATAAAGAGTCATTTCTCTGTTCTCTGCATGTACTGAACCACTGTTTGCATAACTTCAGCATTTCATGTTCTTTTTTTGGATTTCTAACCTCTGAATTTAATTTTTTTTTAGCATTGATTAATTAATTTAAAACGAACAACCCACATAGTGCAAACAGATAGCTTTTTAAAGATAATAAAATATTTTTATTACCTACAAGATGTTCTGTGCAGCACTTAAAAATGGAATAGCTCATGTCTATTTTAAAATTGCAATACAAGGATATTGCAATATTCTTGTCAATATTATTAATTGAGGGTATGAACTTCACAGTTCCTAACCTTGTCAAAGCAGATCAGATTAAGTTGTCCACAGATGTTTATTCTCTGAGGACTGGTGCAGGAAATGCCTAATGTCTTTAATCGACGTTGTGCAAATACAATACCAACAGTCAATGCTGCTGGAAGAGCAGGTGGAACAGTAATAGTGATGATGTCAAGTGACTCAATAATGATTGTGCCAACTCCTACCTGCAATAAAGGAAACAGAAAAGATATAATGGAGATTATTTTGAAGCATATCATAAAGAAAAAATAAAATTTTGAGAGGTATGAGTGGGCAAGATTCTTAGTGTTTTTTGTCATTGTACCGATTAATTGCAGATTTAAAATGTCTGATTTAAATTATCATTCAACATTTATTTCTGGTGAATAGCCTCTACTAAAACAATAAAATAAAGAGAACAAAGAGATACGTATCGATGCACAATTTAGAATCTGTTGGTTTTGGACATAAAATTAAGCGTACAAGTTGCCCTTTCATAGTACCAAAGCCAAAAAAAATTTTAACATTATGTTAAATTAAAATTTACAATAATATAGCTTTTGGTTTGATCTTTAATTTTAAAACAATTAATCTAGCAGGATTTATATTTTAATGAATAGTGTTTTCAGTTATCGAACTAAATATAAAGCTCGCTAACTAAATTTGGAAAAACACATGATTTTCCCTTCCTTTAAGAAGTTTAACTCAGAAAAAAGAGCAAAGACATACCCCGTTCAAAACACTGTTGATAACTGTGTATAAAAATCCAATCCCTGCTATACCAACAAGGCAGAGCAGGAAGAGATAAGCATCTCTGTAAAGTTTAAAATCTGTTGGTTTTGGATACAAGATTGAGCGTACAAGGTGTCCTTTCGTAGTACCAAAACCTTAAAAAAAAATGAACATTATAAGTTATTCTGCAGTACAATCCTCCTTTATATTTAATAATTTGGGAAGCACTAACCTAAATGTAAACCTATTTTGCAGAAGGTGACTTTCTGAAGTTATTCTATACACCAGCATATACTTGAGTAAAATTTGACCCCATGATTTTTTAGTAAGTGTATTTTTCTGGGACAAACAATAAAATCTTGAGTATTACATGCAAATAGACAGACGATTAAACAGGTGAAATAACAAACTCTGTGAATTTGAAACTTCTGAACACAATCATAGTTACATTAATAATGTTGGAATATTCCATTTCTTCCATGTTATCAAAGGTTGAAAAAAATGACAAGATGTCCAGAAGAAACATGCTGTGCTGAACATTTCTATTTGGATCATAATCCTTTATGGTAATCAATTTCAGTTTGAGAACCCAGAAAGGGGACGCACTAGGATCAATTTCCAATTAGTAACAATGGGCAGATCATGGAAACAGGAGGCTCAATAGAACAGCTCAGAGCGATCGACAGCCAAAAACCCAAGTACATGAGATGACCACTGTTGAAGGAGGCAGGAGACCACGGCAGTGCCTCAAAATGGAAGTCTCTTCATGGAATTGTGAATATTAAAAATTGTGTATGGCTACAGTTGCTAGGCTATCATTGTGGTACTCCTACAAAGAATTGGGCCTGATGCCATTGTTATGACCATTGTTTCACTGCCCCATTGACAATATACTGTAGCTCCTTGCAGGAATGATCAAAAGGACAGGTCCTGACCCTCAGCCCCAAAACAGGAAGCCATCTTCAGTTACTGCTGGTGGCAGCAATGGTGGGCTGGGATTTGCAACGATGGTAGTGTCATCAAAGCTTCCTCAAATGGATCATTAATGGCTGCCAGGCAGGTAGATATGTAACTCTAATTGCATTGGCCATGGGCAGCACAGTGGCTCAGTGGTTAGTACTGCTGTTTCACAGCGTCAGGAACTCAGTTTGCTTCCAATCTTGGGTGACTGGCTGTGTGGAGTATCTACATTCTGCCCATGTATGCGTAGTTTCCTCCAACAGTCCAAATTTGTGCAAGTTTGGTGCATTGGCCATGTGCAATTACCCAGGGATATGCATGAATATACAACCTTTGCTATAGATCTCACATTCTCCCTCCAATCCTAGACAGCTGGAAAAAGAGTCCAAATTGATCCATGAGATTTGATTCAGATGCAATATCTATCACAAACTGGAAATTGGAGGTGGAGTTAAAATGATAAAGTATATTTGTTCAGGGTTACACTTGTGAAAAAAACAGAACTGTTCAACAAAACTTATCACTTAAGAGTACATTGTGTCACACATGGTTGTGCGCCCTGAAAATTGGTTGGAATAGGTGAATGTGTAGGTGTTGTAACTTCTGCATTTGCATGGAAACACCAATTCACAAACACGAAAGGAAGTTCCTTTGTGAAATAGCACAGGAACAGGAAAACATGTGTGGCAGTGGGGACTGATATCCACGACATCACCAAAAGCTTCCACCTACAGAATCATCCACACTTTAGACAGGAGCTATCCCAGCTATGCTTTTATCGTTTCTAAACTTAACTATTCAAAATCTTTCCTGGTCCCTCCCATCGCCACACTCAACTTATCTCAAGATTGACAGCAAACCATTCCGATTTACATCCAATACCATTATGTTTGCTAACCTAAAATAGTTCTCAATATAGCAATGCCTGAAATTTAAGATACCTACCATTGTGCTCCATGGCCTTGTCCCTCCTTCCCTCCCCATTTTTGAAATCTCCTCCATTAAACCAACCCTGAGATTACCTGCACTGCTCCATCTCTGCTCTCTTTTCCAATGCAATTTCCTTTTTCCTCAATTTGCTGTGTGCCTCCAGTCATCTAGATTCTGAGCTTGCAAATTCCTCCCATAAGCACTCCAATTCTTTAATATGGTCCTTCAAAATGTACTGTTTTGATCAACATTAGTCTCTTATCCTAATACGTAGGTATTGTCAAATTCAACCTGCTTATCTGCTTGCAAAATATTTTGGACATTTTATTATATTGTATAGTTTTGCTGTGGGTAACAGAAACAGTAGATGAATATGCAATAAATACTGAGGTTTTTAAAATGGAAAGAACGAACTGGGATATTCCATTAGGGTTGTTGGTGGGGGCTAGGGAACCAAGTTAGGCAGTCAGTATTAGGGGAAACACAAGAGTTGGGAGTTCTCCCAAAGGTTATGTTGATCATTGCAGAAGGAAATTCTTAGGTGAAAAAAAATGACACTTTTACCTGGTGTGAACTTTATTCTAAAGGGAAAATACTTACCAGAAAAGAGGCATCCTTAATCGGTATGTTATTCACTGAGCCTGTAACATTCCAGCCTATTAAGTTAAATTTTCAGCTTAAACATCATGACAAACAAACACGTCATAGCATTATATAATAACACAAGAAAGGGATTTGTTGCTCTACACAGTCTGTAAGGAACACAATTCTGAAGGCGACTTTAGCGGAGTGAGATGAAGGCCAAGTGAGTGAACTGGAAATTTAGTTCAAGTGGGAATTTGGTACAAAGGGGCAGAGCTGCTTTAACTAAGAATGACTACAAGATGTAAATTCTCCAGAATCAGAGCAAGTCAGAGAGGTTAGCAGGTATGGGATCAAGTGGCCTACCTGCAGTGAGACAAGTGTCAAAGTGACATCACGAAATGAAACATGATACATGTAAAGATAAGTAGGATTGGTTAAGATTTCTAGTCTTTAAATTAAAAATAAAATCTTCCTGTGTCGTTCTTCTTTATTTACTAAACAATAGCTAGTTAACTATAAGAATGATTTTGGTGAATTTTTTTTAATAAATATGTAATTACAATAAAGTGTAAAGAGCAGGGAATCTGAAATAATTAATTTATTAATTAAACCACTATGATAACAATGGCAGAATTGGTGATGTGTTGATGTGCTGTATGTGGAAGCTGCTGGACTCCAAGTTGCTCCAGAGGTCATACAGCTCAGAAACAGACCCTTCTGTCCAACTAGTCCATGTTGAACATAATGCCAAACAACAGTAGAGCCCACCTGGCCCATATCCCTCCAAATCTTTCCAATTCATGTCCAGAGGAAACTTGATTATTCGAAGGACATGAGCGATAAGTATTTCAATCGGTTAGTCAAATTCTGGATAATCGAATGCCGGATAACATAGTTTAGCCGAGCATCGGGACCTTGAAATCTTGCCAGATAAGCTAATATTCTGATAATGGAATGCCAGATAATCGAGGTTCCTCTGTACTTACCTAAGTGTCTTGTAAATGGTGTAACTGTGCCCGCACCCACCACTTCTTCAGGAAGTTCTTTCCAAATGCGAGCCACTCTGTGTAAAAAATTTGCCCCTCAAGTCTTTTTTAAATCTCTTTGCTCTACTTGAAATCCCCCATCCTAGGGAAAAGACACCCACCATTAACCTATCTATACCCCTCATAATTTCATAAACTTTTATAAAGGTCACCTCTCAACCTCCAACTCTCTAGTGAAAAAGTCCCAGTCTATCCTTTCTTTGTAACTCAAAGCTTCCATCCCTGGCAACAGCCTGGTAAATTGCCTCTGAACCCTCTCTAGCTTAATAATACCCTTCCTTAATAAATAAATAAATAAATAAAGAGGACATTTGAATTCAAGCTGAAGAGATGCAGTCTGAGCTGCAGACATTGTGCCACATCAGGGAAGGGGAAATTTACTTGGACACTTTGCTCCGGAAAGTGGTCATATCCCTCAGACTAGGGAGGGTAGAGCTGCAGGTGAAGCAGATGTCAGGACATGGGGTTACCTTCGAAGAGTCTTGGCCTCTGTAATTTTCCAACAATTATTAGGTTCTTGCACACTGTGTGGTGGATGAGGGAACTGACCATGGCACCACTGTAGACAAGAGCCATTTAAGTGGGGTGAGGAAATAGGAATATAGTAGTGGTAGAAACCAGTATAATTAGGGGGAATCAATTCTCTACTGTGCAGTCATTATTCTAAGTGACAAAGACGGTGTTGCCTGTCTGGTGCCAGAGCAAAGGATATCCTCTTGGGAATGCCAAACTTGGCATGGGAGAGTATGGATCTAGTTGTCACCATTCAAATTGATACTGGTGACATTCACAGCTTTAGAAAGGACAAAATGAACAGTTAGGAGCCAAATTAGAAAGCAGAACCTCCAAAGCAATAACTTCCTGATTCCTATTCAAGCCATGGGCAAAGTGGCATATATAAATAAATTCAAGGAATTAAGTGCATGGCTCAAAAACTGGTGTGTGAGGAATGAGATTTGGTTCACGGAATACTGGCATTAGTACTGGAATAGAAGGGAGGTCTTCGAATGGGACCAGTGCCTTGGCAAACTAAATAACTAGGGCTGCAAAAAACAGGCTTCAAACTAATTTGGATTCGGGGGGGAGGGGGCACTGAAGGGCTCAAAAGGGGGAAATGTAGGTTTACCAACAAAAAGATTAAGGCAGCACTCCAGGCAGCTGTTTGGACAAAAATATCCCAGTGTGGAACATACAGGGACAGTACACAAACAAAAAATGAGCAATAAATAAAGTCCATGGGAGAAAATTGATCATTGCAGAAGGAAATTCTTAGCTGAAAAAAAATTGACACTTTTATTTGGCAATTCTAATTGTTCTTCACTTGAACATACATGTTATTTGAAACAAAATCAATGAAATAAAGGCAAAACTGAAGGTTAATTTAGATGAACATATAGCTATTACAGGTATGGTTACAACAAGATCAAAGCTGGGAACTAAGTATTTTGGAAGTGTGACTTTCAGAAGGGCAGGAAGAAAAGTTTATTAGTCCACAATGGATAAAGTACATTAGCAATAAATGATCCTGAATTGGAAGAAGTACAATTCGTGTGACTGGAAGTAACAAGAGGAAGAAGGGGTAATCTACAAGTACTTATAGGACAGAGAGTAAATCAAGAGATACTGAGGGCATGTAAAACAAGCTGTATATAAATCAAGAGCAACTTTAATCTTCACATAGATTGCAAAACTTAGATTGGCAGAGGGAGCCATGAAGAAGAATTCATGGAGTGTACTCAGGACATTTTCCCAGAACCATATGATGGGGACCCAACCAAGGCTCAGGGCATTTTGGATCCGGTGATTTGTCAGGAGGCAAATTTAACAAATGATCTCGGACCTGATTGAGCAAACCTTAGCAGGACTTATACATTTAATGGTAAGGTCCTAAGGAGTGTTGCTGAACAAAGAGACCTTGGAGTGCAGGTTCATAGCTCCTTGAAAATGGAATCGCAAGTAGATAGGATAGTGAAGAAGGCATTTGGTGTGCTTTCCTTTATTGGTCAGAGTATTGAGTACAGGAGTTGGGAGGTCATGTTGCAGCTGTACAGGACATTGGTTAGGCCATTTTTGGGATATTGCATGCAATTCTGGTCTTCTTCCTATCGGAAGAATGTTGCGAAATGTGAAAGGGTTCAGAAAAGATTTACAAGAATGTTGCCAGGGTTGGAGGATTTGAGCTACAGGGCAAGGTTGAAAGTGGCTGTTGCTGTTTTCCCTGTAGCATCGGAAGCTGAGGGGTGACCTTACAGAGGTTTATAAAATCATGAAGTGCATGGATAGGGCAAATAGACATAGTCCCTTCACGAGAATGGGGGAGTCCAGAACTAGAGGGCATAGGTTTAGGGTGAGAGGGGAAAGATATAGAAGAGACCTAAGGGGCAAATTTTTAATGCAGAGAGTAGCACATGTATGAAATGAGCTGCCAGAGTAAGTAGTGGAGGCTAGCACAACTGCAACGTTTAAAAGGCACCTGGATGGGCAGATGAATAGGAAGGGTTTGGAGGGATGCGAGCCGGTGCTGGCAGGTGGGACTAGATTGGGTTGGGATATCTGGTTGGCATGGCTGAGTTGGACCGAAGGTATGGACCATGCTGTACATCTTATGACTCTATGACCAGATATTCCCATAGGAGATAGTAACCATAAGATGTTAGAATTTGGCATTTGGTTTAAGAAGGAGAAACTTGGGACAAAGCAACTGCGTTCAAATCACATAAGGATAATTACAATGGATAGAGAGCAGAACTAGCTGGAATGGCCTGGGAAAGGAGCTCAACAGCAAAGAGAGTTGAGGAACATTTAAAAGTTCATGACTCATGACAAAGATATATTTCAGTGAGAAAAAAAGGTTCGAGGAAGTGGTTTGCCAAAAATGATTAACAAGGGAAGTCCAGGATATCATCAAATTGAAAGATTAGTAGTAGACCGGACAATTGAGAAAGTTTGAAAAACTGACAAAAGATGACCAAAAAAAAGGGAGAAAATAAAGCTTTGCGTAATCACAAGGCAGATATAAGAGCTCCTTTAAATGCATAAAAAGGAAGAGAGGGGCCAAAGAGAACATGGAAATCGTAGAATCCCTACAGTGTGAAAACAGTATATTTGGCCCAACATGTCCACACCAAGCCTCCGAATGGCAATCCCCGAAGGTCCATTCCCCTACCCAATTATTCTACATTTACCTCTGACTAATGCACCTCACCTACGCATCCCTGAACACTATGGGCCAGTTCACCTGATCTGCACATCTCTGGATGGTGGGAGGAAACCAGTGCATCCAGAGGAAACCCACGCAGACATGGGAGAATGTGCAAACTCCACACAGACAGTCGACCTAGGTTGGAATCGAACCTGGGTCCCTGGCGTTGTGAGGTAGCAGTGCAAACCACTAAGCCACTGTGCCTCCAGCCAGAACGAAACTAGAGAAATAATGGGAATCAGAAAACGGTAAAGAAGTTGAATAAATGCTTTGCATCGGTCTTCGTGGCAGGAGACATTAATATCATTCCAAAATTTCTAAATAATCAAGGGGCAAAAAGGGGAGAAGAAATAAAGACAATAACTATCACTTGAGAAAAAATGCTCGGAAAACTAATGGCACTAAAAACCAATAGATCTGTCCTAATGGGATACATCCTGGGATATCAAAAGTAGCAGCCACAGAGATGGTGATTGCACTGGTAGTAATCTTCAAACATTCTTTATTTTCTGGAAAAGCGTCACAGAGAACTAGAAAAATATGAATGTAACGTCTTGTTAAAGAAAGGAAAAGAACACCTACAGAGAGGCCAATTAAATCAACATTTGTCACTGGGAAAATTTCTATTATAAAGGATGTAAAGCAGAGCATTCAGACATACATAAAATAAACAGGCAGAGTTAGCATGGCTTCATGAAGGGGAAATCATGTCTGAAAAATTTATTAGAATTCTTTCAGGAGGTAACAAGTAGGATAAGTAAAGGGTAGCAGTGGATATAAAGTATTTGGATTTCCAGAAATACTCTTTATTAAGCTATTTAATAAGATAAGAACCCATGACATTGAATGTAGTATACTTCCATGGTTAAAGAATTGGTTACTAATAGAAGAGACACAATTAGGATAAGGAGGACAAACAATTCAGGATGTAAACTTGTAAGAGTGGAATGCCATAGTGATCAGTGCTATGACCATAATTACTTACAAATATATATTAATGTCTTGGGTGAGAAAAGTGAATGCAATATAGCCAAGTTTGCAAATGATAGAAAAATAGGTGGGAAGCGATTTGGTGAATATGACACAAAGAAACTGCAGAGTGATATAGGCAAGTTAACCCAGTAAGCCAAAAACTTGGCAGACTGAATATAATGTGAAAAAATGTGAGGTTTAACAATTTGGCAGAAAGAATAGAGGAGCTGAATACTATTTAAATGGAGAAAGATTGTGAAAACACAGAAGGATTTGACAGTCCATGTGGATAAATCACAAAAGTTTACCATACAAGTTCAGAAGGTAATAGGAAAAGAAAAAGGAATGCGGCTCTTTAAGTCAAAGGAATGGAGTACAAAAATAGGGAGGGCTTGCTAAAAAAAAATGCTTATACAAGAAATTAATTAGCCCACAATTGGAATACTGTGAATTGTTTTAGTTCCCTTACCCAATGAAAGACATGCTGTCATTGGAGGTAGTCCAGAAAGGGTCCACTAGGTTGATCCCAGGTATGGAAGGATTGTCTTATGTAGAGAGATTGAGTAGATGGGATCTGGACTCATTGAAGTTTAAAAGAATGAGATGAGAGCTTGTTAAGACATTCAAGATTCTTAGGGAGCTTGAAAGAATAGATGCAGAAAGATTGTTTCCCCTTGTAAGACAGCCTAAGACCAGACAGCACAAGATCAGAGTAAGCAGTCACCCAGTTAGGACGGAGATGAAGAGGAATTTCTTCTCTCAGAGGATAGTGAATCTATGGAATTCTTTACCACAGAAGGCTGTCAAGACTTGGTGATTGCATATATTCATAGCTGAAACAGTAAGGAAATTGAGGGTTATGAGGATAAAGCAGGAAAGTGGAATGAGGATGATGAGATCAGTCATGATCTCATTGAAGGGTGGAACAGACTTGATGGGATAAGTGTCTTATGTTCTGTGATACAACAGGAAAAGCATTTTTCTTCCCTGAAATGTAACTTGTGTCCTTTGTTCCCATATGCCCTCTTCCTCTTCATTTTATCATTATAATTTTCCCTGTAATTACTCAAGTCAAATCAATTTCTTGCAATATTCATTTCCACAATTCTGCAATAAACCTGTCACTAATCAGGTATTATTTATGTGAATGTGCTGCAATTGTTTCAAACATGTCAATTTTCACAACTAACGAGTTACAGCAATTATATACATAATCTCTATTTATACATAAAAAGTCCTCCACACAAATTTTCTCTGTTTATACAATAGCTGGTTTCTAACCAGTCTACTTGTGAAAAGTAACTTACCTGTTCTGACTACAATAGCTCTGACAGGTTCTCCAGTATAAAAGCGTGTCTGGATTACAGTACTACCACAGAAGAGTGTGTACCGTTTGTGCTTTTCTGGATTGTAGATTTCGTCTTCTTCTAGACCTTTGAAACTCTTATTTGGATTTGGTAAATTGATTTTTGTTACAGGAACACTTTCACCTTTATTAAAAGGAAAAGTAATGATCATCTGTGTGCCATGACCATATTTCACATCAGTAATTGAACAGCAGCAGCCAATGTATTAATGTGCCAAAAAGAAGTTGGGCTGAATGTGCTAAAACTAATTTCAGTCTGAGCTGAATTCAACCCCAAAATGTTATGAACAAATGTAACAGCTAACAGTTTATGGCAAAGCATGAATGTTTCTGAAGGACTTTGCACTCCAACTATAACTGAACTGATATTCATGCAGGACAATTTGTCTTCAAAAGTATAAACTAGAAAAATGGTTATTAAACGCTTGGTCTGAATTGCATTGAAACACGAATCAGTTATTCACCCCGTTGAGCTTGCTCTGATATTCAACAAGGTAACTGTTGATCTGTACCATAACTCTATTTATCAGCCTTTGATTGATAATTCAGTGTCTATATAAAATAAACATTCTGACAAATTTTGTTGTTCGATCAGATGGGATATTGAGAGCCAATAAAGTATCTGTAATTCTGCCACAATAAAAATCTCAAAGAAAAAATATTTGTCTATTGCTAAATTAAGCAGTCATTTAAATCACAATGGCTCTAGGGATTTAAATTTCTCAAGAATACATGCATCACTGTATACTATCTGAAAAACATCTACGATAACTAGTATATTAATAATCAGAAATGAAGTCAGTAAATTAACAGTATCATTGAACAACCGGTTTTCAATATTCTTTCACAGATATGGTGTTACTGGTTAGGCCAGCATTTACTGACAATCCCTAATTGCTCTGTAGATGTTGGTGGTGAGTCACCTTTTTGAACTGCTGCAGAACTATATGGTACAGGTACACCCACAATGCTATTAGGAAGGGAGTTCCAGGAATTCTGATCTAATCACAGTTAGGGAATGGCAATTTGGTTCCAAGACAAGTGGCTTGATAAGGAACCTGCAGCTGGTAATATTCCCATATATCAACTTCCCTTGTCCTTCCAGCTGGTATTTTATTTAATACTTCATTACAATTATTTAAAACCCTGTTTCCATTGTATTTTAGGCATATAAAAATGCAGGTTCTGAAAATCTTCTAAGACGGACTTGACCAATGACAGAAACTAAAACCTTTCAATCAACCACTTCTTCAAATATGTTGCCAATTACTGTAAATCTTCCCCACAATGTTAGGTGCCATTGCCTCCCTGTCCAACACCATCACCAATCCTCTGTACAAAGCCATTAGTGATAAACTGTGCTGTATCTTTGTCTTTCTCCTCTGCTTGAACCATTTCCTTGGTTTTAGAGCTTGTGTCAATGTGAAAGATATTACAGGTTATTCTGCTACAATACGCGTTTCATTAACGCAAATTCGCTGGTAATTTGACGGATGAAGTGGGGACAGTTTCTAAAGCGTGAACTTTTAAAATGTGTATTGGCTGTGCGCAAATTCATTGCCAACACTTTAAACACTATTTCTGAAGCGCGATTTTACTTTACATGCAGGGTTGTACAACAACGCAATCATCAAATTATAGAAGAACTATCTGTGTTAGAGTTCAATTTCATTACTCCTATTAAGAATAAGGAAAAGCTGAATGATATCTTCCTTCAGAATTTAATGGAATGCAGCCATTATTTTCAGAATTAACCACAGTTTAATTCCACGCATTGCATAATTAATTACCTGTCAACATGCTTTCATTGACAATGCAAGTGCCATTAAGCAGTACTGAATCACAAGGCATTATTGTCCCATTCGTTGGAATGACCATAATGTCACCAGGCACAAGATCTGTAGACAAAGTTTCTTCTATTTCTGAAAGATTTAATAAACCAGGGAATTTTATTCCTATTGTATGTACAACAGTAAAATACAAATTACTTACTTTAAATTTTATGCACAAATCCAATTAAACTAGATGAATTAACATGCATTCTACAGAAGCTTTTTAATTCCTTCTGTTCCACAATTTCCCAATTCATCTTTGCTGCTTAGGATATAGGAGTAGAATTAGGATATTGGTCCATTGAGTCTGCTCCACCTTTTGATCATGGCTGATATGTTTCTCAATCCCATTTTCCTGTCTACTCCCAGTAACCTTTTATTCCTTTACTTATCAAGAACCTATCTGTGTCTTAAACACACTCAATGATTTGGCCTCCACGGCATTTTGTGGCAATGGGTTCTACAAATTCACTACCCTCTAGCTGAAGAAATTCCTCCTCATCTCAGTTCTATTGGTCATCCTTCATTCTAAAGTAGTGTTCTTAGAACCTAGTCTCTTCTACGAGTAGAAGCATCTTCTCAATATCCACTATATCCAAGCCTCTCAGTATTCTCTAAGTACCAATGAGATTCTTCCTCATCCTTCTAAACGCCATTGAATACAGATCTAGAGTCCTCAACTGTTTCCTCATATGACAAGCTCTTCATTCCCAGGATCATTCTTGTAAGACTCTTGTGGACCCTCTCCAATGCCAGGAGATCCTTTCTTAGATACAGGCCCAAAACTGCACATAATATTCCAAACGAAATCTGTCCAGAGCCTTATGCAGCCTCAGCTGTACACTTTTGCTTTTGAACTCGAGTCCTCTTGAAATGAATGCTAACAGAACCCACATATTAACCTCAAGAGAATCCTGAACTAGGACCCCCCACGTTCCTTTGTGCCTCAGATTTTTGAAGCCTATCCCCATTTAGAAAATAGTCTACACCTCTATTATTTTTTATCAAAGTGTATAACCTCTCACTTACTCACATTTAATTCCATCTGCCACGTTTTGCCAATTTCCTAGCCTGTCCAAGTCCTTCTGCAGCCTCCCTACTTCCTCAACACTACCTGCCCCTCCACCTATCTTTATATCATCTGCAAACTTAGCAACAATTCTCTCAGTTCCTTTGTTTACATTGGTAATGGTGATATGAGCAATAGGGTACTTCTGCATTTTATTTCATATGGTGTAGATATTTTGCAGCATATGCAACTTAAAAGCTGTGATTAATATGGCTAGGAAAAATGCAGACTTCTGTGGAATTGGTGACCATTAGATTCTAATTGGTTTACATAACAGATGTCAATGACAAAAATAAACGAGGAAACATCTGTCCAAACTAGATTTACTTGCTCATTGCATTTTATCAGTAAATAATTGTGTCAAAAACTCATTTAGTGGTTGAGGTGGATTACTTCAAAGATTAATTGTTGCAGATTGACCATGGTATGAAGAAAATTAATACTGCATCTACCATCACGATACTGGAAAGCCATGTATCTGCTGCTATCACAGGATCTAACTGAATTGATTTGAACCTTGGGGAAAAAACACTATCACTTGCCACCACATGTGAATCGCAAGTTAGTAAAGCTGACATCATCATTATGAGCCTCTAATCTCAAAGTATCTTTGCATTGTTCACAATTACATATAGTCTTAATTGATAATGCAGGTGGATATCACAGGCACAGTTGCTTCAAACATAGACTCCCAACTGACAATGACCTAAAACACACTCAAACTACCATCATTCAATGGTTAGCATTTACCTAACTGCCAATCAGATGGACAAAAAACATGTTTTACCTAATATATTACAAATCCAAGCTGAAAACAGTCTATGAAATAAGGCTTTGTAAGACGTTAAGTGTGCCATCATCAAGAAGAGAAAACAGAAGTTAGAGTTCAAACAGGAGACAAAGCATGAAAGTTAACCATAAGCTTCAGGTTAGTGTTCCATTGTGAAGGTGACTGCTGACCATTGCCCTTTGTTGAGTGTTGCATCATATTGAGTTTATTGTTGTCGACTTAATAAAGTCCATGAAACTTGTGAACACTCAGATATGTGCCATGGTTTTGTAGCAAGAGCTTCAAGTTGCTTTTGGATTAACTCTCCCAATTTAGTCTGTAATTGTAATTTACTCAAGTTTAACAATGATGTTAAAACAAACCCTAAATCTTATATAACCAATATAAGTTGACTAGGTTAATTATTATATTTGGAAATGCTAATCCATACAGGACACAGAATGGTATTATTTAGATCATACAGCACTGTCTGGTAAGAGAAGCCACATTTTGTTATGGACATGAGGGAAAACCATTAGGTTTTTTCCCAGCATTCACAAAGGAGGCATTCAACCACAGTCGACCACTTTAAATTAAAAATATCTAAAAGGACAATTTCCCACTAAAGCACCTCTGATTAATCCTAGCAACTGGACTTGACCCACAATTTCAGACACTGAAGGATATATATGTAATAAATATTTCAAACTTATTTCCTCAGTTTCAAACAGGAGTGTGAGCTGTAAAGATCTTTTATTCCCAAAATATAAACTCAGGTATTTTAAATTCTTATGTTAATTAAAGCAATCCTCTTTCAAGGGTTTTAAAAACTCACTTACCATTATTTGCTCTACACACTGAAACTCTGATAATGCTGTGAGCTGCGACCATGTCATGCAACATTACATATTGCTAGAAAACAAATCAAAACAATTAAAATTCAACCAATTGTAGTTACAATTGTATCTGCAAACACAACAAAACTCTCAGTTGCTGGGCTTAATTCATCCAACCCAGAAGAAGCAGGCTGGCATGATGGCACAGTGGTTAGCACTGCTGCCTCACAGCACCAGGGTCCCAGGTTCAATTCCAGCCTCTTGTGACTGTCTGTGTGGAGTTTGCACATTCTCCTCGTGTCTGGGGGTTTCCTCCGGATGTTCCGGTTTCTTCCCACAGTCCAAAGATGTGCAGGCTAGGTGAATTGGCCACGTTAAACTACCCATAGTGTTAGGTACATTAGTCAGAGGAAAATGCATCTGGTTGGGTTACTTTTTGGAGGGTCGGTGTGGACTGGTAGGACCGAAGGGCCTGTTTCCACACTGTAAGTAATCTAATCTAATCTAAAAAGCATTGTCCATCATTATCTAGCAAATCCTAGTTCACTTTACACCACCCGGTGGTCACCCGACATAATTAGTGTCAAACAATACTAGAATGACACGAGGAAAACCCCAGAGGATGGAGAACTTTGGAATTCAGGAGTTTAAAGTCACCTGTTCTTTCTGAATATGCTACAATTACCATACTTTGGGTAGTCAACTAAGTCTAAGGTGCTGATATTGGAACCAGAAAAGTGTAGCATTTCCAATCGCTTATTACTGCCTCCCTCCCACCTACCCATGTTCATCCCTGGGCACATCACTACAGCATCTTGACTACCTCCTTCAAAACATCTGTACAGGAAGGAGTGAATTTACTCTTCATCACAATCTGGAGTCCTGTCTTTTGAAACGCCCAACCCTTCTTGAAGTCTCATCTTAGCTCTTCATCCCAGACTCACTACCGTTTCTCCCACTGTGCATGCCTTAGGCTTCATAAAGCTACTCAATTGCACAGATCACTTCTCCACTCAGAGCTATTTCTCTCCTGCACTTGCCACTCTTAGACTCACTGGTGAGAAATGTCTCTGTTTGGAAGAATATCTCTTTGCAGAATCTTCCACTTGTGCTTCTGGATTTGGAATCCAAGTCACAGGCCAAAGAGTTCCCCTTCGTGGGTCACACTATGCTTCCTGACCTGTCTGTTGGATTAGCCTGCTGAAGACCATGTAGCACAAAACAGAACATACAGTGTTACAGCCCAGTATAGGCCCTTCGGCCCTCGATTTTGCATGACTTGTGAAATGAATCTGATGCCCATCCAGGCTATACTGTTCCATTGTTATCCAAATGTATGTCCAATGCCCATTTAAATCCCCTTAACATCGGCGCGTCTACTACTGTTGCAGGAAGGCCGTTCCACACTCCCTACCCCCTCTGAGTAAAGAAACAACCCCTCATATCTGTCCTAAATCTATTAGCCCTCAATTTAAACCTACGTCCCCTCGTGTTAGCCTTCACTATATGAGGAAAAAGGCTCTCAGTGTCCAACCTATGTAACCCTCTGATTATATTATACATCTTGATTGAGTCACCTCTCAACCTTCTCTCCAACGAAAACAGCCTCAAGTCCCTCAACCTTTCTTCGTAAGACCTTCCTTCCATAGCAGGCAACATCCTAGTAAATTTCCTCTGAACCCTATCTAAAGCTTCCACATCCTTCCCATAATGTGGTGACCAGAACTGCACGCAATACTCCAATACATTGTCCTGCAGTTAAAATAAAATTGTGTTTCAGGTAGCATATAAATTTTAATATCAGTCTAAAATGTACAATTCCTTTGATCACTTAAAATATAAACGGTTACCCATTAGATATGATTTGGGAAATACTTTGTGTTAGAATAACTGACTTTGAAATGTCTTGCTTAGAGTCATAGAGTCACAAAGATGTACAGCATGGAAACAGACCCTTTGGTCCAACCCGTCCATGCCAACCAGATATCCCAACCCAATCTAGTCCCACCTGCCAGCACCAGGCCCATATCCCTCCAAACCCTTCCTATTCATATACCCATCCAAATGCCTCTTAAATGTTGCAATTGTACCAGCCTCCACCACATCCTCTGGCAGCTCATTCCATACACGTCACCCTCTGTGTGAAAAAGTTGCCCCGTAGGTCTCTTTTATATCTTTTCCCTCTCACCCTATACCTATGCCCTCTAGTTCTGGACTCCCCGACTCCAGGGAAAAGACTTTGCCAACTTACCCTATCCATGTCCCTCATAATTTTGTAAACCTCTACAAGGTCACCCCTCAGCCTCCGACACTTCAGAGAAAACAGCCCCAGCATGTTCAGCCTCTCCCTATAGCTCAAATCCTCCAATCCTGGTAACATCCTTGTAAATCTTTTCTGAATCCTTTCAAGTTTCCCAACATCTTTCCGATAGGAAGGAAACTAGAATTGCATGCAATATTCCAACAGTGGCCTAACCAACGTCCTGTACAGCAGCAGCATGACCTCCCAACTCCTGTACTCAATACTCTGACCAAGAAAGGAAAGCATACCAAACGCCTTCTTCACTATCCTATCTACCTGTGACTCCACTTTTAAGGAGCTGTGAACCTGCACTCCAAGGTCTCTTTGTTCAGCAATACTCCTTAGGACCTTACCATTAAGTGTATAATTCCTGCTAAGACTTGCTTTCCCAAAATGCAGCACATCGCATTTATCTGAATTAAACTCCATCTGCCACTTCTCAGCCCATTGGCCAATCTGGTCCAGATCCTGTTGTAATCTGAGGTAACCCTCTTCGCTGTCCATTACACCTCCAATTTTGGGGTCATCTTACTAACTGTACCTCTTATGCTCGTATCCAAATCATTTACGTAAATGACAAAAAGTAGAGGACCCAGCACCGATCCTTGTGGCACTCCACTGGTCACAGGCCTCCAGTCTGAAAAACAATTCTCCACCTCCACCCTCTGTTTTCTACCTTTGAGCCAGTTTTGTATCCAAATGGCTCGTTCCCCGTGTTCCATGAGATATAACCTTGCTAATCAGTGTCCCATGGGGAACCTTGCTGAATGCCTTACCGAAGTCCATATAGATCACATGCTTCCTTACTTTAAAAATAATTAATGACAGTCTATCACGGTTATTTGTGAATCTTACCTTTCTGATGGTATGCAGAGAGGTCACTATTGATACAAGTGACATTATAACAATTGCCACGCCATAATAATAATAACCATTAAAAGCCCAAAGAATAATACTGAAGAGTTGAAATATGTAGAAAGGATTAAGCACCTGAAAATAGAAATACAAATTACACACTATTAACTACATATCCACCAAAAGTATACCTAGGTACTGTTAAAGTATCTATTCGAGATGGCTCAGGGAATCCCTGATGGACTCTATGTGTAAGCCTCTCTTGATTCATCCTGGAGATCGCATCCTATGGTAGTCTGGAATATAAAACTCTTTCAGACAGTTTAGTTTAAATTATTACCATTATTTACCAATGGCATCAATGTTACACTTTAACAAAGATACCTACAAGCCAGGCTTGAGCGAAGGTTCTAAAACCATTAGCAGAGTAGCAGCGTCAGGTCTCTCAGCTACTCCCCTTATTGCTGCAAACAAACTGTCTTTATACAGAATTTGGTATTAAAATTACAAAAACGCAACACGTCCTTAATCAGATAAGCAGCAATAAAATCGCAGAAGCTTGCAGAGGAAGAGAAACTCATTGACAGGTCTGTGTACGCTTGACTAATTAAGCTACATGCACATCAAAGTGGGAACCCTTGATCAAGCCAGTCCAAATGGTCAATTGCTTTGGCTGGTACATCATAACGAAAGACTAGTCTAAACTAGTCATGAGGTAACCTCGCTCAGCTAACATGCCCAGTATCATTGTCCTACAAATGGCTTTTTCTTTTAAAATCATAGATTCCCAGAATGCAAATTAAATTCATAATATTCCCAGAACTCGAGCTCCAAAGACCAACACACAAACATCTAATCCATGACAAATCAATGTTCACTCAAATCAGACCATAAAGAGTTAACCTTTCCACCAGCTTCCAACCTGTCTCTCTCTCTCTCTCTCTCACTTTGTGTCCCTTGAAACTTTTGGTCAGTGAATATAATTTACAGAAGAATATTTCTCTCTCTCGTTCACACATGAACATCTTCCAATTTTCTTGCTATGTCCATTTTAGCCGTTGTAGTTTCCTAGCTTGGACGGGTAATGAGATATTCACCTTCTAGAACAGTCAAGATTAGGGAGCTGAGCTTCATAAATTCAAATCTGCTCAGTGTGGTATACATGAAAATCTATCAAGTTTGTTCTATTACGTACATATTCCATTCGGTTTATTAAATTACAAGTTCTTTTCCTAATGAATATGAGTTTAATTAAGAGTCTTCGATCTTAACCAGAAATTCAGTTATGCATCATGCAACTTTGAAATATGGCAATCTTCCAGCCTCCGGCATGAGAAGGAAGTACTGCCACACATTCCACAAGTGAACAAATGTAATCACCTTTTTTATACTGTCAATGGATCGGTAAGAACAAATGACACCGCCCCCCTCAACCCACCGTGGTCAAGCACTTTCCCGCATATCCTGTAGCAAACGTGTCATATGTAAGGCTACAAGCTTTCTCAGTATTTCATAGCTGTAAATTTAACAAGCCTCAACTCTACCTAAATATATCAACTTAAAAACAACCTCAATCAAATTTTTTCAATTCCAAACAACTAAACTCGGGGGAATAATTTTTAATCAAATCATTGGAAATTGACAAGAGTTTCATATGTTAAAATGTTCCAAGCACTTTATAGGATAAAGTACTTTTAAGAAGTTATTAATTGTGTAAGTTTTGAAAATATAAACATTTCTATAAGCATATATCTATCTGATACACACATCATTTAAATCTCCAAAATTAGCAGGCAAAAGGAATAAACTGCCTCAGGCGTGGCAATAAATTTTTTAAAAATTGCAGGCTTGGAGTTCAAAATTTTAGTTTCCAGAGGAATTTTTTTTAGCCAGTGAAAATCAAACAAGACTGTTCTGGACCTAATATTTCGAAATGAGCCCAAGCAGATGGTTGGCACATTGTTAGGGATAGTTACCATAATTAGCTATAGGATGGCTACGGAAAAAGACTAGGATAGGACAGGAATAAAAAGTTCTAAACTGAGGTAGGATAATTTTACTAAGACAAAAGACATTTGACCCAAGTGGAGCAGAAGCAGCTAGTTGCAAATAAAACTGTGTTGGAGTAGCAGGAAGTATTCAAGAAGGAAACAGTGCAAATAAGGGACAAATAATACTCCTATCGAGACAAATGATGGGACCAAGATCAGAGAACCCTGAATATCAAGGAAAGTTTAGATTAAGAAAAGAAGTGAAGTTTATTGCCGATACCAAGGGCTCAATAATGATCTCCTTGAGGAGTACAAAAATTGTAGGGAGTAATCTCAATTGAGAAATTAAGAAAGCAAAGCGAATGCACAAGAAAGCGTTGGGTAGAATAGGGGAAATCCAAAGAGTTTTTTTTAAATAAAGAGCAAGAGACTAATTAAGGGAAAAAATGTTCCATTAGAGATTACAGAGGTAATTTGTGTGTGGACTTAGAAGATGCACAGTACTCAATGCATACCTAGCATCTGTCTTCACAATGAAAATTATGATGTAGGTATACACATCAGGGTGGAGGACTGAAATATTAGAAGAAATTAATATTGAGAGAGGAGGGACTTGAGGATTTAGCAGCCATAAAGTGGATAAATCTGCAAACCCAAATTAGATCTATCCCAGGGCAGTAATGTTCAAATCTTGTCTATCCACAGTTGAGGTGTCAGTAGACTGGAGGACTGCTAACATTGTTTCATTATTTTAAAAAGGAGAAAGGGATATACCAGGACATTGCAGGCCAGCTGGTCTAATCTCAGTGGTAGGAAGTCATTAGAAAGAATTCTGAGGGACAAAATATATCAGCACTTGAAGAGGCATGGATTAACCAGGGATAGACAGGCATGAATTTGTTGAAGGTAGTGTTCTTTTAGACAAATTTGATCAAATGTTTTGAAGAAGGAACCAGGACATTGACAAGTGATTTGATATGTTATGCATGAAGTTCTTCTGATAAGCCCTCACATCAGGGTGATCAAGAAAGTAAGAGTCCATGAGGTCTAAGGCAAAGCAAATGCTGAATCCAAAATTGTCTAAGAGGCAAGAAACAGAGGACAATATTTAAGGGATGACACTGTGACTGGAAATCTGTTTCCAAGGAATTCCACATAGCTCAATGCCTGCACCCTTGCCATTTGTGGTTTACATCAACAATTTGAACTTAAACATAGCGGTTATGATTTAGAAATTCACAGATGACATGAAAATTGATCAGGCAGTAAATAGTGAGAACAGAATGTATAAACAGAATGTCGAATATTGATGGACAGCTCTGGCAAGGCAAGGGATTAATACAATAAATGGTAGGTCCCTGGAAAGTACTGAAGACATGCTAGTGTGTGTATATCCAGAGATTCCTGAAGGTATCTGGGAAAGTAGATAAAAGTGGTTTAGATGACATTTGGGATATCATACATGAGTTGAGGTATTGGAGTAAAAGAGCCAGGAGGCTATGCTGGAGCTGTATGAAATGCTGGTTAGGCGACAATTGAAATACTGCATGCAGTTCTGGTCACCACATTCTACAAAGGACAGGACTGCACTTAAGAGTGTACAAAGTACATTTACCAGAATGCTACCTGTGCTGGAGGATGAGAGATATGAGGGAAGACTGGTTAGGCTGGACTGTTTACCTTGAATGTTGAGAGGGGACCTTAATCTATACACCTAACAGAAGCATAGATACAATGGATCGGAAAGCACATTTTCCAGTAATAGAGGTATCAATAACTGGGGCATTAGCTTTTTACCTCTTACCTTAAATCTAAGAGAAGTGCTGAGAGCTTTTTCTCCACTCAGAGAATGGTGGGAATCTAGACTCTCATTACATTTAAACAGCATTTCGATATTCACTTGTGTTGCCATTGCCCTCAGGGATATGAGATTATCTGGATAATCGATTTGTGTAGCCAAGTCTCTGTTGACTGACATTGACACGATGGGCCAAATGGTCCTATTCTGTACTGTCAACATCTAAGAGTCTACGAATCGGTGTGTTTCAGCTGAGTAACTTGCTATAGATGAATATTGACAAATCTATGCTTAATCTTCTAGCAGAATTTTATCTTCAAGTCAAAGAAGTTCAGAAACTTCCAGTGGCTTCTAGTTCGAATTCTAATTTAAAATTTGTTAAATTAAAATATTGATAGTTTAACCTTTTTAAGTTTTGTAAAGTTAAAGTTTTATCAAGGATGAAGCCAGCAAATAGTTTGCATCAGCCTTCACAGTAGAACACATTAACAGTGTTCAAAAAATACTATATAATGAAGGGGCTATAATCAAAATATTATATTATCACATATGTAGAAATGAAGAGAAGGGTCAAAGTGAGTATAGACCCTTTAGAGAATGACATCAGGGAAATAATAATGAGGAACCAGGAAACGTTGATAGAGCTGAATAAATATTTTGCATCAGCATTTATGGTAGAAGATACTGATAGCATTCCAAAAAATACTAGAGAATAATACAGAGAAGGTTCACCAGATTGATTCTGGGTATGCAGGGATTTATTTATAAGGGTTGAGTAGCTCAAACTTTTATTTCTTGGAATATAGAAGAATGAGATGAGACCTTATTAAAACATGCAAGATTCTTTGACAGGGTAAATGGAAAGAGATTCTTTCTACATGATCTCAGAGTAGGATATCACCCATTTACAACAAAGATGAAAAGAACTTTTTTTTCCCCCCTATCTGAATAGTTAATCTGTGGAATTCTTTAACACAGACAGTTGTCTAGGATGAATTATTAAATATATTCATGACAAACTCACATTTTTATTTAGTAAAGGAATCAAAGTTTATGGGGATAAGGTAGGAAAGTGAAGTTGAGGATTATCAAATCAACCACGACCTCATTGAACTAGATTCAAATTGCTGAATAGCCTACATCTGCTCCTACATTTAATAATTAGTTTATTGTGCACTGTAAGCTATCCAATGCTTCCAGATAAAGCAACAAACTTAGAAAAGGCCAAGTAAAGTTTTCGAGGAGATGAAAGATCAGGTTTACAGCCCTTAATTACTGGAAAACCTGGTTTTGAAAGGCTTGAGGCCCTATGATTATAGCTGCCTAATAATCTATTCTGCACTTAATTTTAGATTCATATGTATGGAAAGGCTCTTCAGTCCATCAAGTCTGTACTACAAAATATATCGCTACCTACATTAGTCCCATGTTTCCACACTAGCATTGAATGTTGTAACACATCAAGTGCTCACCCAAGTGCTTTTTAAAGGTTGCGAGGTTTCCTACCTCAGCTACCTTCCATGTAGTGCATTTCAATTACTCACTCTGGGTGAAAATGTTCTTCTTCAAATCCCCTCTACATCTCCTGCTTAAAATCATGCCCCACTTGTTCATCTAAGGGGAACAGCTGGTTTCTATTCATCCTGTCTATATCCCTCATAATCTTATAAACCTCTATCAATTCTCACTCAACGTTTTCTGCTCCACCATTACAGCCACATCCTGGTGAAGCCTCTATGGGGTTACTTCAGCGGTAATGAGAGGAAAGCATGATGCTGAAGAGACTTGCTTGCAACAGTTGTCTGAGTTGGGGTAAGCATTTCTTACACTATGTCTTTGTTTGGGAAGTCTGACCCACTTGACACTGGTGAGTCTCCTTTGCACCCCCTTCTATGAAATCACATCCTTCCTCTAGTGTGGTAACCAGAACAGCAGAGTACTCCAGCATGACCTAATTTAAGTTCTATACAGCTTCAACATGACTACCCTGCTCTTATAATCGATGCTACAACTAATAAAGGCAAGTGTCCCACATACCTTCTTAACTGTAGCCATCTGGACCTCAGTATATAAATTCCCTGATTAGGATTATTAATTCGGTCTAATCTGATTTGAAGATGCCGGTGTTGGACTGGGGTGTACAAAGTTAAAAATCACACAACACCAAGTTATAGTCCAACAGGTTTAATTGGAAGCCTTTGTTTGGGAAACTTGACATGTTCAACCCTGCCGGGAGAAAGTGAGGACTGTAGATCAGAGCTGAAAATGTGTTGCTGGAAAAGCGCAGCAGGTCAGGCAGCATCCAAGGAGCAGGAGAATCGACGTTTCGGGCATGAGCCCTTCTTCAGGAATCAACCCTGCCGTCAAGGATTGCACCCAGTATGTGAAATGAATGCATTACTTTTTCTGGGCAAGCAACATTTGCAGATGAAAAGCAATAAATAATTGTCCAGATAGCCTGTGTAGCCTTAGCTTTTTTCTGTCAGTGGGAGCCTAACTTAATCCAAGGCACCAGAAATTAAAACCTTCCAAGAAGTGATGGACATAGTTAAGGAATATTAAGATCCCAAGCCTCCAATAATTCTGAGATGCTATTATTTTTACTTGGCAATTCAAAAATCAGAGGAATCTGTATTCGGATTTTTTGTCTGGGTTAAATGACCGGCAGAAGCATATGACTTTGGCTTAAAACCTAATAAGATACTTAGAGATCATTTGATATGTGGGATTAATGATGCAACTATGCAAAAGTGCCTACTAGTTGAAACCCAATTGGACTTCAAGCAGATGCTACAACTGGCATTACCATTGGAAATGTGGCAGGGAGAGCATATGAGTTGCAGGGTATTCCGATGGAAGCGGACACCCTCGCCAGTCTGACTGATCACTCACTGAATGAAAGCAATTGCATAGCTTCGCTCAGGACATATCCTGATCAGAGGAACTCTAGGTCGGCCAACAGCAAAACCCCAAAAAAAAGCCAAGCCTTGACCAAACAGTTAATATTTTCTTCAGGATCCTGACTGGCAAGTCATTATAGTTGCTGCCAGAATGCGAACCTGAAACAGCGAAAGAGGTATACTAAATTGAATAACTCATAGACCAGTATCAAGAAGAGTTCATACCCTGCAAAATCCACTTACATCTGGTTTAGAACAATCTATACTGGGGAACCCTTACAGATTAAGAGTACCATGTCTGATCTCTTATGAAAAGCAGCTAGTTCGGTTACCAGTGATGTAGTAAAGGCTCAGGCCCAAGCTTGACGAGGCAAAACTGAAAGATTCACCTAGATTAGGTTACCACTTTTCAACTAGAAAATGACTCCTTGAGTGAAGTTCTAATCAAATACCTGGAAGTCTTCCAGGAAGATCTAGGGACAATCAAAAGGAGCTAAGAACATCTTGAATGTTGACCAGGAAGCGATTTCACAATTCTGCAAGTTCAATATTGCCTGTTCAATATCTCAGCAGATGAGGGAGAACATTTTGCAACAGGTTGGACTATAACCTGGTGTTGTGTGATTTTCAACTTTGCCATTTTCCTAGATGACTTGCTAATAACAGGGAAAACTAATCAGAAATACTGAGAGAAGTTGGATACAGTTGTAAGGTATTTTTCCAAGTGGGTGTATATGCCTAACAAGGCAAGGTCCGCCAAGTGACCAACTAGGGCTACAGTCTGCAATACTATGTTACACTCATTGGAAGATAAAGTAAGGGTGATCAAAGATGTCCTGGCTCCCACATCTATTCAGGAGCTTAGGTCATTTCTTGAGCTGGCAAATCATCATGGAAAATTCATACATAACCAAACCTCTATCCTGACACCTTTGCATCAACTCCTAAAAAGGGTCAGGCTTGGAAATGGTTACATAGGCAAGCCTCCTCTAAGAAATGAGCACATTACGATCCCAAGAAAGATCTGGTTGTGACCTACAATGCTTTCCCACAAAGCATCAGGCCGGTATTAAGTCACAAGTGGCCCAATGGAGAGAACATCCAATAGCGTATGCATCTAGAACGCTGGGAAAGCGTAAATACACCCAGACAGAGAAGGTCTGATAGTGTTATTTGGAGTCAGGAAGCTCCACCAATATCTTTATTGGTGAAAATTTGCAATAATGATAGATTATGTTAGATTAGATTAGATTCTCTACAGTGTGGAAATAGGCCCTTCGGCGCAATAAGTCCACACCAACCCTTCAAACAGTAACCCACCCAGACCCATTTCCCTCTGACTGATGCACCTAACACTATGGACAATTGAGCATGGCCAATTCACCTGACCTGCACATCTTTGGATTGTGGGAGGAAACTCGGAGAAAACCCAAGTAGACACAGGGAGAATGTGCAAACTCCACACACAGACAGTCGCCCAAGGCTGAAATCGAACCTGGGACCTCACAAGCCCCTACCTGGTCTGTTTAAAGAGGACAAGACTGTGCAGCCATAGCTTCGGTGGTTCTAAATGCCTATAACTACAAGTCACAAATTGTCCAGGAGGCCAAGTAGCGAATGCAGATATATTGAGTCACCTCCCATTAACAGATACACCACCGGTGGTACGCCTAATGGAAGACCCATTCCTGATGAATGGCTTTTGCCCAAAACGTGGATTTTCCTGCTCCTCAGATGCTGCCTGACCTGCTGTGCTTTTCCAGCACCACTCTAATCTTGCCCTTAATGGAAGAGTTTGTAATAATTAAATTTACTGGACACACTCCCCGTCACAGGTGACAATATCAAACTTTGGATACAGGAAGATCCAGTCCTTTCAAAACTGAAACAATATGTTGGTAATGGGGGAAACCAAAGGGCTGTCACTATTAGAACTGAAACCTTTTTGGACCTGGAGAGACCATATCACAGTAGAGAATGGCATATTATTGTAGGGAGCAAGTGATTGTTCCCAAGCAAAGGTAGTCATCAAACCTGAAAGTAAGAGCCTAACAGTGACTGTGAACCTGTTGTCAATTGCTAGGAAAAACCTATCTGGTTCATTACTGTCCTTCAGGGAAGGAAATTGCCATCCTTATCTGGTCAGGCCTATATGTGACTCTAGACCCAAAGCAAATGTGGTTGACTTCCTGCTGGCTTGGTCAGTGATGCCTTCAACCGATGAATGAATTTTTTAAAAATTGGCTGAATTGCACCATGGTTTCCAAAATGAAGATGTTGGTAAGATATTCTGGTGGCCAGGCCTAGAGAATCATTTTTTGGTGGGGGGGCAGTGCCCAGAATGCCGAAAAATACAAAAATTACTGCGACAGCTCCCCGACATCCATGGGACTGACCAGGTAAACTCTGACTCAGTTGCACGTCAATTAGGCAGGTCCTTTTATGGGTTCAAAGTTCTTAGTCATGATAGGTGCCCACCCAAAGTGGTTGGACATGCTTGGATCCACTCGTCAAAAATGGGGACAATGATAGAAAAACTGTGTACATCTTTTTCAATGCATGGAGTCTGGAGGTGTTGGTCACAGTTAATGGGCCATCACTTACCAACAGTGCTTTTGGCTATTTCCTAAAGTTGAATGAAATTTGACATATAATGACAGTTCCATACTACCTATCATCCAATGGCCTGGCAGAAAGAACAATCCAAACTCTGAAGGCTGGATTGAAGAAACAGCTTACAGCCTCGCTAGATATCATGGTTCTTATTTGATTATAGGACCATACCACATGCAACTACAGGGATAGCGCCAGTAGAATTGTTAATGGGTGAAAGACTCTACACTCATCTTCCTGGACCTTTGTAAAGGAAGGGAGGAGGTGAAATGGTTTTAGAAACGCCAATACTGGACACAAGACTCCACCAAGTAAGCTGCAGTTTGATACAGGGAATGAAGCTTTGTGCGAGAATCATAAAAATTGTCATACGTGGGTAAAAGGCATGGTTGAAGCAAGGTCAGTTCCAGAGATGTATAAAGTTCGGATCGACTGACTGTTTAACAAGCATGGATGTAGCCATCTCGATATCTTAGTCACAGGAAGAAAAGACTGAAATTCTACCAAGGCAATCCAGGTGAAAGAAGTAAGCTTCCTCGCGTTACACACCACCCTTAGCAGACACCAAGTCAGAGGAATGTGACCTGGTGCTAAAGCGCCCCAGGAAGCACTCCAAGAAAAAGGACCAGCCTAAGTGCTCAGAGTCAGAAGTGGAGGAATGATTGCAATGTGGTTAGTCAGCTGGAACTTAATTGAATGAGTTTCCTGATTGGGACTGCTAATCTGGTCCAGAGTGCCCTGAGTGACAGATAAGAAAGGGAATGTTCCTCTCCAACTCTATTTTGATTTAGTCCCTGCCCTCCCCTTCACTGTTTGATCACACAGCACTGCCCTTTGATGTGATGGGCACTGCTTGTCACTGGCCACCCGGGTGTTTTCCTATCTTCCTGGTAGTGGAAATTGAATAAAGATTCGTGCACTTTGTGTCTCTCACTGTGTCTTACACCTGCACACACACACCATGGGTGCTGGGGAAAAAATAAGCACTACCGCAGTTAGGCAGTAGTGCGGGGGTAAAGATAAAGAAAAAATGAAAAAAAATATAAACAGGAGATGCCCTCCCCTTCACTGAAAAAAAAATTAACAAAGGAGTTAGCATTGCCCTTTGACGTGAAAGGCACTGCTTGTCACTGGACCACTCGGGTGTTTTCCCTGACTTGAGCTGGATCAGCGCGAGTGTGTGCACTTGTGCAAGGACTCTCCCCCTTGAAGGTGTCAGAGGGGAAGGGGACTATCCCTGAACCAGCTGTCCCACAAAAAAAAGGGAATGTTGGGATTTGAGGTTTGTCCTCATGCCCCTGTAAACTGTTTGAACAGTAGGGTTTGGGGCCTGGCTTTGCTGCTCCTCTCCCTTGTAAAATTTCTGTCTCTAGTATGCAGCTGTAAATGTAACTGTTTGTTGTAAACTGTTTTTGTAATTTGTTTAATAAAATAAAAAAAAGGAATGTTTTCAGGGAGAGGTGGTCGCCCAGGGAATGTAGTGCATTATTTCCCCCTCCAACTCTATTTTGATTTAATCCCTGCCCTCCCCTTCGCTGTTTGATCACACAGCATTGCCTTTTGATGTGAAGGGCACTGCTTGTCATTGGCCACTCGGGTGTTTCCTTTCTTCCTGGTGGTGGAAACTGAATAAAGATTTGTGCACCTTGTGTCTCTCACTGTGTCCTACACCTGCACACACACACACCATGGGCGCTGGGGAAAGAATAAGCACTACCGCGGTTAGGCGGGAGTGTGGGGGTAAAATAAATTTTAAAAAACAGGGATGCCAGGGGTTCTGAAAAAAGAAACTAAAAAAAAACAGGAATATCAGAGGTTCTGTTCACTCTAAAAATAAAGGGAATGCTTTCAGGGAGAGAAAAGGAATGTTTTCAGGGAGAAGTGGGCGCCACAGAGAGTGGAGTGCATTATTTCCCCCTCCAACTCTATTTTGATTTAATCCCTGCCCTCCCCTTCACTGTTTGATCACACAACATTGCCCTTTGATGTGAAGGGCACTGCTTGTCACTGGCCACTTAGGTGTTTCCTTTTTTCCTGGTAGTGGAAATTTAAATAAAGATTCGTGCACCTTGTGTCTCTCACTGTGTCTCACACCTGCACACACACAACATGGGTGCTGGGGAAAAAAATAAGCACTACCGCAGTTAGGCGGTAGTGTGGGGGTAAAAAGGAAAAAAAATAAACAGGAATAAAAGAAAAATAAAAGAAAGGGAATGTCAGAGATAATAAACATCCTTAGAGGTGACTCCGAAGAGGCAGTACTAAAGTCAAGAACTGTCCATGTGTAAATAAGGGGTGACTTAGTGACAAGACACCAGCCTCCCTAGAGTTATTTTATTAACCTACCTATTGACTTCAGGGATCTGTGGACAAGCACCTTAAGATCTCTCTATTCCTCTGAATTTCCTAGTGTCTTGCCGTTCATGGAATATTTCTTGTTCTTCCAAGTGCATCATATCACATTTATCAGTGTTAGTATCCATCTGCCACTGATCTTCCCATCTGACCAATTTATTTATTTATATCCTTTCTCCTAAATGTCAACCAGCCGGTCAATCTTTGTGTCAGTCACAAATTTACTTATCATCCCTCCCACATTCTCATCTCCATCTACATATATCACAAACAATGAGGGATCCAGCACTGGTCTCTGTTATATGTCACTGCACACTGGGCTCCAGTCACACGAATAGCCTTCTATCACCACCCTGTCTCTTATCTCGAAGCCAATTTTGGATGCAACTTGCCAAGTTTCCCTATTTCCCATGAGTTTTTCCCTTCTTTACTAATTTTGCAGGTGGGACATTGTCAAAGGCCTGGCTGAAATGCATATGTACTACATAAACTACCCTTCCTTTATCTGAAAACTCTCAAACATTTCCACTAGATTTGTTAGGAATGACCTCCTTCTGACAAAGCTATTCTTTGGTTGTGGGCGGCACGGTGGCACAATGGTTAGCACTGCTGCCTCACAGTGCCAGGGACCTGGGTTCAATTCCCGCCTCAGGCGACTGACTGTGTGGAGTTTGCACATTCTCCCCGTGTCTGCGTGGGTTTCCTCCGGGTGCTCCGGTTTCCTCCCACAGTCCAAAGATGTGTGGGTCAGGTGAATTGGCCATGCTAAATTGCCCGTAGTGTTAGGTAAGGGGTATATGTAGGGGTATCGGTGGGTTGCGCTTCGGCGGGTCGGTGTGGACTTGTTGGGCCGAAGGGCCTGTTTCCACACTGTAAGTAATCTAATCTAATCTAATAAGGGCGGCACGGTGGCACAGTGGTTAGCACTGCTGCCTCACAGCGCCAGGGACCTGGGTTCAATTCCCAACTCAGGCGACTGACTGTGTGGAGTTTGCACGTTCTCCCCGTGTCTGCGTGGGTTTCCTCCGGGTGCTCCGGTTTCCTCCCACAGTCCAAAGATGTGCAGGTCAGGTGAATTGGCCATGCTAAATTGCCCATAGCGTTAGGTAAGGGGTATATGTAGGGGTATGGGTGGGTTGCGCTTCGGCGGGTCGGTGTGGACTTGTTGGGCCGAAGGGCCTGTTTCTACACTGTAAGTAATCTAATCTAATCTATTCTTTGTCCTTGATCCTGATGATCCTTGATCAAACCTTGCCTTCTAAGTATAGACTAAATTTCTCTTTCACTATTTTCTCCAATAATTTGCCTTCCATTGATATTCGACTCACTGGTCTATAGTTCCTTGGTCTATTCCTACCATCCTGCTTGTAAACTGAAATCATATTAGCTGTCCTCTGTGACGAGAGACTATTTCAAAATTTGATCAGGGTCTCAATAATTTCTTTGTGCATCTCCTAGAGCAGCCTGATAAACAACACTTCCAGACCTGGGGATTTGGTCAGAATTTTCTGTTTTACAGACTTGAGAGTCAGTAAAGAAAACATACCACAAACCCAGCCTTTCCAAAGACCAATATTTCTGACTACCTTGTAAAACCAGAAAAACTGGCTCCCAAAGACTAGAAGAAACAGCAGAAGGATCGGGCAAAAGCCCTTGAATGCTGCCCAATCTCCCAAAGACTAGGCTCTAGGTCGACTGCAACTAGAACTGTAATTTGGCCATCATTGTACAGATGTCAGTAATTCAATTTGGCAGAAGGAAACCCAGTAAACTGAAAAGTAATGACATTCTAGACTATAATTTTTGGCCAACAGAATTATTTTCCCTTTAGCCTGTTCTTTAACTGATTATCCCGGCAGAGATTGTAGTCCTTTTTGAGATGTGTTTACCATTAGAATTAAGGAGATGTAATTTTAATTCTGGTTGATAGCTCAGCAGTTAACCGGTGTTGCTCACTTGTGCTAAGATTGTAGTTTATGTTACCATAAATTGATTACTTTGACTTAATCAAACAGCCCTGGTGAATTTTTTTTTACTCTGGACAGTAGCATAAATAAACAATTAATTTTAAATACGGAATCAACACTTTTATGCTAATAGTGTGACTGAAGGAGTTGCAGGGCTTAATTATCAATACATTAATACAGTTTTAATTCAGCAGAGAAAGGCTCTATGGTACAACTCATCAATACACTCCCTCAAAAATACTGTAGAGAATTGGAATCATGACTACGATGGGACTGATTCCTGGACCTATTATCTCCTCAAATGGTTCTTTATTTACTTTCACACTTCATTAATAATTTCGAAGTTTCATTCTAATTTGTCACGAAAATCCTGCTAACTGGCAACTACAGCATTACCATTGTCCATTCTCTCAATTACCACTTCAAAAATTGAGTCATAGATCCAAAGTTGCACAGCACAAGAACAGACCTTTTGGTCCAACTTGTCCATGCTGACCAGATATCCAAAACAATTGACCTAGTCCCATATGCCATCATTTGGCCCAAATCCATCTAAACCCTTCCAGTTCATTTACCAATCCAGGTGCCTTTTTAATGTTGTTACTGTACAAACCTCCACCGCCTCCTCCAGCAGCACATTCTATACACACACTAATCTCCATTCCTCTGCATGAAAACGTTGCCCCGTAGATCCCTTTTAATATCTCTCCCTTCTCACTTAAACCCAAGCCCTTTAGTTTTGGACTCCCCTACCTTGGAAAAAAAAGTTTGACTATTCACCCTATCCAACCCCTCTGGATTTTATAAATCTAAATAAGGTCACCCCTCAGCCTCTGATGTTCCAGGGAACATAGCTCCAGTCTATTGAGCCTCTTCCTATCACTCAAACCCTCCAACACCAACAAGATCCTTTCTTTTCTGCATTCTTTCTAGTTTAACATCTTTCTTATAGCAGGGAGATCAGAACTGAACACAGTATTTCAAAAGTGGCCTAACCAATGGCCTGCGCAGCCACAATATGACTACCCAACGCCTGTACTCAATGCACTGACCAATAAAGGCAAGACTACCAAACGCTTTCCTCGCCACACTGGGTACCTCTGACTCCGCCTTCAAGGAACTATGAACCTGCACCCCAAGTTCTCTTTGTTCAACAACAACCCCAGGACCCTACCAATAACTGTATAAGTCCTCCCCTGATTTGCCTTACCAAAATGCAACACTCCACATTTAACTAAATTAAACTCCATCTGCCACTCCTTGGCCCATCGAATCAAGGTCCCGTTGTACTCAGATAACCTTCTTTACTGTGCACTACACCACTAATTTTGGTGTCATCTACAAACTTACTCACCATTTTTTCTATATTCGTATCCAAATCATTTATATAAATGAGAAAAAAAATAAGACTGAGGCTGGTACAGCTGAGAAGAGGAGTAAGTCAAATAGTCAAGGCAGGCAAGATCAAGGCAGGGAACAAGGTAAGACTGATAAATTAAATTACATTTATTTCAGTGCAAGAGGCCCGACAAGAAAGGCAGATGAACAGATAATATTTGCCTTTTTGACTGTATAATCTAATTGTTATATCTCTATTGTTAACTATGGTATTATCCAGTCTATCACTTTGCGGTCCTATTTCCATCATAGCCTTCATTTTTTGAATCAGACATACAAATAAAGAAATTGGGAAAACAATACCTGAGGTGGTTTAATTTAACAAAATGCAGGAAATTATAATCTCCACAAAGAATGGCAAAATGTGTGGCATGGAGTAGATCATCAAAGATGGTTAGGAACTTAGGTACCATATAAAAGCATTCCTTACTTGATAATATTGAAGGTGATCATTATGTAGTCTTGTATTTATTTTAAGAAGAAAATACAACCACCCATGCCTTAATTCAAACAAGACATTTTCAGTAAATGTCCTGATATATTGCCAAATTAAGTTTCTTCACCTGCATATTATTAAAAACAATTGCTATACCATAAATAACAATTCTAAAAAGACTAGACATGGTAAACACAAGGAGGATGTTTCCAATGAACGGGAAGTCCAGAAGCAAGAGTCACAGTCTAAGATACAGTGTAGGCCATTTATGAGGAGACTTCAATGAGGAGAAATTACTTCACTCAGAATGATGTGCCAATGGAATTCTTTGCCTGAACGCAATTAAGACAGAAACATTGAATATTTCCAAGAAGGAATTAGATATAATTCTTGGGGCTAAAAGGATTAAAGGGTATGAGGAGAAAGTAGGAACAGCCATGATCATATTGAGTGGTGAAGAAAGCCCAAAGGGCTGAAAGCTCCACTCCTGCTTCTATCAGGTATGATTTGGAGATGCCGGTGTTGGACTGGGGTGTACAAAGTTAAAAATCACACGACACCAGGTTATAGTCCAACAGGTTTATTTTGAAGCACTAGCTTTTGGAGCGCTGCTCCTTCATCCACCTGATGAAGGAGCAGCCCTCTGAAAGTTAGTGCTGCCAAATAAACCTGTTGGACTATAACCTGGTGTCGTGTGATTTTTAACCTATTTGGTATGATTCTCTGTTTCTAATATTGACAAAAGTCATCAAAAGTTGGCTTATTAGTGTAGAATGTTCAATGTAAGCTTAAGGAATGAGTTAAGAGTAGTGCAAGGTAGACTTCTTTTGTGCTATTACATTCAGTTTTTGGGACTCTATTTTCAAAAGGATATCTTGACATTTCAGAAAGTTCAATCAATAATAATGATGGTGAAACTAAGAGTGGGAACTGAGCAATAAAGACTAGATAAAACTTGCAATATAGAGCCTGAAGATGATTTAAGGTGTTTAAAATGTTGTAGATATACAGAACAATGCATTATCTTAGAATGTGAACTATTTGAGTGGAACTACAGTCAGTTCTGCTATAACGCAGCAATTCCATTCTCATGCATTCCCCTGTTATAAGAAAATTGTGTAATACCATCACCATTTAAACTAACGTGGCTAGAATCATGTTATAACCAATACATGCGTTAAAACATTGCGCTTTAGTAACATGTCCCCAGTTGGGCAATCATGTTATAGCAAATTTGTATTAATGAAACGGGTGTTATAGTAGAACGATCTGTATACATTGGGAAAAATAAACATTTTTCACATGAACAGTTGAAAGCACATGGAATATGCTGTTAAAGGAAGCTAAATATACACTTCAACTAGGTGCCTAAAATTGAGAAAGACACTAATTTAGAAAGCAAGGACATCAAGAATATGTAAAAACACAAGAAAATGGGAAAATACAAACTACTCCCAAAGCTAGAATTAAAAATATGGACACTTGGAATGGGAAATCAATGGAAAAGTCTCTAATATAGTTTTTTTTAATGTATACTCACCTCTTTAATTAAGAGCTTAAAAACAGAGGGCACTTTGACTTCAACTTCGTTTAATCCAAAAAACAGTTTCCTGCACAGAAATAAAAGTCAAACATAAAATTTAGTCTAATAATAAATAAGTATCCATACACTCTATAACCAATGCACAAACACAATTTTCTTTCTGTTCATTTAAAAGCTCATTTTGAAGAATTCAAGGCCAATTTAGATTCAAACATTTTGGGTGTAAACTTAATGCACTATAATTCAATTTTCTTGACAGAGATATTTTTTGTTCACCTCAGCACCAGTAGATATCACTTTTCAACTTTGAATAACCCCTTACAGAAGGAAACTTTATGAAACAATTCACAAAATTAAAATATACAAATAAACCAAATAAAAGCCTGTATTTTATGAAAACGTTATATCTGGACATATAGTAATTATAGTCTCATGCGCAGAAGAGTGAAAAAATGTTTGGATAATTTTGTTATGCAGAGGGAAATGAATGTATATAATACATTGCAATTTCTGCTCTGTCTTTGATATTGTCTTGGGTCCACTGATCCCCCAACCATAGGTCTTGCATGCAGGTCATACTGTGCCATATTTAAGCAGACAATAGCTTAACCTGAGATCTAACAGTAATCCCATTAAATCAAAATTGGATAGTTTTTCATATCTGTCCTTAAGTTGTGCTCTAAACTTTCAGAACACAGAATGAACAGATCCTAATGCGATGAAGCCTGTTATGCAGCATTAAGCTACTTTACATTACATTTAATGATAGGTCATGGATCTGAAATGTTAACTCTGCCTTCCTCTATCCTCAGGTGCTGCTTGACCTGCTGAGTATTTTCAGTACTTTTTGCCTCATGCCAGATTTCCAGCATCAGCAACATTTTGCTTTTGTATAAGTTAAATGAATGTCCAGTTCATCTGTTTCCACCAGGGTATTTTCAAGGACAGGAATTCTGTCCAAAGCACAGGTGAATTCCTAACACGTTGAAGAATACCATTGATTTGTATATCAAGCGAACCATCAGAATAGACATCATCTCAAAACAGCACCAACACAAATAAGTTAGTGGAGTTGTTCCAACATTTTTTAAAAAACAATGACAGGCTTTTTAATAAATTGTTCCTGGGATGTGGGTACCTCTGGCTCAGCTGGCAGATATTGCCCATTGCTAAGTGCCCAAAGGGCAGTTGAGAGTCAATGACATTGAGAGTCCCAAATAGGCCAGCCAGGTAAGAACAATAATTTCCTTCCGTAAAGGGACATGAGTGAACCCGATGGATTTTAAAAATGAGGGATGGGGCAATAAACATTGGCCTATCCTGCTATATCCCCAGCCAGAGAATTAATGTTTTAAAAAATTGACAATTTACATGGCCACCATTAGATTAGCTTCTTTAATTCCAGATTTTAAGTGAATTCAGATTTCACCATCTGTCATGTGGGTTTGGAATCCATGTTCCCAGAACATTAGCCTGGTTTTCTGGATTACTAAACCAAAAGAAAATGTTGGCATCACTGTCCTCAAATTTGTGGTGCATTCTCTGAAATGCTACAATTTGTTGCTATTATTTTTCTCACATCAGCCAATGCATAGTGCAGGTATAACTTGCTCAATTAGACAGTGCAAATACATGAAATATAACTAAGATGATTTAAAGTAATCCATGAATGCAAACGTAAAATTACAACTGAGCATGTTAATACAAAAGAAACAATTCAAAGAAATAAATCTAATTCTTAAACATGTTGAAGATGAACAGTATGGAATCACAAGTGTATAAATGGATAATTTACCGATATTCCTCAAGTTCTTTATTCAGTCCTTTACTATGTTGGCTATGAATAGCAGACCATGAAACACCCTCAGCCAGGCCCCTAGGAAATAAAAATGTGTTTATAGTTTCCATAATTGATGCATTTATTAAATAGCTAAAAACATACAATCTTGTAATTGCAGTTCATTCCATAATTATATGGAGAAAATTTAATATTTTATAGAAAAAAGGTCAGTTCAATCTACTAAACCAAGTAAAAATGCTGTATTCTGTATAATTCGTGTACAAGAGGATGTTCACGATTACCCCTTTATAGGTTAAATGGTCTTACTTTAGGTCTTTAAAATTTTGTAAGAAGCTGTTCCAGAAGTATGTTATACTGTGATGTACAAAATATCGAACCTGAAAATCAATATTACATTAAATTTAATAAAGTATGATGTTGCATAATGAAACTACTTAGACTTCTATAACAGTTGTAACATAAGAAAATACCTTTAAGACACTTTAAAAGTATGCTAGAAAGCAAAATTAAACACTGAGCCACATAAAGCAATATCAGGGTAGAAGGCCCTAAGTTTGATCAAAGAGGCAGGACCCAAGGCTGCATTTCAGGAAGAAGGAGGAATAAAAGAACATGATTCCCCCAGTGGTGCAGCAATTAAAATGTGGTATTCAAGAGGCTAGTATCAAAGGAGTGCAAATATCTCACAGCAATATAGGACTGATGAAATTAGAGGCAAAGAGCAACGAGGCTGAAGGAGGTTTTGCGGCACTGTTGTAGCTTCTAAGCTAGAAGCTTCAGATTCCTGCCTCACTCCAGGATTTGATGTCCATGGAAAGTGTATTTATAACGTAGCTTAACAGATTGATTGCCAGCCTGTAGGTCACTCCACCACACCAATAGTGAGTGGTAAATGTAGAGAGCTTTCTGACCAGCCAAGCTATAGTTTCCAACCACAGATAAATGTAGAAAGCTAGTGGCAGGAAAGATCTCTGGCTGTAAAACCAGCTGTCAAATCTAAAATGATGGTTGATACCAAGGTGAACTACTCATACTGTGGTGATACTTCATAATATGGGAAAAGCTGATAATACAGTGGGATGAGGCCATGGACAAATTTAAAAACAAGAACACTATTTTAAAATAAGGTGTTGCTTGACAGAGTCAATGTAGATCGGTGAGTACAAGGGCAACACGTCAAAAAAGAACACAATTTGCAGAGCTTTGGATGTTTACAATGGGCAAAACAAGAGAGACTGCTAAGGAATTTATTGGAATACTAAGTCTAGCAATAATGAGAGAAAAATGAAGGTTTCAGCTGTTGAACTGAGGCAGGGGCAAAAAAAAACTATAACAATGTTAAATACACAACAGCAGAGCACTTAAAGTACATATTCATAAATTGTTAAGATTATTCCAATAAAGGGCAAGTAAACGTATAACATGCATACAACTGACAGATTATGAAAAGGGATTCATTCGGTAGTGGGTTGTGTTATTATCTTGTAGGATCTGGCAGGAATGCCTAAAATTAAACTGAATTCGGGAACAGGTATTAATTATACCTCAATTAAGAAGACTGAGTATGTATTTATGTATGTGGGATACAAGTAATCAATGTGTTGGAGTGAGCTGGTGATTGAGGGAAGGAGAAGAGCAATTGAATGAAGAGGAGAAAGCGTGAGAAAAAGGAGAGAAGATTGAGCAAAGGGGAAGAGTGAAGGTAGCGTGAGGAGGAAAGAGTGAGAAATGGGGATGAGGAGGAGAGAAGGGAATGTGTGTTAGAGGAACAGTCGGAATGAGATAGGGAGTTTGTAGGTAGGAAAGAATGAGTGAGGAGGAGTGTGAAGGTAAGGAGGGGAGGAGTGAGTGGCAGATTAAGAATGTGTGAGAGGGAGTGAAAGGGTAATTATGGATGTAGTTTTGCTCGCTGATCTGGAAGGTTCATTTTCAGATGTTTTGTCACCATACTAGGTAACACCTACAGTGAGCCTCCGGATGAAGCACTGGTGATGTAGCTCGCTTCCGGGTGATGTAGCCTGCTTTCTATTTATGTGTTTGGATTTCCATGGATTGGTAATGTCATTTCCTGTGGTGACATCATTTCCTAGGGTATCTATGTGGGTGGGGGAAGGAGTAAATGAGGCGTATATGAGTGTAGGGGCCAGGAGAGAGAAAGTAACAGGGTGTGTATCTGTGATGAAGTGAGAGCAGGAGTAATGACACTGGGGAAGGAGGGAGTAGGATACGTGCATGTGTGCGAGAGAGAAAGAAAGAGACAGACAGAGCAGAATGTGTGAGAGGGAATTAAGTGCGGCAAGGTGAGACGATAGGTAAGAATGTGAGAGAATACAGAGATGACTCACCTACTTTTCCCCACCTTCTCCCAAAAATCTATCTAGAAAGCAGACTGGGAGAGGGTGAACAACCCAGGCTGAAAGGCATCCTGCTTACAATTCCCAATTTCATACAAATTCCTTAAAAGGCCATATTAAAATGTTTACCATCAGAAAAAAAAACGTATTACATAACCTAACTCCTTAGCAGGATCTCGTCGCCTCCCCTTTCCTGGTGATCAGGAACGGGAGCTGATCAGTGTCTATTTAGGTCTACTTCTGAACTGAAAGAACAGCGAAATAAGGTTATTAATTAGTTCTGCTGCTTGGGACTTTTAATTGGCATTTGTATTAGTTACACATTAATTTTAAATATCAACTAACTGTTTAGAGTTATTTTAAATTCATGCTTACTAATCTGCCAAACCTTATCTTTATGGGGGAAGAACTGAAATGTGGCTCCACATGCAAAACGTTGGACAAGCCTGCTTTAGTAGCTATTAAAGTACAAACAACAATATCTAGTAAAGTAGGTGTATTCAGTACTTAAAAAAATATACAGGGAAATAGCATGTGTCAAGTAAATGGGTTATGGTAGACAACTCCAGTCAAATGTTAACACAATTTGTATGAGCCCAATTAGTTTTTCCTATGCCATAATATAAACGAGTCTATGATCTCTTCTTACCAGTACTCCTTCAGACTCTGCTATTTTCCCTAGCAGCAGCATTTTGTTTCGGTCGATAGAGCGCAGACTTGTGTCGTTTTCATTTCCATTTTCCATTCTGTTAGTTATTTGGGATTCCAAATTCTCCATTGGATCAGTTCCAGGTGAAAGCAATTTGTGAACCTTTGCCCGAAACCATGTCTTAAATTCATCCTAAAACAAATAAAATTTTTGAAAAGCTCTGACCTAAAAGCTTTGATATGGGTTAATTTATTAACATGTAAGTTGGACTCAATTATTTTTAAAAGATGTTTGTAAACAATCAGGCTGCTATAAAGACACAATGGACCAATAACTTCTAGAGAGGAAGAGATGCCCCATGTGTTGCAAACTACCTTGTTTTTGTCCGATTTGCAACTTTTTGTTGTTAACTTTGCATCAAACTGTGGTTTTCATGAAATTGCTAAATGCATGAACTATTCATTATAGTATCCTTAGAAAAATAGACTTAGTGATAATTATTAATGATTTCCAATTAAATTTTCATGTCGAGAAGAAAAATTATTTATGTGGTCACTTGTTCCTTCAGGCCATGAAATGTTTTAGACATTAAAACCATAAAATTTGAAAAATACTATTCTTCCCTACCATTATGTGTTTCTTCACTCTTCAATCTAATCTTTATTTCTTTTCAGAGCCTTGAATTCACCATTCCAATTCAGCCTCCTCTGTCTTTTTTCTGATCATTTCTTAATCGTTAAATGTTATAGGTTAACAATATACAATGTTTGTCTTATTGTACAAGAAGACAGGTGCCCTGCTATACTTTGGGTTGTCATCAGCTGCAATTCTGGTGAAAAGCTAAGAGTCATAGAGATGTACAGCATGGAAACAGACCCTTCGGTCCAACCTGTCCATGCCAACCAGATATCCCAACCCAATCTAGTCCTACCTGCCAGTAACCTGCACATATCCCTCCAAACCCTTCCTATTCATATACCCATCCAAATGCTTCTTAAATGCTGCAATTGTACCAGCCTCCATCACTTCCTCTGGCAGCTCATTCCATACACGTACTACCCTCTGTGTGAAAACATTGCCCCGTAGGTCTCTTTTATATCTTTCCCCTCTCACCCTAAACCGATGCCCTCTAGTTCTGGACTCCTTGACCCCAGGGAAAAGACTTTGCCAGTTTACCCTATCCATGTCCCTCATAATTTTGTAAACCTCTATAAGGTCACCCCTCAGCCTCCGAAGTTCCAGGGAAAACAGCCCCATCCTGTTCAGCCTTTCCCGATAGCTCAAATCCTCCAACCTTGGCAACATCCTTGTAAATCTTTTCTGAACCTTTCAAGTTTCACAACATCTTTCCAACAGGAAGAAGACCAGAATTGCACGCAAACTTCCAACAGTGGCGTAACCAATGTCCTGTACAGCCACAGCATGACCTCCCAACTCCTGTACTCAGTACTTTGACCAATAAAGGAAAGCATATCAAACACCTTCTTCACTATCCTATCCACCTGCGACTCCACTTTCAAGGAGCTATGAACCTGCACTCCAAAGTCTCTTTGTTCAGCAACACTCCCTAGGACCTTACCATTAAGCAAAGAAGTCCTGCTAAGATTTGCTTTCCCAAAATGCAGCACCTCGCATTTATCTGAATTAAACTCCATCTGCCATTTCTCAGCCCATTGGCCCATCTGGTCAAGATCCTGTTGTAATCTGAGGTAACCCTCTTCGCTGTCCACTACACCTCCAATTTTTGTGTCATCTGCAAACTTACTAACTGTACCTCTTACTCTCGCATCCAAATCATTTATGTAAATGACAAAAAGTAGAGGACCCAGCACCGATCCTTGTAGCACTCCACTGGTCACAGTCCTCCAGTCTGAAAAACAACCCTCCACTACCACCCTCTGTTTTCTACCTTTGAGCCAGTTCTGTATCCAAATGGCTAGTTCTCCCTGTATTCCATGAGATCTAACCTTGCTAATCAGTTTTCTATGGGGAACCTTGTTGAATGCCTTCCTGAAGACCATATAGATCACATCTACCACTCTGCCCTCATCAGTCCTCTTTGTTACTTCTTCAAAAAACTCAATCAAGTTTGTGAGACGTGATTTCCCAAGCGCAAAACCATGTTGACTATCCAGAATCAGTCCTTTCCTTTCCACATACATGCACATCCTGTCTCTCATGATTCCCTCCAACAAAATGCCCACCACGATGTCAGGCTCACTGGTCTGCAGTTCCCTGGCTTGCTCTTACCACCCTTCTTAAACAGTGGTACCACGTTAGCCATCCTCCAGCCTTCCGGCACGTCACTTGTGACTATCGATGATACAAATATCTCAGCAAGAGGCCCAGCAATCACTTCTCTAGCTTCCCACAGAGTTCTAGGGTACACCTGATCAAGTCCTGGGGATTTATACACCTCTATGCGTTTCAAGAAATCCAGTACTTCCTCCTCTATAATCTGGACATTTTGCAAGGTGTCACCATCTATTTCTATATAGTCTATATCTTCCATATCCTTTTCCACAGTAAATTCTGATGCAAAATACTCCTTTAGTATCCCCCCCATTTTCTGCGGCTCCACACAAAGGCCGCGTTGCTAATCTTTGAGGGGCCCTATTCTCTTCCTAGTTACCCTTTTGCCCTTAATATATTTGTAAAAACTCTCTGGATTCTCCTTAATTCTATTTGCCAAAGCTATCTCATGTCCCCCTTTTCCCTCTTAAATATACTCCTCTTTCCTTTATATTCTTCTGAGGATTCACTCGATCTATTCTGTCTCTCCCTTACATATGCTTCCTTTTTCTTGACCAAACCCTTAATTTCTTTAGTCATCCAGCATTCCCTATACCTACCAGCCTTTCCTTTCACCCTAATAGTAATATATTTTCTCTGGATTCCTGTTACCAAAACGATTTTGCAATGGTCATGCATCAAAAAATCGAAGTTACTATTCCAGCTGCAAGTTTTTCTAGTTTTAAGAGCATTAAGAAATCCTGTAGTCTTGAAAATGCCATATAAATGCAAGTAGATCCAGAAGGGATCCCCAATCCAGTAAGGCAAAGAGGAGAACTCAAACACCAAAGACAGGATTACAAAAAAAAAGGGAAATCAAGGCAAAAAGTGAACTGAGAAAGCTAAGGAACTGCAACTTCTTGTTGATAAAAACGTTACTCAGGCTTTCTTCAGGTGGTGCCACAAAGGTAATATATGAACTCAAAGGCTGTAAACTAGTTTGAGTAAGGATGGAATCCTTTTGAGACACAGAATACATCAGTCCCCAATGGAGAAAAACTTGAAAGAACTCCTTAATCACGATACAATTATCAACAAGAGCACGTTCTGAGAAAATCCCCCGCTCCTCCTCAAAGATGATCTTGGAGTTCCACCTGGTATGGCAGAAAATGAAATTGCCATTAGACACATGAAGAAAGGATAAACCACAAGAGTAGTTGAGATTATAGCAGAGATTTTCAAACTTGGAAGAGCGAACCTTGCCCATCATCTCTGTCAACTGTTCTTGAAAATCTTGGACAAAGAATAAATCCCTGCTGATCTCAGGGATACTGCCATCGCCACCATCATTCAAGAAAACAGACAAAGTAGACTATGGGAACTACCATGGATCTATCACCAGGAAGATCATCTCTCAGTCTGAGGAAATCCTCCTTGAAAGCCAATGTGGTTTCCAACTATAATGAAACTACAGACATGATTTTCACTGCTAGGCAACTTCAAGAGAAATGCCAGAATCAATACCAACAACTATCTGGCCTTTGCCAACCTGACCAAGGCTTTTGACTCAAGTCAATCAGGAAGTGCTATGGAAGACTCTGTCAAGGGCCAGCTGCCCAGTGAAATTCATCACCATCCTCTGTCTCTTCCACGGCAAGATGTCGACTAATGTGATATAACAGAAATCTTTCAGGTCAGGATAGAGGTCACGCAGGAATGTTTCACTGCCCCACTCTTCACCTCCATTCTTCACCTCGTCAAGGACAAGCTCCCAATGGTGTGAACGTTGTGTACTGAATAGGCAGAAACCTTCTGTTTTCAGCAGCAGCAGCAGCATGAAGGGCGGGAGCTTGGACCAAGGGCCTGCCGAGAGCAGTGAGTCACTGATTTGAGCTTTTATATTTGAAATCAGAGAGGAGAGGTTTCTGGGAAAGGAGAGACCTTTTTTTCCATCCCGCTACATAAGTCAGTGCTTTCTATACCTGAGACCCTACCTTTGTAGGGCCTCCCACCCAAACACCTCTTCTAACCTTAAAGACCAGGGATACGTGAGGTAAGCGTCTCTTCTTTTTTACTTTCTAATAAGCGGACTAGCAGGGATGGCAGTGCAGGGAGAGAAATGTTCCTCCTGCATGATATTTGAGGTGGGGGACACCATTAGATCATTCGGGAGGCAGAGGCTGTGATAGATAAGGGTTATAGGGAAGTAGTTACTCCTAGGCGCAAAGAAAGCTGGGTAATTGTTCGAAGGGGGAGAAAACAGTCGGTGGAGGGATCCCTGTGGTCGTTCCCCTGAAAAACATGCATACCCTTTTGGATACTGTGGCGGGGGGACGACTTACCAGGGGTATGCAGTGGGGCCCAGGCCTCTGGCACAGAGCCTGTCCCTATTTCACAGAAGGGAAGGAGGGAGAGGAGGACAGTGTTAGTCATTGCGGTCTCAAGAGTTACAGGCTCAGATTGAAGGTTTGTTGGGAACGAGCGAGACTCATGGTTGATGTGTTGCTTCCCATGTGCCAAGGTCCGTGATGTCTCAGATCATATCTTTGGGGTCCTGAAGGGAGATGGTGACCAGCCCCTAGTCGTGGTCCATGTAGGTACCAACGACATAGGTAGAAAGAGCGATAGGCATGTAAGGCATGATTTTAGGAAGCTAGGGTAGAAGCTGAGATCTTCGCACAAACCTTGAAGCTGAGAGCTAGAACAAACAGAGTTGTTATTTCTGGTTTGTTACCCGTGCCATGTGATGGCAAGGCAAGGAATAGGGAGAGATATCAGCAGAACACGTGGCTGCAAGGATGGTGCAGGAGACAGGATTTTAGGTACTTGGATAATTGGGGCTCATTCTGGGGAAGGTGGGACCTGTACAAAAAGGACAGTCCTCACTTGAACCAGAGGGATACTAATATTCTGTTTAGGAAATTTGTTGGTGCTATACGTATGTGTTTAAACTAGCTCAGCAGAGGGATGGGAACCTGAGGTGTAGTTGCAGTGCATAGGAGAATGAGAGGAGGAAGGACAGGGACAGGAATTCACAGTCACAGGAATGTGCTGGCAGACAGCAAGCTGGTTTGACCTGTGTCTACTTCAATGTCAGAAGTATCCAAAATAAGATAGGTGAGCTTGCCGCATGGATAGGTACCTGGGACTTCAATGTTGTGGCCATTTCGGAGACATAGATAGAGCAGGGTGAGGAATGGATCTTTCATTAAAAACAGGTAAGGCGGTAAAAGAGGGTGAGATGTAGCCTTGTTAGTCAAGGATAGTATAACGGTGGTTGAAGGAACTTTTGATGAGGGCTAGTCTACTGAGGTAGTGTGGGCTGAGGTTAGAAACAGGAGAGGAGAGGTCACACTGCTTGGAGCTTTTTTTATAGGCCTCCCCAGAGTTCCAGGGAGGTGGAAGAGAGGATTGGCGAAATTATTCTGGGTAGGAGTGAAAGGAACAGCATAGTCATTATGGAGGACTTTAACTTCCCCAACTTTAACTGGAAATGCTATATAACTCTAGTACGTCAGATGGATCAGTTTGTGTCCAATGTGTATAGGGGCGTCTCCTGACACCGTATGTCGAAGGTCCAGTAAGAGGGGAGGTCACACTGGATCTGGTTCTTGGTAATGAACCAGGCCAGGTGTTTGATTTAGTTGTAGGTGAACACTTTGGAGAGAGTGACCATAATTCAGTTACTTTTAGTTTAGTGATGGAAAAGGATAGGTACATGCCACAGGTCACGAGATATCGATGGAGATCGGAGAGGTGCTAAAACAAACATTTCTCATCGGTTTTCACCAAGGAGAATATTGTAGAGGAGAAGAAAGAGTTACAAGATATTAGACTAGAAAGGATCGAGGTTAGTTATGAAGAGGTGTTATCAGTTCTAGAAAGAGTGAAAGCAGACAAGTCCCCTGGGCCGGATGGGTGTTATCTGAAGATTTTCTGGGAAGCTAGGGACGAGACAGCTTTGATATTTGAGTCATCATTGTTTACAGGTTTAGTACCAGAGGACTGGAGGATTGCAAATGTTACGCCCTTGTTCAAGAAGGGCAGTAGAGATGACCCAGGTAATTATAGACCAGTGAGTCTTACTTCTGATGAAGGAAAGGTTTTGGAAAGGATTATAAGAGAGAAGATTTATAATCATCGAGCAAGCAACAATTTGATTTCAGATAGTCAACAAGGTTTCTTCAAGAGCAGGTCATGTCTCAAAAACCTCATTGAGTTTTTTGAGAAGGTGACCAAGCATGTAGATGAGGGTAGGGCAGTTGACATGGTGTACACGGACTTCAGTAAAGCTTTGGGTAAGGTTCCACATGGTAGGGTGTTGGAGAAAATGCAGAGGCATGGAATTGAGGGAGATTCGGCAGTTTGGATTACAAACTGGCTTTCTGAAAGAATGCAGCGAGTGGTGGTTGATGGAAAATATTCAGCTTGGAGTCCGGTTACCAGTGGTGTGCCACAAGGATCTGTTTTGGGACCACTGCTGTTTGTCATTTTTATAAATGACTTAGATGCAAGCATAGGTGGATGGATTAGTAAATATGCAGATGATGCTAAAGTCGGTGGAGTAGTGAACAGTTTGGAAGAATGTTACAGGTTGCAGGGGGACTTGGATAAACTGCAGAATTGGGCTAAGAAGTGGCAAATGAGATTCAATGCAGCTAAATGTGAGGTGATACACTTTGGGAAGAATAACAGGAAGGCAAACTACTGGGTCAATGGTAAGATTCTTGGTAGTGAGGATGTGCAGAGGGATCTTGGAGTCCATGTACATAGATCCCTGAAAATTTCCACCCAGGTTGATAGTGCTGTTAAGAAGGCATACGTTGTGTTAGGTTTCACTCGTAAAGGGACTGAGTTCTGGAGCTGCAATATCATGCTGCAACTATACAAAACGTTAGTGCGGCTGCACTTGGAATATTGCGTACAGTTCTGGTCACCGTATTTTGGGAAGGATGTGGAAGCATTGGAAAAGATGCATAGGAGATTTACCGGGATGTTGCCTGGTCTGCAAGGAAGGTCTTATGAGGAAAGGCTGAGGGACTTGGGTCTGTTCTCATTGGAAAGGCGGCGGCTACGAGGGCATTTGATAGAGACATACAAGATGATCAGAGGATTAGATAGAGTAGACAGTGAAAGTCTTTTTCCGAGGATGATGACATCAGTTTGTACGAGGGGCATAACTATAAATTGAGGCTGATAGATTTAAGACAGATGTCGGAGGCAGGTTCTTTACACAGAATGGTAACGGCGTGGAATGCCCTGCCTGACAATGTCGTTAACTTAGCCACATTAGGGAGATTTAAACAATCTTTAGATAAGCACATGGGTGATGATGGGATAGTGTAGGGGGACGAGCAACATTGAGGGCCGAATGGCCTGTTCTGCGCTGCATTGTTCTATGTTCAAACCTCAACCAGTTAAAATCTGAGAAGCAAACAACACTGACATTCCTTGTATAACTTCATATGTGTATGACAATGTAATCTCTGCACTCTTGGAACAGAAATTTCAAGACTCACTTAATGTCTTCGTGGAAGCACACTAAGAATTGGTCTCAGCCTCAACCTGAATAAGACTCAATTCCTTTACAAGCTTGGTCGGAGGTCAGTTTCCAGTCAAACCCTGTATTAGATCAACTGAGAAATCCTCCAAAACTTCTCTGACCTGAAAAGCCACCTCTCAACCATGTCAGCCATCAATAGAGATATTCAACATCACATCCAATCTGTGAACACCATCTTCGGATGCGCAAGAATGTAAGTCTTTGATATTCTTGACATCTGTTCGGATATCAAAATCCTTGTGCATATGGCAGTCAGCCTTCAGCTTGTTCTATATGGCTCTGAAACTTGGACTAAGTATAGATGCCACTCAAGACTCTTGAGAAGTACCACCAACGTTCTTTGAGATGGATCCTTCCCCTCACTTGGGAGGTTTAACAAATCAGCCTCACTGAAGCAACTAACAGCATCAGCATCAAGGCAACGATCATCCACAACCAACTCCATCTGATAGAACACATTTAGGATGCCTGAATTCTCATTACCAAAGCAAATTTTTTTTGTTTTTTTGTTCTCTTCATTCATGGGATGTGGACATTACTAGGCACATAATTCCTTATTGCTAATTACCTAGAGGGCAGTTGAGAGCCAACCACATTGCTGTGGGTCTAGAATCATAATGATGTCAGACCAGGTAAAGATGGAAGATTTCCTAATCTAACAGACATTAGTGAACCAGATTGGTTTTTCCAACAATCGACAATAGTTTGATAGTCATCATTAGACTTTCAATCCCAGTTTTTAAAAATTGAATTCAAATTCCACCACCTGCCATGGGACAATTTGAATATGGGCCCCCAGAACATTACTTAGGTCTCTGGATTAATAGTCTAATGAAAATACCAATAGGCCAACATCTCCCATATACAGAGGAACCTCAATTATTCGGCATTCGACTATCCGAATATTGGATTATCCGGCAAGATCACAAAGCCTTGACGCTTGGCTAAACTATGTTATCCATCATTCGATTATCCAGAATTCGATTAACCGAACAAAATACTCCCCTCCTGTGTCCTTCAAATAAAGGGGAAATCTTCTTCAACCAGCTCAAGGAAGGCACTTGTATGAAAGATAGATAAAGGAAATGTTCATAGACTGCTGTATGGCTTCCCTCAACAATTGCAACATAGACATCAATGCATGGAAGACCCTTGTTCAGAAGAAACTGGCTTGGAGGAAATTCCTGTATGAAGGAGCATAATTCTTCAAGAACTCTCATCAGCAAGAGGAGGTACAGACAAGAAACTGGAGAAAGGAATGGCAACAATTTCAAGGCCAAGGACCACTTCCACCTTCTAGAAACACCTGCCAAACATATGGTCAGAGGTGCAGCTTTAGGATCAGGCTCATCAGCTTTGCAAGGACTCACAAAACCTATGACCAGTGACATGGAATTTTCTAGGTAGACAATCACATTCATAAGCGAATGGTTCCGATGACAAATGCAAGTTTATTCTTTACTTGTCATGATTTGAAATTTGAACACATTTGGAATCTCCACCTTGCTCTTCTCAATAATTTCCATAAATAAAAAAATCTCCAAATTCAATACCAAATATTATAAATCCACAATTCAACCACTGCAATTGATACAGTAAAATAGTACACTGTGAATGACTTTATGGTGAAGTCATTCAAAAATAATAGTTAATTTCTATTAGCTAATTACAGAATGGCACTGCCAGAAACTTGTTTGTCCTACAAGTTATTCAGAAAAATAACTGGATAGGAAACTGCTAGAGGCTGAAGAAAAACATTTGAGCATTTGAGCTCCCTAAATACAACCCAGGAAAATGCATATTAGATTAGATTAGATTAGATTACTTACAGTATGGAAACAGGCCCTTTGGCCCAACAAGTTCACACCGACCCGCCGAAGCACAACCCACCCATACCCCTACATTTACCCCTTACCTAACACTATGGGCAATTTAGCATGGCCAATTCACCTGACCCACACATCTTTGGACTGTGGGAGGAAACCGGAGCACCCGGAGGAAACCCACGCAGACACGGGGAGAATGTGCAAACTCCACACAGTTAGTCGCCTGAGGCGGGAATTAAACCTGGGTCTCTGGCGCTGTGAGGCAGCAGTGCTAACCATTGTGCCACCATGCCGCATATATTACAGAAGTTCAGACTATGCAGTAGCATTTAGATAATACAGTCAACAAACCTGGGTAAAATATCAAGTCTGAATTGGAAGAACCTGAAGACTTCCAAGTAAATCCTGTCATAAATGCATTAGAAGATGAAAAACGAAACTTACTGGATCAGTATAAGTATATATTCTGAAACATATAATCATTTGAAATGCTCTTTTTCTTTAAAATTATATCTTTACAGAATTGCTAGTTGGAGAAAAGTAGTGACAAGTGATTTTTAGCAAGCACTTTGGTTAATTCTGGGCATGATGCCACCCAAATTGCAAGATACGTGACAATTACAGGTCAACGGTATCATGTAACATTGGAATTACGACAACAAACTCACATACACAGTTTTACAATGCAAATGGAAGAAAGAGTTTGGGAAAATAGCATATATAATACAAAATAAAACTGGCAGATTCCAGCTGATATTGTACAATTGCAATTGTACAACACAGCTAATTTACTTCAGAAGCTTGCTTAACAATTACCTAGTTCATAGGACTCGAATGTATGATAGCTGGCACAGCTATTTAAATTACACAAAATTCAAGACAATGGAGTTAAGTTTTGTTTACAAGCTTACACTTAATAGAATATTTTTGAGTAACATGGGACAAGTGAAATAAAACTTCAATTAGATAAAGCACAAATATTGCAAGGATAAATTTTATATATTTACCTTTTGGCTGTATATGCTTACTCTGTAAAGGAAAAATTAGGTTTTTTTTATAGGCAATGTTATTATCAAGCACTGATGTTGTACTCTCCATTAACAGAGGATCCTCGATTATCCGAATATCAATTATCCAAATTTCAGATTATCCAAACAAGATCGCAAGGTCCCAATGACTGGCTAAGCTGTGTTATCCAGCATTCGATTATCCAAACAAAATACTCCCTGCCCATGTCATTCAGATAATTGAAGTTCTTCTGTACAGAACAATGATGTCTTCACATAGTGCATGATTTACCTTGTCAATTATTTATATAAACTATTCTTGAAGGTGTCTGGGTCACATTGCTAAATTCAAGTTAAATTCAATGTTTCCATATTATGGATTTATGATGTCCATTCTGATTTCATTTAGCATGCTTTATCTGTGTCTTTCTGAAAGCTATCAAAAATTCAGAGGCAAGTGAAGAGGGCACAGATACGGTGCATACATCTCCCATGCACTTCCCTGCCTGGGTGATGCTCTGTAACTGCAAAGCTGAAAAAACAATCTTTTTATTAAGAGCTTCCACCACAGTGAGGAAATTTCAGACTAATCCACATTTAACATATTGCTCTAAAAACTCTGCTCATATTTTGACAACTTTGACAAATATCACGACAACACTGGATACAATCGACAACTTTCTAAAATAATCCACAAATTCTAAATCAAAGAACCTGTTAGCTCAGTTGGCTGGATGGTTCTTTTGTGATGCAGCGTGACACTAACAGCATGTGTTATATTTCCACACAACTGAGGTTACCACAAAGGACTGTCCTGCTCGATTTTTTCCCTCACCTAAGGCTAGCAAACCTCAGATTCAACCACCACCAGTCTCTCTCTAATGAGCAAGCAGCACTATTGTATGATAAAACTACGGTGACTTTATCTTTTTCAAAAAAAAATGCACAAAAATTTTTTAAAGAGTAAATTAGTGCAATTTCCTAAGGAAAAGTGACATTTCATGATGTGTAAGGTACTTATAACAGCTTGAATGGACTGGGTAGGATGGATGCTTGGTTGATGTTTTCACTTGCAGGGACAGAGAAAAACTACGGAACATAATTTAAGAATAAGAGCTCTTCCCTTTAAGATGGAGGTGAGGAGATATTTTTCTCTCTCAGAATCACGAAAAGATGGAATTCTCGTAAAATATAGTGGAGGCGGAGCCTTTAAAGTTTATTCAAGTATGTGTTAAATCATTTTTTGATAGACAAGGGCATCAAGAATTATGGGATACAGACAAGAACCTGGAAATTAGACCGCAAACAGATCAGCAATAATCTTCTTGAATGGTGGAGTAGATTCAAAGAGCCAAATTGTCTACTCCTGACTCTAAGTCCTAATTTTCTATTCCAAGATCTAGATCAGCATTTTCTCCAAAAAAAACCAAATCAGTTCCTCACTGGGCCGTATACTTTGCAGCAAGTTTTGTTAAAATCTGTCGATCACTTTTTTGAGATGTGACATTTCCAAATTAACAAATAGATGCAAAAGAATTACCTCCACCTTCTAGGAGCAAAAGTAACTAGAGATGAAAGAGGCCCATTTAGCAAGATTAAAAATAAATGGAAAATTGGAAGCACCAAAACAGTAGATTTTTGGAATACATTCATTCAAAGTTTCCCTTTCTATGTAAAGCTTTAACGAGTTGGCAGCACATCAAGGAAAGTGTTGTGATTGCTGTACAGAGTCACCAAGTGGCCTCAAGTTGTAATTATATAATCATAACCATTGTCATTTCAAAAGTGAATCAAACATGTGGAAAAAATTAACACAGAAGTGTGACCAAATACGTAACAAAAGAAAACAAGGATTGAAAACATGGAACAGCAGTTCAATAAAATCTCTAACTCTTCTGAAAATTAAAATCAAGTATGGACTTCATGTAAACTCAGAGCAGGAACTGAACCAGAAAGCATTGACGTATTTAAGTCCCTATTTCAAGATTTTACATTCCATTTTAAATTTAAAAATCTTATCTGTGCACATTATTTCCATAATAAATTTCCACATATACTTTTATAATAGAAATTGCCTAATAAACCACATCAATAGCGTAGACTGGATGTAAAAGTTAAGTTTTAAATTGGAGAAAGGCCAATTTTAATGGAATTAGGTAAGAACTTTCAATAGTTGTTGGGGGGGGGGGGGTGAAGGTGGATGATACAGGTAAAGGTATGGCTGGAAAATGGGAAGCCTTCAAAAATGAGATAACGAAAGTCCAGAGACAGCGTGTTCCTAATAGGGTGAAAGGCAAGGCTGGTAGGTGTAGGGAATGCTGGATGGTCAGATGTTTGGTCAAGAAAAAGAAGGAAACATATGTCAGGTATGGACAGCAGAGATTGAGTTAATCCTTAGAAGAGTATAACGGCATACTAAATGAATAGTTTGTATCGGTGTTTACTGTTGAGAAGGATATGGAAGATATAGACTGTGAGGAAATAGATGGTGACATCTTGAAAAATGTCCATATTACAGAGGTGTTGTTGCTGGATGTCTTTTCCAAAACAAATTTTTAAGAAAAGCTAAAAAGCCAAGTCTCAAAACTTGTGTCTTTACGCACAGAGCATTGGGAAGAAGGTAGATGAACCGTCAGCTCCAATATACAGGTACATAGTTAGTGGGACAAGTGTAGACTTAGCACAGCTTCGGTGGTAGAGATACAATAAGCTGCTTTTGCACTGCATTATTCTGTAATACAGTTGTAATTCCAGAGACATGGCTGCAGTTACCCTGGATGGGAACTGAACCTCTATGGATATTCATTATTTAGAAAGGACAGACAAAGAATGGAAAGTAGGTGGGGTAGCATTGGTAGAAAAGGATGAAATAATTTTTTTTTTAGTGGTGGTGCATGTATGGAATGAGCTGCCAGAGGAAGTAGTGGAGGTTGGGACAATTAGAATATTTAGAAGGCATCTGGATGGATATATGAATAAGAAGGGTTTAGAGGGATATGTGCCAAGTGCTGGCAAATGGGACTAGATTAACGTAGGATATCTGGTCGGCACGGCCAAATTGGATCGAAGAGTCTGTTTCCATGCTGTACATTTTATGACTCTATGACTATAAATGCAATAGTGAGGAAGGATATTGGCTCAGAAAATCATGATATTGAATCGGGTATGCCCTGTACACCAAAAGTAGCTCAAGTCCAACCCTGCTAATTTAGATCTTATGACACTACTCTTAATCATCAGTCAAGTGATGAAAAGTGTCATCAGCAGTGCTATCAAGTAACACCTGACACCCAGTTCGGGTTGCACCAGGACCACTCAGCTCCTGACCCCATTACAGCCTTGGGTCAAACATGGAAAAAAGTGCTGGATTCTAAAGGTGAGTGAAAATGACTGCCCTTGACATCAAAGTTGTATTCGACTAATTGTGGCATCAAGGAGACATAGGGGTAAAATCTCTGCTGATTGGAGCCTTACCTTGTACATTGGAAGATGGTTGTGGTTGTTGGGGATCAGCCATCTCAGCTCTAGGACATCTCTGTAGGAGTTCGTCAGGGTAGTGTCCTTGACCTAATCATCTTCAGTTGCTTTGTCAATGGCTTTCCCTCAATCATAAAGTCAGAAATGGGTTGTTCACTAATGATTGCACAACGTACACCATCATTTGCAACTCATCAGACATTGAAGTAGTCCAAGTTCAAATGCAACAAGATGGGGATAATATCCAGGCTGACAAGTGGCAAGTAACATTCATGCAATGCAAATGCCAGGCAATGACCATCTCCAATAAGAGATAATCTACCCACCACATGTTGACATTCAATGGTGTTGCCATCATTGAATACGTGGTTACCAACATCCTGGGAGTTACCATTGACCAGAAACACAACTGGACTCACCATATAAATACAAGTGACCACAAGTTCAGGTCAGAGGATAGGAATACTGAGGCAAGTAACTGAGCTCCTGACTCCACAAAGCCTGCCCACCATCTGCAAGGCACAAGTCAGATGTGTGATGGAATGCTCTCCACTACCAATGCTCATTAGCAGCAGTTTGTCTATCTACAAGATGAACTACAGAAATTTTCCAAAGATCCTTAAGATAGTACCTTCCAAACCATGACCACTTTCATCTAGAAAAACAAGAGTAGCAGAGAAAATTTTTTTTAGATTAGATTTCCTACAGTGTGGAAACAGGCCCTTCGACCAAAAAGTCCACACCAACCCTCCGAAGAGTAACCCACCCAGACCCATTTCCCTCTGATTAATGCACCTAACACTATGGGCAATTTAACATGGCCAATTCACGATGTGTGGGAATACGACACCTTCAAGTTCCCCTCCAAGATACTCTCCATCCTGAACTGGAAATATATCACTGTTCCTTCAGTGATTCAATATACTGAAATTTCCTCGCTCAGGGCATTGCGGTACATGGTCTGCATTAGTTCACGAAGGCAGTTCATCACCATCTTCTCAAGTTCAACTAAGGATGGGCATTAAATGCTTGCCAGCCAGAGACACCCTGGACCTACAAATAAATAAATAAGAATCTGTTGGATGGAGAAAAAAAACATTATGGGGCTGAAAATGTTCTTGGGGGTTTGTGTACAAGCACACAAACAGTAATGAAGCTGCAAGGGAAGGCAGTAAACAAGACATCAGAGATGCACGCAACAACTGCAATCATGAATGACTTTAGTTTTATATATAGATCGGATAAAGCAAAATAACAGCTGTATTGTAGAGGAGGATTCCCTCGATAGTGTACACAATGAATTTTAAGGCCAATACATTGAGGAATGAATGAGAAAACAGGCTATTCTATATGGTGTACTGAGCTATGAGGAAGAATTAATTAACAATCTTGTGAGAGGTTCCTTCGGGAAAAGGAGGTAGCTTATGATGGACTTCCTCATAAAGTGAATGTAAATAGGGAAACTATGAGGTAGGAGGCACAAATTGGTGTGGCTGGATTTGGGAATCTTATTAAAGGGGTTATAGAAGTGTCCAGTACAGAAAAAGTCTCTTCAGCCCATCATGGCTACTCCAGTCATAAACAGCCACCTAACTATTCTAATCCTATTTTCTATAACTTGGCTCTTTGCCTTGTCTGCTTTGGCATCACAAGTGTACATCTCAATACTTCTTAAATATTCTGAAGGCTCCTGCCTCTGTCACCATTACAAGTAATGAGTTCCAGATTCCCACTACCTTTTAAATGAAAAAAATGTTTTCTTCATGTATCGTCTGAACCGCCTGCCTTTACCTTAAATCTATGCTCCTGTTCATTGATCCCTGCACCAAGAAGAAAGGTTTCTTCCTGTCTACCCTGTCTGTGCCCTCATAACTTTATACATCTCAGTCATATACCCCCTCAGTCTCCTTTGCTCCAAAAGAAACATATGGTATTGGCAATGGTTCATATTTAAAGAAGTGCAGGTGAACTACAACAATTATTCATTCCTGTTTGGTGTGAAAATAGAAGAGGACAGGGATTTCAATCATGGCTTACAAAAGACACTATGGATAGTATTAGACCAAAGAAGATAAAGTTAAAAGTGCCAGATAAAGCAACAAGCCTGCTGATGAGGAGATGCTAGAGATGTTAAAATGGATCAAGTAGATAAATTCTCGGGATTTGATCAGAATATTGCGGGAAGCTAAGGAAGGGATTACGGGGCCCCTTGCAGAGATAGGTGCATCATTGACAGCCATGGGTGAGGTTCCGGAAGACTGTAAGGTGGCTATTATCATTCCATTACTTAAGAAAAGCTGCAAGGGAAAGCCAAGGAACTAAAGACCGTTGAGCCTGAAGTCAGTGATAGGCAAGTTGTTAGAGGAGATTCTGAGATACAGGATTTATATGCATTTGGAAAGTCAAGGATAGTCAGCATGGCTTTGTGCACGGAGGATCATGTCTCACAAATTTGATCGAGTTTTTTGAAGAAGTTACCAAGAAGACAATATCAGGTCCTTATTCATGAAGCATAGTGCTGGAAAAGCACAATGGTCAGGCAGCACCCAAGAAGCAGGAGAGTCGACGTTTCGGGCATGAGCCCTTCATCAGGAATGAGGCTTGCTCATTCTTGATGAAGGGCTTATGCCCGAAATGTCGACTCTCCTGCTCCTCAGATGCTGCCTGACCAGCTGTGCTTTCCCAGCACCACACTCTTCGACTCAGGTCTCTAGCATCTGCAGGCCTCACTTTCTCCTCATTGAAGAATGGCTGCAAAGAAAAACCTTGGAACTATAGACCAGTAAGCCTACCACCTGTGGTAGTAAGTTACTTGAGAAGATTCTGAGAGATAAGATATACATGCATTTGGAAAAACAGGGTTTGATTAGGAGCAGACAGCACAGCTTTGTGCATGGGAAATCATACCTCTCAAATTTGTTAAGAGGTCTTTGATGAAGTAACCAGGAAGGTTGATGAAGGCAGTGCAGTAGATGTAGTCTATATGGATGTCAGTAAGGCTTTTGATAAGGTTCCACATGGCAGGCTGCTCTGGAAGATTAGATCGCATGGAACACAGGGGGAGCTGGCAACTGGATAAACAATCTGCTTGATGGTAACAAGCAGAGGGCAATAGTGGAAGGATGCTTGTCAGACTGGAGGCCTGTGACCTGTAGAATGTCTCAGGAGTCAGTGCTGGGTTCATTGTTGTTTGTTTACTATAACAATGATTTGGATGAGAATGTACAAGGCATGATTAGTAAGTTTTCAGATGACACTAAAATAGACAGTATCGTGGACAGTGAGGAAGGTCCTCAGAAATTGCAGCAAAATCTTGATCAGCTGGGCAAGTGGGCTAATAAATGGCAAATGAAGTTTAATATAAATAAGTGTGAGATATTGCATTTTGGAAAGCCAAATCAAGGTAGGAATTTCATGGTGAATGGTAGGGCCTTAACGAGTGTAGTGGAACAGTGGGACTTGAGTTCAGGTGCACAGTTCTCTGAAGGTGGAATCACAGATAGACAGGGCACTGAAGAAGGCTTTTGGCACACAGGCCTTCATCGGTCAGGGCATTGAGTAGAGAAGACGGAAAGTTACATTGCAGTTGTACAGGACTTTGGTGAGGCCACATTTGGAGTATTGTGTTCAGTTTGGTCACCTTGGAATAGCAAGGATGTTATTAAACTGGAAAGAGTGCAGAAGAAATTTACAAGGATGTGGCCAGGAGCTAAATGCCTGAATTATAGTGAGAGGTTGGACAAGCTAGGACCTTTTTCTGTAGAGGGTAGGAGACTGAGGGGGGGGGTTGGGAGGGTGCGGATCTTATAGAAGTCTACAAAATCATGAGAGGCATAGATAGAGAGAATGCACTCAGTCTTTTCCCACGGTTGAGGAATCAAGGACTATAGGGCATCAGCTTAAGGTAGAGTGTGTGGTGAGGGAAAAGCACAACAGGTCAGGCAGCATCCAAGGAGCAGGAGAGTCAATGTTTCGGGCAAAAGCCCTTCATGTTTGACCTGCTGTTTTTTTCCAGCACCACACTCTCCACTTTGATCTCCAGCATCCACAGTCCTCATTTTCGCCTGGCTTCAGCTTAAGGTTATGGAGAAAGAATAAAAAGGAAGCTGAGGGGCAAAGTTTTTATACAGACGATCGTACGCATATGTAATGAGCTGCCAGCAGAAGTTGTTGATGCCGGCACATTAACAACATTTTAAAGGAATTTGGATAAATACAAGGATAGGAAAGATTTAGAAGGATAAAGGGCCAAGTGAAGGAAAATAAGGTTAGTGTAGATGGACATTTTGCATTTCATGGACCAGTTTGAACCAAAGAGCCTGTCTCCGTACTGACAAATGAAGGTACAGTGGTAGATATTGTCTATGTGGAGTTTTGCAATGTCCCACATGGTAAACTGGTCAGTAAGGTTAGGTAACATGGAATCCAGTGAAAGATAGCCAATTGGATACAAAATTGGCTTGATGGTAGAAGTCAGTGGTGGTAGAGAGTTGATTTCAGACTGGAGACCAATGGTGTGCTGTAAACTTCAGTTCTTGGTTCACTGTTGTTTTGCATTTATATCAATGGTTTGGACAAGAAAAAAAGGAGTACAGTTAGTAAGTTTGTGGATGACACCAAAACAGGTGGTATAGTGGACAGTGAAAACGTTTATCTAAGAATACAAGATTTTGATCAGATGGGCCAATGAGATAAGAAGCGGCAAATGGAGTTTCATTTAAATAAATCCGAGGTGTTGCATTTTGTTCAGGCAAACCAGGAAAGGACTTACATAATTAATGGTCGGACCCTGGGGAGTTTTGATGGATCTAGGGGTGCAAGTTCATAGTTCCTTGAAAGTGGCGTCGCAGATAGATAGGTCAGAGAATTGAGTACAGAGGAACCTCAACTATCTGGCATTTGATTATCCAAATATCGGATTAGCCGGCAAGATCCCAAGGTCCCGATGCTTGGCTAAACTATGTTATCTGGCATTTGATTATCCGGAATTCGATTAACCGAATGAAATACTCCCCACCCATGTCCTTTGGATAATCAAGATTCCTCTGTATAGGAGTTGAGACATTATGTTATGGTTGTACAAGGCACTGGTGAGGCCATTTTTAGATTAGTACGTACAATTCTGGTGGCCCTGCTATTGGAAGGATGTTGTTGAACTAGAAAGAGTGCAGAAAATAATTTTGAGGACCATTCCAGGACTGGGGGGTCTGAGTTAGAAGGAATGGCTGAATAAACTAGGACTTTTTCCTCAGAGTGTCAGAGGCTGAGGGATGACCTGATAGAGGTTTATGAAATCCTGAGTGGCATGGATAGGGTGAATAGCTAGGGTCTTTTTCCCAGGGTACAGGAGTCCAAAACTAGTGTGTATAGGTTTAAGGTGAGAGGAATAAGTTTTGAAAAGTGACCTGAGGAGCACCTTTTTCACATAGATGGTGGTGCATGTATGGAATGAGCTGCCAGAGGAAGTGGTTGAGTCAAGTGCAATTGCAACATTTAAAAGACATCTCATTATGGACCAGTCAACTGCCCCCTCGAAGTATATTAAGAAGTTAGCCTAGATGCTAAATTTTTCTTATTTATCATAAGGGTAAGGTATTGCATTCCTGAAGCAATTTGATTGGTGAAACAACTCGATTTTAAGCAAAACAATTTATTTTTGCACTACAGTTAAATTATAGACAAAAGAAAAATAAAAAAATTGGCTTATCTATAATTCTTCCAAAATACTTAGCATCTAGCTTCAAGACACCAACAACACCTGAAAGCTAATTTTAAAAATTCTGGTTCTGTGGGAACTTGACTCCATCCATTCAGGCTGCTCTTGTTGTTCGAATTTTTAAAAATAAGCCCAAGGCCTCACAAGCTGTTTATTTAATTGTCTTTGAATAATCCATCAACCCCTCTGTCTCAATCTTTCTTCATTAAAAAAAAGGACAAAATAGACATCTTAAAGCCACAGTAGTGTCATGATTTGGACAGGTACATGAATAGGAAAGGTTTAAAGAAATACAGACCAGTCACAGGCAAATGGGACTAGTTTAGCTTGGGATCCTGGTGAGCATGGAGGATTTGGACAGAAGCATCTGCTTCCATGCTGTATTAGTTTATGACTCCAATTCAGCAAAAGAAGACAATAAGTTTGATCAAGAAGGGTAAAGTACAGTACAAGAGTAAAATTGCAGAAAACATAGAAACTGACTGTAAATGCTTCTACAAGTATGCGTAGAGAAAAGAATGGTAAGGACAAATGTGGATGCATTAGTCAGACACTGAGGAAGTTATAATGGCGAACAAAACAATGACTGAATTGAACACATACTTTGGTTATGATTTCACAAACGAAGGCACAAATAACCTCCCAGAAATGTAAGAGAAATAACTGTCAAGAGAGAGGACAAAACTGAAGAAACTCAGCATTCATAAGCAAATGATGCTGGGGAAATAAATGGAGTTAAAGATTTTCAAATCACCCTAGCCTGATAATCTACATGGTAAAAACAATGACTGCAGATGCTGGAAACCAGATTCTGGATCAGTGGTGCTGGAAGAGCACAGCAGTTCAGGCAGCATCCAAAGTGCAGAGAAATCGACGTTTCGGGCAAAAACTCTTCATCAGGAATAAAGGCAGTGAGCCTGAAGTGTGGAGAGATAAGCTAGAGGAGGGTGGGGGTGGGGAGAAAGTAGCATAGAGTACAATGGTGGAGTGGGGGGGGATGAACGTGATAGGTCAGGGAGGAGAGGATGGAGTGGATAGGTGGAAAAGGAGCTCGGCAGGTCAGATAAGTTTGGACAAGTCATGGGGTCAGTGCTGAGCTGGAAGTTAGGAACTAGGGTGAGGTGGCGGAAGGGGAAATGAGGAAACTGGTGAAGTCCACATTGATGCCCTGGGGTTGAAGTGTTCCGAGGCAGAAGATGAGGTGTTCTTCCTCCAGGCGTCTGGTGGTGAGGAAGCGACAGTGAAGGAGGCCCAGGACCTCCATGTCCTCGGCAGAGTGGGAGGGGGAGTTGAAATGTTGGGCCATGGGGCGGTGTGGTTGATTGGTGCGGGTGTCCCGGAGATGTTCCCTAAAGCGCTCTGCTAGGAGGCGCCAATGTAGAGGAGACCGCATCAGGAGCAACGGATACAATAAATGATATTAGTGGATGTGCAGGTAAAACTTTGATGGATGTGGAAGGCTCCTTTAGGGCCTTGGATAGAGGTGAGGGAGAAGGTGTGGGCACAGGTTTTACAGTTCCTGCGGTGGCAGGGGAAAGTGCCAGAATGGAAGGTTGGGTTGTAGGAGGGCGTGGACCTGACCAGGTAGTCACGGAGGGAACGGTCTTTGCAGAAGGCGGAAAGGGGTGGGGAGGGAAATATATCCCTGGTGGTGGGGAGGGAAATATATCCCTTTTTGGAGGTGGCGGAAATGTCAGCAAATGATTTGATTTATGCGAAGGTTTGTAGGGTGGAAGGTGAGCACCAGGGGCGTTTTGTCCTTGTTACTGTTGGAGGGGTGGTGTCTGAGGGCGGAGGTACGGGATGTGGACGAGATGCGTTGGAGGGCATCTTTAACCACGTGGGAAGGGAAATTGCAGTCTCTAAAGAAGGAGGCCATCTGGGGTGTTCTATGGTGGAAATGGTCCTCCTGGGAGCAGATACGGCGGAGGCGGAGGAATTGGGAATATGGGATGGCATTTTTGCAAGACGTTGGGTGGGAAGTGGTGTAATCCAGGTAGCTGTGGGAGTTGGTGGGTTTGTAAAAAATGTCAGTGTCAAGTTGGTCGTCATTAATGGAGATGGAGAGGTCCAGGAAGGAGAGGGAGGTGTCAGAGATGGTCCAGGTAAATTTAAGGTCAGGGAGGAATGTGTTGATGAATTGCTCAATCTCCTCGCGGGAGCACGAGGTGGCGCCAATGCAGTCATCAATGTAGCGGAGGAAGTGGTGGGGAGTGGTGCCGGTGTAATTACGGAAGATCAACTATTCTACGTAGCCAACAAAGAGACAGGCATAGCTGGGGTCCATACGTGTGCCCATGGCTACCCCTTTGATCTGGAGGAAGTGGGAGGATTCGAAGGAGAAATTGTTAAGGGTGAGGACCAGTTCGGCCAAACGAATGAGAGTGTCGGTGGGAGGGTACTGTTGGGGACGTCGGGAGAGGAAAAAACAGAGGGCTTGGAGGCCCTGGTCATGGCGGATGGAGGTGTAGAGGGATTGGATATCCATGGTGAAGATGAGGCGTTGGAGGCCGGGGAAACGGACGTCTTGGAGGAGGTGGAGGGCGTGGGTGGTGTCCCGAACGTATGTGGGGAGTTCCTGGACTAGGGGTGATAGGACAGTGTCGAGGTAGGTAGAGATGAGTTCAGTGGTGCATGAGCATGCTGAGACAATGGGTCAGCCAGGGTGGTCAGGCTTGTGGATCTTGGGAAAGAGGTAAAACCAAGCAGTACGGGGTTCCCTGACTAGGAGGTTGGAAGCTGTGGGTGGGAGATCTCCTAAGGTGATGAGGTTCTGTATGGTCTGGGAGATGATGGTTTGGTGATGGGGGGTGGGGTCATGGTCGAGGGGGCAGTAGGAAGAGGTGTCCTCGAGTTGGCATTTGGCTTCAGCGGTGTAGAGGTCAGTACGCCAGACTACCACTGCGCCCCCTTTACCCACTGGCTTAATGGTGAGGTTGGGATTGGAGCAGAGGGATTGGAGGGCTGCGCGTTGTGAGGGTGAGAGGTTGGAGTGGGGGAGGGGGGTAGACAGGTTGAGGCGGTTAATGTCCCGGCGGCAGTTGGAAATGAAGAGGTCGAGGGCAGGTAATAGGCCAGGGTAGGGTGTCCAGGTGGATGCAGTGTGTTGGAAGTGGGCGAAGGGGTCCTCGGAAGGTGGGCGGGACTCCTGATTGTGAAAGTAAGCTCGGAGGCGGAGGCGACGGAAGAATTGTTCGACGTCATGGCGTGTATTAAATTCATTGATGCGTGGACGGAGGGGTATGGAGGTGAGTCCTTTGCTGAGGACTGATTGTTCGTCCTCAGTGAGGGGGAGGTCTGGAGGGATGGTGAAAACTCGGCTGGGAGCTGGGATCTGGTGTGGGGGTGGAGCTGGGAGTGGGGTCGGAGCCAGTAACTGGAGTGGGTGTGATGGTGGGGGGAATGGGGGCAGAGTCATGAGCAGGGGTAGTGTTCCCCTTGGGGTTCTGGGGCGTGGGGATAGTGACAGTGTGGTCTGTGGGAGGTGTACCGTTTTGGATACTTGTGGGGGGGATGACTTACCAGGGGGCAAGCAACGAGGTTCAGGCCTCTGGCACGGAGCCTGGCCCCGTTGCTCAGAAGGGAAGGGTGGAGAAAGGTAGAGCGATAGTTCTTGGGGACTCGATAGTGAGGGGTACAGACAGACGGTTTTGTGGGGGCGACAGTGACTCACGTTTGGTATGTTGCCTCCCAGGTGCAAGGGTACGTGATGTCGCTGATCGTGTTTTCCGGGTCCTTAAGGGGGAGGGGGAGCAGCCCCAGATCGTGGTCCACGTTGGCACCAACGATATAGGTAGGAAGAGTGGTGAGGATGTCAGACAGGCTTTCAGGGAGCTAGGTTGGAAGCTCAGAGTTAGAACAAACAGAGTTGTAGTCTCTGGTTTGTTACCCGTGCCACGTGATAGAGAGTCGAGGAATAGGGAGAGAGAGCAATTAAATGCGTGGCTACAGGGATGGTGCAGGAGGGAGGGATTCCGGTTTCTGGACAACTGGGGTTCTTTCTGGGGAAGGTGGGACCTCTATAAAAAGGATGGTCTACACCTGAACCTGAGGGGCACCAGTATCCTTGGGGGGAGGTTTGCTAGTGCTCTTTGGGAGGGTTTAAACTAACTCCGCCGGGGCATGGGAACCTGGACTGTAGCTTTAGGGTACAGGACCTTGAGTGTAGTGAGGTTATGAATAATGCAGCGATCTCGAAGGAGGGTGCCTGTAAACAGAAGGGTGGATTGAAGTGTGTATACTTCAATGCCAGAAGTATAAGAAATAAGGTAGGTGAACTTGCAGCGTGGGTTGGTACCTGGGACTTCGATGTTGTGGCCATTACAGAGACGTGGGTAGAACAGGGACAAGAATGGCTGTTGCAGGTTCCAGGGTTTAAATGTTTTAGTAGGATCAGACATGGGGGTAAAAAAGGGGGAGGTGTGGCATTACTTGTCAAAGATAGTATTACAGCAGTGGAATGGACGATGGAAGAGGACTTGCCATCTGAGGTAGTTTGGGCTGAGGTTAGAAATAGGAAAGGTGAGGTCACCCTGTTAGGTGTTTTCTACAGGCCTCCTAATAGTCCTAGAGAAGTAGAGGATAATATTGCGAGGATGATTCAGGAAAAGAGTGAAGGTAGCAGGGTGGTTGTTATGGGGGACTTTAACTTCCCAGATATTTACTGGGAGAGCTATAGCTCGAGTTCATTAGATGGGTCGGTGTTTGTCCAATGTGTGCAGGAGGGTTTCCTGACACAATATGTAGACAGGCCAACAAGAGGTGAGGCTATACTGGATTTGGTTCTAGGTAATGAACCAGGCCAGGTGTTAGACTTGGAGGTAGGTGAGCACTTCGGGGACAGTGACCACAACTCGGTGACTTTTACTTTAGTGATGGAGAGGGATAAGTGTGCGCCGCAGGGCAAGAGTTATAGCTGGGGGCAGGGAAATTATGATGCAGTGAGGCATGACTTAGGATGTGTGGATTGGAAAAACAGGCTTCAAGAGAAGAACACTAATGAGATGTGGAGATTGTTCAAGGAGCAGCTACTACGTGTCCTCGATAAGTATGTACCAGTCAGGCATGGTGTAAAGGGCCTTGTGAGGCAGCCGTGGTTTAGTAAGGAATTGGAATCCCTTGTGAAAGGGAAGAAGGCGGCATATGTAAAGATGAGGCGTGAAGGTTCAGTTGGCGCGATAGAGAGTTATAAGGTAGCCAGGAAGGATCTAAAGAGAGAGCTAAGAGAAGCGAGAAGGGAACATGAAAAGTCTTTAGCTGGTAGGATTAGGGAAAACCCAAAGGCTTTCTATAGGTATGTCAGGAATAAAAGGATGACGAGGGTAGGTATTGGTCCAGTCAAGGATAGTAGTGGGAAGTTGTGTGTGGAGGCAGAGGAGATTGGAGAGACACTAAATCAATACTTTTCATCAGTATTCACTCAGGAACAGGACACTGTTGCTGATGTGAATATGGAGTCACAAATGATTAGAATGGATGGCCTGGAAATATGCAGGGAAGAGGTTCTGGGAATATTGGAGAGGATGAAAATAGATAAGTCTCCTGGGCCTGATGGCATTTACCCCAGGATCCTATGGGAAGCTAGGGAGGAGATAGCAGAGCCATTGGCCTGGATTTTTATGTCGTCATTGTCAACGGGAATAGTACCAGAGGACTGGAGGATAGCGAATGTGGTCCCCTTGTTCAAGAAAGGGAGTAGGGATAGCCCTAGTAACTATAGGCCAGTGAGTCTGACTTCAGTAGTGGGCAAAGTCTTAGAGAGAATGGTAAGGGATAAGATTTATGAACATCTAGATAGGAATAACGTGATCAAGGATAGCCAGCATGGTTTTGTGAAGGGCAGGTCGTGCCTCACAAACCTTATTGAGTTCTTTGAGAAGGTGACTAAGGAAGTGGACGAGGGTAAAGCAGTAGATGTTGTGTATATGGATTTTAGTAAGGCGTTCGATAAGGTTCCCCATGGTAGGCTAATGCTAAAACTACGGAGGTATGGCATTGAGGATACATTAGAGGTTTGGATTAGGAATTGGCTAGCTGGAAGGAGACAGAGGGTAGTAGTTGATGGACTATGTTCATCTTGGAGTGCAGTTACTAGCGGTGTACCACAAGGATCTGTTTTGGGACCATTGCTTTTTGTTATCTTTATAAATGATCTAGAGGAAGGGCTTGAAAGCTGGGTGAGCAAGTTTGCGGATGACACAAAAGTCGGTGGAGTTGTGGATAGTGAGGAAGGAAGTGGTAGGTTACAGCGGGATATAGATAAGTTGCAGAGCTGGGCAGAAATGTGGCAAATGGAATTCAATGTAGCTAAGTGTGAAGTCATTCACTTTGGTAGGAGTAACAAGAAGATGGATTACTGGGCTAATGGTAGGCTACTTGGTAGTGTGGATGAGCAGAGGGATCTTGGTGTCCATGTACACAGATCTCTGAAAGTTGCCACCCAGGTAAATAGTGCTGTGAGGAAGGCATATGGTGTACTGGGCTTTATTGGTAGAGGAATTGAGTTCCGGAGTCCTGAGGTCATGTTGCAACTGTATAAGACTCTGGTGCGGCCTCATCTGGAGTATTGTGTGCAGTTTTGGTCGCCATACTATAGGAAGGATGTGGAGGCATTGGAACGAGTGCAGAGGAGGTTTACCAGGATGTTGCCTGGAATGGTAGGAAAATCTTATGAGGAAAGGCTGAGGCACTTGGGGCTGTTCTCATTGGAGAAGAGAAGGTTTAGGGGAGATTTGATAGAGGTGTACAAGATGATTAGGGGTTTAGATAGGGTCGACACTGAGAACCTTTTACCGCTAATGGAGTCAGGTGTTACTAGGGGACACAGCTTTAAATTAAGGGGTGGTAGGTATAGGACAGATGTTAGGGGTAGATTCTTTACACAGCGGGTTGTGAGTTCATGGAATGCCTGCCAGTAGCAGTGGTGAACTCTCCTTCTTTATGGTCATTTAAGCGGGCATTGGATAGGCATTTGGAAGTTATTGGGCTAGTGTAGGTTAGGTAGGATTCGGTCGGCGCAACATCGAGGGCCGAAGGGCCTGTACTGCGCTGTATCTTTCTATGTTCTATGTGTGTCAGCAGAATGCAGGTGAGTGGCGCTGGTGGAAGTGGTGGTGACCACGGCAGTAGGGGTGGCGGAAGTCATTGAGCGTGTGGCATCAGCGATGATGTGAGGGGCGGACGTGATGTCACGTGTGATGCATGAGGAATTGTGAGGAGCGGAAGTGGCTGTGGGAGTGGCCATGATGGGGGCGGAAGTGACGTCATCAATCAGCTTGGGTGTGGTAGCTGCATCAGCCGCATGGCTAATGGCGTCTGAGTCGTTTCCGAGGCCAGGGGAATCTTCTGGAATGTTTGAGGAGAGCTGGTTATGGAGGTGGGTGGATAAAAGTTTGTTGTACTTACAGTTTTTGATGTTTGAGATGGAATTGAAATACTGTTTGTTGAGAGTATGAATTGTCCCGAGGATGTAGTACAGAGTGGGTCCTTTGCAATTCTGAGGCCCTCAGCTGAGGCAGGGCTGACTGTAGAGAGGTTAGGTGCCGGCGCATTGCTGCAAACGTGGACCAGAGGATCCTGAAGGAGAACTGTTGCTGGTGTTTTTCAATCTGTATCTACATCACAGATCGCTGAAGGAAGTGGACATGGGAATACTGGACGCATCGGTAAAAGTGTGGTGCTGGAAAAACATAGCTGGTCAGACAGCATCCAAGCAGCAGGAGAGTCAACATTTAGGACTGACATTCCGGATGAAGGGCTTATGTCCTTCTTATTTCTTACATTCTTTTCCTATCTCGTGATTTATTTTCTTCCCCACATTCTAACTATTCCAGGGGTTTGTACAAAATAGTCTTTTATCCTTTGCAGTTCTTCAACTCAACCCACACAGAGACTAAGACTTTTGGCGCTATATCAGTTTTTGTTACGATTTGATTTCTTACTAACAAGCTAACCCTTACTCCTCTGCCCTTCTGCCTAACCTTTCAATAGAATGAATATTCTTGAATATCCAGCCCTGATGCCCACAATATCATATCTGCCAAATTCAATCTGTACAACAATCTCAGTTACCTTGTTTAATATACTGCCTGCATATAAGTACAACTCCCTCAGTCCTGCATTGACTGCCCATCTTTACACAGTTGTCACCTTGTCTGCTGTACCTGAACTTAGATTCCTGACACTTCCTATACTTTATTATCTGTTTTGGAAATTTTCATAACCTCTCCTGTAACTTCACTATTTAAAAGGAGAGAGAGACAAAGAATAAAGTTACAGGCCAGCTAGTAGTAGGAAAAATGCTAGAGTTCATTATAAAATGTGTGATAACAGAACATTTAGAAAGTATTAATGGGATTGGGCAAAACCAGCATGGGTTTATATGAAAGGCAAGTCACGTTTAACAAATTTCTTGAGGATGTAACTAGTACAAATACATATCCCTTCATCCGAGCATCTAAGAACTGAAAAGCTCCAAAAACCAAAGGTTTTCATGGAGCATCCAGCATCAGTCATGTCTGCATAACATCACGGGATTTTCTTGGTGGACAAAGGCTGCAACCATTCGACTCACGTGTGGCGTGGCCCAGCACTCGGAGGCGTCAGTTGTGTATTGTATTTACTGTGCTAAATTGTTTAACTTCAGAGTGAAAATGTCAAAAAGAGGTGCAGGTACATCTATGGCTAACAACAATATAAAGAAAAGGAAGCATCTGTCATTATCAATAATGCAGAAAATAGAGTTATTGCAGAAGCTTGAACATGGTGTGGCTGTGCGGCATCTTACTGAAGAATATGGTGTCAAAACTACCACCATCTATGATTTGAAGAAACAGAAAGACAAGTTTCCAAAGTTTTATGGTGACAATGATGACCATAAACTAATGAAAAATAATAAAACACTGCACAGGGCAAAAAATGAAGAACTTACCGCGTGTTGTTGGAGTGGATTAGACAACAAAGAAGTGAATGTATGCCACTGACTGGTTTGATGGTCATGAAACAAGCTAGAAAATATCATAAAGAACGATGGTCATGAAACAAGCTAGAAAATATCATAAAGAACACAACGCTAAAGGCGAATGTCAATATTCAGAAGGTTGGCTGCAGAAATTCAAGAAGTGTGATGGTGTGTAGTACCTGAAAATCTGTGACAAAAAGACTTCTGCTGACCATGAAGCAGCTGAAAATAAAGATGGTGAATATGCCAAACTCATATCTGAAGAAAGCCTTAGTTCTGAACAAATTTACAATACTGATGAAACAGCTCCCTACTGGCACTATGTCCCAAGAAAAACATTAGCAATAGCTAATGAGAGAGCACCAGCAGGTTTTAAGGAAACTAAGGACAGATGAACTATTCTTGGGCATGTCAATGCTGCAGGCAGTGATTGGGAAAAGCAAACATCCAAGATGTCTTAAAGGTGTATGCAATTTGCCTGTGCATTATTATGCAAACAAGAAAGAGTGGGTAACTAGAGAAATTTCTTCTGACTGTTTCAGTGAACACTTCGTACCAGCAGCACAAGCTCATTGCAGGCAAGCTGGACTGGAAGAAAAGTGTAAAATTTATCATTCCTGGACAACTGCTCCGCACATCCCCCTGCCAAACAGCTTGTGAAAAGTAATGTTTTTGGCATTTACTTGCCACTGAATGTGACATCAGTATTACAGCATTGTGACCAAGGAATTTTACACTCAATGAAGAGCAAATATAAAGACTATTTTTTAAACAGTATGCTTGCTGCAGTCAACAGAGAGGTAGGAATTCAAGACTTCCTGAAAGAGTTTAATCTTAAGGATGCCATTTACGCAGTTGCTAACACTTGGAATGATGTTGATAAAGCAACATTAACAAATGGCACAGACTCTGGCCTACAACGATGTTTCTTGTAAATGAACCTGCAGATGAAGAGTTTGAAGGATTTCATGTCGCTGAAGAGAAAGTTTAATCGGACGAAAGTGTAAATAAATTACATGAAGCTGACATCAAAGAAATGCTGAACATTGACAATGATGTGGCTGTCGTGCATTCCTTGAGCGATGAGAACATTGCTACAATGGTTTTAAATACGGGTTCCTGTACAGATTAAGTGTGAGGATAGTAGTGATGATGATGAGTTAGTGAACACAGTTGAAAAAGTCCCCATTGACGATATGGTGAAAATGTGTGATCAGTTAATTGCTGGCCTTGAACAATGTTCATTTATCAATGAGCAAGAGATTATGGTAATTTACTCAATTAAAGAGAGATTGCTTAGAGAGAAACCTATGTTAATGAGACAGATGCCTTTAAAACCGCCGCTTGCCATAGCGCTGAAGCTGTGTATGTTTGAGTTTTACCGAATGTTTTTATTGTAATTTTTTTATGGAAATAAAATGTTGCTGAATAGTTATAGTCGATGTATTTCACTTATCAATACACTACTCTATAAATAAAGTGTGGTAGTACTTCTAGTCCTCATTTATCCCGCTTAGTGTCAGTTTTCAAACGTTTTTGCTGCAGGATAGTATTTATGTTTGATTATGGGATGCTGCCCTGCACCCTACAGGGGACACTACATTAGTTCTGAAAACCGCAAAATTCCGATTTCCACAAAGCAGCTGGTCCCCAGTATTTCGGATAAAGGGATACGTACCTGTAAAATAAAGGAAAATCAGAAGATATAGTACATTTAAAGTTGCAGAAGGCTATTGATAAGGTCCCTCATAAGAAGTTAGTGGGGAAAGTCAAAGTACATTGAATATGGGGTAATATATTAGTTTGGAGGGGTTGACAGAGAGAAAACAGAGAGAGAATAAATAGAAATTTTTCCGAGAGGCCGGCAATGACTAATGCAGTACTGCAAAGTTCAATGTTTAGGGCCCCAGCTATTCACAATCTATATATAAAAATAACCTTGATCAACCAAATGCCACACTGCCAAGTTGGCTGGCAACACAAATCTGAGCAAGATTGAGAGTTCACTGGAGGATTCAAGGTAATTTACATAAATTGAGTGAATAGGCATACACAACACTACAATGTGGCTAAATGTAAAGTTATACATTTGTGTCAAAGAAAGAAAATGTATTGTTTAAATAATGATATTTTGGGAAATGTGGATATGCAAAAAGATTTAGGCATCCTTATACACAATTCAATGAAAGTAGACAGACAGGTTCAGCAAGCAATTAGGAAAGCAAATGATGTATCGGCCTTCATTGCAAGAGGATTTGATTTCAGATATTGTGACATCTTACTGCAGTTATACGTGGCCTTAGTGGGACCACACTTGGAGAACTGTGTGCAGTTTTGGTCTCTTTATCAATGAAATCCTTGCCACGAAGGGAGTGCAGCTGATTTCAGGGTCGGCAGCTCTGTCCAATGAAAAGAGTTAAAAATCATACAACACCAGGTTATTGTCCAACAGGTTTAATGAAAGTACAAGCTTTCAGAGCACTGCTCCTTCGTCAGGTAGCTAGTGGAGCAGGATCATAGGACACAGAACTTATAGTAAAAAACCAAAGTGTACTTCCAAGTAAACCTGTTGGACTATAATCTGGTGTGTGATTTTTTGCTTTGTCCAAGCAGTCTAACACTGACACCTCCACATCAATGAAAAGAGGTTAGTTTGACTGAGACCTATTCACAAGTTTAAAAGGATGAGAGGGGATCTGATTGAAACATATAAAATTCTAATAAGCTTGGCTAGACTATTTTCCCTATTTGGAGAGTTCAGATCTGGGAAGGAGTCTCAGGATATTGGGTAGACCATTTAGGATTGATCTGAGGAAACGTTTCTTCATTCAAATGGTCGTGAACCTATGCAATTCTATGCTACGGAAGGCTGTGAAAGCTAAGTCACTGAATATATTCAAAAAAGAGATGCACCAATTTTTGGATCTTTAAAGTGCCAAGGGGTATGGTGAGAAAGCAGGAATATGACATTGAGATACAGGATCAACCATGATCATACTAAGTGGCAGAGTTGATTAGAAAGCTTAAGTGGCTTGCTCCTGCTTCTAGTTTCTATGTTCACTTTTTTTTCAAGGAAGCATCCTACCTAACTCTTTAGAGACAGAACCTATCAGGAATTTTAATATCACAGTTAGTAGTAAAGAAGACTAATTAAGAAAAATGAGGAATCTAGGTTTCCCTAACTTTTACATCAATTGGCATGTAATACTCTAAAGTATTGAAGATTTTTAACAAAGCAATTGTGCACAACACAGAACAATTAAACACAGGAGACTAAAATTGGCCTACTGCATCCACAGAAACTGTAAGAACAATTAAGCTGATCGCATTCCCTCACTTTTCCTTATAGCTCTGCAACTCTAATTAATCTGCAGAAAGTCAAAGTTTTTTTTGTACAAGGTGATTTTTGACATAGTTTTATTTTTAAAAATTACTGTAAGCTTTAATTTTATTTTGTTGACCATGTAGACTGGTACCACCATGAATCACACCATCTGATCTTCTGTGACTTCCAGTGAAATTGTTTACAAACCTTTTCACTGCACAGTTCAGCTGTTGGAATATCAAAAATCATGAGTGTTCCATTCATGTTATGGATATGATATTACAGGTTTTCATTGGAGAAATGTTGGAAATTGATCAATCTGCCACCAATTCTTGCAGTCTTGGAACAATCCATGTCCTGTTTTCATTCTCTGAAGTGGCAACACCAACTAGCTGTTGTGCTGAAATCTTTGCTGGTTCAGGGTGTGAATTGGCCCATGTAACACATCACATGCTTCAACTTCTGGTGATGGTCATCCATCCTGTTTGTTTTCAAGCCCCATTCTCATGAATCTTTCTCATGATCAGACCAGTGGCTAATTACTGTTTTTATGGTGCACTTCAGTTTCAGCGTTTTCTTTGCAGAAAATTCCTCACTTTTCTATTCACTCGTTAGTTTATAATTAGTACCTAATTCCCTCAATGCAACATAGTTTTTTAATGTTTCAACAAATATTACAACTTTTAATTTGAGATAAGCTGCACACTTCATTCTTTTTTTCCACAGGACAAATTTCTATTGGTCATTCACCACATATGATTTTGCTGTGCAAGTAATTTTTCAGCTCCCACTCATCTGTTTGGTCCCATTTCCCAACTATAAATGTAAGTAAAATACAGGACTTATACACTTACTGTTAAGGTCCTGGGGCATGTTGCTGAACAAAGGGACCTTGGAGTGCAAGTTCACAATTCCTTGAAAGTAGAGTCACAGGGAGATAGCTCAGTGAAGAAGGTGTTTGGTATGCATGCCTTTATTGGTCAGTGCATTGAGTATAGAAGTTGAGAGGTTATGTTGCAGCCGTACAAGACATTGGTTAGCCCACTATTGGAATTCTGCATACATGTCTGGTCTCACTCTTATAGGAAGGATGTCATCAAACTTGAAAGAATTCAGAAAAGATTTGCAAGGATATTGCCAGGGTTGGAGGGTTTGAGCTGTAGGGACCAGCTGAAGAGACTGGGGTTATTTTCCCCTTAAGTGTTGGAGACCAAGGAATGATCTTAGAGAGATTTATAAAATCATGAAAGGCCTGGATAAGATAAATAGGCAAAGTCTTTCCTCGGGGTGGGGGAGACCAAAACTAGACAGCATATTTTGAACGTGAGAGGGGAAAGATTTAAAAGGGACCTAAAGGGCAATTTTTCACACAGAGGGTGGAATGTGCATGAAATGAGCTGTCAGAAGAAGTGGTGGAGGCCGGTAGAATTACAATATTTTCAAAGGCATCCGGATGGGGAAATGAATAGGAAGAGTTTATAGAAGGATATGGGCCAAATGCTGGCAAATAGGACTAGATTTATTTAGGATATCTGGTCAGCATGGACGAGTTGGACCGAAGAATCTGTTTCTGTGCTGTACATCAGAGGGTGACACCGCCTATGCAAGTATCCCATTTGTTTAAAGGATCTCGGTTGTATGTCATGTATAGCAAAAGATATGGTTTTGGCACTGAAAAGATGGAATAATTTTATACAGTGAGTCAATGTACATACTTCATGCATGGTAATCTCTCTCTCTCTCTCTGACTCAAAGGATGAACAGCCCACTCCTGCTCCTAGTCCATATGGTTGATGTTTTGTTTCTAATTAAGAACTGCAAAGTTTTCGTAAGAGTCGCACAGGTGCAATGACCAAAATCCATTAGCACATATCATCTCCCCTTGTCAAAAAGCTGATGTCATTTGTTTTTGACTGATTTCACAAACCAGTAATCACTTCTCTATATTTTGAGACAAATACTTGGCTTATACGTTTCAGTTTGCAACTACATTACAAGCAAAGCCTTCATTTTCATAATTTCAACAACCAATTTTCTGGATGTAGGTTTGCTTGTTGAGCTGGAAGGTTCATTTCCAGACGTTTCGTCACTCTACTAGGTAACATCTTCAGTGGGCCTCCAGGCAAAGCACTGCTGATGATTCCTGCTTTCTATATATATGTTTTGGTTTCTTTGGGTTGGTGATGTAATTTCCTGTGGTGATGTCATTTCCTGTTCTTTTTCTCAGGGGGGTTGGTAGATGGGGTCTAACTCAATGCGTTAGTTGATAGAGTTCCAGTTGGAGATGAAGATGTTACCTAGCAGGGTGACGAAACATCTGGAAATGAACGTTCCAGCTCAGCGCGCAAACCTACATCCAGAACTTCAAACTGAGCTACAAATCTTCTCAAAACTCGATAATTAATTTTCTGTTGACTGGAGAACTATTTGGCTTTCAAATTCAATAGCAAAGTTATGAAAAGGCTAAATTTAACAAATTACATGTTGTGAATATAACTGAAATATATCTCAACACAACTTTCTAATAACTTTCAACTGAGAAGCGAGGACACAACAGAACTTAACTCTCATGGTTTCCCCAGCAGTACAAGTTGGATCAGTGTATTAGAAGCGAAATGTAGAAGTCACTAATTTTAAAAAAACAAGTCCCTTACTCTTATCTACTTGAAAAATGTTCTAATATTACAAACTTTATTTGCGGTGAGCTTTTCCTTGATATAGATTTTGGATTGTTACTCTATTGTCCAAAGTACAAAATGCAAATACACCAATGACAGTTTACTTTTACTATCTGCATACTCACTGTGGTCCTCAGTAGTACAACTTCAGCCTCCTTGAGAGATGTTTGGGTACATGTTGCCTTCACACTCCATTCAGGCATCCAATAAAGTAGTAGGAGAAGGAAACCACCAGTGCAGATAACACCAATTGCAACTAGAATCAGCTTCCAAAGGCATTGTTTATAACCATAAATCTCCTGCAACAAACAAAGTAATTAGCTGCTCAGAGGGAACATTATTCGATATTCAATATTAGCATGCTGCAAATTTTTTTGAAGAGATCTAAAATTCAGCATGCTTGAAACTGAAGCCATGTCAGTTTCTAGATGCTCCAGGAGTTTGGATTACTCATAAAATTTTCATAAAGGCAATGTTACTCCTTTTTGAATACTTGCTCCTACATCCGACTAAGTACTCCCATCTTTGATCTTAACCTTCATAAAAGTTTGGAAAGAATGAACATTTACAAATTAAAGTGGACAAGGTACAGGGAACAGAAACATCGAAAACAGATGCAGGAATAAGCCATTCGGACCTTTGAGCCTGCACCATAATTCAATATGATTGTGACTGATCATGCAATCTCAGTACCCTATTGCCGCCCTCACTCCATACCCCTTGAATCCTTTAACTGCAAGGCCACGTCCAGCTCCTTCTTGAATATATCTAATGAACTGGCCCCAACAGCTTCATGTGGAAGAGAATTCCACAGGTTCACATCTCTGAGTGAAGAAATTCTTTCTCATCTGAGTCTTGAATAGCTTACCCGTTATTCTTAGACTGTGACCCCCAAGTTCTGGACTTCCCTAATATCGGGAACATGCTTCCTGCATCTAGCCTGTCCAGTCCATCAAGATTTTATATGTTTTTATGAGGTACCCCCCCTTATTTTTCAAAATTCCAGTGAACACAAGGCCAGTCAATCAGTCTTTCCTCATATGTCAGTTCTATCATCCCAGGAATCAGTATGGGAAATGTTCACTGGACTCCCAAAAGACAAATCAGTACTATAGTAATTGTAACTCACACTATTAATTCCCACATACTGGACAGTTACTGAAGACTGGCATTTGAAGGATGTTACTTAGTGTGATAATATACAAACTATTCTCACTTTCCACCCTGCTGAACTCTTCATCCAAAGGATAAGAAGCTGTCATTTCCGCCATATCCAGCAAAATCCCAGATATATATTTCCGGTCTCTCAATTTTTAGCATTCCACAAACACCATTCCTTTTGGAACACCCTGATCCACTCCTCCCACAGCTGCCCTGTCTCTCTCTCTCCCCTACAGACCCATACTTTCACGCAGACCTTCTCTCATATGCTCACACATGCACCCTCTCACAGACTTATACCCCTTTACACTCACACTCATACACATACACACACTCTCTCACAGACACTCATAAAACCCCCACATGCACACACACACACACATATATACATATGAGTTTGTGGGGTGAATTTGTACTTGCAGAATTACATTTTACTTTGCTCAAAAACTGCATGAATCCATGTAAGAGTCTGTAAATCTATTTCTTGGATTAGAATCAGTCTGACCATTGTGGCACAAACAGTCTCACACAGGGCAGCTCACTCCTTAACTGCATTATCTGGGCCGGCATGACAGCAATTGTTAAAGTTCACTTGAGAATGTAACTTTTAAATGTTCTACGACTTACATATGAGAGAACTGAAACCAACATGTTCATTCTAAAAGATGAGACATTTAACAAACAATCCAGGTCTCTTTCAATATATAGTTTCAGTTACATCACACTGTAAACTTGTGGCATAAATTCTGTGTCTTACAATCTTATACTCCACAACCACCTGATGAAGGAGCAGCGCTCCGAAAGCTAGTGCTTCCAAATAAACCTGTTGGACTATAACCTGGTGTTGTGTGATTTTTAACTTTGTGCTCCCCAGTCCAACACCAGCATCTCCAAATCATGACTTTCTATTTTGGTCTCCTTATGCCTGGCTTAGGAATCTGCTGCATACAACAGTTCGGCTGTTACCTGCTGCACAGAACTCCAAGAGCCCTACGAAATGTTTCAAATGTTCCACATTTTCTGCCTAACCAATTGGTTAACTCCAGTTTACAAATGGTGAACAACAGAGCCCAAAGGACCTTTTCATTCCCCAGGATCATGTGCCTCTTATGACTTGCACTAGTCAATCAGAGCTCCATCATTCACCTGTCTGTGGTTACTTTCTAGCTGATCTCTGCGAAAAGATGGCCACATGCTTTACTGCTTCAGGATCTCCCAAATAACTGGTGTGCTGAACAGGTGAGCTTACCTGGCCTTCAGTCACTGGTACAAACACGGAAATGTCTCCATGTCAATGCCCAAATCTGTGAGCTCAATGACTCACCAAGCTGTGGAATTCCACCAACCAACTCAATCTCATCACGAAGGAAACACAGATTGACTCTCAAACAAAAACAGAAATTGCTGGAAAAACGCAGCAGGTCTGAAAGCACCGGTATAGAGAAATCAGAGTTAACGTTTCAGGTCCAATGACATTTCTTCGGAACTAGCCGACTAACAACAAATTGACTCACTTCTGTTCACAAGAGAGATAGTGTTACTTTTGGTCTCATTATTTAAACTGGGATATCATTGAATTCAAAGCAGTTCAGAGAAGATTCACGTACGTTGATTCTGAGGATGAAGAAAGGTTGGATCTAAAGTCATTGCAGTTTAGGAGAATGAGAGATGATCTTATTAAAACAAATAAAATTCCAAGGGAGAAATGCTGAGGATCTTTCCTCTCACAGAGAAATTTATTACTTGGAATCACAGTTCAAAAATAAGATTAGGACAGCGATAAGGGTGGATTTCGTCTCCCATAGCTTGATTTGTCTTTAAAATTCACTTCTGAAAAGCAATGCAAGCTGGGTCCTTGAATAGATTTAAAACTGAGCAAAGAGTTCTGATTGGCAAGTGAGTTGGGAATATGCAAGAAAGTAGAGGTAATACTGCAATCGGATCTGCCATGATCATATTAAATGATAAGAGCAGACTCAATGGGCAGAATGGTCTACTCCAACTCCTATTTCCTTTGACTTTATCCTCTAAATACAAGTGGGAGAAATATTAAGCTTTCAGTTCACCACAGTGTGAATTGCAAGAGTGTGCTGTGCAACAGATGGTTGAGGTTCTCAATGAATATTTCTCCTCTGTTTATCATGGAGAAAGACATGAAGACTTGGGAACTTGGGGAAGTTCGTGGTCATTTCTTGGGAACAATCCCTATCACAGTAGAGGTGGTGTTGGATGTATTAAAATGTATGAAGGTGGATAAATCTTCTAGTCCTGATCAGATATATCCAAGAACACTGCAAGAGGCTAGAGAAGAAATTGCGGGGGCCTTGGCTGATATTTTTCTTCAACATTAGCCACGGGTGAGGTCCTGTAAGACTGGAGGGTAGCGAATGTTGTGTCCTTATTCAAGAAGGGTTGCAAAGAAAAACGTGGGAACTATAGATCAGTAAGCCTAACTAATATAGTGGGTAAGCTACTTGAAAAGTTTCAGAGCTAAGATATACATGCATTTGGAAAAATAGGGTTTGATTAGGAATAGTCAGCATGGCTTTGTGTATGGGAGATCATACCTCACAAATTTGTTAAGAGGTCTTTGATGAAGTGACCAGGAAGGTTGATGAAGGCAGGGCTGTAGATGTAGTCTGTACGAATTTCAGGAAGGCCTTTGACAAGGTTCCACATGGCAAGCTGCTGGAAGATTAGGTCACATGGAATCCAGGGGGAGCTGGCAAATTGGATACACAATTGGCTTGATGGTAGAAGAGTAATTGTGGAAGGATGCTTATTGAAATGGAGGCCTGTGACTAGTGAAGTGCCTTAGGGGTCAGAGCTGGGCCCAATGCTGTTGGTTGTTTACATCAATAATTTGGATGAAAATGTACTAGGCATGATTAAATAAGTTTTCAGATGACATTAAAATAGCGGTATTGTGGACAGTGAGGAAAGTCGTCAGAAATTGCAACAGGACCTTAGTCAACTGTGGAAGTGGGCTGACAAATGGCAAATGAAGTTTAATATAGATAAGTGTGAAGACTTGCAATTTGAAAAGCCAAATTAAGGTAGGAGTGTCATGGTGAATGGCACGGTGTTAAGGAGTATAATTAAACAGAGGGACCTTGGAGTTCAGGTGTACAGTCTCTGAAAGTGAGTCACAGGTAGAAAGGGCAGAAAGTAGACTTTAGGCACACTGGCCTTCATCAGTCAGGGCATTAAGTATAGATGTTGGGAAAGTATGTTGCAATTGTACAGGATGTTGATGAGGCTGCATTTGAAATATTGTGTTCAGATTTGGTCACCTTGCTATTAGAAAGATGCTACTAAACTGGAAAGAACGCAAAAAAAATGTAGAAGGATGTTGCCAGGACTCAATGGTCTGAGTTATAAGGAGAGGCTAGACAAGCTAGACCTTTTTCTTACAAGCATAGGAGATTGAGGGAGGATCTTATATAAGTGTATGAGACCATGAGAGGCCTAGATAGGGTGAATGCATTTAACCTTTTTCCCAGGGTTGGGGATTTGAGTTTAAAGTTTAAAGTTGGGGGCGAAAAAATAAAAAAGCTGCTAGTACGCATGTGGAATGAGCTATCAGCGGAAGTGGTTGAGGCAGGTACATTAACAACATTTAAAAGGCATTTGGACAAATACATGGATAGGAAAGGTTTAGAAGGATACGGGCCAAGTGCAAGGAAGTGGGGTTTGCGTGGATGGACATTTCGGTTGGCATGGACCAGTTTAGGCCAAAGGGTCTGTGTACATGCTGTAGGACTCTATGTCTCTGTAACAAGTGAAGATGCAATGTGTTCAAACTGATACAACATTTTGGAGGGGTTTCACAGCTAGGTAACTATTCAGAGTGTTAGTTCCATTTTAGATTCCTGGTTTGATGTTGTCAAGGTTAGCGAAGAATGGTCTGAAGAATGGTCATTAGATACAAAATGTTAATTCTGCTTTCTCTCCACAGTTGTTGCCAAACCTGAGATTTTCCAGCAATTTCTGATTTTGTTTCTGATTTCCAGCATCCAGAGTTCTTTGGATTTTTCGTTATGTTTAAATCACTAGTTTATAATGCAGAATGTATATTCAAAGAAAGAGCATGTTACTTTTAGATAAAATTACAATAAGAACACGCAATCCTTTCCCTCATAACTTAATGCAACTTGCAATTATATTGGTAAATTCAGAGCTGAAAGGATTAGCGTTTAGATGTTGAGTTCTTTTATCTAGAATGGCAAGTTATGGTGCAAAATAATCATTTTCTAAAAGAAATAATCAGTTGCAAAATCTTTACAGTTTTGCATTAAAAACCTGGACTTAGTATCATTTTTAATACTCTTGGATATCATGATTTTGAACACAAACTCACTTTGCCACAGTGATATCACCTGGTTTGCTGTCAATTTTTGGATCCAAGTTCCTAAACTCCACTAAATTACCCATTCACTTGATCAATCAACATCAATATTAGTAAGTAATGCAGTCAACAGTGTAAACTTACCATGTTGCTAATCTTCGTGTCATTAAACGTGCATAATATTTATTATTGTTAAAGTAATTAATAACTTATAACAAACAGTTTAACCACTAGATAGGTCCTGCTGGGATACCATTTATTTCCAAGGAGAATTATAGTCTGTTCAGTTTATGAAAAATGCAATTACTCATGAGTACCTGAATAATCACTGTCTACTATACAAGCTTAACTGCCAACACCCATCCTCCAAAGTGTTGCTCCAGCATGTAAACTATACACTTATAATAATATAATACAAAAATAATAGGGAATGAAGGAAGTTTTGCTACAGCTGTACCAAGTTACTCCCAGTTAAACCATACTTGGAGCTTTGATTCTCGAAAGGAAATTTGACCTTTGAAGGTATGCAGCAAAGATACAGTAGAACATTAACATGGTTCCAAGGGTTAGATTATGAAGATAAATTGCCTAAACCACACTTGTATTCACTGAAATGTAAAAGATTAAAAGGTGACATGATTATGGTCTTCAAGATATCTGAAAGAAATTGGTACAACAGAAAGAAACATCTCTCCCTTCACACCAAGTTGAAGAGGTCATTCAGCCAAGCAATTCATGACAGAAGCAAAAAGATCTATAAGCATGTAATTCATCACATATAAAGCAGATTCAAGCCAATTACTAATTCCTAAGGTGAGATTAGTAACCTTTTATGAACCAATGTTATTGTGAAATGGAGCGATATATAACATATCATTGAATAATGTAACGGGTTTGAGGGGTTAAATGTTCTTTTCTTATGCTCTAATTAGTATGTAAACTAAAATTGTATACAAATATATCTTTCTCCGTACCATAATAAGCAGAATTCACTGATTCAGTAAATATATTTACTCAAATCTACTCAGAAGTGCTGTGGTTTACAAGCAAAACATGACTTTTGATTGCAATTATTACAAAGAGAAAACGACAAGGAAAAGTGGTCATAAGGATAATAAGGACTTTAAAAATGTAATAAAATTGTCAAAGTCCATTTGGCCAGAACTTAAGTAGAGTGAAGTTTTATGTGTTGGATGAAATGCATTTGAAGTGATAGAATCCAATTTTCATTCGACATTCAATCCCACTTACAAACAAATTATAGCCAAATAGTACAAAAATGTGCTCAAGACAGGAAACTGCAAATCTGAACTATAAAATCCTATTTGGAACAGAACAGTGCGTGTGAGAAGTCCACTGGAATAAATTAGTGTTATGTGTTATTACAAATAGTTGCCTTTCATAGTACTAACATAAACTATCAACATACAACCTCATAAAAATGCCATAAATAAGAAATCAAATGAGGTTACTATATCCCCAATTAGAATGTAAACACTGTAACATGAATAGCTGCAACTTTTCCCTCGTCAATTCTGCTCCAGGTTTTGAACCTATTCCTCCTTATAATTAAGATGTACAAAATCACGTGAATAATTGGAAATAATTTAATACAAAATTTAAGAAAAAATAAAGCCTTCAGTCCATAAAACCAATTTACAAATTTAATCACTGAGCAAAGATTTTACAACAATACTCACATACCTAAAATCCACAAGTTTATATTAGAGGCTTCTAAAAACGAAGAACAGCCAGTGAAATTACACCTTAGAAAGTGCACAACTGTGAACTTTAAATTGATTTTTTTTTAAGTCAGTTAAAATTTGTTCCACAGACTTTTGAAAAAAAATTTATAAGGAGGAACATAAAAAAGTCAGAACCTGAATAGATAATGAACTATCACTTTTTTGTTTACCATCTCATCTTCTTTCTCTTTGTTGATAAAATTCTTCTCTTCTTTAGCCATTTTGTTTCATAAACTCAGCTTCTCTTATTCGATTACTGTTAAGACAAAAAAAGTCCAGAATATTAATGATGGAAGTTTCGCATGCTAAAATACGTAACTGGTTAATTAAAATGTTATAAGATGAATACTATACAAAGAACAAATAGATCCATATTCCAAGTTATGGATCTGGTGTACATCCACAATTACCATAAAGTCTGTACAAGTTTACAAATAGCTTCATGACTTTGGAAAATTAAAAATGCATGTATAGTTCAAATATGTCCTATCCTGAGCTAATTAACAAGAATCATTTTATCTAATCAAATTAAACATGCCACATAACAGCAAAATATCTACTGTTTCAAGACATTCAAAAGTTCTAACAATATCATTTATTCATTGCCATACCCTATTGTTTACCCCATTGTTCAGTTAACGTTAAGAAGTTTTACATTGTTGGCTGAACTATACTTCAACAGCCCACTTGCTGGACAATTTACAACAGTATGTATATCCCATTTCCCCCAGCTGCCAAATCCTCTCATAATTAAAAAGATGTGCAATAATTTACCTTAGGAGTAGCTTTGCAAACTGAAACTAAACTGCTAATAATAATTGAAAGAAATGTAATCTATGGTTAATTGCTACTTACAGAAATTTAAGGTTCATATAAAGAATGTTTTCATTCTTCAGATAGTTTAGTTACACTCACAATTTGAGGCTACATGTATTCTGCTTGATATCTGAGATCAATCATTAGCTATATTAAGTACTACACAAAGTAGCTGCTTTCTAAGACTGGTTTCTCTTTAACTCATTTCAAACACAATAGGAGGACTAGATTTGGCAAAGGTGTTTAAAAGATTCAAACAATATATGTCAACAGTTACAATTAGACAGAGGATGTATTCCAGTCTTATTATACTCTAATGGAGCCTTCCTTATTCCTTGATGCATGCAACACCACAAATTCAATGATACAGGTTCCGTGGGCACGAGGTCAACCTGATTGTATCTATAAATTGATGGCCTATAGGTTATATGTTTCTGACCAAGCCCTTCCTAGCATTTTAAGTAATCTCAGTTGCACAGTACTTCATATTTTATTGTAAAACAAAAGCAACTTATTCCTTGTAGGACAGGGAAAAAATGGGAAGCGATTCAAATTAACCAAAACACACCAACAGAAAATGATTACAATATTTCCAAGAATCAGTATGCCACATTCTATTTTTACACATGAATTTTATGCTTAGGTTGTGAGCAATTTTATTGCTGGGAATGGCATTGCATCGATTATAAGCTAACATCTGTACCAAGATATCCTTTGGTTAAGTACAGGTTGCTCTGCTATAATTAATTTGCATTTCTTCAATGCAAATTCGCTGTAACCTGATTGATGAATTGGGGACGCTGTTTGTAAAGCGTGAACTTTTAAAACGTGCTGGCTGTAGTGTGCTTACATCGCCAACACTAAGCACTATTTCCAAAGTGCGATTTTTCTATAACACGGGGTTGCACAAAACTGACTGCATGCAGATTTTGCTCAAATCCAAAAGAATTTGACCTTTCTGCGTCCATGCCATGTTTGCCAATTCAGAACCTGTTTATCCCATTCCAGTCTTGATGAAAGAGCCAATTTTGTGCAGATGTAGTTCTGCGCCAATTCAGCTCAAAATTTGATGAAAATAGCCAACTCATCTAACAGTTGATCCTGAAAATGCAGCAAAGCAGATTTGTGTCTCATGATGGTACAATCTTTGATGTTAAAAATTACACAACACCAGGTTATAGTCCAACAGGTTTTTCTGGAAGCACTAGCTTTCAGAGTGCTGCTCCTTCATCATTGTGTAGAATTCTAGTGATTCCAAATAAACCCGTTGGACTATCACCTGGTGTTGTGTGATTTTTAACTTTGTATACCCCAGTCCAACACCGGCGTCTCCAAATGATGACAATTATTCTAAATGGATTTCATCACGGCTTTTGACAAAGTAGAAAGTAAACGTCCATGATATGCAATGAAGTGTTGTAAACTGGATTCAATATGGGACAAGTTGCAAGAAGCAAATGTATTTTTGCTTTTGGAAGGATGTTTCCATTTGGGTTACAAGGAGCCATTGACACCAGATAGTTGGCCCAGAATTCCCAATTACTGTCAGAACAAAGTCAACTAATGGTTTAATATTATCCATTTGTCTAATTTTTCTGGTCACACTTCAAGTTCATTGGAGATAACCAAGGAGAAATCCACTCAGCACAGAATAGCCTGTTATGTTTTCCATGATACTTGCTGCCTTATTTCAGGAGCTAAAACTCCCAAAAACACTTTCACAGTGATGGAGGCAAGTATACATGGTACATGCGAAGCTAGTATGCCCAATTCAGTTTCTAAGAGGGCAGCATGTCAGATGATTGGGACAAGATGTACAAGGGGAAGTATGGCATCAAATGGGTAAGAGGAGTGCCAATTGGATTTGAGGGTCTTTTGGCAGGGGGTCAAACAGATCCAGCCAGGTGAGCTGGCAATAATCAAGTCAGGGAGAGCAGACCATCCTTCACTCAGTGGAAGCATAATTAGTGGAGTCAATGATGAATCAGGAGGGGGAGATTTTTAAGTTAGACTAAGCTTTTAATCATCTAGCTTTTCCTGGGTAAGTGTCAAGCTTAATTACAAAGTCATAGAGATGTACAGCATGGAACAGACCTTTTGTCAACTGTCATACTGACCAGACTTCCCAATCTGACCTAGTCCCATTTGCCAGCATTTGGCCCATAACTCTCTTAAACCCTTTTTATTCACATACCTATCCAGATACTTTATAAATATTGCAATTGTACCAGCTTCCACCACTTCTCTGGCAGTTCATTCCATACATGCACCACCCTCTGCATAAAAAAGTTGCCCCTCAGATCCCTTTTAAAATGTTTCCCTCTCACCCTAAAGCTATGCCCTCTAGTTCTGGACTCCCCCATCCCAGGTAAAGGATCTTGGCTATTTACCCTATCCCTCATGATTTTAGAAACCTCTATAAGGTCACCCCTCAGCCTCTCATGCTCCAGAGAATCTCTGACTTAATGGACAATATCAAAGAGTCGCAGAACAAGGGAATTGTCCAACTGGAAAATTCAATTTTCTGGGCATCTCCCATCAAGTTAGCTGCACCAAATTCTGCATGGTCCTGATGTGCAATTCTTGCTTGTCTTGCTTTAATAATTCCCTGGCCTTCAAAATATATAAACCAATGTTTCCTGTAAATTTTGAGGCTTAAGGTTTCATGTATGAGATGCACAATTTAGCTACTTTAAGTAACAATATGTGCATGGCAGCAAAAAGAAAATCCGAAGGAGCTACATAATTCAACCAGCATCCATGTGAAACATTAGTGGAGAGATTGGCTCCAGTCCCTAGCATTTTGCAGCATACACCAAGAATGCAGACTCAAAAGCTGGGTGAAGTCAAAAAGTTTGTAGAAAATACAAAAATTGTGAGGAAGAAATCTGTATGCAGTAAGAAAATCTCAGATTGGTCAGTTGGGCAAACATCATTTCTGAAGAAGTGTGAATAATGTTTTGGGTGATGACAGACAAAGTAAGAGACCATATAATGGCAAACTTCTGAATTGTGTATAGGGACACAGGGGTTTGCAGTGCATGTCCACAGATCCCTAAAGGTAGCAGAATAAGCAGATATAATGACCGAGACTATATATACCTTCCTTTATTGCTGAGGCACAGAGTATAAAACAGGGAGATTAAGCTAGAATATATAATTAGTATTTAGGCTACAGATCGAGTAATATATATATAGCTCAAGTCACCATGTTGCAGAAAGGATGTGAATGCACCAGAGAGGATATAGAAAAGATTTAAGACGACGATGCCAGGCAGAGAAAAGTTGTAACTATTAGGGAAAGTATATATTACACTTTCCATTTAGGGGGAGGAAGAGAAAGGTAGATTGAACACTAGTGTTTGAAACTAAAATAAAGGCAATTACAGAGCATGAATACATAGCTTGTTTACATTAACTGGGAGACAGGTTAAGAAGTAGGTCTGTAGAGATGAAGTGGCAGACATTGTAGCATAACATGTTGTGTAAGTTAATAGTTTTTAAAAGCCTAATACTGGAGACCACTTTAAGTTCTACCCAACCTGATGATAACATATAATCTTCAACAGGGAATATAACTCTGGATCTCAAAGAGATCTATGTCACCTATGTCACACAACACATTAGTATCAGTGTCTAACTAGATAATGTATCTTGTACTGAATTACTATCATGCAATAAACTAAAGCTTAAGAGCCCCTTTTTATTAAAATTCACTATGGTTGGTTCTCCGCAATGGAAACTAAATAGGCCCTAAGACCAAGTCAAGGAAAGAGGAATGGTGGTAGCAAACTTTAACCCATAGATACCACAGCACACACCATCCATGGTTAAGTAAAGAAATTAAAGATAGTATCAAATTGAAAGAAAAAAAGCATATGTATTCACAAAAGCCCATGACAAAATTAACCCACCTACATGCCTCTGTTTTAAATCCAAATTCTAAAAAATGTATTACACATGCCTCTCATCACAATTGTTGAGTAAATTCAAAGACCAGAGACATCTCAAAATTCACAAGGATGGTGTTAGAACCACAAAAAAAATGGTTTTCAGAATATTAAGAACATGTTGATGCCCATGGATGTACTGGACCTCTATAATCTGTCTATTGCAATCATAACATCAGAATGAGGCACCCTGTGCCTCAACAACCATATTCTGATTTAATTTAACATACAGTTTGAAAGAGAGAAGATCAGAGATAAGACTAACATGTTTAATCTAAATTATAGCAACTATGTGACCTTGAAAGCTGAGCTCGCTGAAGTGAAGTGAAATACTAAACTAGGAGACGGACCAATAGAGATGCAGTGGCAGATATTTGAGAATATATTTCCGAATACTTAAATATGTTTCTACTGTAAAGAAATATTACAAAGGGAGGACCTACCACCTTGTGGTTAACTTAAGTCATTGAGTTAAACTTGATGAGAAACCATTTGACTGCACAAAGATGAGTGGCAAGTCACATAATGGTCAGAAGATTTTTAAAAAGCAAACAATGACAAAAAAAAATCAGGAAGAATAAAATACAGTGACAGGAAGCTAGCTAACAATGGTAAAAATCAATAGCAAGAGTTTCTTCAGGTGTTCAAAAAAGAAAAGTTGTTAAAGTGAGTATTTGTCCTTTATAGAGAGAGTACAGAGTTAATCATAGCTAATAAGGAAATAGCACATGAAATGAACAAATATTGGGCTGGTCTTCACTATGGAGAAAACAAAAAATAAATAACTGTAATATCTGTAACTCAGAAAGAGAGTGAAATGGTAATCAGAAAAGTGATATTATGCAAACTGATGGAGCAGCTGGCTGACAAGTCTCCAGGTCTAGACAAATTTTATCCTACAGTCTTAAAAGACATTGGTAAAGAACCAGTTGATGCATTGATGTTAAATTTCCATAACTCCCTAGATTCAGGTAAGATTCCATTAGACAGGAAAATAGCAAATATAACCCCTCTATTGCAAAAGGATTGGGAGAGAGGGAGACAGAAAACAGACAACTGTAAGACAGTTAAGTTCGATGTCTATATTGCAGAAATGTCATTAAGAATGTAGCCGTGCTGTGGAGGAGCCAGTGTAGTACTGGGGTGGGCAACGTTAAAAATCACACAACACCAGGTTATAGTCCAACAGGTTTATTTGGAAGCACTAGATTTCGGAGCGCCGCAACCACACGATGAAGGAGCAGCACTCCAAAAGCTGGTACTTCCAAATAAACCTGTTGGACTACCACGTGGTGTTGTATGATTTTTAACATTAAAAAGGTTAAAACTGGAATTAGAAAAACTCAACATAATCAAGAACAGTCAGCACGTTTGTGAAAGGGAAATCATGTTTAAACAAATTTCTGGTGCTGGATAAAGGGCAGCCTGCAGACATGTCATCCTTTGATTTCCAGAGGCATGTGATCAGGTGCCACATCAAAGGCTGTAACATAATAGCATAAACAGAAGATTGGCTAGCTGGCAGAAAAGAGAGTATATGCAAATAAATGGGTCTTTGTGCGATTAGCAGAATATAACAAGTGGAATGCTGAAGGTTCTGTGCTCGGGCATCACATTTTTACAATTTATATCACCAACTTGGGCGAGGGGAAAGAAAACTTGGTAGCCAAATTTACAGATAACATAAAAATAGGTATGATGTGGAGGTGCTGGTTTTGGACTGGGGTGGACAAAGTTAAAAATCACACAACACCAGGTTATAGCCCAAAAAGTTTATTTGGAAGTACAAGCTTTTGAAGCGCTGCTCCTTCGTCAGGTAGCGAGTGGGGCAGTATCATAGGACACAGAAGTTATAGTGAAAGATCATAGCGTCATACAACTGATATATTGAACAAACCTAGATTGCTGTTAAATCTTTAATCACTCAGAATGGGTTGCAGGTTTCAATTTGTTAATAGGTAAATCCCAGAACTTCTTTCAAGTACATTCCCAAGATAACTTAAGGTTTTATAAAAAAATGTGACATCTCAGCTCAGACAATGCATTAAAGGTTAGAGTCTGTCTGTAGTCCAACCTTGAGTCAGACCAGTTCTATTTCCAAAGTAGGAACTTATAAAATGTCACATGGACTGACAGCCTACAGATTGTGTGCTTTTTGAGCAAAATAGAATGTATCTGCAAATGAAAATTCAATCCACAGACGTGTGTGTTTGTGTGTGTGTGTGCGTGCGCGCATGCCTGTGAGGGAGAGAGAAAGAGTGTGTGAGTACGTACACATGTGTGCGCAAGTGTGACAGAGCACATGGCTATCAGAAGGTTTGCGTATGAGAGTGAGTGTGCGGGCATGTTTGCGTGTCTGAGGGAGAACATGTGCATGAGGAAAGGTCTGCGTGAGTTTGATCATATGTAACAGCGTGTGTGTATAGTGTAGCGGGGTCACATGTAGTGTGGCATGAACCCAAGATCCCAGTTGAGGCCATCCTCATGGATGCCAAACTTGGCTATCAGCCTCTGATCATCAATTCTGCATTATTGCATATCCCGAAGTCTGCCTTGGAAAAAGGTCACCCACAGATCCTAGGTCGAATGTCCTTGACCGCTGAAGTCTTCCCCGACTGGGAGGGAACATCCCTGCCTGGCAATTGTGGCGCATTCATCTGTTGTTGTAGCATCTGCTTGGTCTCGCCAAAGTACCATGCCTCAGGGCATCCTTGCCTGCGTGGTATGAGATTGACAACATTGTCCGAGTCACATGAGTACCTGATTCACATGTGGTGGGCAATGACCCTACGTGCAATAGTAATATCCATGTCCACACTCTAATACATTTTGCAAAGGTTACCATGACAGGATTGTATGGTGTTGTGGTTAAAGTCCTGAAGGCGGAGCGGTTTGCTGTTAACACTGGTCTGTTTAAGGCTTGGCAGTTGTTTAAAGGCAAGAAGTGGAGGTGTAGGGAAGATCTTGGTGTGGTGCTCATTCTTGTTAGAACATAGGTAAAAACAATGACTGCACTTGCTGGAAACCAGATTCTGGATTAGTGGTGCTGGAAGAGCGCAGCAGTTCAGGCAGCATCCGAGGAGCACTACCACCAGTGGCAATGCTTTCCACGCACCAACCAGTCTCTGCATAAAGAACCTACCTCTGATATTTCCCCTATATTTTCCTCCAATCACCTCAAAAATTATAATTCCGCATGACAGCCATTTCTGCCTGGGGAGAAGTGTCTGGTTATCTACTCTGTCTATGCCTATCATTACCTTGTACACCTCTATCAAGTTACCTCTCTTCTTTCTTCTCTCCAGTGCTCACTCAACCTTGCTTCATAAGACAAGCCCTCCAATCCAGGCAGCATCCTGGTTAATCTCCTCTTCTTCCTCTCTAAAACATCTGCATCCTTCCTATAATGAGGTGATCAGAACTGGACATAATATTCCAAATATGGTCCAATCAGGGTTTCATCGAGCTGCAGTAAAACCTCATGGTTCTTAAACTCAATCCCCCTGTTAATGAAAGCCAAAATACCATACGCCTTCTTGACAACTCTATCAATTTGGTGGCAACTTTGAGGGATCTATGTACGTGGACTCCAAGATCTCATTGGTCCTCCCAAGTGACAAGAATTCTGTCTTTAACCTTGTATTTAGCATTCAAATTCAACCTTCCAAAATAAATCACTTCGCACTTATCCAGGTTGTGCTCCATCTGCCACTTCTCAGCCCAGCTCTACATCCTGTCAATGTCTTGTCGTAGCTTGCAATAACCCTCAATACGTTTTTCCTGTCCGGGAGCAGTGGGAGATAGAGCGGTGACCGGAAAGTTGCTGGGAAGATAAAGACTTAGTATATAGTTAGCAGCGGTTAAACCCAAGATACTACATGTGTAGTATCTCCCTCATGCTCCCCTTCCTCTAACCAGGAGAAAAGGACTCTGTAAAGTAAGGCTTTCTTTTCCTTTTCTTTCATATGTTTAAGTGCATTGTTTAGTTTTAGTTAGTTGATATAAAGCTAAGGGGACCTCAGACCCGTGGCATGAGTCTCTTGCTTGATGTGGGAGCTCAGGGACAGGGCTGACATCCTTGACTCTTACACTCGCAAGAAGTGTGTCCAGCTGCAGCTCGAGTTTGACCGCATGACGGCTCTGGAGCTGCAGATGAACTCACTGTGTATTATCCACGATGCTGAGGAAGTCGTGGATAGCAGATTTAGTGAATTGGTCACACTGCAGATTAGAATTGCTGAGGGAGACTGTGAATGGGTGACCAAAAGGCAGAGAAAGAGTAGGAAGGCAGTGCAGGTGTTTCCTGTGGTCATTTCCCTCCAAAACAGGTATACTGTTTTGGATACTGTTGGGGGAGATGGCTGACCGGGGAGGGCAGCAGTTGCCAGGATCATGGCACCGTGGCGGGCACTGCTGTTCAGAAAGACGGGAAAAAGACTCATAGGGCCATAATCATAGGGGATTCTATTGCAAAGGGAGTAGATAGGCAGTTCTGTGGTTGAAAATGAGACTCCCAAATGGTATGTTGCCACCCAGGTGCTTGGGTCAGGGATGTCATTGATTGGCTGCAGAGCATTCTGAAAGGGGAGGGTGAACAGCCAGTTTAGCATTAACAAGGGGAACAGTAGGCAGAGAGCAGATGAATGCAAAAGAACTGGCAGCCTGAAGCGCATATCCTTTGATGAAAGGAGTATAGTGGCTAAGGTAGATGAACTTAGGGCTTGGATTGGTGCCTGGGAGTATGACGTTATTGCGATCACAGAGACTTAGTTGAAGAAAGGGCATGATTGGCAACTAAATGTTCCAGGATACAGATGCTTTAGACAGGACAGGATGGGAAGTAGGGGGGTTGACAAAGATGAGAGCAGTCCAATTATATCAAAATTCGGCAGGAGCTGAGAAATGTGGATTGAGAGCAGCTATTTGAAGGGAAGTCCATGTTTGATATGTGGGAGGCTTTAAAAGCTACGTTGAAGATAGTGCAGGATAGGCATGACCCTTTGAAAACAAGGGATAGGAATGGCAAAATTCGTGAACTGTGGATCAAAGGAGAATTCATGCAACTAGCCAAGAGGAAAAGGGAAGCGTACATAAGGTCCAGGCAGCTAAAACAGAACGGGCCATGAAGGAATATTGGGAGAGTAGAACAAATCTTAAACAAGGAATCAAGCACGCTAAGAGGGGTCACGAAATAACTTTAGCAAGCAGAATTAAGGACAATCCCAAGGCCTTTTTTCATATATAAACAGCCAGGGAGCAACAAGAGAAAGGGTCAGTCCATAAAGGAAGGTTGTGTGTCGAACCTGAGAGAATTGGTGAGATTCTGAATGATTACTTTGCATCAGTATTCACTGAGGAGAGGGACATGGTAAATGTTGAGATTTGAGATAGATGTTTGATTACTCTGGATCACATTGACATTAGGAGGAAAGATATGTTGGGTAGGCTAAAGGATATTAAGATGGAACAAATCCCCAGGACCGGAAGGGATCTATCCCAGGTTGCTCAGGGAGGTGAGAGAGGAAATAGCTGGGACCCTGACAGATATTTTTGTAGCATCCTTAAACACGGTGAAGTGCCAGAGAACTGCTAAAGTTGTCCCCCTGTACAAGAAGTTAGTAGGGATATTCCAGTTAACTACAGACCACTGAGCCTGACACCAGTGGTGGAAACGTTGCTGGAGAGAGTTCTGAGGGATAAAATCTATTCATATTTGAAAAAAATATAGGCTTATCAGTGATAGGCAACATGGTTTTGTGTGGGAGAGATCGTGCCTTATCAACTTAATCGAGTTCTTTGAGGAAGTGACCAAGTTGGTAGATGAAGGAAGGGCTGTAGATGTCATTTACGTGGACTTTAGTAAGGCGTTTGACAAGGTTCCCCAAGGTAAACTAATGGAGAAAGTGAAGTCACATGGTGTGCAGGGTGTTCTAGCTAGGTGGACAAAGGACTGGTTGAGCAACAGAAGACAGAGAGTAGTAGTTCAGGGAGTTTCTCAAAATGTAGAAAGGTGACCAGTGGTGTTCCACAGGGATCAGTTCTGGGGCCACTGTTGTTTATGATATACATAAATGATCTGGAAGAGGGCATTGTTGGTCTAATCAGTAAGTTTGCAGATGACACAAAGATTAGTGGGGGAGCAGAAAGCACAGGGGACTGTCAAAGAATACAGGTAGACTGGAGAGTTGGGCGGAGAAGTGGCAGATGGAGTTCAATCCAGGCAAATGTGAGTTGATGCATTTTGGGAAGTCTAATTTTCGAGTGAACTATACTGTAAATGGAAGACCCTTGGGAAAAGTTGATGAGCAGAGAGACCTGGGAGTTTAGCTCCATTGTACCCTGATGGTGGCTGCACAGGTGGATTACAGTGGTCAAGAAGGCATATGGTATGCTTGTCTTTATCAGACGGAGTATTGAGTATAAGAGTTGGCAGGTTATGTTAAAATTGGACGAGACTTTGGTTCGCCACATTTAGAATACTGTGTACAGTTCTGGTCGCCACGTTACCAAAAGGATGAGGGTTTGGAGAGAGTGCAGAGAAGGTTTATGAGGATGTTGCCTGGTATGGAAGGTGCTAGCTATGAAAAGAGGTTGAGTAGGTTAGGATTGTTTTCATTAGGAAAAAGGAGATCAAGGAGAGACTTGACTGAGATCTACAAAATCATGAAGGCTATAGATCTGGTGGATAGATTTAAGCTTTTTCCCAGGGTGAAGGATTCAATAATGAGAGGTCAGGCGTTCAAGGTGAGAGATGAAAAGTTTAAGGGGGGAATACATGCAGAAAGTACTTTACACAGACGGTGGTAGGTGCCTGGAACGCATTGCCAGCAGAAGCAGTAGAGGCAGGCAAGTAGATTCAATTTAAGGTGCGTCTGGACAGATGCATGAGTAGGTGGGGAGCAGAGGGATACAGATAGTTAGGAATTGAGCGATAGGTTTAGACAGTGGAATTGGATCAGCACAGGCTTGGAGGGCCGAATGGCCTGTTCCAGAGCTGTAAATTTTCTTTGTTCTAATACTATCTATAACACCACTGACCTTTGTGTCATTGGCAAGCATACTAACCCACCCTTCCACTTCCTCATCCAAGTCATTTATAAAAAACTATAAAGAGCAGAGGCCCAAGAACAGATCACTGTGGGACACCACTGGTCACCAGCCTCCAGGCGGAATACTTTCCATCCACTACCAGTCACTGTGGTCTTTTGACCAGCCAATTCTGTATCCATACAGCCAAATTCCCCTGTATCCCATGCCTCCTAACTTTCTGAATGAGCCCACTGTGGGGAACCTTATCAACTGCCTTACTGAAATTATATACACGACATCCACTGCTCAACCTTTGTCAACTTGTCTTGTCACATCCTCAAAGAACTCAATAAGGCTTGAAAGGTATGGCCTGCCCCTCACAAAGCCATGCTGATGATCTTTAATCAAACTATGTTTTTTTCCAAACAGTCATAAATCCTGTCTCTCAGAATCCTTTCCAATACCTTGCTTACCATAGACATAAGATCGACTGGTCTGTAATTCCCAGGGATTTCCCTAATCCCTTTCTTGAACAGAGGAACAACATTCATCTCCCTCCAATCATCCGGTACTACTTCCATGGAAAGCAAGGATACAAAGATCATCACCAGAGGTGCAATCTCATTCCTCACTTCCTGTAGTAACCTTGGATATATCTAGTCCGGTTCTGGAGACTTATCTATCCTGATGCGTCCCAAAATTTCCAGCACGTCCACTTTCTTAATGTCAATTTGTTCAAGCTTATTAACCTAGTCCACAATGTTCTCACTATCAACAAGGTCCCCCTCTCTAGTGAATACTGAAGCAGAAAACTCATTTAGGACCTCACCTAACTCTTCAGACTCCAGGCACAAATTCCCTTCACTATTCCTGACAGGCCCTACCTTCTCTCTGATCCACATGCAAGTGTAGAATGCCTTTGGGTTTTCTATTATCCTTCCCGCAAAAACTCTTTTATGCCCCCTTCTAGCTCTCCTCAGTCCATTTTTGAGTTCTTTCCTAGCTACCCTGTAATCCACTAAAGCTGTGCCTGATCCTTGCTTCCTCAACCTTAAGTAAACTTCCTTCTTCCCACTGATGAGAAACTCCTCTTTCTTGTCACCCAAGGCTCCTTTACTTCACCATTCCTTGCCTCTCACAGTGGGAAAGTTATCCAACAATCACAACAAATGCTCCTTAAACAGCCTCCACATTTCTGTTGTGCATTGCCCATATAACACTTGTTCCCAATTTATACTCCACAGCTCCTGTCTAATAACAGTAGTATAATTTCCCCCTTCCCCAATTAAATACCTTCCCAGACTGTGTGCTCCTATTCCTCTCCATGGCTATGGTAAAGGTAAGGCAGTTGTGATCACTGTCATCGAAATGCTCTCCCACCAAGAGATCTGACACCTTACCTGGCTCATTGCCTAGCACCAAATTCAATATGGCCTCCCTCCTGTCAGCCTATCTACATATTGAATCAGAAATCCTTCCTGGTCACACCTGACAAAATTACCTCCATCTAGACCATCTGCATAAGGAGGTTCCAATCAATATTGAGGAAGTTGAAGTCACTCATAATAAGAACTCTGTCACATCTACACTTTTCCAAGATCTGTTGTCAAATCTGTTCTTTCATCTCTCTTCTGCGATTGGGGGTCTACAGAACACACCCAATAAAATGACTGCTCCTTTCTTGTTACTGACTTCCACCATACTAACTCATTGATGTGTTGCAGACTGTGAAGAACGTGGCATTGTTTCTCCACTCCCAGGAAGTACTGGACAACGAAGGATACCCTATTGGTCATATCACGTGTGTCTCCGGAGGAGGTCATTATGGTTTCTTACTGTGACATTACATCAATTGTATGACACTTTGATCTTTTACCATATGATCCTGCCCCACTAGCTACCTGATGAAGGATCAGTGTTCTGAAAGCTTGTACTTCCAAATAAACCTGTTGGACTATAACCTGGTATTGTGTGATTTTTAACAAAGGTAGAATAGCACGTTGCAAAGGAAACATAATGTATTTGCAGATTTATATAGACGAGTCGAAAAAGTGGACAAAAATCTGACAGATGGAGTATGTGTAGAGGGAAAATGTGATTAGTTCCCGGTTCTTGTGAGTAATTCACACACAGTAAAGTTAACAAGTACCAAATGTCAACTCCAGGCACTAAATCAAAATCCATACCAGTATAAGAAGAAAATACTTATCTTTTAAAACAAAGCAAAATTATATTAAGGAATCAGTTATTCATTTGTACACAACTCAGATAAAACAGAATAAAAACTGAAATAACTGCAGATGCTGTAAATCTGAAACAAATCAGAAATTGCTGGGAAAGCTCAGCAAATCTAGTAGCATCTGCAGACAGAAAGTAGAGTTAATGTTTCCTCAAAATCCTCGCTCATATGCTGCCAGACGGGCTGAGCTTTTCCAGCAACTTCTGTTTTTGTTTTAGATTTTAAAAACTTTGCGACAACTATTGATTTAATATCTTGCTTTATGATCGGCAAAATAACCCCATCTTTGATTTGTAATCGCTTTAAGCCAAATCCATACAAACCCAAATGCAGATCCAAAGGTTGCAGTTAATGCATAGGAGTCCAGGCAGAGAATGGCTCATTGACTGGGGACATAGTGCATCCTTTATCTCATTACAAGCAACACAGCCAGCAGTACTGGCGACTCAGCACTGGAGATCATTACCCCGACCACAAGCTTTCTGTGTGATTAATTCCCGCTGTTTTAAAGCGGCGCACATAAATTGCAGCGTGGTTAAAGTGAAATGACAGTTGGCTATGGACGGTTTGCCACAGCAGCAACAACGCGCCACTGAATTTAACCACCAGCCAAAGCATGAACAATTAGCTAACCTCCCGCAGGGCTGCTGCCGCCAGATCAAGCTGCCATGCGAGCAATAAGGAAGATCTCACCGAGAAGCGGCTCCTCCTCCTCCTCTCACCCGTCGCCCGCTCTCAAACCGCACTCCAGCCGCGCGACCGACAACCGTTAAACCGCACGGCGACTGCCGCCGGAACTGACGTCACCGGAGAGCGCTCGAGGGAAGAGAAAGGGAACTGAGAGGAATACCCGAAGGCATGGAAGAAGGTATGAGGGAGCGAACGGGGACTGAGAGGGAAGGAGGTAGCGGGATGCAGGGGGTAGGCAAGTTGTGGGAGTGGCGAAGAGTGTGGCGCTGTAAAAGCACAGCCGGTCAGGCAGCATCCGAGGAGCTGGAAAATCGACGTTTCGTGCATGAGCCCTTCATATTCCTGATGAAAAGATTCAGTCCGAAACGTCGACTCTCCTGCTCCTCGGATGCTGCCTGACCGGCTGGGCTTTTCCAGCGCCACACTCTCTTCGACTCTGATCTCCAGCATCTGCAGTCCTCACTTTCTCCAAGTTGAGGGAGGGGACAGAGTCGGAAAGAAGGAACAAAGGAAGGGGGGAATTGAGGGAAAAGCGAAGGAGGATCAATAGGAGGTTGGAAGGGGCAAATGAGGAAAAGATGGCGAAAAAGAGGATGAAGGCATGATGGAAGAGAAAGAAATGAATGGAAGGGACAGTAGGAGAGGGAAGAATGGAAAAGCCAAAGGAGGAAAATATGGGTGGCGAGTGGACAGCAGAGTTGTCTTTTTGAGTGTGTGTCTGTGGGATTAGGGAATATAGATTTGATTAAAGGTCATAGTTTGTTAACCAGAGTTTGCCACTTACTTTAAAACAAATTTTCACAATAAATGGTCTATTTTGAGATCTTTGTTGGAAAAGCCTGATGGACATTGTTTTTGGTTAGAGTCGAAAAGTGTGATGCTGGAAAAGCACAGCAGGTCAGGCAGCATCCTAGGAGCAGGAGAGTCAACGTTTCAGGCATTAGCCCTTCATTGGGAATGGGGGGGGGAGGAGTTTGGCAGTTGGGAAGGCCATAGGTAGTTGCAGACAGGGTTGGGGGTGTGTGATTATAATAGGTTATAAAGAGATAATTGACCATTTTGCTTATTAGATCAAAACATTGACAATAATGTGTTAACTGATGGAATAGTGGATCTTGATTATCACTGCATTTCTCCTGACTAAGTCATAGTGTTGAAAACTAAGTCATGTCTGAAAACTGAATATTTTCACAATCTTCCATGTATCAATTTAAACTGAAAATAGAGGAAAAGCATACTGGGACAACTTTGTGAGGTACCACATTGGCATAACCTGCGTCACATGTTGTTTTATCTGTGTTCCAAGAAACCCTTGACCTTGCTTGACAGGGTTGATCCACAAGTGGACACTCACTCTCCACTTTGCATTATGGAACACCACAGATCTGTCTACAAGCATGACCCAGTTGCTTTTCAGTTGAGTTCTCCAACCTGCTCTCATGATGATATTTCTGTTCATCGTCTGCTACTGTGTTTCAATAAAGCTCAATGCAAGCTCAAGCAATAACACTTTATCATTCAACTCAGCACTGAAGTCTGCCTTCTGATTCAACATTGTGTTCAAAACTTTAGATCATAATATCTGCTTCCATTTTGCTTTAAATGTTTTTTGCTGCATTTTTGTTTTGCTGCTTAGTTTTTAACATACATCTCTTTCTTCATCCCTTCATATTGCCTTCAGATGGTTTAATATAGCAGTTCTTAGCCACCTTCCCCCCTCCCCCCATCCCATTTATCTCTCAGTCCACTGGCCCACAAGCCTCATTCCTGATGAAGGGCATATGCCCGAAACATCAATTCTTCTGCTCCTCGATGCTGCCTGACCTGCTGTGTTTTTCCAGCACCACACCCTCGACTCTGATCTTCAGCATCTGCAGTCCTCACTTTCTCCATGTAACAACTCATGCCTCATTTGGACGCGACCTGGTTCCTCACTTTATTCACTACTACTTTTTATGACAATTGTATCATGAAGTCTTTCATAATGTACTCTCCCTTGTCCTCCACTCTATCACACATCTTTGTGCTTTCTGCATCCCAAGCATTTCCACTGCCTTAAAAATTCAGGTTTCTAATTTTATTCAGTTATATTAAAAAGTTAACAATCTAAAATGTTAACTTGCTTTATCCCTACAAATGCTGCCTGACCTAGTGAGCTTTTCCAGCAATTTTAATATTTCAAAGTTTGTTTTGTGTGAGAATTTTAAAATTGTGAAACCATGGCGTTTTGATGATTCACTGCTAATAAATTCAACCAATGCAGAACAGAATTAATTAGAACGTAGGTTGTCTCCATTTGCTGTAATATCACCACTGTCTTCTCATACCTAAACTTAATGTACTGTGATATCCTCACGCATGTCTTTGAACTCCTACTAATGCTTCCCTGACCATCCACTCACCTTGTAGATTCCATAAGCCAGAGCTCATCCAAAATTGCTGCCGAAATACCAGCCTTCAAGGTCAGCATCCCCACTGTGCTTTATGGTATGCATTATCTTCTTGTCTGAGAATATCTTGATTTTAAAATTGCTAATGTTGCTTTCAAAACATTCAATAACCTCTATCTACTTCTGTAACCCCCTCCAATTCTACAACTTTCCAAGGTATGTGTGCTGTTGTAATTTCAGACACTTGATCATCAGTGGTTTGCATTGCTCTAACATTGATTGCCAGCTTTCAGCTTCTGCCTTTTTAGCTCGTTCATCAAGCTTTTAGTTACTTGTCTTAATATCTCCTTTGGGTCTCATTATTATGCTGCTCTCTTGCCTCTTTTCATTCGTAATAAAGATGGCAGTAGGCAGCATCCAGGGTCCTCAGCCCGAAGCTTGCCAGTCTGCTTTTTCCTTTTCCTTTATTTTACTTTGCTCATCCTCCCTTTTCTTTAAGATTTAAAGTTTTTTTTTAAGAAAGAAAACTTATCCTGGAGAGGCTAGAGACATGGAACGGAGCAGCTAGCGACATAGAGCAGAGCAGGATGTCCAGTGTGTCTGGAGCAGAACAGGGATGGCTGTTGGATTGGCGACTGATGCAGGCGGTCAACGGCTTGCAAGCCCAGTCAGAACGTGTGGAAGCCCCCTGCGCTGATCTACTGTAATGTAAATGTTTACATGTAATATGCTTATCTGAGAATGTTTTTTTTTAGTTTTTATTTATTTTTCTATCTTATACTACAAATCACCAAGATAATGTAACATATTTTTTCTTTTATTTCTCTAAGAGTTGTACAGAGGTACTTAGTACCTAAGATGGCAGTGTGAAGGGTGACATTGAAAACTTTTCACTTATTCCTTTTCACTGTACTTGAATACACATGACAATAAACCTAATTATAATCCATTCATAAATTATGATCATTAATTTAGAGTAAGATCACTTTGGCAAGTTTGAAGGGATTTGAAAGTAGGAAGTAAACTTCAGTGTTCCCAAATTCTCACCCTTTTAATGGGATTTTTTTCACCATGTCATTTATGAATCTTTAAACACATGTTATGTGTAAATAGTTTGGCTTATTATAGTTTACCATCTTTTGCATAAAATACTTCCATTTTATTAAAAATATTTTTTAAACAATAAAGTATTTTGCGCAAAAAAGACAAAATAGAATTTATCAAGCTAGATTTCAGTCTGGGATCTGGCTGGGGACTCTTGGTGGGATTTGAATTTGCTGGATTTAAGAGGAGCCCTGTGCCTTTCCCCATAATACCATGATTATGCTGTGGTTCTAGATATAAAAAGCTGTGTTTTGATGGGGTTTTTTGCACAGAATTTTAAGATGGCTTTGAATGTTTCGAGTTTTCTGGACATGAGAGATGTAATGGTGATTATTTGAAAATCTTTGACTAAAGCCAAACAGAGAGAGTGAGCAGATAAACTGAAATTAGAATAAAAAGCAGGATCTCATGAAGATAATATGCTTTAAGTTATTATCCAAAAAAAATTGGAAAGAAGAAAACTTGAGTTTCATGGCTGGTGTTAGCTAAAATAGTTTTAAAAATGAGAAAAATGCTGGACTTAGTATAAAAAATGTGAATTGAAGAGAGAGACAAACAGAGGAAAATGGAATTTTAAAGGAACTTGAACTCCAAAGAGATAGATTAGATTACTTACAGTGTGGAAACAGGCCCTTCGGCCCAACAAGTCCACACCGACCCGCTGAAGCGCAACCCACCCATACAGTTACATTTACCCCTTACCTAACACTACGGGCAATTTAGCATGGCCAATTCACCTGACCCACACATCTTTGGACTGTGGGAGAAAACCGGAGCACCCGGAGAACGTGCAAACTCCACACAGTCTGTCGCCTGAGTCGGGAATTGAACCTGGGTCTTAGGCAGCAGTGCTAACCACTGTGCCACCTTGCCGCCCAATACTAAAATTACTGAACATAGTTGGCCCTGGACCAGCTTTGAGCAAAGGAGAGGTACTCATTTTTGAGAACAAGCAAAAGAACACTAAAATAGGAAGCATAGAACCAAACAGTGATATAAAGTAAGCATGGATCCATTGAAATAAGATGGCATACCAAAGCAATTGCTTAAAGTTAAATGGGAGACCAATTGCACTTGTAGGAATGTCTTCAGGACTTACCAGGAAAGGAAGTTTTACAAAGTGAATGTTTCCTTAGGACTTATTGAGAAGGGAAAGATAGGACAGCATGAAAAATTCTAACCAACAAGGGTTTCTCCAGCAAATCTGGCAGCATCCATGGATAGAGAAACAGTTAATGTTTTGAGTCTGATATGTCATTTCTTTAGAACTGAAAGGGACTGGAAGAGGGTGGTACTAATGCTATTTACAGAGCAGGAGGAGCAAGTTGAACAGATGGTCAGAGCACGAAGACAGAGTGCTAATGAAGGTAAAGGAGAGGTAGAGATGCAAGAAAATTATTCCAGAACCAGGATTCACAGACTAATGATATATCTCATTAAGACTGACGAGAAATTTCACCAAGAGATTAGTGACCTATAGAATTCTCTGCCACAGAAAACAGTTGAAGCCAAAATATTGAATGTTTTTGAGGAGTTAGATAAAGATTTTCGGGCTAAGGGAACAAATATGAAGAGAAAGCAGGAACAGAATACTAAAATCAGCATATTGAATGGTGGAGCAGGCGCTAAGGGATGGTGGCCTACTCTTGCTTCTATTTTCAACATTGGTGTGAATGCTAAGTGGAAAAAGGAGAATATAAATCCACTCTGCGGACAGCAAAGTCACCGAGGCAAGTGGGGGGGGATAGTGTATTGCCATCAAAATGGAGGACAATGGTCATATTCTGAAGTCATCAAAGTCAGTGCTGAGTTCTAAAGGGCTGTAAAATGTCTAAGCAGAAAATATAGTGCTTTTCCTCCTGTTTGTATTGAGCTTTATTGTAACACTAACAAATGCTTGCATGGGAGCAAGATGATTAATTGAAAAGGCAAACAACTGAAGGATCAGGATCATTCTTACAGACAGAGTAGAGATGTTCTGCAATGCAGTCACCCAGTCAGTATTTGGTCCTGCCAATGTAAAGAAGGCTGCATTGCATGGAGTGAATACTAGGTTGAAAGAAATCAAGAGTGTGGTGCTGGAAAAGCACAGCAAGTCAGGCAGCATCTGAGGAGCAGTAGAATCGACGTTTCGGGCATAAGCCCTTCATCAGGCTTATGTCAAATCAAAACCTCTATTCTCCTGCTCCTCAGATGCTATCTGACCTTCTGTGCTTTTCCAGAACCACACTGTCGATCCTGATCTCCAGCATCTGCAATCCTTACTTTCTCCAAGATTGAAAGAAGTACAAGTGAAATGCTGTTTACCTGCAAATGTGTTTGTGGCCTTGGACAGTGAGGAGGTGAAAGGTTACATGTTATACCTTTGTGTAACATGGGGGATCTGAGGACACAGTAGGAGTGGTGGTAGAGTTGCCTGGGCTGTCATGGAGGGAACAGTCCCTGCAGAATGCTGACAGATGAGAGAAGGGGAAGGTGTGCTTGGTGGTAGCATCCTGATGGAGGGGCAGAGATGAAAGCAGATGATCCTTTGAATGCAGAGACTGGTGGAGTAGAAAGTAAAGACAAGGGAGGTCCTATCATTCTGGGAAAGAGGGCAATAAATACAGTTGAGCACCCTCTCAACCATAGTGGGGGAATTCTCATTTGAGACAAAAAGAAACATATCAGAGGCACTCTGGTGGAAGGTGGCATAATTGAAATAGATGTAATGAAACAGAGAAACTGGGAGTACGGAATTGTATCCTAGCAAGAGATAAGTTAATGAGAAAGTGCAGTCAAAGTAACAGAGAGTTAATAGGTTTATGGTGGATATTTGTAGACAGCATATCTCCAGAAATGGGAACATCGAAACCAAAGAAGGGAATAGTCTGAGCTGGACCAGAGGAACATGAGAGAAGAATGGAAATTTCAAAATGATTAAATTTTTTGAGTTCAGGTGAGAGCAGGAAGCAGTAGCAATGGCATCAATGACAGTCTGAAGACTGGAACCAGGCATGTTCCACATACCTAACAAAGAGACAGATATAACTGGGACGTACGCAGGTATCCATAGCCATACCTTTGACTTGAAAAATGTGAGAAGAGTTAAAGGAGGTGTTCAAAGTAAGAATGAGCTCTGCCAGGCAAAGGAGGATGATAGTGGATGAGAACTGTGAAGGCCATTTTTCAAAGAAGCAGAGAGCCTTCAGACCATCCTGATGAGGGATAGACATGTCGAGGAACACATTCTGGGCGAAGATGAAAATTGGATGTCATGATGTCTGGGTGTTTTATCTTAGAACTGCAGTTATTTCCTTCTACTTTGAATCCAGGGAGATAAACTAATAAATATATTGAAAGACACTGGATAAAGTCAGTCACTGCGTTGACTGATGATACTATTGTGTTCCATAGGGTTTAATGAAGGAGAAAATATTAATTGAAGGTATCCATGGAGATTGTAAATCCGTCCCATTATAGAGTTGCATTAAAAAGTAACTTGGTAATTGGATTAATTGTTATAAGTGAAACAAATTCCTTTAGAAGGAATTGACCTGGTTTGGGGAAATGACATGGCAGATTCAAGAATATTAGCCTCACTAAGGCTGGTGAAACAATCAGTGAAGATAAAAATAAAAAGCTGAAATGTTTCAAGAGAAACATCCTGCATTGCTTTCTGACTATGTTGAGACTAAATCCCTGTCTATTAGAATTCTAACAGGAATGAGGAGTCCACGAAATGGGAAGATGATTCCAAAAATCAGTTATCAGATATAATTTTTGAAAATTTAAAAGATGAAAGAACAGAATGAGGTTGACATTGTTTGTCCCACCTTCTTTTTTTGTAAACACATTAAAATACAATTTCATATTCCCAACAACACTGTTTTATAGTACTCACAAGAGATCATTTGCCTGTCAAGTCTGTGAACTTAATTTAAATGTAGCTTCAATTTCCCATCTTGCGAATCTAATATCTTCTTCCTTGATTTGGCATATATCTGAGCTTAGAATTTCTCAGTTTCACATCACCTGTTCAGAGTTTTAAGCAAACACTTCTGGTCTGGAACATTTAAAACTGAATTCCTTACATGGAGGTAACCTCTTTCTCAACAGTACTAAACTACTTCCTTTTCTCAAGAATAATTACTTTACATATCTAGCTTCACCCTAGTCTTAAAAAACCCAAAACTGAAGCTGAAAAGCTTTATTCCTCCCAAACTATAGGTGTTTTCCTTAAGACCCCCAAAAATCCCAGAATCTTCTATCTGAAAGTTTAGTGCACTACACTCTTTACTTTGTTTGCTTATAAATTCTCCAAATGTAAACAAAACCACATTACTCTCTCGGCAGTATTTCGCTAGTACTGAGCTTTAAAAAAATCACTGAAGATGTAGAAATAGTTACCCCCTTCAGACATAGAAAATATATATGCCACTCATTCAAAATTGAAAAATCCCAATAAAATTATTTTTAAATGACCCACCTTACATCATATACAGACCATAATACAAATGCGATACATAAAAATTACAAAAACGAAAAGATTTCAAAAGTGTATTATCCTGAAAATTATCAGTAATTTATCCATTTGATCAGAGCCAAATAACAAATGCCTTCTCGAAGATAAAAGTAAAGTGCACATTTATTAGTCAATACATGTTGGGATTCTTACAGTCCCATGTCCTGTAGGATCAATCTTATTGGCAACTCATTGAAGAAGAGCTAAGTCATCTGTTAACTGTGTAAGTAAAACACTGAGATAAGGATATCAAAACTATCCTGCATGATAACAGATACCCTGATCAAAATTCCCACACCAGCTGAAGTTACCACGAAGGTCTTTTCCTCTCCCCTCGCCTGAGGCAGGATGACCCTCAGGTTAAACCACCACCAGTTATTTCCTCTTAGTGAGAGAGCAGCCCTAGTAAGACGATGGTGACTTTACCTTTATCTTACTGTCATTACATCATCACTCACTGACTATTGTGAAAACTCATGAAAGAGCCTATATGTACCATCTTTGATGTCTATTACCTGAGCAGTGTCCAGTCTACACCAAACTACCCTAGAAGGACTAGATACCTCAAAAAAAATATAAACAGGTGAAGCTAGCTGTCGCACACTGCTATTGTGCAGTAAAACCACAAATGGCTTTCTCCCACAATGTAACAGTCGAGCCAAAAATACAAAATTCTTCCCACATAAATGAGTAATATGATACTGGTTTCAGTACCAGTGTTGTGCCAGCTATGTCGACCATGCATTGGAATGGAAATACATCCCTTTGACCATTTGTAGTGTGCAGCATGCCAATGTGCCTATGCTTGTAAGACTCAAAGGTATATTCATTATTAGATGTGTTTCTGCAATTCTACCCTATCTTTTCCTGTTAATATCTTGAAGACTTCAATCAGATAACCCTTTAGACTTTTAAATTGTAGAGAAAACAGGTTTATTAACAAGATATAATCTCTCATAATTTAACCCCTGAAGTCCAGGTATCATTCTTGTAAAGCTATGTTGTACTCTCTCCAAGCCAATGTATCCTTCCTAAGGTGTTGCCCAGATCTGTTCACAATACTCCAAGGTTTTGTAAAACTGCCCCATAACTTCTGCATCCTTATTCTCGATTCCTCTACATAGAAAGGCCACCATTCAAAACGATTCTTGATTATTTTTGCACCTGTTTGTGGCATTCAAATGATCTATGCATTTGAACCTCCAAGTCTCTTTGGACATCCACTGTACTTAACATCATCCCATCTAGAAAGCATTCTGATCTATCCTTTCTTTAACGAGTCGATGCTTGTGGATGTCGTGCCAATCAAGTGGGCTGCTTTGTCCTGGATGGTGTGTGAATAATGCAGAGTTATGGAATTAAACTTCCAAAAGCATTAACAAATGTCCTTAGAGACAATTTATTTGCAATGTAAGTTAGCTTATTCAGTCATTGCAAATCAGTAATCCAAATGTGATCACCTACATAGGATAGACATTCCTTTGTTATAAAGCAGCATCGGCTCCAGATCATCATGAACACCACAAACAGAAAGCTGCTGGTAAAATATGTTTAAAATCTGCAAATTATGAAACCTGACACGAAAAAAAAATCAATATCCGAAACAAAGTACTGCATTAATAATTGTGGACAGTACAAAGATTACTTCAAAAATGTTAATTTATGTTACAATTAGTTTCAGCATCCCTGGACCAAAAGAATCAAACAATTCAATGAGATTTGTACTTTTCTTCGCTGTCCAATCATCTTGTTTAGAATATAGAAAGATGATTGCAAGGTGAAAATAGGATCAGGTTCAATTGTGACATAGTTCAAAGACTAACAGTGGACTAACATGGGGATTGAATTTTCCTCATTGGCGATATGAACGTCAGTGGCTATAGTTAGCAATAGTGTGGTGTGAGGAGACTTCATTAATATTTACCTTTCAGAAATTTGTCAGACTAGAAATATTAAGCATTTCATAGATCTGTCTTTGTCCAAAGACAGGCCATGCATGTCTGCATTTTTGGTTAAGTATATATTCATTCATGGGATATGTGCTTTGCTGGCTGGGTCCCATTTATTGCTCATTCGTCCATTTGTAGATACACCACAATTCTTTCAGAGAGAGAGAGAGATTTAAGATTTTGACCAGTGACACTGAAGGAACAGTGACATATTTCCAAGTCAGGGTGGTGAGTTGTTTGGTAGTTTTCCTATGTATCTGCTGCCCTTGCACCTCTACATGATGGTGGTCATGGGTTTGGAAGGTGCTGTCTAAAGGATCTTTGGTGAATTTCTACAATGTTTTCTGGTAGATGATGCACAATGCTACGGAGCATCAGTGGAGGAACAGTGAATGTTGGCAGATTAATATATTGAATATTAGATAATCAGTTAATCATATAAACATTTTGACGCCTTTATTTATAAATGTAAAAAAAATTCACAATTACATCAAGATAGTAAAGTCTTTGCTAATCGTCGTCCGGTCCTATTGACCTCTTCCTCATATTGAGCCAAAATTGCAGAGGTTCTTTCTTCAGTTATTATCGTTTCAGTGTCAGAGAGGCAAAAGCCAGCTGATGGTGTACTTGTAGCAATACTGTTAGGGAAGAGGTTCATGCTGATCATTGGACCGTGATCTGAAAGATGGTTTAGGTTATGTTCTTGTTGCTTTCCAGTTATTTTCCATTCTTGAGGAATGTCTTCAAAGTCCCACTGTGAATAGGACACACAGCCATTTTCAGTAAAAACTTATTAGATGTTTCTGTTACTTATTTCATATTAGTATAAAATATTCTTTATACCTCCTTAAAAATAAAAGTGAGCAGTCACTTTTTATAAATAATAGTTCGTATGTTTGAGGGTTAAGGTGCCAATATCCTTGCCACTTAAAGGGACAAATTTTTTAAAAAACCAAAAAAAAAACGCAGGGTATGGGTTGGATGGAGAGTTAATGTTGTAATCTGACTCCCAACAAAAATCCGCATGCAAACCGACCATGACTGGTTTTAGCTATGGCTGTAAATGAGTGATTGAACAACGAACTTCAAGGAGGCTGGTTGGTGCCTTTTACATGACAACGAGACTCAGTATTAATCTACTTTCCAACACTGACTCTGGTCATTTGCGTTTCTAAAAGTCCCACAGCCTCAAACTGCACATTTTGTCAGATTCTTTTCCCTCCCAAATTCTGATCCCATCTTAACTCTACCCTCCAACCACCCCAATTTGCCTGATCCTTAAAATTAGCACAGTGGTAAGACTCCACAGCACTTGGTATAGCCTGGATTTCTGGGTTCCCACTTCATCCCAATGGCACTGCCACATCCCTATCTCCCTCAGCAGCTCACATGAGTAAATTCAGCTCAAAACATACTAGATTTAAGGTGCACTATTGCATATAAAATCAGTCAATTAGCAATGCTAATTATCCAATTAAATAAAGGTTGGTTTCAAAAGTTGTGGTGTCTGGAGTAATTTTGTCCAGAAACAGCTGAACGTTCACTAGTTGTTCTATCAGACACTAATCAGCCCCTAGCCCTTGTTACTGTGCTAAATTAAGTAGAATGGAAATGTGAGATGTTCAGTGATTGAAAGGATGAATGCAAGAAATCAGTATTAAAGCAGTGAAGTTACATTTACAGGTACAATTTCATACCAATGTTATTGATTTTCAACATGAAACAACATTTATTCCAGAGTTTCAACGATCCTATGAGATTGCTGATGGACATGACACAGGTAGCCAAGTGACTGTATGAGCTAAAAAAGTTAAAACGCTCATTCAATTAACTTCAAGTTTTGTTGAACCAACAACCCCAGCAAATAGTTAGCTGTATCAATGGTCTGAATTAATTCATTTTTCTTTACTAAAATAAGCCCTTTCCAAACTTAGTGTAATCTTATGCTGCAGTCATGTGGAATGTTTTTAACACAAAGATACAAATATACAACTCCTTGGAAATGAATCAAATGTGCATTCACATTGTAAAGCCATAACCAAGGCATGTAAATTGACCAGAAGCATCAAAGTTAAAGTCTTGGTTGACGTTACAAGTATAATTGTTGGTTCAAATTCTGCCATTATCACATGACACTGGTACATTGGTGGGACTGGCTTGAAACTACTAATTTGATTTTTCACAAAAAGATTCATGTATAAGCAGAGCTGAAAATGTGTTGCTGGAAAAGCGCAGCAGGTCAGGCAGCATCCAAGGAACAGGAGATTCGATGTTTCGGGCATAAGCCCTTCTTCAGGAATGCTGCCTGACCTGCTGCGCTTTTCCAACACATATTTTCAGCTCTGATCTCCAGCATCTGCAGACCTCACTTTCTCCACATGTATAAGCAGTTATAACGCAAAACATTTTCAAACTTTAGCAGCATTTGTTAATTATACTGCATTAATATTTGCATAGATTAAAAGTAAGGTTGGAATAAAGTCTTTGACTATGTGGAGCGTTGTTTTTAATAGTGCACATCTGAATTTAACTAATGACATACAACTGAATTAAATGATTCAAGTAGGACAATCATTTAATAGTAAATTTCAACAATTAGGTTAATTGAAATATTGATGAGGTTTTTAAATTGCTGTTGTTTAAAGGTCCATTCCTGACCTTAATTTGAGCTGAATAAAATGGTAGTTAAGAAGGTTACAAAAATTAATTTTGTGTCCCTTTATGTAAATCAAGAAGTTATAGAAATAGACAAAATAGCATTACAATGAAAGTTTAAAAACTGTATTTTGTTTCATATATTACACTGATGTCCACACATCTACTTGAAAAAATGTAGGCCTTGTTGCTGTTGTGGCTACTTAATAGATTTGTTTGCAACTTCAAACATATAACTACTGGTGAATTACAGAAGAGCATCTCCTTTTTCTGGGCTGCATCAATTGTATTTGCAAACCAAACAGATAATACAGTACATTTAAAATGTCAAATCACATCAAATGTTAATTGTATTTTGAAACCTCTCGCTTTTGAACAAACATTATTCAAAAATTAATTAACTTCATTTAAAATCAAACAGGTACAAAAGGACATGGATAAACTGCGCCCATCCACCCACCCCTTGTTAGGTTAGTATCAAATAAAGTAGCTTCAGCTCATACCTGTTCCGAGTTTAAGGCTTCCAAGTACTTTTGCTGCAGGGTAAAAACACAGATCAACAGAACTAAACAACTATGTTCAACAATTTCACCCAGAATCAGTGTTTCTTATTGTGACACCAATTGCATCAATTTATTAAACAATATTTAAAGTCAGCACAGTTACTTCAAATATAAACAAAGAAAGCAGTCAAAGCCCAGTTTATGCATCAACTCTGGGAAACAGAAATTTGTCTTCATTCTGATAACTTGAAACAAATATTTTCAGTTTGAACCTAGGAATACCTATTCAAGCAGCAATCAGATGCCCAAACCTCATCCAGTTAATGAGGTGATTTTCCTATTAATAGGGCAGTATTACTCTGAACAGAGTACAGCTCAGCAAATGTACATGCAGAGATTAGATGCAGAAGGTAGTGGGATTATCGAGCAGAAAATATGGCACAATTCCTAATATGCATTCCTACTTACACTGAGTTTTGAAGCAACAGCATACAATAGTAGTTTGAGGTATTTAAGATTAAACAACTTGCCTTTAACACATTCACCTCCCAAAACATCTCAGTACTGACAGCAATGGGTTATTTTCAATCTACAGAAACCCATTTTGTAGGGAAGCTCCAAACTTAGTCAAGCTAATTGAGGTAAATAACTGAGCATTTATCATGATTCAACTGCAAGTTTAGACTAAACTTGTTTTTATAGCTGTGGTTACAATGAAAGTATAAATGCTGGTTTGAAGAAAATCCTGTTTTCCTTCACTATTATGCAAACAGTTGCATAGTGTTTGCCAATGAGTAGACTGTTTTTCCTATTGACTTTATCAAGGGTTTTGTTAGATTCTGAACATGTAACATTGAAGTTTTTAAATTCTTGTTTGCATGTGAACATCAATAATTCCTTACTCAAGAAAACACCATTGCAGATTCTAAAATTACACTTCTTAACAAATATCTTGGAAAATGTTCAAAAGGCAATTCAGATTTAACGGCTTCATAGAGAGAGAGAAGCAGGGACTGGAAACAGACAACCATTTACAAATAAGAGATTCTCCCTTTGAAGGTGGAAATAGAGAGGAATTATTTCTCGAAGGGTCATGAATCTTTGGAGCTCTTTTCCAGTAGTAGAGGCAGGAGCATTAAGTACTTAAAGGCAAAGGTAGATAGGTTCTTCACAAACAAGGGAGTCAAAAATTATTGGGGGTAGATGGGAATGTAGAATTGAAGTCATAATTCAATTAATTAACAAATATATATATAAAATAAAATATTCATTTTGCTTTCTTATTGCCATCTTTCTTAACAGAATCGCAGATCTATTAGTGTAAGAAGCTGTTTTTGCCCATCTGGTCTGCACTGACCCTCCAAATAGGCATCATGTCCTGTTACCTTTCTCCTACCCTTTCTCATAACCTTGCACATTATTGCTTTTTAAATAATTATTTAATGCTCTCGAGTGCCTTGAGTTGATTGAATGTGCTTTCATCACACATTAATGGTATATTCCACACCCAAACCACTTGCTTTGTAAATGCTTCCAAACATTTTAAAACCTGTGTTTCTTTGCAGCATCTGCATACTCTTCACGGCTTGCATGCCACCTCACATTGGATCAGCAAACTTTAAATTGAATACATTACCATCAGTCTCTTCATCCAAGTCATATAAGCCCCAGCACTGATACTTGCAACATTTAGTTACAACCTACTAACTTGAGAATGCCACTTTTATCTGACAGTTTTATACATGCAGCCATTAATAACACTGGCATCAAGATGCCATTCAGGAACCATACCTGCAGCTGCACATACACCCAGTTATTGGATTTTCTACCTCTTTAGCTTTTCTGACCGTCCTTTTCTCCTACAGCACTCTCACTCCTATCAGCCACCACTCATTGTGCCATTAATCTAGCTGTTCTCCCCAAATCTTTCTAGAACAAAACTAGATAAAGGGTCCACCTATAAGATATTTTGGACAATATGCTTGCTGGATAATTTTGGCTCACTGATGGAAGATAAGTGACAGGGTCATTTATCCTAAGGGCTGAGAACCATTCAAGTGAAATCAAAGTAAATGAATGTAGCCTTGAGTTCATGGCAGCCTGCTGATCACCAGGAGTGCAGGGATAGCTTCAGCATCATTCTTCAAATGCCTTGGTACTGGGCTGTTCTGATGGGCCTGTGTCCTACTTGCCCCATGGTTTTACATGCGGTTTTACAGAGCATGTATAAGCTCTCAGGCCTGTTCTCCAGTTCAGAACAGCTGCCAGTCCCTTAGTGCTACTGACCCAATCAGAAGGCCAAAGAGGAGAGGAAACTCTTTATGCCAATGATTGAGAGCATGGCAGCTACATTCCCGGTTTGCAGCCTGCTCCTTATGTATAAATAAGGCTGCTGTTTGGAGGCAAGCTGCATCCAGCCAATAGGTGGCAAAATAGCCCAAACAGGGTTAGTTAGTTTTCTGGATTAATAAGACATAGGAGTGGAAGTAAGGCCATTCGGCACATCGAGTCCACTCCGCCATTTAATCATGGCTGATGGGCATTTCAACTTCACTTACCAGCATTCTCCCAGTAGCCCTTAATTCCTTGTGACATTAAGAATTTATCAATCTCTGCCTTGAAGCCATTTAGCATCCCAGCCTCAACTACACTCCACGGCAATGAATTCCACAGGCCCACCACTCACTGGCTGAAGAAATGTCTCTGCATTTCTGTTCTGAATTTACCCTTTCTAATTCTAAGGCTGTTCCCACGGGTCCTAGTCTCCTCACCTAACGGAAACAATTCTTAGCGTCCACCCTTTCCAAGCCATGTATTATCTTGTAAGTTTCTATTAGATCTCCCCTTAACCTTCTAAACTCCAATTAATACAATCCCAGGATCCTCAGCCATTCCTCGTATGTTAGACCTGCCATTCCAGGGATTATCTGTGTGAATCTCCGCTGGATACGTTCCAGTGCCAGTATGTCCCTCCTGAGGTGTGGGGCCCAAAACTGGACACAGTACTCCAATTGGGGCCTAACCAGAGCTTTAAAAAGGGTCCGTAGCACAACGGTGCTTTTATATTCCAAACCTCTGAGATAAATGACAACATTGCATTCGCTTTCTTAATCACGGATTCAACCTGCACGTTTACCTTTAGAGAATCCTTGACTAGCACTCCCAGATCCCTTTGTACTTTGGCTTTATGAATTTTCTCACCATTTAGAAAGTAGTCCATGCTTGTATTCTTTTTTCCAAAGTGCAAGACCTCACATTTACTCACGTTGAATTTCATCAGCCATTTCCTGGGCCATTCTCCCAAACTGTCTAGATCCTTCTGCAGCCTCCCCACTTCCTCAGTACTACCTGCCTGTCCACCTAACTTCGTATCATCGGCAAACTTCGCTAGAATGCCCCCAGTCCCTTCATCCAGATCAATATATAACGTGAAAAGCTGCAGCCCCAACACTGAACCCTGTGGGACACCACTTGTCACCGGCTGCCATTCCGAAAAAGAACCTTTTATCCCAAACCTCTGCCTTATGTCGGACAGCCAATCCTCAATCCATGCCAGTAGCTCACCTCGAACACCATGGGCCCTCACCTTACTCAGCAGTCTCCCGTGTGGCACCTTATCAAAGGCCTTTTGGAAGTCTAGATAGACCACATCCACTGGGTTTCCCTGCTCTAACCTACTTGTCACCTCTTCAAAGAATTCCAACAGGTTTGTCAGGCATGACCTCCCCTTATTAAATCCATGTTGACTTGTTCTAATCCGTCCCTGCTCTTCCAAGAATTTAGAAACCTCATCCTTAACGATGGATTCTAGAATTTTACCAACAACCGAGGTTAGGCTAATTGGCTTATAATTTTCCATCTTTTGTCTTGATCCTTTCTTGAACAAGGGGGTTAAAACAGCGATTCTTCCAATCATCCGGGACTTTCCCTGGCTCCAGTGACTTTTGAAAGATCTCAACCAATGCCTCCGCTATTTCCTCAGCCACCTCCCTCAGAACTCTAGGATGTAGCTCATTGGGGCCAGGAGAGTTGTCAATTTTAAGGCCTTTTAGCTTTTCTAGCACTCTCTCTTTTGTAATTTCAACCATAATCAACTCAGCCTCATGACTCCCTTTAATTGTTGGGATATTACTCATGTCTTTCACTGTGAAGACTGACACAAAGTACTTATTAAGTTCTCCAGCCATTTCCTTATCTCCCATCACTAGCCTTCCAGCATCAGTTTGAAATGGCCCAATGTCTACTTTTGACTGTTGTTTGTTTCTAATGTATTGAAAGAAACTTTTACTATCATTTCTAATATTACTGGCTAGCCTACCTTGATATTTAATCCTCTCCTTCCTTATTTCTCTCTTTGTTATACTCTGTTTGTTTTTGTAGCCTTCCCAATCTTCTGATTTCCCAGTGCTCTTGGCCAGTTTATAGGATCTCTCTTTTTCTTTGATATATTTCCTGACTTCCTTTGTCAGCCATGGCTGTCTAAGCCCTCCCTGGATAATCTTTCTTTTCTTGGGGATGAACCTCTGTACAGTGTCCTCAATTATACCTACAAACTCCTGCCATTTTTGCTCTACTGTCTTCCCCACTAGGCTCTGCTTCCAGTCGATTTTCGTCAGTTCCTCTCTCATGCCCTCGTAATTAGCTTTATTTAACTGTAACATCATTACATCCGATTTTGCCTTCTCTCTTTCAAACTGCAGACTGAACTCTACCATATTATGATCGCTGCTTCCTAAGTGTTCCCTTACTTTAAGATCTTTTATAATCAATTCCACCCACACAGACTCCACATCATCCGACCCTATGTCGTTCAGTGCCATAGATTTAATTTTGTTCTTAACTAACAAGGCCACCCTGCCCCCTCTGCCCACCTCCCTGTCTTTTCGATAAGTTGTAAATCCTTGGATGTTTAACTGCCAGTCCTGAATCCCATGCATGTCTCTGTGATGCCTACCAATCATAATCATTCACGATGATCTGTGCCGTTAGTTCATCTACTTTGTTACAAATGCTACGAGCATTCAGGTAAAGTGCCTTAATGCTAACTTTCTTATCATTAGAGATATTGGAAGTCTTTCTATATTGAAAATCTTATTCTACCTCCTTGTGGTGAGGACTGTCTGAAGCCCTTCCCATCATCTGTAAAATTTCCCAACAGCAAACTGCAGTTTGCCACAACTTCCTGCAATTTTAATGGACACTCCCACATCCCTACTGCCTCACATAAGCCAGATAGATTCTTCCCATCATGACTGCTGCCTGTGAACCAAGCATATAGCTCTGAGAGGTACTTCCTGTGATCGCAGACCAATTGGACTTTAAACAAGTAGGAGCCTCTTCTGTTCATCAACCTTGTTGGTGCTTGATGGCTATATTGGTGCAAGTTAACAGCTCTTAGGACCCAAGGGAATCAACTGAAGGCAGCAAACTCGAATGACTCTGGACCTATCTGGCCATCTAATTCAAAATGGGTTTACATTCATCTAGAACGGAATGTCCTTGGGCTGCTGAATGATAATATTAGTAGTTATATTGAAATACAGAAAATTGCAGGAATAAGCCATTTGGCCCTTCAAGCCTGATCTGCCATACATTGTAATCATGGCTCCTCATCCAATTCAATGGCCTGTTCCTGCTTTTCTCCCAAATCTTGTGATCCCTTTAGCCCCAAGAGCTGGATCAAACTCCTTTAAATGGTACAATGCTTTGACTGCAATGTTAAGTTGCCATCTACATCCACAGCTGATCCCTGGAATGTCACAAATCCATAATGTTTCAGTAATCTCGAAGGCAGCATATAGCAGACTGCCATGCTAGCAATTAAGCATCATGTATCATGCATCATAGAGTCATAGAAATGTATAGCATGGAAACAGACCCTTCGGTTCAAGCCGTCCATGCCGACCAGATATCCCAACCCAATCTAGTACCACCTGGCCCATATCCCACCAAACCCTTCCTATTCATATACCCATCCAGACGCCTTTTAAATGTTGCAATTGTACTAGCCTCCACCACTTCCTCTGGTAGCTCATTCCATACATGAGGTCAGAAACCAACTTGCTAGATGATTGTACACTTCAATGCCACTGGCATTTTATCATTTGCAGCTGGATGATTTTTCAGCAGTAAATAGCCTGCGTGGGTGTACTGTCTTCCTCTTATAGTCTCTGACTGTACCCCTTCTAAACCAGGAAGATGCATCTACTGTTGCTCCTCTTCACTGTTCCCTTCAATATCAGTTTAGGCTGCTTCCATCTCAACTTCAATGTTGATTATTAGGGCTTTCTCTCCGCACATCGACTGTATAAGTGATGTTAACAATTTCATGTCTCTCAAGAGTTCAGTCACTCCTCACAACGACAAGCCTCTCAGTATCAGGAATGGTAACTCTGCGCCACTTGAGCTACACCTCCCATTTTATTCAACTTTTGCACACTGTCATTATTGTTTCCCCAACAAGTTCCCAAACATTATGCCCCAGTGAGTCTTTGACCTCATGTTTTCCTTGTGCTTCTCAACTGAAGCTGTTGTTCCCCAGATTCCTAACAGGGCCTACAATGAGCTAGAGTCAATAAACTGTTAAGCTGGATAAAGCACAGCAGGTCAAGCAACATCTGAGAAGCAAAAGAAAGAGTCAACTTTCCACATCTGGGCCTTTCATCAGGATTGCTAAGCAAGCTATTAATTAGAAGCATCCAAGTTGCCAGCTTCTCATTCTTTTTGAAAATTGTATTGTTCCCCGAAGGATCCGGAGCAACTAACTTCAATGATGTGACTTTTCACCCTCCATGTGAAACTGGAAATTCAGCCTTTACACCAGTATTGGATTTCTAAAGTCACCTTGGCACTTTAAAAAAAGCCCCTATGCATTTAAACTAAACACGAATGAAGGTGAATGAGGAAAAACATGCACAGCCTTTTCTGCTATCTGATAAAATGCAAGTTGACTGTACTTTCTTTACATTTATTAGATTGTGCTGGAAAAGTAAAATGGTTAGCTTTTATTTAATTTTAGCCTTTGTCAGCAAATCAGCAGATTTTTATTGTCAGAATAAAATAACATTTTTTTTAAAGTTGGCACTGACAAAGATTGAACTCGTTCACAGGTGATTTCATCAAAATCACAAAATAATTGTTAATGTGATGTAAATGAATTATTAAATATCTCTGAATTACAGATGTAACACTTAAAATCTATCACAGTTATAAATTTAAGAAATGGGAATAAAAAAAATTCCTACAGACTTTTATCAAATTATACATGGATTGAGTCCATTTATATTTGAGAGAATATATTTAAAATTTATTTTGTTAAAAAAATGTCAACAAGTCTTGTTACATGAACATGTGAAATACAAAGTTAAGTTTAATTAAGATAAAATGTAAAAATTCATAGCTCAAGATGAAGTATGAAATGCCAATATTCTTCAAAGTTATTATCATGCAATTTTAAAAGAAAGAAAGGCATTTTGGTTAGTTGGGTTTTCACATTGATGCAAGAGTTCATAACAACTTATACTTAAAGCCACATAATGCAAATCATAATTGACCATCATTTTCAATATCACCAAAATTCTGGCAAGCTCTTACTTCAGATGAAAATGTAAAAAGAAACGAGTTTCTGAAGAGTCACTAGATTCGAAACATTAAATATTACTCTCTCTATAGATGCTACCAGAATTAGAGTTTTTCCAGCACTTTATTTTTGTTTTAGATCTCTAGTAGCAGTAATATTTTGATCATTGTAAAAATATATGTTAATGCTTTCCACACATCCTACTGTGAAACCTCAGCATTAAGTAGCTTCTAGATACAGATAAGGTGTACAACTGAACCATGACTATGGAAAATCTCATGTACAAAAAAACGTACTCCTGTCAATAGATCAATGATGATGATCAAGTAGGATTTAATACTCTTGTAGCCTTAACACAGAATGCATATTCAACTTACCTCTAGTTCAGAGTTTATGGAAGTAACATCTGATGAACTACATGAGGACACATTTGCATGAATAACTTGTTTTGGAGGGTACATTGGGGGATCATGGACTAACTGGATATCCACTCTTTTTCCTCTCTCTGTACAAGTCTGTCCATCTCCAGGTAATCTTTTAACACCAAATCCAATCTATAATTACAAACAGGTACAGGATACACAGCTGAAGACTGAAATTGTGAAGTTGAGTATCGGAATGAAAACAACTCGTCCACATTCACCTAAAAACATTTGTAAGTTTCTTGAATAATTTAAAGACTGCTAATAGTACTATTTAACAACCCAATAGAGATAAACTTTAAACAAACAAACAAACAAACAATCTTAGACCATTTACATTCAACTAAATAAATTTCAAAAACCACAGTTTAATAGCAGACATTGTTTATTTTAATATTTTTGCATCCAATTCCATTGAAACCAACTACAATATTAATATTAATGATCAGCCATTAACAAAGTAATTTAAGGAAATTAAAAATGATTTCTGACAAAGCAACACAATACAGTTCCCAGTAAAACAATATTATTGGGACTGAGGTAATTTCCCAAACAATTGCAAAAATGGAAAGTAATGAAAGCACTTATTTATATCACACAGATGTGAAGCCTTGCTTTCTAGCAATATCTTCAAAGGAACTCTGCACTACTTACTTAAATTTAAACAATCTAGCAGATCTAATGTACAAGGTGAAAACCTAGAAGTGTCTAAACTTCTACTTTAATTCCTCCTTGCCCAGATAACTAGCAGCAATCTTATAGCCAAGTTAATTTCCAGCAACACTACTTAGAATTACTATAAATGTCAAATTAATTTTAGGTGCAAAATATTTTAAATACTTGAGGTTCTGGGTTGCCTGGAGGATAGGGCAATATATGTTCTAGAGAAAGGGAACAATCAACAACCTCATTTTCTTCCTCATACCTGCTGGATGCACAAAGGAAACCTCTCGAGCAGGCCATAGAGATGTACCCTAAGTAAGGGAATTACTAGAAACTATTCTGTTTTCTTTAGCACTGTTAACAAGCGATCAAGACCAAACACAATACTTCGGCAAATCGGAGTTAGAGGGTGGAGGCATAATTGGACCCATACTACCCAATAGTGCATATCAAATGTGAAGATGCAAATTGACCTCAAAGCAAAGCACAGTAGATAAAAGGCACTTTACTCTGTTTCAGGTCCAGCCCTTACTGAACTCATTTCTTTTTCCGCAATGAATATGGTGGTCTCAAAAGACATTTCTGGTGTGGGCAACGCTATTGATAATGATTCTACGAATTGAATTGCAGAAATTTACATTTGTTTTCTGCTCATACATTGATTAAACTTGCAGAGAATGCAGCCATTTAATTACCATTTCTTTTTACATATCAGCTTTGTAATTTAATTGATAGATTCCATTCTCAACTTACATAACGCAATATTCCCCAACAAAACAGAGGGACAGCTTGATATTAAACAGTTGTGTGTATTGGATGGAATTATTCTAATCCCTCAAAGTCAACAATATTTCAAGATTTACATTAATTGTATTTTTGAAGGCTATTCAAGTTCAGAAATAAATACACCATCTCTACAAAAGAATCAAAGTAATAAACAAACTAAACAAGACCAGAACAAATGATTAGGCCAGATTCTCTTGCAGCAGCAACATCAACACTTTAAGACTATTCATTTGACCATGTTATGCATCGTTACTAATTTCCACAAGTATTTCCTGCTTTTGTGACAACAGGGAATACTCCGGCATGGTCTAACCATTTCTCCTCAATGATTTCTAAAATACATTAATGGGACAGTACTCACATCAGAAATTGTCTTTTAATTGGAATCTGAAGTTTGATATTCATTAAAAGTGCTACCCTTGGCAACCAGTCTCTTCTCATTGGAATGGATTGGCATGCTTGAGCTAAATGTTGTACCATTTTAAAAGAATTTTTGAAAAAAGCATTACGTTATGGTACACATTATTGTCAGACCACCAGTGCCTGGATTTTTAAACCTAAGCGTCAGTAGCAAGAAAGATGGCACGGTGGCTTGGTGGTTAACACTGCTGCCTCACAGTCCCAGGGACCCGAGTTCAAATCCAGCTTCAGGTGATTGTTAGTGTGGAGTTTGCACATTCTCTCCATGTCCGTGTGGGTTTCCTCCAGTGCTCTGGTTTCCTCGCAAAGTCCAAAGATGTGCAAGTTAGGTCAATTGGCTATGCTAAATTGCCCGTAGTGTACAGGGATGTGTAGGTTAGATGCATCAGTCAGGGGACATGTAGAATAGTCGGGTAAGGGAATGAGTCTGGGTGGGGTCAGTGTGGACTTGTTGGGCCAAATGACTTGTCTGCACACTGTAGTGATTCTGTGATTACAGCAGAATCATCCTTGCCATTTTTTCCAGGTGTGGACATAGTTCTGAAAATTAGTTTCTAATTACTATTGACATGGAATAATTGCAGAGAAACACAAGTCAAAAAAATAGATTAGCTATGTACTGACCAAATACACACTGTAACTTCCTCTTTTGAGCTGTTCAAGGTTCCCAATTTTATAGATCTGTTATTACAATGACTTACATGTCCTAGGCCAATATAGCTACAGGAACATTTCAACGTTGATTTACAAATGGATTGGCTGAATCCTCTCAGTAAATGAAGCAGTGTTTACATTTTGGCACGAATTATAGTTTTACCTCTTGTACTGGTTCAATGCTCAAATCCATATAGTGGCCTATTTCTGCCATCTTGCGCAAATATCTGTTGTTCTGGGGTATGTTCAGTGGCATCCAGTTTGAACTCTAAAAAAGATAATTAATATATTTATTTAAACACAACTGTGATCAATCACCTTAGTGAAATAAAACCGTTAAACAATTTAAATTATGCTGAGAAAACTATTTATATTAATTAAGCCCTAACATGAGAAAGGAATGGTGATCTACTTCAGAGACGTCAGAAGCCACACAACACCAGGTTATAGCCCTACAGGCCCAATAACACTGCTCCAAAAGCTTGTGATTTCAAACAAACCCGTTGGACTAAACATGGTGTTGTGTGACTTCTGACTTTGTCCACCTCAGTCCAACATCCAAATTATCACATCCTGACAAGGTTCACAAGAATGGTTCCATGAATGAAAAGATTTAACATATGAGGAATGTTTGAGGATTTGGGGTCTGTACTTAATTGGAGTTCAGAAGAATGATAGGGGATCTATTTGAAACTTACAGAATAGCGAATGGCCTGGATAGAATGGATGTTGTGAAGATATTTTTATGGTAGGAGAGACTAAGACTGAAGGGCACAGCCTTAGAGTAAAGGGAAGATCTTTTAGAATGGAGATAAGGAGAAACTTCTTCAGCCAGAGAGTGATGAATCTATGGAACTCACTGCCACAGACAGCTATAGAGGCCAGGTCACTGAGTATATTTAAGATGGAGATAGATAGGTTCTTGATTTCGAGGGGATCAAGAGTTACGGGGAGAAAGCGGGAGAATGGGGTTGAGAAACTTATCAGTTGTGATTGAATGGCAGAGTAGACTCAATGGGCTAATTTCTGTTCTTATGTCTTATGGTCTTAAGATGGTTCAGGCCTTTAAAGGGAACTTGGAAGTGGTGGTCAGCAGTCAAAGGTTGCATCAACAGGTTTGAAATATTACTAGATATGAAAGAGGGAATTAATTCTCACAATCACTTTATTATGTAAAAAAATGAATAATTTACAAAAGATTGTTTAATATATAAAAGCAAGTTCTGTATTTTGATAATGCCTTAACATATTTTCTGAATATTTTCCTTAAAGAATGGGAAGGACTTTATGATACCTGTGCTTCTTCTTGAATCTCTTCTTCCACATCTTGTTCCGGAGATTCCAACAAAGAGAGAGTATCAGATTCTAATACCACTTCCAAACCCCACTGCTGGCGCGTAGTTTTATGCTTCAGTAAATATGATAAGAACAGTATCTGATTGAATATTGTTAAAAAAGTAACAAATGAATTGGTTGTCCAAGTAGTTTGAACAATAATTATTCACAAATTTGCAGAGAACTAGAAGCTCCGTGTTCAAGACCTAATCTAATACTTACTGGCCATAGAAGGAATGATAATAATGTGACCAAATAGGAATCAACCTGCTAATGTGTCCAACATGCCTATGGCAACAGGATGAGGATAGATAACTAGTGAGCCATGTTTGAAGCAGAGTTGTATCTCTCAAACTATCTCTAAAACCGAGCTGCCAATGGTCTCTCACAAATTGCAACAAATTTTGACAAACAGATTTAATAATTTGCAGAGAATGATCTTTCCTATTATCATGATCCTGGTGGGAATAGCACACCAGAAATGAAGCCTGTTATTCTACAAGTCATCACAAAACTTGACCAATTTGATCTCTAGGTTAGTTAATGCCTGACTGTGATCACGACCAAAGATTTTTAAAAAATGCAATTTTCATCAATGAGCAATAAAACCAATAAATTATAGTAGAGAGAGAATCATACAGCACAACACAGACCCTTCAATCCAACTCATCCATGCCAACCAGATTTCCCAAACCGAACTAGGCTCATTTGCCTACATTCCCTCTGAACCTTTCTTATTCATATAACTGTTCAAATGTCTTTTAAATGTTGTAATTATACTCACTCCTGCTGTCAATTCATTCCATATACATCACCCTGTGAAAATGTTACCTCTCAAGTCCCTTTTAAATCTTTCACCTTAAATCTGTGCACTCTAGTTTTGGCTTCCTCTATCCTAGGGAATAAGCCTATTATCCAACAAATAGCTAAAATTGAATATTAATAGTTATATGCAAATTTAAACTATAACCCCATCAAATCAAAACATATAAATTCATTCACACATAAGATGGACAAACTAAAGGGTTTCAAGAATATTGTGGGTGTGGGAAATATTTGGCATTCAGGCACAAATTCTGAGGATGTGTGTTCAATCCAAAAAGGGAAATGAAGTGTTTTTGTTTGTTTGTTTTGGTATTTGGCAATGACATCACATTATCAAATGCCGTGATCCTCAATTGGGAAGTTAGTTAGATGGACTGAGGTCTTTCTTTTTGCAAATACTTTTGGTGTTATTACTATTCAATTTCTAGAGAGCAATTGATGAATTTTGCTTGCTGGCAGGCTCTCTCTCTTCTCAGCTTTGTGCCATGATACTACTTTAAGACCATCCTAAGTTGTTGCTGGGCAGCTGTTTCTGTTTCCAAAGATACCTGGTGCCAACATGACCCTCAGAAGCTTGAAGATCCAGCTTGCTACAAAAGGACATCATATAGCTCCATTTTTCTGTAAAGTTATAAAAGCAGAATCTAATAATTCAACCTTTAATTTTTCAGTTTATATTTCCAAATAAGATAGTTGTATTCCTTATAATAGGATGGAATTAAGACCCACCAGAAAAGACAGAACAAGCTATCATTGCTTTTGGTTGGAAAGAGAAGACAGATAGATGACTTGATAAAGATCATTAAGGATTTGAAAGGGTTCTAGAATCAATGAAAATGTTTCCACTTGCAAGCAAAAGCAAAAGCCCAAGGAACTAGGGGCCATAAGCACCAAACAAACATAGTCACTAATTAATTCATAGCGAATTTGAGTGAAGCATTTGTAACCAGTGAATGGTTAAAAGCTGGAACATACCAACACAAATAATTACGGTGAAATTAGGTAAATACAAGAGAAAATGGAATTACATGATCTGTTGGTAGAGTTTGATGAAAGGAGGAAAGAGGCTCAAATGGAGTGTAAACACAGCTATGGATCTGATAGGCCAAATGGTCTATTCAATGCTATAATCTGAATTTGGATCAAGATTTTATTCTTGATGTACAGATTATCTGATGTCCAATCAGGAGTCTTCTTTTCCTGCAACCAAGTTTATTTCCTTCTCAATCTTTAATCTACCCCACATCCAGGGTTAGGGAATGTCAAGATACTGAGAGACACAATTGCGCATTGTCAAGTGCAAGAAAATACGTGCATTCAATTTCTGTCAAGATTCCATTTGGAACTTTGAGGAAATGTGAACTCTTCCACAATGCTAACTGGTTATGTCTGGGAGGAAATCATCAGCAGCATATTTCCATTATATCATACTGGTGGATATTGCTGCAGGAGAACAAGCCAGGAGCAACACAACGAATACCTAAAAATGAGGGGTCAACCTGTAAAAGCTGAATCACAGGACTATTTGCTCGCCAACCGTCAAAACAGCAAATGATAAATCTGGTTTAGCCATCCCCAACCAATGAATTAGATCCCATTTCTACAAACCTGTCATATGGCAGTGACTATTAATCAAGTCATTAGAGGAGAAGCCTCCACAAATATAGCCACCTTCGATGATTTTGGGGGGGGAGTAACCATTGCAAAAGACAAGGCATTTTCAACAATCGTCAGTTAGAAATGATGATTGGTGACACATTTCAGCCTATTCCACATGATACCAGGAATCAGTTGAAGGCACTGTGGATACTGCAAAGGTAATGAGCACTGACAACACTCCAACAGCATTACTGAAGACAAGGCTCCAGAATTAGCCTGACACTAGCTAAGCTATTCCACAGCAATAACACTGATATCGGCACCACTAAGTTGAAACATTCCAAGGTTATTTCTTTTCCAAAAAATTCAAGATGAAACCAAGCCAACCAATTATCACCATATCAGACTACACTCAAATCATTATCAACATAACAGAAGGGATGGTCAATAGTTCTATCAAGCAGCACTTGGTTAGCAATGAGTTACATTGAGTTCTGACAGGGCATTTCAGATTCTGGCCTAGCTCGGAATATGACCAAAAAAGACAAAATCCAGAGATTTTGTCTCACTGGCAAATAATAGAACATTACAGCGCAGTCCAGGCCCTTCAACCCTCGATGTTGCACTGACGTGTGGAACCAATGTGAAGTTCATCTAACCTACACTATTCCATTCTCGTCCATATGCCTAATCAATGATCATTCAAATGCCCTTAAAGTTGGTGAGTCTACTCCTGTTACAGGCAGTGCATTCCACGCCCCTATTACTCTCTATGCCCCCTTGTGCTAGCCATCGACATCCGAGGAGAGGCTCTCACTGTCCAACCTATCTAACCCTCTGATTTTCTTACGTCTCAATTAAGTCGCTTCTCAACCTTCTTCTAATGAAAACAGCCAAAGGTCCCTCAGCCTTTCCTCATAAGACCTTCCCTCTATACCAGGTGACATCCAAGTAAATCTCCTCTGAACCCTTTCTAAAGTTTCTACATCTTTCCTATAATGTGGTGACCAGAACTGTACGCAATAGTCCAAATGTGGCCGCACCAGAGTTTTGTACAGCTGCAGTATGATCTCATGATTCTGAAACTCAAACCCTCTACCAATAAAAGCTAACACACTGTATGCCTTCTTAACAACTCTATCAACTTGAGTGGCAACTTTCAGGAATCTATGTACCTGGACACCAAGATCTTTCTGCTCATCTACACTATCAAGAATCTTACCATTAGCTCAGTACTCTGCATTCCTGTTACCCTTTCCAAAGTGAATCACCTCACACTTTTTCACATTAAACTCCATTTGCCACCTCTCAGCTCAGCTCTGCAGCTTATCTATATCTGTCTGTAACCTACGACATTCTTCGTTAGGAGCCACAACTTTACCAACCTTAGTGTCACCCGCAAATTTACTAACCATCCTTCTATGCCCTCATCCAGTTCAGTTATATAAATGACAAACAACTGTGGACCCAAAACAGATCTTTGCGGTATCCCACTAGTAACTGCACTCCAGGACAAATATTACCCATCAACCACTACCCTCTATTTTCTTTCAGCTAGCTGATTTCTGATTCAGTTACTGTGTAGCAGTTAATGGAAAAGTGTGGCATCAAGGAGACCAAGCAAAAAAAGGTAGAGTCACTGCAAATCTCAGGAAGCTCTCCGTTGGTTGGAGCAACACTTAGCACAAAGGAAGATGATAATAGCTGTTAGGGTTCAGACATCTTACTCCCAGGATATCACGATACGAGTTCTTCAGGGTAATAATAATAATAATACTGTAGAGCAGGTCGATGGGCTAAATGGCCTCCTCCTATTCCTATACAGTGTCCTAAGCCCAATTACATTCAGTAGGTTCATTAATGACACTCCTTCCATTGTGAAAGTCATTTGGGACTGTGCATTGATGATTGCCCGCAGCTTCTCCGATACTGAAGCAGTCCATCTCAAGATGCAGCGAGACCTCGACAATATCCAGGCTTAGGCTGACAAGTAACATTTGTTCCACCTAAATCCAGGCACTGACATTTCCAACAAGAGAGAATTGCCCCATGAGATTTATGAATCCCTCACCTTGAACATCCTAGGAGTTACCCTTGATGACAAACTGAACTGGACCATCCATATAAACAATGCAACAACAAAAGCAGGTCAGGAATTCTGGAGTGAGTATCTCACCTCTTGTATCCCTAAAACCAGTCCAAAAACTTCAAAGGAATAACTCCAAAGTACTTTCCATATGCCTGGATTTATGCAGCTCCAACAACATCAAGAAACTTAGCAACATAGAGGACAAAGGGTTTGCTTGATTAGTAGACCTATCCACCACTTTCAACATTCACTCTTTTCAACATTGATGCACAGTGGGAGCAACGTGCCCCATTTACAAAATGTACTACTGCAACATAGAGGCTTGTTTGACAGCATCCTCCAAACTAAGAACCTGTACCACCTAGAAAGAGCAAGGCAGATGATGCAGGAGAAAACTACCACCTTCAGGCTCTTCTCCAAGCTGCACATCATCCTGTCTTGAAACAATATTGCTGTTCTTTCAGTTTTGCTAGTTTAAAATGCTGAAACTCTTCGCCACAGCACTGCGTGTTTCTGTACAACTCAGGACTGCCATAGTTCAAGAAAGCAGCTCACCACTAACTTCAAGAATAATGAAATGCAGAATATAAATGCTAGCGTAGCAGCAATACCCACATCTCACAAGCAAAAAAAAAATCTAGTCAACTTACGAAAGCAACCTTAATTTGTAGGTAGTTTTGAGATGCTTTCAATTGGTGTTAAGAAAGATGGTAAAAGATACTGTATGCAGTTTGGCTGAGGGTAAACACAAACATTGAACTTTTGAGTGTATTTGCAATTGCCAATGCAATAAAATCAAAATAATGATTGGAAGTAGAACTGGCAATATGGGTAACATGGTGGCTCAGTGGTTAGCACTGCTGCCTCAGACTGCCAAGGACCCGGGTTCAATTCACGTCTTGAGCAACTGTGTGTGGAGTTTGCACATTTTCCCTGTGTATGCATGGGTTTCCTCCAGGTGCTCAGATTTCCTCCCACAATCCAAAGATGTGCAGGTTAGGTGAATTTGCCATGCTAAATTGTCCATCGTGTAAGGTGCATTAGTCAGGGGTAAATATAGGATAGGTGGTGGGTTACTCTTCAGAGGGTCGGTGTGAACTTGTTGGGCCAAAGGGCCTGTTTCCATACTGTCAGAATTCTAATCTAGTCTACAGTGTCAACTACAGATTTGGCATTCTATTGGTTGGGATATTCATTTATCAGGCTCCGTAACATCAAAGAATTCCAAGTTAGGGTCTGTCAAAGATCAAATCATTTTAATATAATTTATTGTATCTTTGTTTTTGCGTTAGGAACCTATGGGTTTTCTCTGTGTCTGAATTTTGTAATTGTAAATATTTCTGTAGTTATGGTAATTTTTAAACTGTTCTTGAGACCTAGTTTTAGAAGTAATGGGTTTTGTCTACACTGGTAAAGTTTTATGACCGATTAAACTAAATAAGCTTCAGGTTAGAAGACCAGGATTTTAAAAAAAATAAGAGCAATACCTGTGCGGAAGAGAGAGGGTTTTTTAAATTAGTTTCACTGAGTTTTTGGCAGTACTGTGAAAGCCTTCAATTAAGATGCTTGTGTGGATCTGTGCTTCTGAGAAGGGAAGGATATATTGATATACAGATTATATTAAAGTGTTAAAATTAGTCCCAGATCAAACATGTTGGGATTAAATGCTGAAGAGGCTGTTTCAAGTTGAATGCTCTTAAACTGAGGTATATAGTTTGCAGTTCCAGTCTATAAGTTAAAGTCACAAGTGACTTAAACCTGTTGAGGTGTCAGAGGCAGGGAATCTCATGTGGATACTGGGCAAGTTGTGTTTCTGGGTCCTGTACAGGATTTGTGTTGAGATCTATACAAAAGCTGTTGTTTTCTTTCCTGTTTATAAAGTAGTATTTTAGGGTTAGTTGAATTATGCATTTACTGTGTTTAAAAATCTTGTAATTTGTTTATAAGTACTTTTTAAAAATTAAATTTGTGTTTATTGAAACTTCAGTTTCTTATTAAAACAAAATCTGCAAAATTACAGGCCTATGTTTTAGCAAGAGACCACTTCATTAAAATGAAAACAAAACACAGTCTAATCTGTCAAGCCAGGTTTCAGACTGGGATCTGATGTTTCCAGTATTAACTCAGCTGGAATTATATCAACGTGTATCAAAATAGATCATACTTTTAGAAAGAAAATAATACCACTGTTCATAATTGGCATTTTGCCAACTCTGTGTGGGACATTTCTGAAGTTGCAGTAAGATCTCACAACTCAGTGAAACTAATTTAAAAAGCCCTCTCTCTTCCTCACAGGTGTTGCTGTTATTTTTTTAAAAATCCTGGTCTTCTAACCTGAAGCTTATTTAGTTTAATCGGTCATAAAATTTTACCAGTGTAGACAAAACCCATTACTTCTAAAACTAGGTCTCAAAAACAGTTTAAAAATTACCATAGCTACAGAAATATTTACAATTACAAAGTTCAGACACAGAGAAAACCCATAAGTTCCTAACTCAAAAATAAAGATACAATAAGTTATATTAAAAATACATAAATCTCTCAGTATACATTACATCATCATATTTGAAAATAAACTCATTCTTCAGATATTTAGATAAATTTGGAACCCGAATTGCAATTTTTTTTCAATGAAATTCTACTTGGGTATAAGGACAGTTTCAATTTACTAGTTTCTGTAACTTAATGCACTAGGTGTCGTGGTCTTATTTACACCTTTTGACATTTACAAATGAAATGCTCTTGGTTGCAGAAATGAGCTCACTGGTAGATTCACTTACTTGTCATAAGTGAATCTGTGTCATAGTAGATGGCCACACAATTGATTTGTTTCTGAAAGGAACTTAAGCAAAAGCCAAGGTTAAAACATGGCATAATTTGGTTCTTGTAGGACATTTAAAATATGACCAACTATTTGAAAGAATAAAATCAAATAACATTGAAATTTTAGCTAATTAAAGCTTCATATTATTGTGTTAAACCAAAAATGATCAAATCCAGAAGTTGCAACAAATCTATTTCTCAAAATGCATCCTCAGTTACTTTCCTGGATCTTAAGAAACAATACCTACTATTTGAAAAAGGATACAGAAAGATCTATAGCTGCACCACCAAGAAAGATAAGCAGCCATGGTAAAGCTTGCAGGATAAACTCAGGAGTTTTCTCGTGTGCCAGAGTGGCTGCCGCATATAGTAAACCTCCAAAAATTGAAAGTATTAGAGCCCATTTCTCGAGAATACAATCAATCTTGCCCCGAGACTGTAAAATAGAAAAACAAAATTAATAACTTGAAAATTCTTCAAGATTTTGATTACTTTTGATTTGACTATTTCAATTTAATGCTGGTAGTCTCCCAATTACAATGATCTGAAAACCTGAGGTAATCCAACTAAAATTCTACAGTCTAACAGTACAGTGACTCAGAGTTAGATAATACAACAATTTTAAAATTCTTCTCCCGTTTTTTAAATCCCCCTCTGGCCTCATGTCTCCCTATCTACAAGATCTATGTCAACCCAAAAACCTTCCAAATATCTCAAGTGAGCCCTCTAATTCCAGCTTCTTCTGTATTCCCAAATTTAATTATTCCATAATTTGTGGCTGTGCCTTCAGCTGCTAAGACCATAAGTACTGGAATTCACTGTAAAAACACTTGGCCTCTCTTTAAGATGTTTTGTGCATCCACTCTTTGATCAAGCCTTTAGTCATAAGACCTTTTCTTTTAATATGTGGCTCAGTGTCAAATGTTGTTTTACAACAGACATAGGCATTGCTTTGGGACATTTCAATGTGTAAAATGGTGCTATATACTGTACTAGCAACACGTTGTTGCTATTGTTGTTCAATAGAAAGAAAAAAAATCAGGCAAGATATTACAATGGGTGGTCAATCCAATCACAATGAATCTCCCATCTCAGAGCTCATACATCAAACAACTTTGACTCAAGTAGCTTTTGGGTACAAAGGAGGGGAGTCCTTCTCTCACTGAAACTGGATGCAACAAGACAATTCTAAACACTGACACAGAAATCTTTTTCCAGCAGCCAAATGAACAAATGAGTAAATTATCTTCACTCTGTCCACTTGAAGCTAGAAAGAAAGCCACAATGGAGGATAAAAACTGTTTTTACCACAGCCATCAGCTCCAGCACATTTGGAATCACTTCATAACCAGAATTTTATGCAAACATTCAAGTAATACATTAACTAAAACTTTGAAATGCCATGGTATTTCTTTCACTCACCTCTTCCTATCTCCATGATATCTGTCCTCCTCAGAACCCTGCAAACATCTGACATGGACCGTTAATTCTAACCTCTTAAGTGTTCCCAAATTTAATTGCTCCACAATTGGTAACTGGGCTTATTATTACTTACTGCCTTTAAAATCAGAGGAAACTTTGACGTCCAGACAATAAAAACTGCAATCACCCCCAATGCATAGCCAATGATTTCTGTGTTATCCTATAAAAACAAGAAGGTTTGAAAGAGTGAATTGACTCATAGATGATGACCATGTCATAACCAAATGTTCGTGAAATTTTCCAAGGTTTGCCACCTGCTAACATTAACATAAAGAAACAGATTTCAGGAAGCAACAAGAAATGCCTTGTCTGCGACAGGTTAATGATTTACATGTACAGCAAACAATGGATTTTAAAAACTCATGCCTAGGTGTATATAGTATCAGATTCAAAGCAAACAATGTGAAGCTTGGCAAAGAAAAGTCAGATCACATCTGTGATATTATCATAAATCAAGTAGTACTTTCAGAAACCTTGATTAGCATTAATTATGATCTAGACATAGGAATGTTTTCCACTCTTGCTTGGGAAGGTAACTTACTTTCTACATAATACCAATGTGAGATTTATATGAGAGTACTGCAGATATTTTGGTACTGAAGAATCCAAATTGTAATTTATTACAACTAGCTATTTTGTACAAACATTCCATTCAGAGGGTGTGAAGTACATAAGTTAACATTAGGCTAATAGATTACAAAAAAGGAATGCTTTCAGACATGTGTCATGTCCGACTAATTTATTAGAGGTTTTCAAGAAAGTGTCAGCCAGGGCGGATAGAGAGGAACCAGTAAATGTGTACTAGAAGACAAGGTATCTTACAAACGATTCAGTAATAAGTAACCATGGTATTGGAAGTAGTACGCTGGCATGGCTAGAAAATTGGGCAGGAAACAGCAAGTGGGGATAAAGGAATCCTTTTCAGGTTGGTGACCCATAACCAGTGGAACTCCGCAGGGATCAGTGCTGGAACTGCAACTACTTACAATATACGTTAATAACTTGAAGGAAGTGAATGTGCTGTAGCTAAACTTGCGGCCAATACTATAATACAGAGAAGTGCCAGTTGTGAGAGGGATACAAACTGTTTACAGAGATGATTTGGAAATACCGGTGTTGGACTGGGGTGTACAAAGTTAAAAATCACACAAAACCAGGTTATAGTCCAACAGGTTTAATTGGAAGCACTAGCTTTCAGAGCACTGCCTGATGAAGGTGTGGCACACCGAAGGCTCGTGCTTCCAATTAAACCTGTGAGACTATGACCTGGTGTTATGTGATTTTTAACAGTTTACAGAGAGATATTGATAGGTTAAGTAATTGGTTAAAAAATGGTAAATGGAGTATAATATGGCAAAATGCAAAGCTGTTCATTTCGGAAGGGAGAACAAAAGAACAAGAATATCATTTAAATGGAACAAAATATTATTTGAATGGAGAAACACTGCAGAAAGCTGCAAGACAAAAGAGACTGGTGAGTACTTGTGCATGAAACACAAAGTCAGCACACAGGGTATAGCAGGTAATCAGGAATGCTATAGGAATGTTGGCCTGTATTTCAAAGGGGGTTTGAGCATAGGAATAGGGAAGCCATACTGCAACTGTACAAGGTGTTGGTGAGACCACATCTGGAGCACTGTGAGAAATTTTGGTCCCTTTATTTAAGAAAAATTATCTTTTCATAGAAGGCAGTTCAGAGAAGGTTGTCTAGGATGATCCCTGAAATGGAGGAATTGTCTTTTGAGCCAAGTTCAAACAGGTTGGTACTCTAGTCACTGGAGTTTAGAAAAATGAGAGATTATCTCATTGAAACATATAAGATTCATCAGAGGCGTGACATGATAAATGCTGAGCGGATATTTCCCCCTCATGGGAGAGTCTAGGACCAGACAGCATAGTTACATAATTAAGGGGTGCCAACTTAATACTGAGATGAGGGGGAATTTCTTTCCCGAGGGTTGAGAATCTTTGGAACTCTTTGCCACAAAGTGCTGGAGGGGCAGAGTCCTTGTGCATATCTAATGCTGAGATAGTAGGGGAATCAAGGATGAGACAGAAAAGGTTAGAAAGTGGATGCGAGGAATGTCAGCTCAGCCGTGACTCTACTGAACGGCGGAGCAGGCTCGAGAGGCTGGACGGCCTCCTCCTGTTCTTATGGTCTTATGCTTCAAGTGATTTGGGTTAAGACAGAACAAAATATTTTTAAACTTAGGTCATGTGCTAGGCACATCTCTTAAACGCAAATTGACATATAGTGTCTCTTGAGGAAATATTAACTGTAAGGCGTAACACAACAAGAGTAAAGCCAGAGAGATCATTAATATGAACATGGTCATAAATCTCGTGAATGCAAGGAGCCAAAGTCCAGGGTATTACACTAGCTAAAAGAAACTACCACGGAGAGAAGAAACTAATAGTACTTTTAGTAAATTTTTAAGAGTAATCCAGTTATGGACATGAAGGTCTGTTTGAGCACAGGCATTTCTTGTTGACCTTTTTCTTCTCGAACAGAAACACTAGATTAGATTAGACTTACAGTGTGGAAACAGGCCCTTCGGCCCAACAAGTCCACACCGACCCGCCGAAGCGAAACCCACCCATGCCCCTACATTACCCCTTACCTAACACTACGGGCAATTTAGCATGGCCAATTCACCTGACCCGCACATCTTTGGACTGTGGGAGGAAACCGGAGCACCCGGAGGAAACCCACGCAGACACGGGGAGAACGTGCAAACTCCACACAGTCAGTCGCCTGAGTCGGGAATTGAACCCGGGTCTTCAGGCGCTGTGAGGCAGCAGTGCTAACCACTGTGCCACCGTGCCGCCCACTACTTGCAACTCTCTATTGTTTAGCAAAAGAGGGAAACATAAGGTAAATTATGCTCAACTAGTGCAACAATTGGTACAGGTAAGATATATTAAATCAAGCCACAAGAAAAGGAGCTTCTCTGTAACATGAAATTCCATCATGTTCATCAGTTCTAAAAAAGCAACTCATTTAGCCCCACTCTCCTGTTCTTTTCCCATACCTTTACAGAATGTGTTTTTTTCCAAAGTATTTACTCACTTTCTTTGTTAAAGCAAATTATGCATGTTGCTTCCATCACTAGTTCTGGAAAGGAATCCATGTCCTAACAACCCTCTACAACAAAAAAATCAATTGCTCTTTCCCTTAATTTTTTGGTAATAGTTTCAGATAAATGTCTTCTAGTCAGAAACAGTGGAATCACGTTTTTCTGAATCATAAATCAGCATAATGAACTTGTGAATAGACAAGTGTAAGGTAGGTTACTTTTAGTCATTTAGTAATCATTTTTTACAGAAATCAAGTATTGATGAGAAAATACATTTTATTGCAGCTCTTTGCCTTGCACTAATCAGGCCATGGCTTCCCATTGGTAACAGTCTTATCTCTGAGCTTCAAGGTCTAGTACTCAAGACCCTCATCAGAGCTTCAGCAGAAAGATTAAAGCAGACATCTCCAGTTCAGCAGAAGTACTGCACTTTGGATCCAGTGTTAGACCAAGCCCCATTAATCTGTTTGAGTGAATGCAAAATCTCCCAGGCATTGTTCTGCCTCATGCACTGCCCAATCCTTTAGTCTTGAAACACAGATTTTCTGGTCATTATCATATTGCTATTTGTGATAACTTGTCACGCTTTCTACAGTGAATATAGGAGGTAGGGTTAGTAAGTTTGGTAGTCAATGGACAATAAAGAAGGTTATTTCTGAATACAATGGGACCTTGAGCAGATGGCAAATGGGCCAAAGAGTGGCAGAAGGAGTTCAATTTAAATAAATGTGTGATGCTACATTTTGGTAAGGCCAATGAGGGCAGGATTTATACAGTTACTGGTCGGGTTCTGGGGGAGTATTGCTAAAGAAAGAGATCTAGGGGTGCAAATGCATTGTTGCTTGAAAGTGGAGTCGCAGGTAAACAGGATGGTGAAGGTGTTTAGTACAATTGCCTTCATTGGTCAGAACATTGAATTTAAAGGATATTACCATGACTGGAGAGTTTGGGCTATAAGGACGGGCTGAATAAGCTAGGTCTTTTTTTTCTCTGGAGTGTCAGAGACTGAGGGGTGATCTTACAGAGTTGGTAAAATCATGAGGGGTATGGATAGAGTGAATAGCCAAGATATTTGTATTAGAGTTGGAGTCCAAGACTAGAGGGAACATGTTTAAGGTGAGAGGGGAAAAGTTTAAAAGGGACCTAAGGGATGACTTTTTCACATAGGGGTGGTGCATGTCTGGAACAAGCTACCAAAGGAAGTGGTGGAGGCGAATGTAATTACAACATTTAAAAAGCATCTGGATGGGTATATGAATAGGAAGGGTTGAGAGAGTTGTAGGCCAAGTGCTGGCAAATGGGATTAGATGAAATTGGGATGTCTGGTCCGTGGGAAGAGTTGGATCGAAGGATCTGTTTCCTTGTTCTGTGGCTCTATGACAATTTACTAGAATACTAATTTAAGTATAAAACCAACAATTATTCTGTGACAGTGGAGAGTACTGATTGGTTGGCAATTAGACATATTAGAATCACATCCAGTGCTGACTGTCATACAGATCACTGACCCATTCATTCAAACGGAGTTTCTATTTTAATTCCACGTCCATGAACAGATCTAGAGGAATCCCATAAAAGAAATAACAGTTCAGCAGTATGCAAACATCTTCAAGCAATCTTAGACCAAGACTGGAACACACATCTCACCGTATGGACGTTATTATGGCAGTAATGTAGTTAACTTATTGTTGCAATGTATGCCTGGCATCATGTTACAGGGCTCCAGTAACAGGTAATGGTAGTGCATTGTGATAGGTCAGTTAAATCACTGGGAGATGAGCTAAAGCCAAAGATGATGATGATGATGATGTAATATGATAGGTTAGGTGTGAAGGAGGGAACCAGTGTGGCAGACAATGATTAGTTTAGAAAGACAAAGAAAGCCAGCATGATTGGCTATGCTAATGTTATCTGATAAGTGCAGGACCAACAAATTGCAGAAACTGGAGGAGAACAAAGAGTTTACAGGCAGTCAGGGAAGACATTTCTCTGGCTGCCACAGCTTTGATTTTTCAAGATTAAAGTTTAATTTCATGAAAGATTTTGTGTCTCCTGGTAATTTTTTTATGGAACATTGAGTAATTCTTCCACAACAACTGCTAACTGCACTTAAGAAGAACTCTGGGAACATGCAAAGCTGGGATACCTCAAATGAGATCTTTTGATTTGGCACCAAAAGAACAGGGGCTGGATTGATGAAAATGAGTAAGAAATCTAAAATCTAAAAGCAATAAAAAGATTAGCTCATCATCTGGCTCAGCCAGCCAGCCAAGAGAGAATGGCAGCCAAGTATCAAGTATACAGCACACTTAACTGTTAAAATGTGGAATATCCAAAACGACTGATGGATCATACTTAAGAAAAAACTTCAACTGTACTTCAATACTGCTGATGTAAGAGCTTGTAGAAGCTTTAAAATCAATGAACAAGCATTGTAAATGAAAAGCTCTGTACACACTGACAATGAGTCAATCCTGAATCTCTATTCAGAGCATTTTGAAACATTCTTCAGTGCCTGTTGCACAGTGCATTATCTTTTCCACCATTAGGAAGATCCTAGCTTTAGTATTTCTGCATTGGCTTGGATCTTCCATCTCAGAAGAAGAAAGCCTTCCAAAGAGCCAGTGTGGTTTCACAACAGTTATAGCCACACTAACACGGTACTTTGACAAATGCAAGAAAAGTATTGTGAGCAAAACAGAGGCCTGTACATCACTTTTCTAGACTTCACCAAGACATTCAACAATGCGAACAGAGATAACATTTGGAAAAGCCTTGAATAATCTGGAGCCCACCCAGATCCCTGAACAAGGTAGAGTAGTTTCATGAAAACTAGGCATAGGAGTAAATTACTGTAGATGCTGGAATCTGTCCTGAAAACAAAAAAAATGTTGGAAATCACAGTGGGTCATGCAACATCCATGGACAGAAAGCAAGCTGACATTCCAAGTCTAGATGGCTTTTCATCAGAACTGACATGAAGTGTGGAGGGAGCAGTACTTATATAGTCTTTATGGAGGGAAAGTGGAATGCTAGGGGAAAAAAGATGTTGATACTGAAGTGATCCCATTCCTTCCCTTTCTTTTAGCTTTACTTGTTATATTGTCTGTTAGCATGTCCACTCTCCCTTACCCCCACCCCAGTGGGAATGTCTGTTCTTTACGGTTTGGCAGTTAGACATACCATTGTTCTGCCATTGTCATGTTCCGATCACTTAATTTGAACTATTAACAATGCCCACCCCACCCCACCCCAAACAGTTACATAAATGGCCAAGGATGGTCAGATAATTGAATACCCCTAAGCACAACAATTGAAGCGATTCAGTTGTATTTACAAATGCTGATGAACTTCAATCAGGTTAATAACTGGGGACTCACAAGGTTGAAGTGAAAGACTTTAATTGAAGAAAGACTTTAATTGAAAAAAGCCTTTCCTCGGATTCTGTAATTTGTCCAGATGATTTTTGTTTAGGTTAAATGATCAGCCAACAGACCACATGAGTACTATTTTACCTGAAGTAATGTGGTAAGCAGTCTCCTTCTTGGTCCACGAATATCCATTTGAGGAACAGGAGAAGTCCAGAAGTAGTAACTTGTGCCCATTGCGAAAGGTAAGCAAGCCATGAACATAGCACTTGTTCTTCTTTTATTCCTCTGTCTTGGCCGACCTGTTTATAAATGACAAACAGTATGCCAACCTTGAAGATGTACACAAGTACAATCTTTCTTAAAGAATATAAAAGGTACGCAGAGTTTTGGATGACATATCTGACATATAACTGCTTAACATCTTCTCCTGGGGCTCATTTTGAGCACCTTTGTGTGTTGGAAAGGAACTTCCCAAAATCAGTTTTGCCCTGAAATCGTTTAAAGGTTCTTTCCTTCTACATTTTGCCCACTCTCAGGAAAATTACATTGCTGCTACAGGGCGGGGAGCATCAGCGGTTCACAATGCTTAACTTCTAAAATAACTAAAGAAAATTCTAACAGACCAATGTAAAAACCAAAACATTTTATTTTTACATTGTTTATCAAAAACTAAAATGCAAAAAGGGCTATTATTTAAAATGAAGGACTGGGAAAGGAATTGCCGCACGTCTGAAAACACGTTATTGGATCACCAAGAGTTGTATTCATACAGTTGCTTTGCAAGCAGTGGGGAAGGAAGATAAGACACCATATCACCAAATGTGTGTTCAGAGCAAGATTCAACCAGCAATCAGCAGCTGATTGGTTTGTATAACAGTGACCAGTTGTGGATTTGAATGTCATTAGCGTGATCTCAGCGCTCTGATTGACTCCCTAGGCAGGAGTTTATAGAGTGGAACAAGCCTCTGGCTTGAACAGCAGGATCTGTGTTTCTATCTCTTTGCTATAAAAGTTATTGACACCTGAAAAAAAATTCTCTCCTCCTACAAGTTGCTGTATGCTATTGCCTTTCACCAGTAAATGAATGAGTTTATAATACCAATGGCCATGTTCCTCATACAAAGTTAAAGAACCTGGAGAAAGGAGATTCAAAAATTGAAGGACTTGGGAAGCAAAAGGAACATCTCGTTGAACTCTGTGGATTAGTGTTATTGAACTTGCTTCCCAGAATTTTTCTCCGTCTATCCATTGCACCAATTTATTTTTGTTTGTCTGGGTTTGTCTGTAGGGGTTTTAAAAATGGGTTTGAATTTCAACTAGTAAAGTGAGTTATATGTTGATAGCTCCTAGTTGTGTTTACCTATGGCTGGAACTTATTTATTTGGAACAACAGTAGTTCTTGTCAAGAAACCAGCCTGTAAAAGTGATGAGAGACCGGGAATCATTTACATTGCTGCAATAGCTTTGTTGATTTCCCAGAGTGGAGCTATCCTGTAATGTATATGTGTATGTATCGATGTATGTATCCATCAGTTGGAGCCTTCAAATAAATTGAATTTGCATAAAATTGATCATCCAGTGCATAAGAGTGATGAGTTTGTATGAAAGCACCGGAAACAAAAAAGGTGGCAACAGAAATACCAGAGACCACTGGAGCTGACAGGATTTGGTGCAATACAGATGTTTTATATGCATTGAAATCCTCAGCACTAAGTCCCTCTACAGACAGTACTTTGCAGAACAGTAAGCACATGATTTATGGGACACCCAGAACCATAATTTATCAGATGCTGATGATCAAAACTTCCAGAGATAAAGAAACAAAAAAAAGTCACAATATCGGCACACTTCTAGAAGATGGCAGAAAATGAGAAGATATATGTGGCTGGATAACACCACCTACAAGCATGGGGTCAAACCAGCAGTACTAATGCAGTAAACAAAAAACTCAGATCAAGTAAGCATTATGGGAAACACAGTTCGCTGCACCAACTGCAAAACTGACCTGCCTTCCAAGACCTTTGCAAAGTAGTCAGTGTCAGAGGACGGACTCGCCAAAGCAGGAAATTTGATTCCAGGAGTGTACGGAGGAGGTTATAGTACGATTATACCAAACAAAAAGTGTATGCAGAATATTATCAATAAGCATGAACTGGAGACACATACCAACACAACTACATACACAAGCTTAATAGCCATCAAGGCGACAGGGCATAAAGTAGCATATGACCAATCAGTAACATTGTTGGAGTTCAACAATTGATGTGAATAATGATAATTGCTGAATCCCCATAATAAACCTGTCTGTTGATCCATCCTCTATTTTTTAAAAAAAATCAGTGTACACATGAATTATAATCTTCCAATGAATGAAACCTACTTATATGTAAAGTCTTTCTCTCTACCAAACCATAAGGTTGCTCTGTCATGATCGAAAGATGGTTGGTGATAATTTAAGCCAAGGGCTACCATATATCAGCCTAGGAAAGAGGGTGAAAAGGAGAGCTGTTCATGGTAATCTCAGCTTGTGCAGGAATTGAACTCTTGTTGTTTGCACCATGTGGTGAGGTGATGACCTAATTGTATTATTACTGGACAGTTATTCCAGTAATTCTGGGCACCTAGGCTCAAATACCGCCACAGCAGATGCTGGAAATCTAATTCCAGATTTTTAAAATTGAATTCAAAGTCTAATATGATCAGAAACCCATTGTCAATTGTCAGGAAAAACCTATCTGGTTCACAATGTCCCTTAAGGATGGCAGTTATCTTCCCTACCTGGTCTGGCCTACATGTCATCCACAGTAATATGCTTGATTTTTAACTGTCCTGTGGGGAATTAGGAATGGGCAATAAATGCTGACCTCAGCAGCGATGCCCTCATCCTGTGAATGAATAAAAAAAAGTACATCGCAAACCAAATAACTAGCCAACTCAGCTACAGTTTATCAATCAAGTGAGAATGTAGAACAAGAACATAGAACAGTACACCATAGTATGTGCTGAGAAATGGCAGATGGAGTTCAACCTGGGAAAGTGTGAAGTGATTCACTTTGGAAGGTCAAATTCACTTTGGAATGCAGATTACAGGGTTAAAGGCAGGATTCTTGGCAGTGTGGAGGAACAGAGGGATATTGGGTTCTACATACATAGACCCCAAGATCCTTGATGTTGTGCTGATCTTTTATCCTTTCATTTTACTATCATCCATGTGCCTATCCAAAGTCACTTAGATGTCCCTAACGTATCTGATTCTACTAACACTGTTGGCAGTGCACTCCATGCATCCACCGCTCTCTGTGTAAAGAACCAATCTCTGATAACTCACCAAAGCTTCCTGCAATTACCTTAAAAATATGACCCCTCATGACAGCCATTTACATCCTGAGAACAAGTCTCTGCCTCTCATCATTTTATACACCTATAACAAGTCACTTTTCCAATGAGAAAAGCCCTACCTCCTTCAACCTTTCTTCATAAGACAGACCCTGCAATCCAGGCAGCATCCTGGTAAATCTCCTCTGCACCCTCTCTAAAGCTTCCTCATCCTTCTTATAATGAGACAACTAGAACTGAACACAATATTCCAAGTGTGGTCTAACCAGGGCTTTACAGAACTGCAGCATAACCTAACGGCTCTTAAACTCAATCCCCCTACTAATGAAAGCCAACACACCATTGCCTTCTTAACAACCCTATCAACATGGATGGATGGCAACTTTGGACGTGGATCTATATGTGGACCCCAAGATCCCGGTGTTCCTTCACACTGCAAAGAATCCTGTCCTTAACCCTGTAATCTGCATTCAAATTCCACCTTCCAAAGTGAATGACTTCACAATTTTCCAGGTTGGACTACCATCTGCCATTTCTCAGCCCTGTTCTGCATAATGTTAATGTCCTGTTGCAACCTACCACAGGCCTCCACACTATACACAACTCCACCAACCTTCATGTCAATGACAAACTTACTAACCCACCCTTCCATTTCCTCATCCAAGTCATTTGTAAAAATCACAAACAGCAGAGGTCCCAGATCAGATCACTGCAGAACACCACTGGTGTGAAGGAGCCAGAAATGCAACATAAGTTGAAATGACCTTTTGCAAATGTGAGTGAGTAGGAAAGATGCTCAAATCTTAAAAAGTACAAAGCTTTAAAATCTTGAGGACAAGTTAGGAAAAGAACATTAAGGATTCATAGATTAGCTCTACTTTCATTGCAGAATACAAAGTTAAGAAGAGTTCAGGTAGAGGTATTCAAAAAACAAACTGTTTGGAAAAGGGGTAAAACAAATGACAGAGAAGCTGTAGCTTCTTGCAGAGCCAGTTGGAATGAGTAAAGTGATCTTTACTGTGCTCAATAACATACATAACTGGGAGAAAATGTTATTAGATTAGATTAGATTACTTACAGTGTGGAAACAGGCCCTTCGGCCCAACAAGTCCACACCGACCCGCCGAAGCGCAACCCACCCATACCCCTACATATACCCCTTACCTAACACTACGGGCAATTTAGCATGGCCAATTCACCTGACCCGCACATCTTTGGACTTAACCATCAACAATTGATATACATAATGAAATATCTATTATCACATAATTATTAGAAAAAAGGATTGCTTAATGATGCAGGGAATATAATGCGTTTGAATCTGACAATGTTTCTACCTGTTTTTGATCTGGATCTTGAACCGCACACAGGAAACAGGATTAATATAAACTGAAGAATATCCACTGCAGCTATATAAGCTGCTGTAAAAACCTGGGGAAACATAAAGGTATATAATGTGAGACTTTTCCCCTTGAGTGTTCCTTACTGTTGAATTATTTTCAAAAAAATACTTTGGCAATCTTTTAATTGATGGAACTGTTTGAATTGACCAGTGTGGTTCTGATGGTAAAACCTTTCCTATTTTATTAAGCAACCCCACTAAAAGACATTTTGCCACTGGAACAGAAAATGCACAAATTCCCTACAATCAGAATTATAGGGTCAAGTTACATAAAACATTGCTCAAGCTAAATTTAGCATGTTAAACCAGAAAAAAAAATCTGAATTTTGTAGATGTTATTTCAACCTGGGTTAATATCTAAGATTTATAGTTTATCTCTGACAAAATTGTGGACTTTGTAAATCTGCAAATCACATCAGACAAGTAACATAGATAAACTAAGGAATGATATGTAAATTAAGGTTTGGATGCTTTCTTCATGTAAAAATAATTAGATTATCAAGATGAAAAGTACATGATTAAACATCATCAGTCCAGGGACTAGTTCTAGTGCAGACAATTAAAAAAATGTACATTACCAGTTTTCACGTCAGCAACATAAAAGCAACTAAAATCTCTTGGTCTTTACATTCAGCAGAGTATCTCTCAACAGCAAGCTGAGCTTTTTACCCATATTTAGGAAGTAAACAATATTGCCATTCTTATTTTAATTTCAGTCATTAAAATATTGTTTGCCTTGTCTTCAGAAAGACCACAGTTAACGTCTTATGTTTCCTGTTTAAGTCAAGTGCCCTATTTCCACCACAAAGATATCTTGGTGTATCTCTATTGTAACCACGTTAGGTTTGTCATTAAAAAACCTACTCATTCCCAGATGTCTTTGAAAGAAAGAAATCTGTCATCATTCTAACCTGGCCTGGCCATCATGTGACGCCATTCAACACCAGTATGTTTGGCATATGTAACTAACTGCTTCTGGTCAATTAGGGATGAACAGTAAATGTTGGCTTAGCCAATGACATCCATATCCCACAAATTAAATCTTGCACCATGACAAGTAAGTAGATACCTAGTTGCTGGGTGGGGAGGAAGAAAAACATAATTGCAGAGAGGTGTTTCTGTAAAATTTCTGAAAATTGTCGTGATGAAACTGCCATGCCAAAGGCAGCAGCGTTGTACTTCAAGGAACAATTATTTATGGTGGTACAGAATGATGATGATCTTGTATCAGAGTAATGGGAACAATTGCTTAGAAATAAACCAGAAAAAAGATGTAAAAAAATACTCAGATGAGGATTTAATATTCAATTTGGTGGAAGGTGTTGAGTGAGGTATTATTTAAATGGAGAGGTTTTTGCAATTCTTTGCAGAGAAGGAGTGTTGAAGTTGTGGAAATGTCAGAATGAAGAAGATATACAATAGACTTGGTCAGGTAAAGCAATATTTTGATGGTTGGAATTTTAAAGTAAGCTGTATTGTTTACTTCCGAAATGTAGGTAGAAAGTTCAGTTTGGTGTTGAGAAGTATCCTGCTGAATGTAACGACCAAGAGATGTTAGTACTCATAGAAGTTGGATATTACGACTTTTGTGTTGCTGACATTAAAACTGGAAATGTTTTTGATAGACTTCTTCGTCACAATATATTGGAAAGGATTATTAACAACTCGTACATTTTAAATAAAAAGGACTTTTCCCAATGCAGGCATCATAGCTATTTTTATTCTATTTCTTTGCAATTAATAACACCTCTTGTAAATAAAGTACTAAGTAAGCCCACATTCAGTATTCTGTTAAGATACCACCTCCCCAGTGTATAGAAGAACATGGCAGACAGCATATTTAATACCTGGTATTTAAAAGTTTTGTAAAAGTCTAATGTGATATGCTATCCTATTCACCTCCACATAATACAGGCGAATGTTTACTCCTGGTAGACACTGAGCAGCTTAGAGGGAATATCTTTCTGATGAAAACTCAGCTTTCAAGAGATTTGCTTGATAATATTCATAACCAAGGATTATAAAAAATCAAATTGTTCCAAATGTTATACATTACAACATTAAATTGCACCAATTAGCTTCAATTTGAAACAGACAGCATGGCAATATACTGTTTCTCAATTACCAAAAGAAGCAGTGAATGTTAGGTAAAGTTTACTTTGGGTGAATAATAAAAGTATTAAGCCATTTCTTCATAGAATCCCTACAATGCAGATAAAGGCCATTCAGCCCATCGATTTGCACCGACTGTCTGAAGAGAGTCCATATTTATCACAGTTAACTCACCTAACCTGCGCACTATTCCATATTTTTGGACATTTGGGAAGAAGCCGGAACATCAAGTCAAAACCCACATAGACAAAGGAAAAATGTGTAAACTCCACACAATCAGTCACTCAAGGCTAGAATTGAATCTAGGTCCCCTTCTCTGCAAGGCAGCAGTGCTCACCACTGAACTAATCAAATTCTGTACTTCAATACCCAAAACATTAGCAGATCAAATTCCAGAAATGGGATGTTAAAAGGAAATTAGCACATTTTAAATGACAAGATGGCTCAGGAAAATTCAAACAGTAGAAAGAGCCAGGAAAAATATCTAGAAAGCAAGAAATAGCCAAACAATTGAAGTAGTAATAAGGATCCATAAATATCAAGATTCCTGACAGCAAAGAAGATGGAAGTCAAGCGAGAGATAACTTGTGAAAAATCTGGAAGAAAGAGAAAGGATGAAAGTGAAGGAAATCGTGGGGAAATTGTGAAAAAAAAAACACTTTGAGAAACTAGCAAAGTAATGGTTGAGAAAAGCAGGTGTCAGAACCAAAGGGAAATTTGAAGTCCAAGTAATGAAGAGACAAACTACAGTAAAATAGATTCAATAAACCAAAATGACCAACCTGAATACTCAGCTGTTTTGCTAGAAGTGCACCAAACATGTTGCATATATCTCCCAAAAAAGTATAGATGTTACAAGATAAAGATACTTCTTTCCATTTTCTCCATTTGCAACGCCAATAAAAGAGTCTGAAAACAAAATACAAACAAATGAAACACTAAATGCAATGGCTCTGATATTTCAGAATTCCAGAGTAATGCAAATGATCTTCAAAGGATTGAATTTCAGCTCCCAAAAACAGGATAGTTGGGGTAATATCAGAGATTAAAATTTAAAAATAACTATCAGAAATGTAAACTGCCCAGTTCCAGTTAATGGAACAAAGAAGAACGTTGGTTGTTCAGTCTGCTACTAGAATGGGTTGGTCATTCAAATATTAGAATGAAGGCAGATGGCTTCATTGTCAGTTTTCCCATATCAGCCAGAAGGGATAAAATCTCACAGTAAATTTCTTTAAAACACAATTAGGGATCAGGAGGAACTGAAGTGTTTCCAACAGCTCCAAGTAAGCAGTTTGTTAACCGCAGCTTTGTGATCTGTTGGCTACCCTGACCAATACTAGCTCTACTTCCATCCCCAGTCCCTGAAATCAGGGCCCTTCCATCACCAGCAGCACACCCTGCCAACTCACTCCTCTAGAAATGAATCTGCCTGCCTTTTAGTCCTGTGAAATATATTTCCAGTCCAAAAGACTGCTGATCTGCCACTCAGGCTATCCATGGCCAGGGACCACAGAGAAAAAGCAGAGCTGCAATTAAATAGTCCAGGTCATTTGGGAACCCATCATTTTGGGTTTGCTGACCTCCCACACAAAACTCACCCACAAATCAGAATCAGGAATAAAATCAGAAACATATTCATCATGCAAAATCAGAAAGCTGTAACTCTTTAAAGGACTCATTTCAAAATTGACCTATCCTTCATGTACCACAGACACTGATAAATTGGTATGTCCAAATTAGGAGCAGAATTAAGCCATTCAAACCCTCAAACTTGCTCCACTATTCAATAAAATCCCAGCTGATTTTTGAGCTCAGTTCTAAATTACTATCTGTCCCTGATAATCTTTGACAACCTCAAGAATCTACCAAACTCCATCTTAAAAATATTCATTTGACTTGATCAGCTGCTGCACTTATCTGGCTGTAACAGGCTGCTACTTTTTTGAGGTGTTCTGGGTGTTGGCAGTGGTTTCCTCAAAGTCCAGGAGCAGCAATTACTGTTTTATATGCTGTTGCATTGTTTTGAAACGGAGGAGAAAAAAAAACATCAAAACAATGGCAATTTCAAAAGGGAGAGGAACAGACAAAGGCAGCACATGGTGAGGTCAGTGCAAGAGAGAGAGAGAGAGAGAGAGAGAGAGAGAAAAAAAAACCCACATTGCTAACTGACAGCAGTGAAGCTGCACAGTTACTGCCTTTGCTGTTGGATTCATGTATCGATGGACACCAGAGTGCATCTAGGAAAATTAACAAACAGTGAAATTCACAACTAATCTTGGAGGAACCTGTTTGGGAGAGGTCACAGCATAGACACAGAAAAGGAAATAGTGTGGCCTTGCTGTAAATCTGCAGTAGTGAATAGAATGGGTTCTTTTTTGATTATATATTTTACTGAGATAGATCACTTGATTAAACTTAATAATATAAGCCATAAGTATTAACTTAGCTTGGAGCAGTGTTTTGTAGAGGAAGAAGACAATGCTATTTTCTGGGTCTGCAGATTGAAAGAAGCAAAAATGGCCCTTAGTAGAGTGATATGCTCTTCTTGTCCGATGTGGGAGTTTAGGGAGAGTTTACGTGTTATTGCGGATTTTATCTACAATAAATGCCATTGTTTGGAAATCCTATCCAATCGAAAGGATTGGTTGGAGCGACAGTTAGAGGCAGTGAGGAATTTACAAGCACAAGGGGGTGTGATGGATGGCAGTTATAGGAAGGGAGAAAAGTCGCAGATACAGTCACATCGATGGGTTAACTCCAGGAAAGGTAAGAGAGGTAGGCAGGTAGTGTAGGAGTCTTCTATGGCTATCCCCATTTCAAACAAGTATGCTGTTTTGGAAAATATCAGGGGTGATGGATTCTCAGAGAAATGTAGCACGAACAGCAAAGATTCTGGTATTGATGTTGTGGTTCTGTTTGCCGAGCTGGGAATTTGTGTGTTGCAGATGTTTCGTCCCTGTCTAGGTGACATCCTCAGTGCCTGGGAGCCTCCTGTGAAGCGCTTCGGTGATGTTTCCTCTGGCATTGATAGTGGTTTGTCTCTGCCGCTTCCGGTTGTCCGTTCCACCAGCTGTCTGCTGCAGTGGCCGGTATATTGGGTCCAGGTTGATGTGTTTGTTGATAGAATCTGTGGATGAGTGCCATGCCTCATCTGCTGTTCTCAGTTTGGCTTGTCCCAGTCGAACTCATGTTGCTTGTCATCCGTGTGTGTGGCTACTAAGGATAGCTGGTCGTGTCATTTCGTGGCTAGTTGGTGTTCGTGGATACGAATCGTTAGCTGTCTTCCTGTTTGTCCTACCTGGTATCGAGACTTGCTGTAATGCCATGTATGTCGGGTTCCAAGAGATCAATTGTGTTAGGGGACTCTCTAGTCCGAAGCGTAGACAGACGTTTCTGTAGCCACCAGCAAAACAATCAGAATGGTGTGTTGCCTCCCTGGTGCCAAGATCTGGGATGTCTGAGAGAGGATGCAGAATGTTCTCAAGGGTGACAGGGACCAGCAGGAGGTCATTGTACACATAGGAAGGGAAAAAGCTGAGATTCTGAAGGAAGAATATATAAAGTTGAACAGGAATTTAAAAAGGTGGTCCTCTAGGGTAGTAATATCTAGATTACGCCTGGTGCTATGGGCTAGTGAGAGTAGGATGAGGAAAATAGCAGGAATAGGAGGATAGCAGGAATAGGAGGATAGACCAGATGAATGCATGGCTGAGGAGCTGGTTTTTGGGAAAAGGATTCATATTTTTGATCATTGGAATTTCTTCTGGGATAGAAGTGGTCTGCACAAGAAGGATGGATTGCACCTGAATTGGAAGGAGACTAATATACTGACAAGGAGGATTTAAACTAGTAATTTGGGGGTGGCGGGGGGAGGGGGGGGAAGAGAGAGAGATACCAAGGAACATATTGAGGAAAGAGATCAATCTGAGACTGGTGCAGTTGACAAAAGAAGCGAGTCAAACAGTCAGAGCTGGCAGGAACAAAGCAGAGAACAAGGTAACACTGATAAAGTAAACTATTTATTTCAATGCAAAAGGCTGAAGAGGGAAGGCAGATGAATTCATAGCAATTACATATCATTGTAATTATAGAAATGTAATGGATGGGCAGGACTGGCAGCTTAATGTTCCAGGATATAAATGCTACAGGAAGGACAGAAAGGGAGGCAAGAGAAGAGGGGGAGTCGTGTTTTTGATAAGGGATACCATTACAGCTCTACTGAGGGAGGACATTCCCGGAAAGACATCCAGGGAAGTTACTTGGGTGTAAGTGAGAAATAAGAAAGGGATGATCACCTTATTGGGATTGTATTATAACCTCCCTAATAATCAGAGGGAAACTGTGAAACAAATTTGTGAGGAGATCCCAGTTATCTGTAAGAATACTAGGGTGGTTATGGAACGGGATTTCAACTTTCCAAACATCGACTGGGACTGCCATCGTGTTAAGGTTTAGATGGAGAGGAATTTGTTAAGTGTGTACAAGAAAAGTTTCTGATTCAATATGTGTACAAGGAAAATTTCTGATTCAATATGTGGAAGTACCTACTAGAGAAGGTACAAAACTTGACCTATTCTTGGGAAATAAGGCAGGGCAGGTGACTGAGGCCTCAGTGCGGGAAAACCTTGGGGCCAGCGACCACAATTCTTTTAGTTTTAAAACCGTGATGGAAAAGGATAGACCAGATCTAAAAGCTGAAGTTTGATGGTATTAGATAAGAACTTTCAAAAGCTGATTGGGGGCAGATGTTCACAGGTAAAGAGATGGCTGGAAAATGGGAAGCCTTCAGAAATGAGATAACAAGTGTCCAGAGACAGTTTATTCCTGTTAAGATGAAAGGAAAGACTGGTAGGTATAGGGAATGCTGGATGACTAAAGGAATTGAGCATTTGCTTAAGAAAAAGAAGGAAGCATATGTCAGGAATAGACAAGTTAGATCGAGTGAATCCTGAGAAGAGTATAAAGGTAGTAGGAGTATACTTAAGAGAGAGATCAGGAGGGCAAAAAGAACACATGAGATAGCTTTGGCAAATAGAGTTAAGGAGAATTGGTTTTTACAAATACATTAAGAACAAAAGGGTAACAGGGTAACTAGGGAGAGAACAGGGCCCCTCAAAGATCAGCAAGGCAGCCTTTGTGTGGAGCCGCATCAGATGGGGGAGATACTAAACGAGTATTTTGCATCAGTACTTACTGTGGAAAAGGACATGGAAAATATAGAATGTAGGGAAATAGATGGTTACATTTGAAAGATGTCCATGTTACAGAGGAGGAAATGCTGGATGTCTTGAAACGCATGAAGGTGAATAAATTCCCAGGACCTGATCAGGTGTACCCTAGAACTCTGTGGGAAGCTAGGGAAGTGATTGCTGGGCCGTTGCTGAGATCTTTGTATCGTCGATGGTCACAGGTGAGGTGCCAGAAGACTAGAGGTTGGTTAACATGCTGCCACTGTTTAAGAAGAGTGGTAAGGACAAGCCAGGGAACTATCTAGTGAGCCTGACGTCAGTGATGGGCAAGTTGTTGGAGGGAATCCTGAGGGACAGGATGTACAAGTATTTGGAAAGGCAAGGAGTGATTAGGGGTAGTCAATATGGCTTTTTGCATGGGAAATCATGTCTCACAAACTTGACTGAGTTTTTTGAAGAAGTAACAAAGAGGACTGATGAGGGCAGAGCGTTGGACATGATCTATATGGACTTCAGTAATGCATTCGATAAGATTCCCCAAGGGAGACTAGTCTGCAAGGTTAGATCTCATGGAATACCAGAAGAACTAGCATTTTGATACAGAACTGGCTCAAAGGCAGAAGACAGAGGGTGGTGATGGAGGGTTGTATTTCAGACTGGAGGCCTGTGACCAGTGGAGTGCCACAAGGATCAGTGCTGGGTCCATTACTTTTTGCAATTATATAAATGATTTGGATGTCAGCATAAGAGGTATAGTTAGTAAGTTTGTTGATGACACCAAAATTGGAGGTGTAGAGGACAGCAAAGAAGGTTACCTCAGATTACAATGGGATCTTGATCAGATGGGCATATGGGCTGAGGAGTGGCAGATTGAGTTTAATTTCAATAAATGCAAGGTGCTACATTTTGGGAAAGTAAATCTTAGCAGGACTTATACACTTAATGGTAAAGTCCTAGGGAGTGTTGCTGAACAAAGAGGCCTTGGAGTGCAGGTTCATAATTCATTGAAAGTGGAGTCGCAGATAGATAGGATAGTGAAGAGGGCATTTGGTATGCTTTCCTTTATTGGTCAGAGTATTGAGTACAGGAGTTGGGAGGTCATGTTGCGGCTAGACAGGACATTGGTTAGGCCACTTTTGGAACGTTGTGTGCAATTCTGGTCTCCTTCCTATCAGAAGGATGTGGTAAAACTTGAAAGGGTTCAGAAAAGATTTACAAGGATGTTGCCAGGGTTGGAGGACTTGAGCTATATGGAAAGGTTAAATAGGCGAGGGCAGTTTTCCGTGGGGCATCAGAGGCTGAGGGGTGACCTTACAGAGGTTTATAAAATCATGAGGGGCATGGATAGGATAAATTGATGAAATCTTTTTCCTGGGGTGGGGGGAATCCAGAACTGGAGGTCATAGGTTTCAGGTGAGAGGGAAAAGATATAAAAGAGACCTACAGGGCAACCTTTTCATGCAGAGGGTGGTACGTGTATGGAATGAGCTGCCAGAGGAAGTGGTGGAGACAGTACAATTACAACATTTAAAAAGGTATCTGGATGGGTATATGAATAGGAAGGGTTTGGAGGGATATGGGCCTGGTGCTGGTAGTTGAGAGTAGATTGGCTAGGATAACTGATCAGCATGGACGAGTTGGTCCAAAGGGTGTTTCTGTGCTGTACATATCTATGATTTTAACTTCAAATTTTCCCATATTTTACTCCATTTGGCAGATCTTTGCCTTCTCACTTAACAAGAATGAAGACTGATATTGAGACCGGATGTTATCTTCACAACATTCTTTCCAACCTACCTTGTTATCTGCCAGTTTAGCCATCTTACCTTCATTCCCCTCATTTAAGTCTTTGCTAGGCCAATAACTTTTTACAATTTACATCAAAGACTTCAGGTCTTCACTTGTCACATCCTGCCAATCAGTCAGAAACCCAATTCTGCATACTCTGTTTCCTGCCAGCCAGCCAAACATCTATTCATGCTAATAATGTCATCCCCATTTACTGCAATTTCATGTGGCACCCTATCTTATCTAAGTACAGTGTGTCTATAACATATGCTACTCTTTAAGGAGATTCCAATAAATTGGTCAAATATCATTTTCATTTCATTAAAATGACAGAATGCAGAGGGTTGAGATAAATGAGTCATTTTTTGGGTGCCACAAAGTTCAATGGGGCTGAATGTGGATAAGGGCGACATTGTCCATTTTGGCCGGAAAAATAAAAGGGCAAGTTATTACTCAAATGGGAAACAGATACAAAATGCATCTACACAGAGGGATATGGGTGGCTTTGTGCATGAATCACAGAAAGTGAGTTCCATGCTGTACATCTCTATGACTCTGACTCTATGCACGTGCAACACATAATAAGAAAGGCAAATGGAATTCTGACATGTATTACAAAAGGACTAGATTGCAAAAGTAAAGAAGTGTTGTTACATTTAGATAGGGGATTGGTGAGACCATATCTGGAATACCGTGTCCCGTTTTGGTCTCCTTAGTTGAGGATGGATGCGGAGGCAGTTCAGAGGAGGTTCACAAGGTTGATTACAGGAATGGAAGAGCTGTCGTCCGTGGAGTGATTAAATACCTTGGGCTTGTTACTCGCTGGAGTTCACAAATGGGGTGGGGGGGTGGAATCTGACTGAAGTGTATAAAATGCTAAAGGGGATTGATAAGGTGGACAATGAACAAATCTTCCCCTTGTAAGATATAGAGTGAGAGGAGGTAGGTTCAAAACTGCAAAATAACTTCTCTCAGAGGACTGTGAATCTGTGGAACTCACTGCCCAACTGGTGGAGCCAGAATCAATCAACAGATTCAAGAAAGAAATAGATATGTTTCTAATGAAAAGCAGGGTAAAGGGCTAGGGGGAGCAGGCAGAAAATTGGAGTTCACACCAAGACAAGATTGGCCACAATCGTTGAAAATGGTGGAGTGGGCTGAAAGGGATGAATTGCTTACTCTTGCTCCTAATTCCTATGTTCCTGTGTTGCTTATACTCCCATAAAACCATGCTGAGTTTTTCTAAGTGCCCAGCTGTAATCTCTTTAATGATCTATTTTTTACATTTTCCCCACACAGACACCAAGCTAACTGGATTTGTTTCCTGTTTTCTAGCTCCTTCCCTTCTTGAATAAAGTAGTTATATTTCACATTTTCCAATCTGCTGGAACCTTTCCTGATGCTAGAAACTTCAGACACCAAAACAACAATGTATCTACTAACTCATTAGCGACTACTTTTAAGACTCTAAAACAAAGTCCTTCTGAACCCACAGGCTTGTCAGCCAGCTGTTTGCTGAGTGCCACTTCCCTCATGATTGTAATGTCACTAAGTTCTTTTCTCCCTTCCACTTCCTAAATTATAGCGATCTCTGGGGTGTCTTGTTTGTATGTTTGATATTGAAAACAGAAATAAAACATTTGTTCATTTCATCCAGCATTTCCTTATTATTCTTGATTAACTTTCTAGTCTCACGTTTTAGAGAATCAATGCTCATTTTAAGAACTATTTGCCTTGTTGAAACTCTTGCTATCTGCTTTATCTCCTCCTCCTGATTAACCTTTTAGTCATTCTCTGCCATTCTTTATAGTTTGGTCAGTCATCTGACCTGCCACCCAGTTTGCACAATCATACTCTTTTTCTTCAAGTTTGATACCTTTCCCTTAATTCCTTATTCAGCAATAGATGGTGAATCCACCCTTTACAATTTTTTTTTGAGTAGTATTTTTAAAAACATTCTGAAATGTCCCCTTAAATGTCTGCAAGTGTATCTCTATTGATCTATCCCCTAGCCTTCAGCTGACTCAGATTTCATGCCGACATAGTTGTCCTTATTTAAGGTTAAAATGCTATTCCCAAACCTGATGTTCTCTTTCTCAAACTGGAGGTAAAATTCAATCATACTGAGTTCATTCCTAACTAAGGATGCCTTAGCTGTGAGGTAATTAATTAATCTTGCCACATTACACAATACCAAGCACAGTATAACCTTCTCTCTGGTTAGATCACAGAGTCATAGAGATGTACAGCATAGAAACAGGCCCTTCGGTCCAACCCGTCCATGCCAACCAGATATCCCAACCCAATCTAGTCCCACCTGCCAACACCTGGCCCATATCCCTCCAAACCCTTCCTATTCATATCCCCATTCAAATGCCTTTTAAATGTTGCAATTGTACCAGCCTCCACCACTTCCTCTGACAGCTCATTCCATGAGCCTCTGTGTGAAAAGTGCCCCTTAGGTCTCTTTTATATCTTCCCCCTCTCACGCTAAAACTTTGCCCTCTCATTCTGGATTCCGCGACCCCAGGGAAAAGACTTTGTCTATTTACTCTATCCATGCCCTTCAATTTTGTAAACCTCTACAAAGGTCACTCCTCAGCCTCCGACGCTCCAGGGAAAACAGCCCCAGCCTGTTGAGCCTCTCCATATAGCTCAAATCCTCCAACCCTGGCAACATCCTTATAAGTCTTTTCCGAACCCTTTCAAATTTCACCACATCCTTCCGATAGGAAGGAGACCAGAATTGCACACAATATTCCAAAAATGGCCTAACCAATGTCCTGTACAGCCGCAACATGATGTCCCAACTCCTGTACTCAATACTCTGACCAATAAAGGAAAGCATACCAAATGCCTTCTTCACTATCCTATCTACCTGCGACTCCACTTTCAAGGAGCTATGAAGCAACACTCCCTATGAACTTACCATTAAGTGTATAAGTCCTGCTAAGATTTGCTTTCCCAAAATGCAGCACCTCGCATTTATCTGAATTAAACTCCATCTGCCACTTCTCAGCCCATTGGCCCATCTGGTCAAGATCCTGTTATAATCTGAGGTAACCTTCTTCGCTGTCCACTACACCTCCAATTTTGCTGTCATCAACAAACTTACTAACTGTACCTCTTATGCTCGGATCCAAATCATTTATATAAGTGACAAAAAGTAATGGACCCAGCACCGATCCTTGTGGCACTCCACTGGTCACAAGCCTCCAGTCTGAAAACCACCCTCCACCACCACCCTCTGTCTTCTACCTTTGAGCCAGTTCTGTATCCAAATGGCTACTTCTCCCTGTATTCCATGAGATCAAACCTTGCTAACCAGTCTCCCATGGGGAACCTTGTCAGACACCTTACTGAAGTCCATATCGATCACATCTACTGCTCTGCCCTCATCAATCCTCTTTGTTACTTCTTCAAAAAACTCAATCAAGTTTGTGAGACATGATTTCCCATGCACAAAGCTATGTTGACTATCCCTAATCAGTCCTTGCCTTTCCAAATACATGTACATCCTGTCCCTCAGGATTCCCTCCAGCAACTTACCCACCACCGACGTCAGGCTCACTGTTCTATAGTTCCCTGGCTTGTCCTTACCACCCTTCTTAAACAGTGGCACCATGTTAGCCAACTTCCAGTCTTCCTGCACCTTACCTGTTACTATCGATGATACAAATACCTCAGCAGAAGGCCCAGCAATCATTTCTCTAGCTTACCAGAGTTCTAGAGTACACTCGGATTCTCAGGGGAACGTAGCACGAACAGCCAAGTTTCTGGTATTGAGACTGGCTCTAATGCAATGAGGGGTATGTTGGGTTCCAAGAGATCAATCGTGTTAGGGGATTCTCTAGTCCGACGTACAGACAGATGTTTCTATGGCCAACAGCGAAGTTCTAGAAAGATTTTTTTTAAAGCAGTACAATCTCAAAAGCATTCTAGAAACTCCTCATTGAGGCTATTAGTTCCCATCTGATTTTTGCCTTTTATGTGCAGTTTAATGTCACTCATGATTATTGCCATCACTTTACCACAAGCTCCTTTGTCCTTGTGCTTACTATTTGGGTGCCTATAGATTACTTCCACTAGAGACCTCCACCCCTGCTATTCCTCACCTCCCCCTAAACTGATTCTACATCCCAATGTTTGATTAGGAGCAGAGCTGCTTCAATAATATGTCAATATCAAATACCCTCAATCTACAAAATTCAGTCCCTGCTATTCTGCAGCCACAAATCCATAATGGTTATCAGATCATATTTACTCACTTCAATGTGTGCCATCAACTTATTCACTTTGTTATTGAATGATACGGACATTCAGATATAGGGCCTTCAGTTTTGTTATTTTTGTAGCATCTAGTTTTGATTGATGGTAAGTTGTAGGCTCTCTGTCTCTTCCTGCTATTATCTGATCTTCATTTTCCACATTAGTATTTTGCTCTCCTGCCTTGACTCTATCCCTTTACTTGTTACTTTTAACTAAGCTTCATCCCTTCTCTTCCCCACTTTCCAAACACAATTCATGAATGGACCGTCCAACCACACAGAATTCACTTTCCCCAGTACTACTTCTACTGCCTCAAGAACTGCAATCCAGTTCTCCCACACAGTCTTTCATCCACAAAATCACTTTTCTAATTTTATATATTCTTTGCCAATGATGACCTCAAGTTTTCTACAGATATGAGTTCATGTCATGACCACTCAAATTTTAATCAGATTTTGCCCGAAAAATGTCTTCTCCTGTATTCATAAGGATTGAATAAGGAGCCAGCCAATGTGGTCAGCCAGAAGACACTAAACATTAAATCATTAAACATGTCAAGCTACATAGAACTTAAAATTGTATGGGTGTGTTCCAGGATATCCTGGTAAAGGACAAAGTAAGAGGTCTGAGTGCAACTCTATCTTGCCAAAGGGCACGGTGATTTTATTTATACATGATGATAAAAAACACAATCATAATTTTATTATATTTACGAACTCTCTCACGATATGAAACTTCCTGGAAATGATATCCATGATAACAGTGGCAGTAACAAATATCAATAACATTAATAATACAAACTTGTATGGCAAAATTCAAATGCTGAATTCCTGTCATAATCAGACTTTTCTATCAGTAACAATTGGTTACTCTAAACAAAATCACAAATATACTGTTAGCTGTTACTATCTTTGGCAATATAAGAGCAATAGAATTTTAAAGCAATTAATGAATTAATTGTGCAGCAACTTGGGGCAATGAATTAATATCAGGTACTGGATAATTCTTAATTAATTTATTTAATGTCGCTTAAAAATTTTAAGCATAGTTTATGAACAAACATGGGTGCCATTTTGTGCAATCAACTTCCTACGAGAAATCACAGATGATTAAATGACATCTTATAAACAGTTTTGCTTGACCAAACACAAATGTTGGTTTGGGATCTGATTATTCTCATTTTTTTCAAATACTTTGCAGCGATCTTTAACTGGCAGACAGATGTCAGATGAGGAGATCATTGAGAGGTTATCCAGTTTGGTATGAAATAAGAGCAGGTTATTATTTAAATGGAGTAAGACTACAGTTACTGTAGTAGGGAGATCTGGGTATCCTCATTTTTGAATCACAAAAAAGTTAAATGTCAATAAAACAAAACTGTGGATGCTCGAGATCTGAAGCAAAATTAAAAAGCGCTGGAAGAGCTCAGAACAACGGATCACTGGACTCAAAACCATTCACTGTTTTCCTCATCACAGATGAAGCCAGACCTGATGCGTTTACAGTCATAGAGTCACAGAGATGTACAGCACAGAAACAGACCCTTCAGTCCAACCCAGTCATGCCAACCAGATACCTCAACCCAATCTAGTCCCACCTGCCAGGACCCAGCCCATATCCCTCCAAACCCTTCCTATTCATATAACCATCCAAATGCCTATTAAATGTTGCAATTGTACCAGCCTCCACCACATCCTCTGGCAGCTCATCCATACATGTACCACCCTCTGCATGAAAACATTGTCCCTTAGGTCTCTTTTATATCTTTCCCCTCTCACACGAAACCTATGCCTTCTAGTTCTGGTCCCCAAAATAGAAAATGCTTTATCTATTTATCCTATCCATGCCCCTCATGATTTTATAAACCTCTATAAGGTCACTCCTCAGCCTCCGATGCTCCAGGGAAAGCAGACCTAGCCTATTCAACCTCTCCCTATAGCTCAAATCCTCCAACCATTGTAAATCATTTATGAACTATTTCAAGTTTCACAACATCTTTCGGATAGGAAGGAGACCAGAATTGCACGCAATATTCCAGCAGTGACTTAACTAATGTCCTGTACAGCCACAACATGACCTCCCAATTCCTGTACTCAATACTCTGACCAATAAAGGAAAGCATACCAAATGCCGCCTTTACTATCCTATCTACCTGCGACTCCACTTTCAAGGAGCTATGAACCCTCCAAGGACTCTTTGCTCAGCAACACTCCTGAGGACCTTACAATTAAGTGCATAAGTCCTGCTAAGATTTGTTGTCTCAAAATGCAGCATGTCACATTTATCTAAATTAAACTCCATCTGCCACTCCTCAGCCCATATGCCCATCTGATCAAGATCCTGTTGTAACCTTCTTCACTGTCCACTACACCTCCAATTTTGCTATCATCTGCAAACTATACCTCTTGTGCTCACATCCAAATCATTTATATAAAAATGATGAAAATTAGTGGACCCAGCACCAAACCTTGTGGCATTCCACTGGTCACAGGCCTCCAATTTGAAAAAACAACCCTCCATCACCACCCTCTGTCTTCTACCTTTGAGCCAGTTCTGTATCCAAATGGCTAGCTCTCCCTGTATTCCATGAGATCTAACCTTGCTAACCAGTCTCCCATGGGGAACCTTGTCGAATGTCTTACTGAAGTCCATACAGATCACATCCACCGCTCTGCCCTCATCAACCTTCTTTGTTGTTTCTTCAGAAAACTCAATCAAGTTTGTGAGACATGATTTCCTATGCACAAAGCCACGCTGACTATCCCTAATCTGTCCCTCAGGATTCCCTCCAACAACTTGCCCACCACTGACGCCAAGCTCACTGGTCTATAGTTCCCTGGCTTGTCCTTACCACCTTTCTTAAACAGTGGCACCACGTTAGATTTCTGCAGTACTTTCTACTTTTGTTAAAAATAGTAACATGCAGGATTACAGCAGGTAACTAGGAAGACAAATGGAATATTGCAAGATGCATTATACATAACAATAGGGAAGTCTTCTTTTAAGTTCCTTCATAGGATGTGGGTATGACTGGCTGGGCCAGTACATACTGCCCATTTTTACTTGTCCTCCAGCAGAAGGTGGTGGCCTACTTGAACCTTCTGCTGTAGGAAGACCCACAATGCCATTAAGGAGGCAATTCCAAGACTCAGTAACACTGAAGGAACAGAGGTGTATTTCCATGTCAGGATTATGGTTGGCTCAGAGCAGAACTTGCAGGTAGAAGTGTTCCCATGTACCTGCTGCCTGACCCTGTGCTTTTGGAGGAGTGGTTACGGGTTTTTTAAAGTGCTGTCTAAGCAAACTTGGTCAATTTCTGGAGCACATCTTCTAAATAGTACATATTGTACTGAACATAGGCGGTAGAGGGAGGAGATGCTTGTGAATGTGCTGCCAATCAATAGGACTGCTTTGCTCTGGATGGTATCAAGCTTCTTGAGTGTGGTTGAAGCTGGACTCATCTAGGCAAATAGGGAGTATTCCACTACATGCCTGATTTGTGCCTTGTGGGAATCAGGAGGGAAGTTACTCATTGCAGTCTCATCTCTGACCTCCTCTTGTTGCCACAGTTTTTGTATGGTCTGAGCAGATTCTCTCCTGCTGGGGATGGCCATTGCCTCAGTTGTGAAGCAGAAATGTTACTTGCCATTTTTAGCTCAAATCCAGATATTCACCAGGTCTCACTGTATTTGAACATGGACTGCTTTAGAGAAATCAAAAACAGTGCTGAATATTGCTAATGACTGCACAAACATTCCCATTTCTGATCTTATAATGGAGGAAAGATCAGTAATGAAGCTGCAGCAGAAGATGATTGGGCCTAGGACTGAGGAACTCCTGCAGAGATGGCCTGAAGCTGAGGTGATTGACCTCCAATAACCACAACCATCTTCCTACGTGCCAGTACCACTTCAACTAGTGAAGAGTTCATCCACCTCCATCCCAGTTTTACTGAAGCTCCTTGGTGCCACAGTTGGTCAATTCTGACTTTAATATCACTCTCATCGCACCTCTGGAACTCAGCTCTTTTGTCCATGTTTGAACCAAGGCTGTAATGAGGTCAGGATCTGAGTGGCGCTGGCAGAAGACAAATTGGATGTCACTGAGCAGGTACTGCTTTATAGTAAGGTTAATGACACCTTTCATCACTTTACTGATGGTCAAAGATAGACACATGGTGCAGTAATTGCCTGGGTTGGATTTGTCTTGTGTGTATAGCACATACCTGGGCCATTTTCCCTAGTATCAGGCAGATACCAATGTTATAACAGGACTGGAACAGCTTGGCTAGGCGTGCAGCAATTTCTAGAGCATGTCCCTTCAGAATTGTTGCTGGAATGTTGTCAGGGCCCAAAGATTTTGCAGTATCCAGTTCCTCCAACCATTTCTTGATACCACGTGGAGTGAATCAAATTGGCTGAACACTGGTATCTGTGAACATGAATACCTCTTGAAGACAGAGATGGATTACCTACACAGAACTTTGGTGAGACCATACCTAGATTTTTGTATCTTATGAAAGAGGCAAACGCTTGCATTTGAGATACAAAAACTTTGTTTTAACAGGCACTCTCATAAACTGGCAAAAATTGTATACCTGAAATGTCAAAAGTTTACTGTATTATTGTGATCTCCATGATTGCCAAGTAGTCAGCTGAGGCTGCAAGTGAGAAGGCTCTCTGCTGATAAGGTTTATTGAAGGCAACGTTGCATTATTGTTTAAATGGTTTATGCTGTAAATAAAGTATAACAGTGATGTGTATACCGCTGCTTTACATTTCTATTATTTAGAGAGCATTTCACATTGGTCAAGCGGTCCACATCACCAATCAGAATAGTTGATCAACTGGTGCTGTTTACTAAAAGTTTGTTTTCATTCAAGGAAGGCTTATTTGGCTGGTCCCAGGAATGAATAAGGTGTCATATGGTGGAAGGCTGAGTAGTATTCATTGGAGGTTAGGGAGATGAGATGTTAATTTATTGAAACATATTTTGAAGGGAACATGTCAGGAGAGATGCTGAGAGGATGTTTCCTTATTATGAAAATCTGGAACAGGCAGGGTGAGGAGTAGAGTTTCAGTATAAGAAGCTGCCCATTTGGTTGGAGGGGAAAAGGAATCTCTTCCCTCAGAGAATTATCAATCTTTGTTATTCTGCACCCAAATAAATTATGAGGCTGTGTCACTGTGAATGTATTCAAAGCCAAGTAATTTTGACCTACAAGGGATTTGAGAGTTATGGGGGCAGGCAAGAAAGTTGAGACGACACTCCAATTAGGCACGACCTTTTGGAATGGTAAAGCAGACTTAAGGGACCAAATAGCTTACACCTGCTCCTTTTCTTAAATTCTCATGTGCATTGATACCTCAGCAAAAAGGAGTATCTTTAGTAATGCAGCTTTTGTTTAGTATTGCAGTGATTAATTTTGCATATTGGCATCTGTCAGTCACATGAAATAAATAGGTAGAAAATGATATTAAATGTTATTAAAATACAATTTAGTCACATCTTGAAGTATCCTGTCCAAAACATCGACTTTCCTGCTCCTCGGATGCTGCCTGATCTGCTGTGCTTTTCCAGCACCACTCTAACCTTGAAGTATCAATACCCTAGGATATTTATTCATGCTATTTTTGTAACAGCTTCAATTGTTGGTCTACAAAATTCACAAAGTCTGAACTGTCAGAATAAGTGTTTTAAAATACACTATTTGCTCAGAATGGCCAATTAGAGCTTTACAATCAATAGTTTTTGAACTAAAGTCCCTCAGGTTGCAAGAAATGTAGGTATCTATAGACAACAGATCTTACAAAACAACACATGAATATAATATCCAGAAATGTATTTTTGTTCATGTCTCAGTAAACAAAAAATCTAACAGATACCAGGAGATCCATTTGTTTTTCTAATAGTTGCATGTGCCCTTTTATCACTTAAACATATACAAGGGGCTTCAGTTCATCTGATCTGAAAGATGCACCCAGTGACAGCCTGACTTCTCTGAAACAGTGTGGCATTATTAGAGACTCCCATAGACAACAAAAGAAGGCATTGAGAAACATTCATTTGAGATAGCACTGAGGAAAATTCTCATTTTGTCAGCCTGTCAAACAAATGCATGACATATATCAGCTCCCCGTTAGTATATTTGTAAAAGTTACTCGATGCATCGGGACTGCACTGCCATTTCTGATTACCCCACCTCCCCACTTACCCCTGATAACCTTTCATTCCCTTGATATCAAGAATCCTGATAAAATCATCATAAGAATCTGACTAAAAAATATTCAATGACTGTTTTCTACCAACTTGGAGGAAGAGATGTCCAAAGGCTCAACTCAGATCAAAATTCTTACCTCTGTCTTAAAACTCCCCTTTAAAACAGGGACCTCTAGTTCTAGAATCTCCCACAAGATGAAACATCTTTTGCACATTTACACTGTCAAGTCTCCTCAGGATCTTCTTTACGTTACAATCGAATCAACTCTTACTTTTAACTCTAGTTACAAGCCTATCTTGTGCAACCTTTCCTCAAATGACAACCCAACCATTCCAAGTATTGGTCTAGTAAACTTTCCCTGAACTTTTTTTTTGTTCATTTACTGTATGTTGGCCTCACTGGATGGGGAAGGTGGTGATGAGCTGCCTTCTTTAACCACTCCAGTCCATTAGCCATAACGTTTCCTACACATTTATATCCTCCCCTCAATGAGGAAAACAATGTTGTACACAGTACACCAGATATAGTCTCGTCACTGCCCTGCATTACTGAAGCACAATGACCCTCCCTTTGCATTTATTCCATTCACAAATACTATATACTGTAAAGCATTAAACTTCCTAAGCACGTGCTATACTTGCAGATGAATCTTTTGTGATTTCATACACTAAGCCACCTTGATCCCTCTGCATCTCAGAGTATTGCAATTTAGACCATTTTAAGAAAAATGTTTTTTTTAATCTTATCAGCAAAAATGGACTTCAATTTTTGTTCATATCATAGCTCGTTTGCCAGATCTTCATACGGTGACTTCACCCATGTATATCCTTTTGTTTTACAACCCTTATGATCCCTCCACAACTTACCTTCCCACCCATCTTGTCCCATCAGCAAATTTCTCAGCCATGCCTTCATGCAAATTAATTTATACAATTGTTATATACGTTGATTCTCCAGCATTGTGTACATTCAACTCAATATATTTTGTTAGTTTTTAGACCTTTAGGATAATTTCATCAGGATCCAGGGACTTGTCAGTCAGGTCCAACAATTTACTCACTACCAATTCCTTCCGGATTTTAATTTTCTTGACATTCTCTCTTCCATTTCCTGACTTACAGCTATTCCTGGGATGCCTTGGACTTACTCCCAGTAATGCGGCACTCCCTCAGTAACTCAACTGTCAGCCTATATTATGTTTAAACCCACAACTTCAGGAAAGAAAAAACAAACTTTGTTTGAAATAAAATGTGATTATGTAGCACGTAAAGCTCTCCGATTGACACAGGATCCCTAAATTTACAGACCAAGCAATGTACTTCCAGCGCCTTACGTTCGTAACAAGAGAAGCCAACAAAAAGCTGTCTGAACTCAATACAGCCCCTCCCTTCAGTGTCTCAATCTTTCACAGCTGCCTATCCAAATCATTTTAAAGGGCTCGGAAATTGATGCCATTCTGATCTGACCGGTGTTTAAAAAAAAATTTCTTTCAGCTCCCCTCCTGCAGTCGGAGGCTGGAGGGAGGGGAAAATGGCACCACTCCAGCAAACTCTCCCTTTCTGATTATTGGTGGAGGTGGGCTCGTAATACAGAAATATTGGATATACTTACATAATATGAGCGATTGCCCAAAATAGCATCGATAAAACCCAGAGCGCGAAGGAAATGCAAACTTTCTCCTGGATGAAACAGTTGATCCAATAATTCCAATTCCATAAGGAAGATGAATCAGCCAGAATGCCTTCGGCCTGAGTTACTCCTTCCAGTTGACTCTGATTGTTGTCGACTGGAGAACTCATCTTGACTTCACACTTTCTTTAGAAATTCACTGACACCGACATGCCGAACGCTCTTAATCACTCAAACGTTTGTTAATTCTCAAAATAAAAATCTACCTCTAAGCACCAGACTTTCCCGGTCACTGTGAAAGATTAAAATAGCCTAAGTTGGTTATAAGTGGCCTCCGAATGGGCACCGGGATAGTTTGATTCGCCACTCTCACTCAGGAGAAGGGGACCGCCAGTTTCAGTCGCCGTCTCTTCCTGCTTTCAGGAGACGTAACAACTCTCCAGCCCCTGAACTATAATACGTTCAGGCAAAGGAATGGGCGCAGTCTCAGCACAACTTTCCCAATAAAAATTTCAGCAATCCACGGAACTACTGTAGTTTATCCAAAAATAAAAACATACCCACAGGAACTCACTAACCCCAAATAGCATTGCCTTCTTCACGCTGGGCGAACTTATTTTTTAAAAGACTGCAAGTTGCGTACATGGAAAAACTAGGCGCATAATCAAAGCTCTTAAAGGTGCAATGTCCTCCCACCGCAGGATCTTTGGAAAACTTCTACGTTTCAAAGTACTTTTAATCAATGTTTCCGATGTGTTATGGCACACTTCAAGGCTTCAAAACAAATCAATTATTCCTCTTTCTAAAAATGTCTTCAACTGTTTGTCTAATTCATTTTTGTCCCTCCAGGCGGATCGTTGTAGTTTTACCTTTCTATGCAGACTAAGGTCTACACAAATCACAATCCTCATGGAGACGCTGTGGCTTAAAGTTGCCTCCTCTTAGAGGAGGCGTGCTTAGCTTCCCATCTGTCTTACCTTGACACGAGCCATTCCTCCTGGTCAGAAAGCAAAAGCTTAATTTCAAGCAACTCGGGGGCATTTGCAGCACAATAAATACGCATTTTGGAGTTTTCACATGGCACAGAAATTAGAGGCAACGATTCTTAACTGACGCGTCAATTTGATTGTTAGCCTGAAGAATTAGACTTTAAATATTTATGTTCTTTGTAGTTTACTCCTTTGTAGTGTTTAATTCTTGATGCTTAACTATTTAAAATTCTGTTTGGATCTTAAGATCCTAGTTGATGGTAATATGGGTAAATTCAGATTTCAGCATGATCTGGCTCGATTGTCCATAAGTTCTATTTTGGCAATTCCGTTCCAAGCTCCCAAGAGGCTGGCAATGTACTCTCAACAAAAGAACAAAAATGACTACACTCAAAAGGTAGGGGGTGGGGGGGTCAGTAACTAGTTGAAATAGATTTATTACTGTTATCAAAAGTAAGGATTAAACCCTTTTACCTCAATAATTGAAGGAGTTCGGAGTTTTGTTACACAAAATCAAGGTACCTAAATACACTTTTTGTCTTAAGGTTAACTTCTGTTAGTGGGTGAATAGTTCTGGAACTGTATAATCCTTTTTGACGAATCATTTTACCTAACCCACCTTGTAAATATTGATCACTATCCACTTTACATATCAGTATGGATTTTTAAAATCCACTGTAACTTTTAGAACATAGACAAATACAGCGCAATACAGGCCCTTCGGCCCTCGATGTTGCACCGATCCAAGCCACCTAACCTACACTAGCCCACTACCCTCCATATGTCTATCCAATGCCCGTTTAAATGCCCATAAAGAGGGAGCACTGCTACTGGCAGGGCATTCCATGAACTCACGACTCGTTGAGTAAAGAATCTACCCCTAACATCTGTCCTATACCTACCACCCCTTAATTTAAAGCTATGCCCCCTCGTAATAGCTGACTCCATACGTGGAAAAAGATTCTCATCGTCAACCCTATCTAAACCCCTAATCATCTTGTACACCTCTATCAAATCACCCCTAAACCTTCTTTCCTCCAATGAAAACAGCCCCAAGTGCCTCAGCCTTTCCTCATATGATCTTCCTACCATACTAGGCAACATCCTGGTAAACCTCCTCTGCAGCCGTTCCAGTGCCTCCACATCCTTCCTATAGTATGGCGACCAAAACTGCACACAATACTCCAGATGCGGCCGCACCAGAGTCTTATACAACTGCAACATGACCTCAGGACTCTGGAACTCAATTCTTCTACCAATAAAAGCCAGTACGCCATATGCCTTCTTCACAGCACTATTTACCTGGGTGGCAACTTACAGAGATCTGTGTACATGGACACCAAAATCACTCTGCACATCCACACTACCAAGTATCTGACCATTAGCCCAGTACCCCATCTTCTTGTTACTCTTACCAAAGTGAATCACTTCACACTTACCTACATTGAACTCCATTTGCCACCTTTCTGCCCAGCTCTGCATCTTTTCTATATCCCGCTGTAACCTGCCACATCCTTCCTCACTGTCAACAACTCCACCGACTTTCGTATCATCCGCAAATTTGCTCACCCAAATTTGACAAACAGCGACGATCCCAAAACAGATCCTTGCGGAACACCGCTAGTAACTGCACTCCAAGCTGAACCTTTACCATCAACTACTACCCTCTGTCTCCTTCCAGCCAGCCAATTCCTAATCCAACCCACCCTCAATGCCATACCTCCGTATCTTTTGCAGTAGCCTACCATGGGGAACCTTATCAAACGCCTTACTAAAATCCATATACACATCTACCGTTTTACCCTCGTCCACGTCCTTATTGAATTCTTTGAGAAGGTTTGTGAGGCACGACCTGCCCTTCACAAAACCATGCTGACTGTCCTTGATCAGATTATTTCTATCTAGATGTTCATAAATCCTATTCCTTACAATTCTCTTTAAGACTTTGCCCACAACAGAAGTGAGACTCACCGGCCTATAATTACTAGGGTTATCCCTACTCCCCTTCTTGAACAAGGGAGCCACATTTGCTATCCTCCAGTCTTCTGGCATTATTCCTGTAGACAACGAGGACATAAAAATCAAGGCCAATGGCTCTGCAATCTCCTCCCTTGCTTCCCAAAGAATCCTATGATAAATGCCAACAGGCCCAGGGAACTTATCTATTTTCACCCTTTCCAGAATTTCCAACACCTCTTCCCTACATACCTCAAAGCCATCCATTCTAATTAATTGTGACTCAATATTCACATCGGCAACAATGTCCTGTTCCTGAGTGAATATTGACGAAAAGTATTCATTCAGTGTCTTCCCAATCTCTTCAGCCTCCACACGCAACTTTCCACTACTATCCTTAACTGGACCTATTCCTACCCTAGTCATTCTTTTATTCCTGACATACCTATGGAAAGCCTTTGGGTTTTCCATAATCCTACCAACCAAGGACTTTTCATGTCCCCTCCTTGCTGCTCTTAGCTCTCTCTTTAGATCGTTCCTGGCTACCTTATAACTTTCAATCGCCCCAATTTTCTCTAATGAAAACAATGTGCCAGAGAAATTCAGGTATTGAGACAGACCTACTTAGTGTCTCCATTACTGTTACAGATCTCCAGCTTCTAGTTTTATTTTAGTGTAATTTTCTGTTAGCTTAATATTACTTTGCAAGTATTTATATGTTTTAAAAATTTTATACAAAGTAGTCATTCTATACACAACTGCCACAGTAAACATGTCACCCAGCAGGGGGCACCTGAAAAGCATTGAGAAGTCACTGATCTGATCAACATTACACAAATCCAGCAAGATGACTAATTTAACTAAGAATACTCACAAAACGAACAGTCTACAAAGCTAAATCTGACTTCCTCTCCCGGAATTCGTATCAGGTGATCGTGCATGCCCCACTGAACCAATCGAAGCCTAATCACATGCTGCCTGTATGAGGAAAACTCAAAGTGAGGTCAGGGGTACTCTAATAATGCCGATGTCCCTCCTTATTAAGTGTCATTCTTTCTGAATTTGTCCTGATAACTTTATATATTTGTGAACCTTGTCCAAACACATTCGTACCTGTAGTGGTTTTGTATGTGGTCAGACCCTGGAGGCTTACAATTAGTGTTAAATTGGACCTTTATGGCAACTTTGTAGATACTAACTTGAAAAGGTCATCCTGTTACCAGTTCAAAGCTCCTTGTTCAGCTTGTATGCTATTTTTGTCTGTTTCCCTATAAACATCGGCAATCAATGCTAATTAACTAAATAGAACCCCAAGACTCAAACTAAACAGATCACTTATTTCTTGGAGGAGTTCCCAAAACTTTCTGTTATAAAGATCTAAATCAATAAGGGCTTCTTTTCTTCTGCCCTAATCTGGGGACTGAACTTCCCTGCTGCTAGTACATGCCTTTTTTTTTCTCTAGAAGAAACTCTCACTGTCCTGGAAAGCCTACCCACACACTGACCTTCCAAGTGGTTTTGTCTTTCTAGAAGAAAGAATTTGTATCTGTTGCACAGGACACCTTATACAACAATGCAGCTGTGTTGGTTCAGCACTTGACTAATCACATAAAAGATGTGTAAAAGCTCTATTTAGATGCATGCAAACAAACAGTGCAGTACCACTCACAGGACTTCAAAAAAAATCAAATTGGGTCCTTCCCTTCCAAGCCAACACAATATTGAATTGCAAATCAAACTCATTGCTATGTGGTTCTGTCCACTTTAGAACCCAAGTTTCCAAATAATACCAAATCAAGAACCTTCACAAAGGCAAAAGTTCTGTATATCAAGCTTATAAACAGTCTACAAGTTAAGCTTCTAACCATATTATGGTCATGAAGACTGTCAAATTACATCATTACATCAAGTTTACCCCACCTGCAACTCACTTCTTGAAATTCTCATAACATTTCTACCTCTATCTAAATGCATTCCACATTCTACCCTCCCTCAACTGGAGGTCATCAAAACCTTTGCTGCATGAATCTTTACATTCAAATTTCTTTGCACACTCACTCCCAGTGAAGCAATATGTACATTTGAAAAATTTCATCTTCATTTTGAAGTCCCTTTGTGGTCTCACTACCACCATAAATAACCACCACATCCCATCTCCAAATCTTTCTGCACTACAGCCTTGAGATATCATTGCTCCTCCAATATCTGCCTTGAACCACCTGTTTTAAATTGCTCTCATGTGTCAAAGCACTATGCATTGTATTTTTCCTCTTTCTACTATTTAGATACTCCCAAAATCTACCTACTTGATCAACCATTTGATCATCCCCTTTGAATAGTATGTGTGGGGCTGGGCATCAAAAGTTGCTTCATGATGCCCCTGAGATATACTTTGGGATTGTTTTGCATGTAAATACAAATTGCTCTAGTGATGTCCCCTCAAAAAAACATGCTTGTGATCCCTTGTACCAACAGAAAGCCATCATTATTTGCATTCTGCCTTTCCTCTAGAGTATCACTGGATCATTTGTTACTTCCTGAATCTGTGTCCTCTTTTCCCACAATTCCAGCTTTGAATCCATCCGATCAAATCCATCCAATTAAAATTACCCAAAATCACAAACATCATTTCTCACTGCAAGTATGATAGGTTACCCCCTTTACAACTCCCCTACATATCATCTTAATTAAACAATCATTTCATCACTGCACACTGTTGCCCAGTGCTTATATCCAAGGTGTACCTGAACAACATCGCACTGTTCCTTTAATGGCACATTCCAAATAACAAAATTATTAACAAACAAGGGCATTTAGTGCACAAGAGCACAATCACTTGTGGGTTCCCCTCCAAAGGACAAGCCATTAGATTGTGTAGGGAATCTAATCTAGTGTGGAAACAAGCCCTTCAGCCCAGCAAGTCCACACCGACCCTCCAAAGAGCAACCCACCCAGACCCATTCCCCTACATCTAACACTACAGGCAATTTAGCATGGCCAGTTCACCTAAACGGCACATCTTTGGACTGTGGCAGGAAACTGGAGCACCCAGAGGAAACCCATGTAGACATGGGGAGAACATGCAAACTTCACTCTGATTTAGAAAAAAAGTATCACCTTTCCTTCACTGCTGCTGGGTCAGTTGCTGTGAACTACAGAGCACTAACTTTCCTGTGGATGTACCGACACATGAACTGCAGGTGGTTCCCGACCACTTCCTCAAGGGCAATGAAACATTTGCTCCATCAACAATGCTCACATCCCATGAACAAGGAAAACAACTATTAAACAATTTCAGAATTACTGCAGAACTAATTCACTTGCAGCTTATTCACTTTTTAGAATGTCTGGTATTTATGGTATAAACAGAATTATTCTCATTACACGCCATTTGTGTAACCCCAATGCCCTTAGATCTCTTTCCACACCTGAAATGTCATTTGTGCACAAGTTTGATTCTAATATGACGCATCTAAAACTAAACAAAGTGTCATCCACATCATAATGTGGATTCTTAGAAAACAACAGTTCCATTCTCTCTCTTCCATTCCCTACTTGCTTTTAAAAAACCTGGTATTAAATTTGTACAGACATTTACTCAACAAGAATAAAAAACATGTTGAGTGTCAGCTAAATCTGACATTCAATACCACAACCTCCAGATATGGTGCACCGCCCCACTAGCCTCGCAAAACCAGTTTGAAAGCTGGTGACACTCCATTCCATTGGTGATCACAAATGTGGAAAATTTTGATGATAAGTGCAGCCATTTTTGGGGAAAGAAAATCATTTCAAACACAATCCAAACAAATGTCATTAACTATTCTCAATTAGTAAATAAATGCCAAGTGAAACTACATGTACTTATTTTATTCTTTTACTGCAGAATTCAACAATGGAATCAGACACATCTTTAGAAAAGATTAAAAACTCATACTGTAACAAAGTCTGCATAAATGATGGACTGGAAATTCCAAGTGAATTATACTAAATTAGTTCAAGTACTGCAGTGTACCATCAGGTTGCTGACTCTTTCAGCATACATTGAAACACATTTATTACTTTTGCTTCTGACTTGCTGCACTTATTCCCATTATGTGAATATAAACTGAGCAATAAGTAATTAGGCCAAAAAAGTGTCCAACTCCTGAGAATAAGGGAAGTTCACCCATCCAGATGTTTATACATTCTCCGTAATTTTTCTTTCTTATGCCTATTGCCATGCTTTTTCCATGGTTTTCCTGCCACATTTTCCATGCTGGCTCCAGTCATCGGTGTTGAGCTAATGCCATATTTTAAGCCCATTGCTGATTGAATTCCTTTTGTCAAAGCACGCATATTCTCCTTTTATAAAATATAAAATACATAAGTCAATTTCAAACATACTGTAAATCTTACTAAAACTGGATCAATTTCCCGAATAAAGCTCTAACACACAAAACAGTGAAGAATAACATTATAAACAGATCCAAGTTTCAGGATTATTGGGATGAAGGGACTCTTCCGCCAAACCCCAACCACCCAAATCTACAGTATTCCGAATAAATTTAAAGGAAAATGCGAATAATTTCCTTAACAATCCTGCTATTATTACTTGCATTCCAGTTTTTGACCTACACCAAGCTTTTGTCACGTGAAATCCATTCCACAAGAATAACACTATCTTGCATTCTACTTGTTGTGCTTCTTTACCTGATGAAAGAAGCTTTTGTCCACATAATTTTCAATTCTTTTCAAATTATGTTGCTTCCTTTTGAAATTTGTACCATTCTCATCACATACAACACCACATTCTTCAAGTTTAGCATGCTGGAATTGGAAATGAGCAGGATCAATGCCAGGTGGAGAGTGGCAGTACAACAGCTTGCCCTAAGTTTAGAAGCAGAAAAAAAAAATAAAATATCTATTCAAATCTAGCTATTCATTTTATACATAGATTCATACAGCATAGAAAAGGCACTTTGGCTCTAGTGTGCACCAACATAACTATCACTAAAGGATGCTAATCCCAACTTCCTGCATGTTTGACATGTGGGAACCAATTTTTTTTAATGACTATTTGCTAATTTCCCAACTTTGGGTGTTTTTTTTTGTAAACTTCATTTCAATATCCAGGACTAACAGCAGAAATACTATACAGCCAAACTTTGGAATAGAGTTGAGTGAAGAAAATTTCTCATCATCATGACCAGACAATGGCAAAACATTAGTCATGGTACTACTCAACAGACTTCAACTCATTGTGGAGAATTATACCTTTCTTCCGAACAAGTCAGAATCATTGCTAATATCTCCTTTTCAAATGGACATCCAGTTCAATTTTTTCTGCCATCCTTTAGGCAGTGATTTCCAAACGTAGTAGTTCACTGTGTAAACTCTTCTCTCATCTCATCTTATCTCTGACAAAACATGATCATAATCCCCCCCCACCCCCCGACTTTCTCTTGGCAAACTGTCACTCCAGCTTCAAAGATCTATATGAATGAACGCGTAGGTCTCTCAATATCCGCAACATTTTAAAATTACACATTTAACAGATGTTACATCACTAATTTTTCACTCAAAACAAACATCATTTCACACTTCTCCCTATTAATTATCTGCCATGTTTCCAATTTCATCAGTCTTAAACCTCCCAAAGTTTGCAGCTGTCTTCCTCAATGTTTACCATACACTTCCAAGTTTTGCTTCACCTGTAAACGTTTAAAATGATGCTCTGTATACCCAATCCACATCATTTATAATCAAAAATACTGGTTTGAATACTGAAAATCACTATATCCTCTAATCTGGCACCCTGTTCATCTCTATCTTTTGCACTTAAAACAACTTAGCCACTGTTGTGGCGAAACAAAAACCCCCAGTCCAATGGTTCTTCCAAACAATTTTCTTCATAATTATGTAAACAAAACAGGATTCACTCTCAAGCAATCATGCACTCAGTGCAAAGACTACAAACACTATACAGTCAAACAGTTTACTCACTGTAACATAATCTTTTAAAATATATCGAGCTGCTCTAGGTTGATCTGGTTGTCCATGGGCAGTCATAAAACCCCTCATATCTGCAAGACAGTAATACATTGGTTGAACAGGTGATGAATTCATTATTGGACTTTTCCAGCATTAAAAGCGTGACTTTCTGAAAGAAAGAAATTACGTTTGCCTAACCAAGTTGTGCTACTGAAACAAAAAATACAAACATGATTGTAGAACGTAGCTTTTAATAGAAGTTTGAGCACAATATTTTTGGCTAAGAGACTCATTTTTTCATCCTTCAAAAACAGAACAAAGATGAGAAGATAAATGTCACAGGAAATCAGTATATAAAAGCACCGTCCAAAAAGCAGGTGTGCACATTTTAGGACAATCCCAACTGCAATACATTCTATTCTCCCTCGTTGGAATATTGGGAAGGTCAGGCACTGATAAAATGATAAAGCGTCAACTTTGGCCTATGTTTTACAGCTGTGCAAGGGTACAGTCTACAGAAGAATTCAAATAAAAATGGTTATGATGCAAAAATATTGAATACTGGAAATGATGAATCACACTAATATTTTGGTACAGGGCAGCATGGTGGCTCAGTAATTAGCGCGGCTGCCTCAGTACCAGGAACCTGGATTCAGTTCTAACCATTGTCTGTATGGAGTCTCTACATTCTCCGTGTGCCTGCGTGGGTTTCCTCTGAGGAACCAGGTTTCCTCCCATTGTCCAAAGATTGGCTATGCTAAATTGCCCATAGTGTCCAGGGATATGTAGGTTAGGTGGATTAGCCATGGAATGCAGGGTTACATGGTTAAGGTTGGGGTGGTGGGTAGTGAGGGTCTGAGTGCGATGGTCTTCGGAGGATCGGTATGGACTGGATGGGCCGAATGGCCTACTTCTACTCTTTTGGAATTCTACGATCGAATTAGCTTGAGAAATGAACCACTCAGGGACACTTAGACAAGAGTGACAATGCAGCCTCATAACAGAATCAGGTACCTCGGATAAAGAGCCAAAATGAGACATTTTAATTTTGTCCACAAGTGCGATTCCAATTACCCTACAGCTCACTACTTAAATTTCCCCTTGACTTCCTGACACTGTTCTAATCACCGACATGTGCACAGATTCATGATATTCAGTCTCCCTCATAACAAGATTCTGCTCACAAATGAATGAGGAAAGAGAGGAAGGAGAAACATATTGTTGCGACATGAGGTAAACCCCTCTTAATTTTAAACCAGCAACACAGAAAAGATTCATCCCTTGCTGTAATCTGTGAAAATGAGAGGCCAAGAATTATTTAAAGTAAAAATTAACAACTTTATTCTTTCTTAAAAGTCTTAACAGAGAATAATTAACTAACAACTATTTCCAACTCCTTCCTCCAACCTATCTTTTACTTTCCCTTCTATAATACTAGATAAAACTGATAAAACCCCCGATTAAGATTTACCAAAAAGCCAAATTTTAATATTGTCAATAAACTAAATTCAAACTTGATTGGAGTTTGGAATTTTTGAGATATAATTTAAACTGATTGGCTGAATTTGAATATGTTTTGTCATCTCCAGGCAACCCAACTGATCTAGCTGTTCGACAAATTATTCAGAACAGTTGGTGCTGCCTCAGGTAGTTCTGCCAGCTTTTAACTCTCTTAAAGGTACAGTACCCCTTACACTTTCATAACAATAGTCCTCAACAGCAAGGGAAATGTAATGGCATAAAGCAAAACACTAATATAATTAGCTTTACTCTTACCATCAGAAAAAATGTCTACTACAAATGACCTGACCTCCTTCAAACTCAGTGAAGACATGGTTAGAATGGAAATCATGATGAAAAGCTAAAACCAATGCCTGTATTTCAAAATTCCAGAAAATGGCATTTTTAATAATTATTGCTACATTAAGACCAGACTACTAATTGTCCTATAAAGCCAGACAATAGCACAAGTGAACATTGTCCACAAATTAAACACAGTATGAATAGAAATAGATACACTTATCAGACTTACACCCATAGGCAGTTAATAATTCCTCAGAAGTAGGTCGTCTATTTGGGTCTTCATCCTCTCTGGGCCGGATAATATTAATTCCATACGTGGCTTCCAAAACATGCCTGGGAATATGCTGGCAGACATAGTTCAATCAAGGATTTCAAACAAATGTGTCTTTTAAAAATTGATGGTGATAGCTGCAACCCACAATTGTGTTACATAGAGTCAGAGAGATGTACAACATGGAAATAGACCCTTGTCTTGTCTGCATTTGTTTCCCAGAGCATAGAGGGACCAAATCTTCTTTCCTTTTAGTGTTGATATGTCTGAGTAAATCCATTATTTTGTGTTTAGATAATCACACCAGAAACTTGGGGTTTTAGTAACACAGTAGGCAATAGTTTTATTGTAAAATTATAGTAATAGAAACTCATGGTTGCACCTCATATAAAGACTATGGCAAGTAAATATGGTGATTATGTAGTTTCTAAAGATTGGCACCACCGATAATCTATTTGAACACGATAAGTAAAAGGAAAAAAATTTGATTTCAGGTGATTATTTCAGAATCTTCGATACCACAACATTTCATTTCTGGTTGAATTTATTTTTTAAACTGCTGATAGGAAATTATTTTGCTCCTTCAAAAAAAATGTAGAGTGATACATCAACGTGATAGGATTTGGTGGATTTAGAGTTGTTGTTGCAAAGTTTTATGATAATTGTGGTAATGGTTGAAAATGGGGAAGTGGTGATGGAGGAAGAAGAGAGATGGGAAGAGGAGAAGATGGCGATTGTGAAGACAAAATCACGTTAAATAAATAGACAAAACAATGAAGCATTTAAAAAATTCTACATTCAAATTTTCTCATGAGATTTCACAGCTCAAAAACATTATGGTCTTTAAAATTATCATACAAACTAACCTGTGAGATGCAAAACTATATATATTAAATCTCTTGATATATCTTTGAATACAAAATGACTCAATTCCATTTTCCAAATTCATGTTGCCAATTTATTGAAATGGCGTATGCAGTGTCAAAAAGAATGAAAATTCTATGCGTTATGTTCATAGTAGTTAGAAAGCCCAGTCTATCTTTAAGAACTTGCCAACATTGGGCCTGTTTTCAACAATATATAACTACTTAAGATAATCTAAACATGGACAACACTGCTGTCTATCGCATAAGTAGTAGGAACAAGAGTATATAAGGTGCCCTAGTCTTGCAAATGTATTTTTCAATGCCTAGATCCAATTTGAAACCATTTTTGATGATGGGACAGCTGACAGGATATTTGAACTATTGCTTGAGACTAGAATCCCGGCCAGCTGGTTTCTAAATTAAGGTCAGGAAAGGTAAATACATACCGCAGAGCTCACTAGATCTTTGCAGACTGCTTTAAGAATTCAGGCAACCACAAAACACAGGCCGAATAATGAGTAAAGAAGGAAATGCAAAAGGGATTCTGATAATCTGAAGCCTTAATTCAAAAGATTTTAAAATTTTCAACATAAACAATCTAATTTAATTAGACAAAGCCAGAAAAAAAATTACCTACGTTGTCATAACAGATATGTAATACTAAGTTGAGAATTAACTTCTAAGTAAAAATATCTTTTGGGAGAGGAGGGGCAAGAAACTGAAATTCCAGTGGGCCCAAATTTTAAGAAAAGCTAAAGATATTTCCTAAAAGCTGTACTGCTAAAATCTTAGGACAGTATTAAGGAAAGTCTAGGTGGTACACTTCAAGTACAAACTTTTTATTTAAATCAACTATCATTTGTGTAGAATATGACAAGTTCAACAAACTTTCAATAGTACAAGTAAATCAATTCCGCAGTTTAATGAGTTTGGAAGAAATGCATTAAAAATTGTTTAATTGTCGTAATTTGATGGCCATGAGGTAAGAGTTGCATTTTTAACTAAAGAGAAAGCTTTCCTCTTGTTGAAGTTCTTCCCAAGTGCATTGGTCCTCTTAAGAAGAAATAATGTTGCCAAAGAAACAAGATTCTTAATTAACATATTAACACCATGTAAATTCAACCAATTATGACATTTAATTTTTGAAAAAGGATATTAAAGAGATAGGTGGCACATGGTCTCTCATTTGGTCTATGGGTAAAATTCCATTACAGACCATTTCTGCTTTGGTGGAAACAAATGATGGCATCACTAGGCCTGGACAGTCACACAAGCATAAACCTGGCTCCACGTACAACGTCTAAAAGAAAATACAGTATTAGAGATAGCTGAAGTTATTTTTAGATTGGATTCAATATTTTACCTAAAAGATGACACATTAACTGCTCATACTGAGCCAGAATCTATTAAATTTCAAAATTAGTTGTTTATTAAAAATATTAACCAGAAAATGTTGAAAAACGTTATAATGAACCCAATTCATAAAGTTATCAGAAGATGAAACATTGCTCATCTTTGGACTGTGCCTCTGCAATTTATAGACTGAAGGATAAAAGCTATACCATCCCACAACTAAAACTATTCAGTGAATTAAGCGAGTACGAATTTAATTCTTTAATTCTTTGTTTAGATTTTTTCCTTATTAACCTGTTCAGAAATGTTATTGTGCACCTCTAAAGCAGGTGGGATTCAACAGTCCTACTGTGCCACAAAAGCCCCATTTAAGCCATTGTTTATCATGTTAAGTGAATGAGCAGACATGCATAGCAACAAATCCAACAAATTATAATATCATAATTGTGCAATCAGCCTCTAACTGTCATATTCTAATTGATGTAGGTACAGCTTTACCCTGCAGTTAACTGATCTATAAATGTTTGATACTGACATGCGTACAAGGAGAAAAAAAAACATTCCATTTCAATTCTTCACATCTACTCAATTTAACAAACAAATTGATGAGTAAACATTCAGCACTAAAGACAAAGTACCTGAAAGTGTTTTGTATGGCCTGGAGTTGCAGACACAGAAACTTTCTTATTTTGAAGAATAGTATTAATTGTTGAACTTTTGCCTACATTTGGATATCCTACCTATTAAATGAAATAAACCATGAATATCAACCACAGACATAATGTAACATTCACAGATGATCTATTTATACATTCCCAGTTTACACCATTGGGGTTCCATTTTGGTGATGCATGAAGTGCCTGACACATTGCGTATATAAAGTAAAAGACTACTGGCTCCCAAAAATAAAATATTCAAATAATAACAGGTAAAAATACAAGAATGCACACAGGGATTGAGGCAGGTCCTTATAAAACAAAAACCAAATGCATTAAGTCTTAACATCTCATGTCAAAGATTGGCTTTAACTAAGAAAGTTAATCAGTGTACAATGACATAGTTAAAAATCACAACACCAGGTTATAGTTCAACAGGTTTATTTGGAAGTACTTCCTTCGTCAGGTAGCTAGTAGGGCAGGATCATGGGATACAGAATTTATAGCAAAAGATCATAGTGTCATACAACAATGCGATATATTGAACAAACCTAGATTGCTGTTAAGTCTTTCATCTTTTAGAACGGATAGCAGGTTTCAGTTCATTAATATGTAAATCTCAGAACTTCTTTCAAGTCATTCCCAAGATAATTTAAGGTTTTATATTAAAAAAAAATTGACATCTCAGCTCAGTCAATGCATTAAAGGGGAGGAGGTTGAAGTCTGTCCAATCTTGAGTCAGACTGGCTCTATTTCCAAAGAAGGAATTTATAAAATGTCACTTGGGTTGACTGCCTACAGATTGTGTGCTTTTTGAACAAAATAGAATGTATCTGCAAATACAAATTCACTCCATAAACCTATTTGCACGTGCATGTGAGGGAGAGAGAGCGTGTGCATGCCTAATAGTGTGTGCGAGCAAGTGTGACAGAGTATATGCCTGTGAGAGGGTTGGAGACATTTTATAAATTCCTGCTTTGGAAATCAAACTCCTGACTCAAGGTTGGAATACATACAGACTCCAACCTTGCACCTTTAATGCATTGTCTGAGCCGAAATGTCAATTTTTTAAAAATAAAATCTTACCTCAGGAATGTGACTTGAAAGAAGTTCTGGGATTTACATATTAGTGTATCGAAACCTGCATCCCATTCTAAAAGATGAAAGACTTAACAGCAACCTAGGTTTGTTCAATACATTCCATCAGATGTGTGGCACTATGATCTTTTACTATAAATTCTGTATCCTATGATCCTGTCCCACTAGCTATCTGATGAAGCAGCAGCACTCCGAAAGCTAGTACTTCCAAATAAACCTGTTGAACTATAACCTGGTGTTGAGAGATTTTTAACTTTGTCCACTCCAGTTCAACACCAACACCTCCACATCTGTGTACAATGACCTGGATGTAGGTTTGCTCGCTGAGCTGGGAGGTTCACTTCTGCGTTCTATTTATGTTTGGGTTTCTTTGGGTTGGTGATGTCATTTCCTGTTCTTTTTCTCAGGGGGTGGTAGATGGGGTCTAACTCGATACGTTTGTTGATAGAGTTCCGGTTGAAATGGCATGCTTCTAGGAATTCTCATGCGTGTCTTTATTTGGCTTGTCCTAAACCCAAACATACAAATAGAAAGCAGGAATCATGCACACTGCTTCCCCTGAGGCCCACTGAAGATGTTACCTAGCAGGGTGATGAAACATTGGAAATGAGCAAACCTACATCCAGAACCTCAACCTGAGCTACAAATCTTCTCAAAACTCGCCAGTGTACAGTGATATTTGTTTTTATTTCTATTGAAAGAAAGCATCAATATAAAGATGTCATCTATTTGAGGCTTGACCTTTACAAAGTCTGACTAGTAAAATCTAAAGAAATGGAAATTTTTAAAAGGAAGCTAACTACAGATTTTTTGTTAAAATCTAAAATTTGCTCTCCATCTGTTTTCCAGCTTTCATGAACCACGTGCTCTGATCACCTCATGGCTGTTTCTTTGTAATCAAATTCTTGTCTTGCCCACCCTACCTTCCCCACAATTGGAATATATCTTGTTTCTTCCACTTTTGCTTCTACTGTCTCATTATTTCCTTCTTTGATATGAAAGTTTATCCCATATTTTCTTTAAGCAACGAAAGCACAAAGTCAAAGCAGCAAAAAAAAACTAGAATGAAAACAACAGTAGAAAAATGGGAATGAAGGAAGAAATACATAAATAATACATCATAGAAAAAAAAAATGTAAATGATTTAAAGAAAGGAAACAAAAACATGAAACAGAATAGGAATCAAACAGAATGCCAGTGAGAGAGACTAAATGATTTTTTGTCATCATAACCATTCCTTTTTCAAAGTAATAAACGGGTAAAAATACAACAGAAGGTGGACGAAAAAATATCGAAGTTACTTAAGTATTCACTCACTAAGCCCACTGTTATTTCATCATCTTTCACACGCTGTCCTTCGTGCAAAGTTCTAAAAATCTTCAACAGTTCATTTCGCTGCATCAGGTGGCTTGGGTTACTGACACATTTTTTTGTAAACGCTGTTGTACTGGAGCTTGAACTACATGCAGGCTTGTCATTTCCCTTACAGTAGTGCTCACAGTGGCCAGCGGAGGTAGGATTTATGTTAATTAGACCAGTCGGGTTCTCAATATCAGAGTCGATAATATTTTTATTCTCCTCTCCTGAACAGGTTTGCCAAGAGTCATCATCTTCACAATCTTCATATTCACTGGAGTCATCTTCATCTGCATCGTAAGCAGGCCACAAGCCATCTCGAGCATCAAACGGAGTAACTGATCCTCTTGAACCTTCTCTTTCACTCACTTCACTTTGTCTCTCTTGTGCTTCCCCCTAAACAATGAAAATTAGAAGCATTGAGGCTGGAACACGATTTTTGTGGTAGTTGTGCAATAGGACTGAGACAGTAAATTCTATCCCAATGAAAACACTTGTAAAAATGAGAGGTCACCTTGTTTAATAGAAGCCCAAGTTCAAACAAGACAAATATCCATGATTTGACAAACATTAAAATTTAGTTTTAGTATTATATCGCAACATTCAAATCTCTGGCATTGTTTAGTGTTGTGATACTATCAAATCATCAATAAACAAATTCCAGACTAAATCAAATAAAGAACCAACAGAAAATGGTTTAGTTTTACCAAAACAATATAAATTTCAACACTCAAAATGGACACAAAAAATTACAGTTTAAATACTTAACTATTTAATTCTGATTTCCCTCCCCACTTTATTGCCATTTCTTTTTCAGATCAGCCTGAATCTTTCCCAATTCAAGTTCAGTGTTAAAGTGCTGAATATAAGCAATATTCCTAGTGTTGGAGCCACTATGCTCCCACCGGCACTGAAGGTGTGCAGCCATTGTCCAACAAGCAAAATTTCACAATGGCGCAGAGGCTGAGGTAGAAGGTTCATAGGTTCTACATCTACCACTGGAGGGCCTGACAGAAGTAATGAAAGAACAAAAACAGAAATTGTTGGAAAAGCTCAGCAGGTCTGGCAGCATCTGTGGAGAGAAACCAGAGTCAAGTCGAGTCAGCTTTCCTCAGAGGTGGTGAAAGTAGTGTCCTGTACTCACAGGACCAAGTATACACCAACACAACTGATGGGGAAGGTGATTACCCATGCATTGAAACAAGTCAAGATCTCTGTCCTTGGGACATGTTGTAACTATTTGACAGAGATCAGGGTTACAGCCTATCTCACAATACCACTGCTTACTGAATGGCATCGCTACCAGTGCCAACCTCACCAAATTTCATCCACAATCTAATTTTTCACTTGCATTTATAAAACCCAACGACTACACTGTGCAGCACAATCACTCTTCAACCAGACAAGGAATCATACACAAACACACCTATCAATACACTGCTGTCTCTTCAGGATAAAATAGCACAAGGACCTGGCTGTTAGGTGAAATCAGTCCCCCGAAGAGGCAGTGTTGCCCATCATCACACAAAAACTAACACAGGAGATGGTCAAAAAGTAGACAGATTGCCCAGGCGTATAGAGTCTTTATGTACCTATCCAAAAGCATTCATCCTTGCTCAAGTTCCATATGGTCTCATCAAAAACACCTCCTTACAGTGGCCACAGTGCATCCTTACCTTTTACATTTCTCACTGTAGGGTACTAAGAGCAAGATCTTTCTTCCGCCCTCAGAAAAAAATGGAAGGGAATAAGCTTCTGCATGCCACTCCTACCCAAGGAAGTGGAGGAGGAGAAAAGCAAGGAAGGTAGCACTGTCTCAATTTTTACAACTGTCCCAGGCATCAGTTTAGTGATTAACACCAACTGTGACTTAGAACTCAGTGAAGAACGCAGACCTTCACACTGGGATACACTGGGCACTACTGGACATCAGTGAACAGGGCACGACAGGGGCTGCATTGCCAGTAAGTTAAGGTTTGCTGTAGAAAAAATTTAAAAGAACCACAAGATCAGGGTTCAAAAGATTATCAGTTTTCACAAATTAAATGTTTGGTGCAAGGAGCAGTTTGCTTGAATCTATGGATTAAATAGGGAGATGAGGGAATAGATGTCCAACTGGCACACTGCTTGATGCAGAGTCTGAAACCACCTCTCTTCAATGTAAAGAGAGTGGTTAGTTCTATCATGAGATCTGAGGGGTTGACATCACACAGCTTCTGATAACCAAGGTTGCGGAGTTGACTAGTCAATGCAGTTTCCAAGGAATGTCAAACCACTTGTAGAGATTGAAAAGTGCAGCAACTGAAGTTCAAATAGCTTCAAATGTACAACTTTCATTTTCTACTTGAACAGCAAGGTACCGAAATAAAAACAGCTGTCATGGTGGCTCTAGGTTACTCAGCACAACTTACAAAATTATCTGCCTATATAGATCTCTATCATTCAGCATATCAAAAAGCTGACTGAACAGATATGCGAAGGTAGTGGTGTGAGAATCACAATTCCTGCTCTATGGTACTCAAAGATTGCACTATGCTGACATTCAGATAACCCAGACACTTGAGGGTCACACAACAGAGCATTCTGAGGTGGCCCCATAAGGCTTGCAGTCGAGAGTGAATCCCAGGGGGAAACTGAACTTCAGAATCTCAGCATTCATCCACAAGCAATTTTAACAAAAGCAATTCAGTGTTTTATTTTAGCAGCATTGTTATCACTAGGAGATCTCTTACTATGACTGCAAATAAATTTACTGCTAAGTAATCTTTCAAGTGTTTACCAGAAACCAGTTCTAAACCAGCTCTAATTTTTAGTGGACTAAAAATTGCAATAAAGTGAATTAACCAGATTATTCTTTAACATATTAAATATTACAAAGCGTATTCCTCAAATATTGATATGATTTTCTCAAGATGCTAGTAGATGGGGAATAAAAATACTGGATTCTCATTGTAGTTTCAGTCTGCAATACGATAATTAATATACTAGAAGGATGATAATCACTGAGCTAAAATGTCCTTTTCATTCATTACTGATTTTCCTCCTGTTCCTATTTTAAACATCTGTCAAAATAGCTTTCATTAATGGCTTACCTTTGCTTCAGCATCCAGTCTTTTCCCTTCTGCAGTGGCTGACCAGAACACGACCCGAATACCTTCCTTATCAAAATATCTTGCCCAGGCTCTCCGTTGTTCACCTGTCAGCAGGTCAGATTTATTTAGGAGGATCATGTTGTCTTTATCTTTCTGGACCTCCTTCACATAGCGTTCCTGGGAGCAAACATAAGATTCAAGGAAAAAAGTAGACATTAGAGTTCAGTATATTCAAGGATGAACTGCATAATTTTTTTTTTACAATATTACCTATTGTGATACACAAAGTGTTTGATCTTTCTAAAGTGCATACCTGTCGCTGCTGGCTTTCGTTGATTTGCTAATTCCCTTTCCCACTCATGTTTACTCTTCTGCACACTTAATATTCTTCCACTTGTCTATCCTAGATTGTCTAAACAATGCAACTGAAATACTCCTATACTTCACATAGAATAGTTTTTCAGTCTGGAATCAACTGCTGCAACTTGTTAGACCAGTGAATGTTGAAATCTGTACTCCATGACATAAGATAAAAAATTGGGATGAGGCCTGGCCACATGTACTTCTCGAAGTATAGTCTATAACTAAAGCACCAATAAATCTAGAAACAGCAAAGAGCAAGATCTTCAGCATGTGAGGCTGGAGCTAAAAGCAGAGAGTAACTGTCAAGGCAGTTTGAAAGAATACGATTTGTACATGTAACTGTTTTTGTTAATAGTTACATTCAGTTAAAGGAGAAATAGCATCATACAAGACCAGCAGAAAGAACTGCACATGATCAAGGAGAAGTGCAATTGTCTTGAAACAGAACACAATTTGTGAATTGTAATGTTTTTCAAAATGCAAGTGGTGAGACAGTGAAAAACAGAAACTAAGCAATAAAAAAAGTAGAGAAAATGCGCAGGTTATTTTAATATATCAACTGTTACAATGTAACCACTCTTACTTCATCACAAGAATTCAGCTCTTTTACCCTTACTTGGGCAGCACGGTGGCTCAGTGGTTAGCACTGCTGCCTCACAGCACCAGGGTCCCAGGTTCGATTCCACTCTCGGGCGACTGTCTGTGTGGAGCTTGTACATTCTCTCAGTGTCTGCGTGGGTTTCGTCCAGGTGCTCTTGTTTCCTCCCACAATCCAAAGATGTGCATGTCCGGTGAATTGGCCATGCTAAATTGCCCGTAGTCTTAGGTGCATTAGTCGGGGTAAATATAGGTAAGGAATTGGGTCTGGGTGGGTTACTCTTCGGAGGGTCGGTGTGGACTTGTTGGGCCGAAGGGCCTGCTTCCACACTGTAGCGAATCTAATCTAATCTAATCTTGAATCAATAGTGTAATAGGATCTGGAGCTGATCCTGGTGCAGTCTAGACTGAGCATCAGTGAGCAAGTTACTGATAAGCAAGTGCTGCTTACAGCACTGTTGACGACACCCTCCACCACTTCACTGATGATTGAGGGTGGACTAATTGGCCAAAGTGGATTTGTCCTGCTTTTGCATGGAGGATATACCTGGACAAATTTCCACACTATCAGGAGATGTCAGTGAAGAAATTCTAGAACACATGCCTTCAATACCATTGCTGAAATACCACCTGTATTTGCAGTATCCATAGTATTTTCAGTATCCAGTGCCTCCAGCTGTTTCTTCATTCATGTGGACTGAATCAAATTGACTGAAGATCTACACCGGGGATGCTGGTGACCTCCAGATGTGGTGTCATTTAGAATCTTGGGTATAACATTCTAACGAAATGTGGCCTATTTAAATGCTAAAAAAGATACTTTAAATGTGACCACATCATTTTAGCTTGGGTCTAAATATGGGTAGAAGAACTAATGGCTAAAATCCTCACGAGTTTGAAACCATATTTACACTTAAAATGAGATGAGGCATTTTATTTCTGGCAAAAAGTTATAAATAAGCTTTTACTTACTAAGTCTTCACAGCGGAAAAGCAGTGGGTTTCTAGCATCAACAATCTGAACAACTACATCACTGCAGAAACAAAAAATAATTCGGTAGATCAATTATGACACAATAATTTAGTAGAATAAGATTTTCAACTCAGACTAGGCAAGCAACATTATCTCGGAGTCATACTTTAACATGTCCCAAAGGCATCACTATTCTAGTAGAGGTGACTGTAGAAGGGAGGAAACTGTCCTAGGAGTCTCCAATCTTGACTCCAGACCCCACGAAGTCTGATGGCATCAGATGAGATGGACAAGATAATTTTCGGATTAGCGCGTGCCACCATTCCTCCCTCAGTTGATGGATTAGTACTACTCCATGTTGAGCAACACTTGGATGAAACACCAAGGGCATGCGTAGTACTCTGGGTGGGGGATTTCAATGTCCAGCATCAAATGTGGCAAGGCAGTACCACTACGGACCAAGCTGGTCAAACAGCTGCTGGACTGAACCAACAAGAGGAAAAACCATACTTGACCTCATCGTCATCAAACTGCCTGCCACCAGTGTATCTGTCCATGACAGTAGTGATAACAATGACTACTGCAAAGTCCTTGTCTTCACATTGAGAATGTCCTCGATTGAGTTGCATGACACTATCACCATGCCATCACCACCTGGTATGGCAACTGTACCATTCAAGATAGGAGACAGTTACAGAGAGTGGTGAACTTGGCCCGGACAATCACAAAGGCCAACCTCCTATCTATAGAACCCATTTACCAGGCCCGCTGTCAAGGAAAGCCTGCCAGCATTCTCAAAGATCCATCCCACCCTGGCAACGTTTTTCTACCACCTCTACCATCGGGGCGAAGGTACAGAAGCCTGAACACACGCAGCAGCCAGTTTCAAAACCTTTTCTACCCTACTGTTGTTAGAATAAGGAATGGACTCACAAACTCTTAACATTCGGTTGTACCTGTGTTTTTGTTTCTGTCACTGTTTACCCATTATTAACTTATCTATGCTACTTAACTCAGTGATTTGCCCGTACTGCTCACAAGACAAAGCTTTTCACTGTGCCTTGGTACACATGACAAAAAATTAATTCAATTCAATATAGCAAAATCAAGATGGGGCACTCATGAGACGCTGTGGCAGCAGAATCACACTAACATAACCTACAACTGCACAGCCAACATATCCCCCACTTTACAATTAGCATCAAGCCAGGGAATCAACACTGGTTCAGTGAAGCAAGCAGGAGGACATACCAGCAGCAACACCAGGCACAAGTTAAAATGAAGTTCCCGTGCAGCTACAAACAAAATGATCTTTGTGCCAAATAACATAAGTAACAAGTGACTGACACAGCTCAGTGATTCCACAACCAATGTATTCAATTTAAGTTCTGCAGTCCTGCCATATCTAGTCAGGAATGTTGGGGGACAATTAAACAATTCATTAAAGAAACAGGTCCATAAATATCCCAAGCTCAAAAACAGGGAACCCAACATCAGTGGAAGAGATAAGGTTAAAGCAATTGCAACAAATCTCAACCAAAAGTGCCAAGTGGATGATCCATCTCCATCTTCGTCCAGAGGTCCCCCGCATCACAGGTGCTAGCACTCAGCAAATTCAATTTGCAACACGATATCAAAAACAATTGGAGGCACTGAATGCTACAAAAGCTATATGCCCTGACAGCATTTCAGCAATACTACTAAAGTTTGTGCTCCAGAACTTGCCACGTCCTAGCCAAATTGTTCCAGTACAGACCCAACACTTGCATCCTCCTTGTAATATGGAAAATTGTCTAGGTACGTCCTGTCTACAAAATCATTAACAATGTGATTTAAAGTGTTACTAACATCACTAACAAGCAGCACTTGTTCACTAACATTCATTATGAGTTTCCCCAAGGCCACCCTGCGTCTGACCTCAGTGCAGCCTTGGTCCAAATCTGGACAAAGGAGCTGAACACCAGAGATGAGACAAGACTGACTGCCCTCGGAATCAAGCACATTTGACTGGAGTGTGGCATCAAGGAGCTTAACATAACTGGAGTCAATGGGAATCAGAGGGAAAGGTCTCTGCCAATTGGAGTCATACCTGGCACACAGGATAATAGAGGAGAAGGACCGGAGTCAGTCATCTCAGCTCTAGATCAATTCTGCAGACATTCCTCAGGATCATGTCCTTGGCACAACCATCTCCACCTTCTTCAATGATGTTTTTCATCAGAAAGTTAAAAAGGATGTCTGCTGACAGTACAATGTTCAGCAGCCATTCACAACTCTTCACCTAATTGCAACAAGACCTGGACAATGTCCAAACTGGGCTAAAAAGTGGCAAGTAATGTTCATACCAGACAAGTGTCAGGTAATGAACATTTCCAAGAAGAGAGATAGTCAAACCATCATCCCTTGTCATTCAATTGTATCATCCATGGACACCCCACTATCAACATCCTAGGTTAACACTGACCAAAAACCAAACTGGGCTATTCATTCAAGTGTTGTGACTACAGCAACAGACCAAAGGCTAAGAATCTTGCTGTGACTAACCCAACTCTTAACTCTCCAATGACTGTCCATCATGCATAAGATACATTTAGGAATGTGATGGAATACTCCACACATGCCTGGATGAATGCATCTCCAACATTCAAGAAGCTTGGCACAATCCACGACAAAACAGTCCACTTTATTGACACCACATCAGCAAACATTCATCACTCTACCATTGATATTTAGCATAAGTGCATTATATTTGCAAAGTGTACTGTAGAAGTTCACCAAGGCTTCTTCAAAAGCACCTTCCAAATCCATGACCACCACCATCTCGAAGGACAGGAGAAGCAGATACATGTAAACACCATATCTGGAGGTTCCTCTCACAACCACTCACTGGCTAGACTTGGATATGTATCTTTCAGTGTCACTAGATCAAAATCCTGGAACTCCCTGGAGCTTATGGGTGTACCTGCACTAGATGGTCTGCAGCGGTTTCAGAAAAACATTCTCAAGGCCAACTCAAGTTGGTGATAAATGTGGCAGTAATGACCACATCCTGTGATTTATATAAAAAAAATTAAAACTATGATGAGTTGGAAAAGATATCCTCCAGAGGTTGTGCGACAGAGATAACACATGACAACTGAACTTTTCATGCTCTGTATATCAATTCTGCAAGTTGCAAAGCATTATTGGAAAAGTTGAAAATTATGCCACAATGAAAAAAATATTAACTTTAAAATATGGCAAATTAACACCATAAAGCTGAACACCATGTTCAGTCTGGATCAGGCAAAGGATGGAGGAAGAATGCCCAAGTGTATTAAGACAACTTTCTAAATTCAACAGAAACCATAAACCCCAAACAATAAAGTAAGGATTGTTTCACAATACACAATAAATATTGAATTGCCTTATCTAAATTTAACTAAATTCATAAGCCAAGATAGATCTCTTATAGTTATAAAATACATCCCAACTAAGTGCCTATTCATCACATAGATTTAAATATTCTGCTTAGTATTCCAAGTTTTTGACAGCAAAGTAAGATAATCTAGATTGTGATTTTAAAGGGATGTTAGCTCTACATACCATACCTTCTTTCAATCACTCTCCATAGTTGTCGCCAAAACTCTAAATTCCTTTCGAACGGTGTCAGGATCAAGTTGCGTTCTTCTTCCAATCTGGAGATAAAGAGAGAATAAGAATTGCTTTTAAAAAAATTGTTCCTGGAAGTTTTAGTGCAAGATAAATGCATTTTGTCCAGAAACAATCTGCACTTTAAGAGAAAATGGTGTTAAACCTTTACTAGATTGCTTTCTATATAAAGTTCAACAAGTGCTGAAGTTGGCTGATCAGTGATCACTCAGTTTGATTAGGACAATTCCAAATTTTCTGGAGGGGGATTATTCCGCACATTTGTGGCTTGAAAGCAATATTGTTGATTTTCATGCTGTTAACATTTGTGCTTCAGATCATGGTAAAGAGGTGGGAATCTGTGCAACTAAGACACTACTTTGTCACGTGTGGACTGTGGATCTGGATTGCCAGTTGCAGGTATTGCAAGACATTGCACTATATTATGGTAACGCCATAATCATACCTTTCACATTGCCTTATGGTGGGAAAATTGAGCCCAAGCAACTTCCAAGTCTTATACAAGAACATTAGAACTAGGACAGGAAAAGGTAACTCAGCCCCTCAAGCCTGGTCCACTATTTAATCCAATGATAGTTGATCTCACCTCGACCTCATTTCCACTTTCTTGCCTGCTGCCCATACCATTTAAAAGTCTGTCTATCTCCTCAAATTTATTCAGTATCCAGCATTCTCTGTGGTCGGGAGTACAGAATTCCATGGGTTCATAACTCAGAAGCAATTCCTCCTCAGCTTTGTTTTAAATCTGCCACCTTTTAACCGAACACTACAACCTCTTGTTCTAGATCACCCCAAACAGGAAAACATCTTGCTCATATTATGGGTATTCAGGGCGGTTATGGAATCAGTTGCAGATGAAAGTTTGCTTAACTAGTAAGGTAAGATGATGAATGAATGTGTTTGTTTTGGGAAAGAGATGCCTAGCTACATCTAAGTTCACCTATGTCTATTCACACTTAACCCAATTCTCAATTACAGGATTTTGTCTAACACACTGTTACCATCACAGAAAATTTAAATGAAGTCCTGGCAGAGATTCCAAGTATGTTTACTGAAGGGAGGGACACATTTTTTTTCTGCCTACAATCACAATTCCGACTCAGTTAAAAATCACAATTCTGACAATCTTAACTAAGGCATAAGATCTTCAAAACAAATCTCTAGATTCTTTTGATGAGTGAACTCTATGACAATGAAGCTTCAAGCAACCAAAGTTAAAAGGTCATTGAATTAAAGTTATAAAATGATTAAGTAAGGCAGCAGGAAACATCCAGCGATTCATAGTTGCCCTCATGTGCTTCAAGGTCTTGGACCCAAAATCACAAGACTTTTTATGTTAAATAAATTTCATACCCATTAGTATTTAATTTACACAAATTTTAATAACATACAAACTGCAACACTCACCGAGCCAGCTGTCTTCTCCATTCCAGGAAGTTTTCCCGTTCTGATTGTTGCAGTTCTTCAGCTTCTGTATTCTCATCCCAATAAGGCCTACATAAAAGGCAACCAGAGTCATAGAGACATACAGCATGAAAACAGAACCTTCGATCCAACTCATCCACACGGACCAGATATGCTACATTCATCTAGTCCCATTTGCCAGCATTTGGCCCATATCCCTCTAAACTCCTCCTATTCATATACCCGTCCAGATGCCTTTTAAATGTTGTAACTGTTGGAAGCCTCCACCACTTCCTCTGGCAGCTCTTTCCAAACATGCAACACTCACTGCGTGAAAAGGTTGCTCTTTATGTCCCTTTCAAATCTTTCCCCTCTTACCTTAAACTTATGGCCTCTAGTTTTGGACTCATCCATCCCAGGGAAGACTTTGTCTACTCACCCATTCCAGCCCATCAATTTTATAAACCTCTATAAGGTCACCCTCAGCCTCCGATTCTCCAGGGAAAATAGCCCCAGCCTATTCAGTCTCTCTCTATAGCTCAAACCCACCCAATCCTGGCAACATCCTTGTCAGTCTTTTCTGAGCCCTTTTATATTTTACAACATCCTTCCTATGGCAGGGAGACCAGAATTCATGCAGTATTCCAAATGTGGCCTAGCCGCAACAGGACCTCCCAAGTCCTATACTCAATGTACCGACCAATAAATGCAAGTTCACCAAAAGCCTTCTTCAGAATCCTGTCCATCTGCAGTTCCACTTTCAAGGAATTATGAACTTGCACTCCAAGGTCTCTTTATTCAGCAACACTCCCAGTGACCCCTACCATTAAGTGTATAAGTCCTGCCCTGATTTGTCTTTCCAAACTGCAGCACCTCACATTTATCAAAATTAAACACCATCTGCCATTCCTTGACTCATTCATCCATCTGATCAAGATCCCGTTGTACTCCAAGGTAACCTTCTTCACTGTCCACTACACCTCCAATTTTGGTGTCATCTGCAAACCTTCTAACTACATCTCCTATATTCACATTCAAATCATTTATATAAATGACGAAAAGCAGTGGACCCAGCACTGATCCTTGTGACACACCACAGGTCACAGGCCTCCAGTTTGAAGAAGAGCCCTCCATCACCACCCTCTGTCTTTGAGTCTGTTCTGTGTCCAAATAGTTAGTTCTGCCTGTATTCCATTTGTTCTAACCTTGCTAACCAGTCTACCATGAGGAACCTTGATGAACATCTTACTGGACCATTAGATCACATCTACCACTCTGCTCTCATTATGAATTTTCATGTTAAATAAATTTCATACCCATTAGTATTTAATTCACAAAAAATGTTAATCACATACAAACTGCAACACTCACCAAGTAACACTTTGTTACTTCTTCAAAAAACTCAAGTTAGTGACATATGGTTTCCCATGTACAAAGGAATGTTGACTATCCCTAATCAGCCTTTGGCTTTCCAAATACATGTAAATCCTGTCTCTCAGGATTCTCCAACAACTTGCCTACCACTAATGTCAGGCTCGCTAGTTTATAGTTTCCTGGCTTTTCCTTACAACCTTTCTTAAATAGTGGCACCACATTAGCCAACTTCCAGTCTAATTGAGAAAAAGATTAAAACAAAACTTTTAATTGGCCCAAATACAGGGTGTGACTTTACATTTAGTAGAACTTGAGAGTCAGAGAAAATTGATTCATCCAAAATTAGATATCTGACATTCAGTTTAGCAACAGACACTGGAGAGATGGAAGCTGGAAGATGGGACAACTGGATGTTATCTGTATACATTTGGAAACTGACCCTAGTTCCACAGAATAATGTCGACAAGGTCAACAAAAGGATTGATTCAAAAGGTAATTCATTGGAAAACTGAACAAGTGCAAACTTCTAATTTTAAAAAAAAGTAAAAAATATTTTATCTTTCAACTATGCCTTAAAATCGAAGTACATTGGACATAAAGTTCATATTTTAGTTAATCAAAAATAATATAATACACTGAATCATTGAGGATCATTCAGATAATACAGAAATAAGTTATTTCAGGTGCAGTTTGAAATTGACTCAGGACACAAAGTGAGCAGTCTGCAGAAAGTCAATTAGAATAATAGAATATTATTTGAGTTATCTGCTGCAGAAGAGTTTCCAGCATTAAAATATTTCATCTTTCCTGAACAATACAGTTGTGTTCATAAATCAAAATCTTTAAAGAATAAATATTGGAACACTTTTGCACCTTCTGGGAATGGAAAGAAACTGCTTATTCTCTTCTTGAATCTTTTTAATCTTTTTGCTTTCCTCTGTTGTCAGTAAACCAGTTCTGTCCTCAGCAGAAATAATCTTGACATTCAGTTTCTCTATCAACATAGAAATTTAAACTTTGTTATGAATACATACTAAAAACTTCTTCCACAGATTTTCTCTCAATTACAAACACTGCCATAGTATCTCAGGTATAAACACTTGTAGGCCATCAACAAAGTAATGGTTTATATTAAAACATACTTCCCACAAGTATACAGTGGACATACAGCACAACTGTCACAAATCGTGCAATAAATAAACAAAAATCCTGTATGACTGTCATCTATACTGCATTAAACATCAACTAATTTTTATTACGCATTTCATCACACTCTTGATTCAACTGCCTTTGGCACCAATATCTATCATTGGGAAAATATTAAGAGTCAATTTTCTTTCATAGGTAGTACATGTACGTGGCTGGGCTAGCATTTATTAACCATCCCTAGATGTCCTTAGGAAGTGGTAATGAGCTGCATTTGAACCACTACAGTCAACTTAGTATAGCTAAAAGTACAGTGTTATTTGGGAGAGGGATTTCAGGAATTTGACCCGGCAAGATTGAAGGAGTTGTGATATATTTTCATGTCAGGATGGTGTGTTGTTTGGAAGGGAACTTGCAGATGGGTTCTGTTTGCATTTATCTGCTGACCTTGTCCTTCCAAGTGGTAGTGACCATGGGTTTGGAAATGCTGTCTAAGGAGCCTTGAGAATTCCTGCAGTTCATCTTGTTCCTGATGCTACTGGGCTTTGATAGTGGAGGGTATGAACAAGTGACAATGTTGGTACCAATCAAGAGAGCTACCTGGATGGCATCAAGCTTTGAGTGTGTTGTTGGAGATGTACTCATCCAGGCAGGAACGAAGTATTTCATCACACTCCTGACTTGTGCATTGTAGATGCTGTACAAACTTTGGAGAAATAGAGGGCATTACGAGCTGCAGTATTCTTAGTTTGTGATTTGGTCTTGTAGCCACAGTATTTATATAGTTAGGAGAAAATGAAGACTGCAGATGCTGGAGATCAGAGTCAAGAGTATGGTGCTTGATCAGCACAGCTGGTCAGGCAGTATCCGAGGAGAAGGAGAATTAACTTTTCGGGCAAGAGTCCTTCATCAGGATTGCTCGTCAAGTTCAGTTTCTGGTTAATGGTAACCCTCTGGTTAATGGTAACCCCAGAATATTGAAAGCAATGCCACTGAATGAAAAAGAATTAATGGTTAGAATTCCTCTTGTTGGAGATGGTCATTGTTTGGCACAAATGTTACTTGCCACTTGTCAGTCCAAACTAGACATTGTCCAAGTCCTGCTGCATTTGGATATGCTTCAGTACATGGGGAGTCGTGAATTGCACTGAAATTTGTGCAATTTCAACAAACATCTCCAACTCTTTATGGTAGATGGAGGATGATCTTTGATGAAGCAACTGGAGATATTTAGGCTGAGGATACTATCCTAAGGAGCTCCCTGAAACGGAGATGGCTGACTTTCAAAATGGTCTAGAACAGTCTACTTTTATGATTTTGCATGTTCTTAGGGTTAATGGATTTCAGATAGAAAATCAGGACAATGCATATTTTGAATTTGAAATGATGAGAACAACCTGCCGAAAAATCTCTTGAGAAAAAAAATTGAGTAGCCTATCTAAATACACTAGTGAAAATTAACAAATTGTGCCATCATGATAGGAAAAGACCTAGACAAAGTGGTCAGAATAGTATGCAGAATCAGAAAACATCTCTAAATGTTAATAATTTATTTAAACAGAGAAAAGGTGTATTTAAACAACAGAGAAAGAATACTGGTAGCTATTGGTCAAGTCATGTTATCCTCAAGATAGCAAGGTTAATAACAGAAAGTACAAATCTGACGACAATACACCCTTGGCATCAGTGGGAAGAAAGCAGAGTTAATGCTTTGAGTCCAGTGACTCTTTATCAGAACTGTTTTCTTCCCACAGATGCTACTAGACCTGCAGAGTGTCACCATCAATTTATATTTTGTTTCCCTAGTATTCAGCTGCAAATGTGTTGCTGGTCAAAGCACAGCAGGTTAGGCAGCATCTCAGGAATAGAGAATTCGACGTTTCGAGCATAAGCCCTTCATCAGGAATAAGCATACCTGATGAAGGGCTTATGCTCGAAACGTCGAATTCTCTATTCCTGAGATGCTGCCTAACCTGCTGTGCTTTGACCAGCAACACATTTGCAGCTGTGATCTCCAGCATCTGCAGACCTCATTTTTTCCCTAGTATTCACAATACTTAATTTTATTCTCTTGATATCAGTTCCTGGAAATAAAACTCAATGTTGAAAATTCAGCTTATACCCAAGTGCTGATGATTCAGACAGACCTAAACAATGATTATTTACCTGGCCTTTTTATAAAAGAGAAATGTAGGCTTTCAAATATAATTGAACTAGAAAAAAAAATGAAAATATCAAAATGGATCTTAATCAGAGCAAGGTAACAAAGAACAGTGCATTGATGGAACCGCACACCTAGAATTCTGAACTATTTTCAAAATATCTTACCAGCTACAAACTCTGTGCCTGCCAGTTCTGCAGTTGCAAGGAATTCATCTAAAGTACTTTGTTCTGTTACAGATTGCAAGTTGAGCCGGCCCCAGTTATAGCCATCATTCAGTTCACTTGTGTGAAGCTACGGGTGATACAATCGAAGTAGATCCAGTTATCACAACGATGTCAACAAGATCAACACTGAAGCAAGAGTGTTTCATAAATTCAGTTATTGTAGAGGAACTGACAAATGTTGCAGTGGGGCAGAAGTGGCGGGGGGGGGGATGGGGCAGAAGTGCAAGGGGGGAGTAATGGGGAGGGGAAGGGGGTAGTGGGGAGGGAGTCGTGGGTGGGGCAGAGGGTCGTGGGTTGGTGGGCACAGAGTGGGTAGTGGGCAGGGAGTGCATGGGACTGTGAGATGGGCAGTGGGAGGAGAAGGTGGCGAAAGGGGGACCTTGGGGGCAGAGGGTGTTGGGGAATAGGTCGTGTGCAGGGGTTTCGGCTGGAGTCGGAGGGCCCGAGAAGATGCCTGAGCAGTCTCACCCAGCTGTCAGTTTTCCGCAATCTCCCCGAAGACTGGTTCTTCTCTTTGATGATAGCTCGGCCCAGGCCGCCGCCGCCGCCGCTGCTTTTCTTCTTGCCCATGGTCCCTGCGCGAGGAAACTCCCCCACGTGACCAAACCGTCAGGTTGAGCAGCAAGAATCTATCCCCCCGGATCCCGCGGCTCTAACTGGAAGGTTCCGGCTAAATTCAAAGTGAAAGACAGAAACGGTCAGATCAGAGAATTTTTTAATTGTACTTTTATTAAGATTACATTCCTTATAGATGTTTAATTTACTTTTATCCCAACCAATTTATGTTGATTGAATAAATATTATCGGGCACTAATCTTTTTGAAAACTATTTTTTTAAAACCAATGCATTATTGCATCAAACTTTGATTTTTTTTGATCCATAAGTGGACCCGAATATTTGTTGTGCTATAAAGTATTTTTAATTAAGAGAAGATAATATGCTTTTTTATGCAAGAAAAATTTAGAATAATTGGAAATGTAAAACAGATGGAAATAGAAACATGACAAGACCATATAACCTCTGGAAAGTACTTGCTCTGTACCTCAGTTTATCAGTCTTTGATTCGTATTACTTGATATTCCAGCCCAAGGGGGGGAATCTGTTGATTTCAGTCTTGAAAATGTCAATTAAACCAGTGCTTAGTGTCCATATGTAATTGTAAGGTTGTGTTAATTTCATTGTTCTTTTAGTGATTGTAACGAGGTCAGGTAAATGAACTTCATAGAATATGAGTTCTGTGATTGGAGCTGTTAACATGTTCCAGTCAGGGAGTCCTGGTTGACAAATATAAACAGGAGTGTTGGCTCTGAGCTAGCTGGGTCAGTATCATGTACTATGCACGTGTAAATAAAGGGTGACTTGGTGACGAGATACCAGCCTTTGTGGAGTTATTTCAGTTCGGATTTCCATCACAAAAATGAATACTTGATCTGCAACATCCTTCTAGAATCCTTTTATGCTTATAACATTGCAACCTGTCAATCTTACATAGTCTACTCTGTCTCCAGCTGCAATGCATTACAATTGTGGTGAGACTAGAGAGACAAATGTGTAAGATTGTCTTTAATTTGGCTGTGCTGCCTTAATCACATATTCCTATTTCAGCTATTACTCAAGAAAGATGGTATGGAAACGTCAGGGAGCTATAGACTAGTGAACTTGATATCAGTGGTGGGTAAGTTGTTGGAGGGGATTCTGAGGGACAGGATTTACTTGTACTTGGAAAGCAAGGATTGATTAGGATAGTCAACATGAATTTGTGTGTCACTAATTTGACTGAGTTTTCTGAAGAAGTAACAAAGAAGACTGATGAAGGCAGAGTAGTGGACATGTGGACCTCAGCAAGCTGTTTGACAAGATTCCACATGTTAGACTTGTGAGTACGATTAGATCATATGGAATCCAGAGAAAGCTAGCCATTTGGAGACAAAATTGGCTTAAAGGTAGGAGACAGAGGGTGGTGGAGGGTTGCTTTTCGGACTGGAGACCATGACCAAGTGGTTTGCCATAAGGATCTTGCTGGGTCCAATGCTTTTTGTCATTTATATAAATGATTTAGATATGAATGTAGGGGATACGGCTAGTACGTTTGTCGATGACACCAAGATTGGTGGTGTAATAGACAATGAAGAAGATCATCGGTACAACGGGACCTTGATCAGATGGGCCAAGAAGTGGCAGATAGGGTTCGATTTGGATAAATGTGAGATGTTGCATTTTGATAAGACAAATCAGGGCAGAATGTATATATTCAATGATAGGATACTGGGGAGTGTTGCTGAACAAAGAAACCTTGGGGTACTGGTTCATTGTTTCTTGAAAGTGAAGTCACAAGTAGGCAGAATAGTGAAAAAGCTGTTTGGTACACTTATCTTTATTGGTCAGTGTATTGAGTATAGGAGTTAGGATGTCATGTTGCAGCTGTACAGGACATTGATGAGACCACGTTTGGAATACTGCATTCAATTCTGGTCACCTTGTTATACGAAAGAATTTTGTTAATCCTGAAAGGGTTCAGAAAAAATTTACAAGGATGTTGCCGGGGATGGGGGGGTTTGAGCTATAGGAGAGACTGAATAGTCTGAAGCTATTTTCCCTGGAGCATCTGACGCTGAGGGGTGTCCAACTAGAGGTTTATATAATCATGAGGGGCATTGATAGGGTGAATAGCCAAAGCATTAGTTTAAGGTAAGAAGGAAAAGATTTAAAAGGGACCTAAGGTTCAACTTTTTGACATAAAGAGTGGTGCATGTATGGAATGAGCTGCCAGAGGAAATGGTGGAGGTTGATAAATTACAAGATTTAAAAGACATCTGGGTGGATACATGAATAGGAATGGTTTAGAGGGATATGGGCCAAATGCTGGCAAATGCGACCAATTTAGGATATCTGATTGGCATGGATGGTTTGGATCAAAGGGTCTGATTTTGTGCTATAAAACTTTATAACAAACCGCACAAAACACTGAACATAGTATCAAGTATCTGAGAACAGGCAGATGCTAGCCACCACATACACATGTGGGGCTCCTGTAATTGCAAGGATATCGGAGATCCCTGCCCAAAAGGATCACAATCAATAGCTCTCAAATTATTGAGGCATTACTCCACCTCTTATGGCATGGCTTAACATTAAAACTTTGCTGAGTGGAGCACCATTGTTGTGCAGGCTTTCAAATAAGTTATGAAAGCTTACAGCACAGACCTTACACTTCAGTCTAGGTTTCATGCTCAATCCCTGGACAAGATTGAACAATCAAACTCCTCACTCAGGGGCAAAAGTCTGGCCAACAGACATACCTTTCAGCTTACTATCCTCATATATGCAGTATAATTCTTCCTCTTGGGGAATAGTGTGGAAATATTGGAAGGATGAGCAAGCCCTTTTTAAACAAAGTCTTGGACACTTCCTCTGAGGCCAACATGACTTGCAGTGAAACTTGAACCCCCAAGCTTCTAATTCAGAAGTTCCACATAGAAAAATGAATAGTGTTCCCAAGGAAAATGATGCTGTTATCAAGCAGAAAAGGTGTTCTACTTATCATTAAGAGTAGTATAGTAATATATGAAATCCTGTGCCGATATGATACTAGGTATGTCTTCTATATATACAAAAAACTGACAGATCGTATTGAACAGCAAATGTCTTTGGGTGTTCTCTACAAGCAAGGTGCAAAATGCATCCAACTCACAATTGCAAAACCCACAATACAGTGTCCCACATTAAATGGGATTCATAATTGGACATTATTTGCATAGCGTGCAAAGTATTACACTGACATTCAAGCATACAGTGTGATAAGTGTACTTAGGTGTACTAGAAACTAAATATATGAATACACAAGACTGTTGTTTGCAGAAAAAAAGAATACGTAGATAAACTGCAGCTATTACAACTCAAAAAAAAGGTGATAACCACTCTCTGGTAAGGGGAGTGGCCAAGAAGGGGTAGGCCATTTAGAACGGAGTTGAGGAGAAACTTCTTTACCCAAACAGTAATAGATATATGGAAAGCTCTGCCCCAGAAGGCAGTGGAGACCAAGTCTCTGGATACTTTCAAGAAAGAGATGGATCGAGCTCTTAGAGATAGTGGAATCAAGGGTTATGGGGATAAGGCAGGAACAGGATACTGATTGTGGATGATCAGCCGTGATCATAATGAATGGCGGTGCTGTTGTTCAGGGAGAGGTGGGGGCCGCAGGGAGTGGAGTGTATTATTTCCCCCTCCAACTCTATTTTGATTTAATCCCTGCCCTCCCCTTCACTGTTTGATCACACAGCATTGCCCTTTTTGATGTGAAGGGCACTGCTTGTCACTGGCCACCTGGGTGTTTCCCTATCTTCCTGGTGGTGGAAATTGAATAAAGATTTGTGCACTTTGTGTCTCTCACTGTGTCTCACACCTGCAAACACACCATGGGTGCTGGGGAAAAAAATAAGCACTACCGCAGTTAATTAAAAAAAACAAAAAAGAAAAGAAAGAACAAAAGAAAAAAAAATGGTGGTGCTGGCTCGATGGGCCAAATGGCCTACTCCTGCACCTATTGTCTTTTGGTTCATTTGCGAGGGAAATACTTTGACCAATAAAGAGTCCACTCTTTAAAATTTCAACAAAGCTTGGCAGTTAACTGTCAGTGATTATTAACTACCAATTAAATGCAATGCTCTACCAATTAATGCCCACTTGTCAACCAATAAGCAATCTCCTCTCATAATCTATATAAATGTTGTTTTCCCTTTCCTTTAGTATTCTTGCAAATTGTCCTGAGGAATGCAAGACAAAAGCCTTAATAAAATGTGTCTTCTTTCAGTAATACTTAAGTTCTTTGCTACCAAACAACTATCGATACTAGGAACAAATTACTGCAGATGCTGAAATTTGTATTGAAAACAACAAATGCTTTCAACCAGTGGGTCAACCAGCATCTATGGAAAGAGAGCAAGCTAACGTTTCGTGTCTAAATGACTCTTCATCAAAGAGTCATTTCTCCTAATCCTTTTTTATGTTCTTCTGTTTAGCAGTTATATATTCTTCTTATCAAATCTCCTCCTAGCATTGCTTTTCTACAATTAGTCAGTGTTAAAAAGAAGCCACTCCAGTAAAATTAGTCTTACTTTATTCAAAGAAATGCAAGTTGTTTTGTTGAACCGTGTGATGTTCTAATTATTTAAGTTTCTATTACATGTGATTTATGTAATTTGACAACTTACAATATTCTGAATTAAAGTTTATGTAATATCATTATGGACTGTTATTGGAAACATATAACTAATAATGTGATTTGTTGCACCTTATCTGGAAGATTTGTAATTTCTTATCAGAGATGAGAGGTGGCATCTAGCTTCTACAATCATCACCACCTTGAGAAATTATTTCCTCTGCAGTATTGTATAACAAAGTCATAAGTCCAGCCTTTATAAATTTGTTTAATTATATGTATCCTGGTAAACTCTTTTATTTTGCCTGTGCATTTTATTTCTGGATTTTAAATTTAAATGGTATATTTATATGGAAAAGGGACTGATATCAGTATTGTGTGGAAGCCAGATGGGCACAATACCTGCTAATTACATCGACACTGAATAGATAATTAGAGCTGAATAAAACTGTTAATGACAGCACAAATGGTTGAAAACAGTCCAGGTTGATTTAAGGCACACAAGAAATCACAGCAAAACAGGAAAAACCAAGCCAATGGACGACCACTTGGGAATATGCTAACCAACCAACAGCTGAACGTACACCCAATTAACAAATCCACATCCAGAAGGGAATTGTGGTTGTACTATTTCAAAACCTGTGTATTCTGTGTGTTAGTCCCTGAAACTGACCCACACAGTAGCACACAAGAAAGACAGAAGAGATGTATTATTGAGAATGATCTTGTGAATTAAGCAGTCAGAACTTGGTCAAACATCACTCCACCTGATTAATCACCTGAAGGATGACTGTGTGGTTTAATTGCAACTGTTTTCTTTAAAATTTTCAATAAACATGTTGGATTTTATATGTGGTTGCGTTAGTTGTAATTATTGGTCTCCAAACTTAAACTAGTAGACTGTACTGAAACATAAAGAAATCAGGTCAAGAGTATGAGATGGAAAGCTCATTCTGTAGTCAAATGTGACACCTGCTTAATCTCAGAATGCTGCAAGAGGAGGAATGAAATTAATAGTCATGAAACAGTTTGAGCATGAGTAGAATTTCAGCACATAGTGATAATTAGTGTTTGAATAGCTTGGGATCACACAGAGCTTGATGCAGCCATACACAAAGCAGCCATCAGGATGAAGGTAACCTTAGATACATATTTTCTCCCTTTCTCTAGAGATTTGGACATCATGGACCAGTAGACTAAGTCTAATTTTGTTCTTAAGACAACACAGAAGGTGTTTCTGGTAAGCATTATGGAGCAGGGGCAGATTATAGGCCAGACTTGCACCACATAAAGCAACACCGAGACTGCCTCACAGCTGATGTGCAGATTCTTAGCTGCAGCGAAGAGGGACCATCCTTTCATCATGCCCAGTTTCTATTTCACATGGCTACCCATTCCTTTCAGTTCACAGGCCTGATCTTTCCAAATCAATGCCTTGGTATCTTCAGTTGGATGAACCCAACAGTGAAGAGACAAAGGATTGACAAGCCTATTTCCTAAAGAACATCACTTCACCCCGCTATAATTCATTTTGACTCCCAAGGCTGGTCTGAACTGGACACAATTGCCCACCATTTGGAAATCAAGATCAGATCTGAGCAGCAGATGGAGACATTTTCCATGTTACAATTGTTGGATCCTGCCACAATGCTGTGCAATGCTCCAGTTAATTCAACAGTGCTGTATCCAGTCTGATGATTTCCTTTGTAGATTGACAAAGTCATATGGCATAAGCTTCATCACCAGTACTTGCAAACATGTACCAAAATTAAATTTGGCTGGCGATGAACAGAGTCCTCCTATCAGATCCTTCCTGCACTCTCACCCTGCTCTCAAGATGGTTGTGGTGGAGAAGAGATCATTGTCCACCACCTTTCGGAATGTGTTTTCACAAAGCCGGTCTGAAAAAAAAAGCAATTGCTCCTATGAAGTTCATCCCAAATAATTCCAAAACACGGAACTTTCAATGGTGCATGCCTCTCTGTGTCCATCATCCATGGAGCTCTGGTTTTGATTGTTGTGTTTCCCTTCAGAGGGATGTACTTTGACTGTATCTGAAGCATCATTTCTTTCAAGGCAAATCACTTTGCTGAAAGATTGAAAGGAAAGGTCGAAGGTTAAGGCAAGACATATTGCTGTGACAAATCCCATAAAATCCATTGAATGCAGTATAAGGAAATGACTTGAAGCAACATCACCTAAAGCAGGATAAGAAAATACACAACTAAATAAAGGTATGTTGTAAACATCTACAAAGTACATTCCTCCAACTGAACTCAAACCCCATTCTCAACATGTAATCAGTTTTTGACTTGAATTCTAAAATATTACCTGCTGATATTTTAAAATATTCCTGTCTCAGAAATCTGATTAGCCCATACTGTGAGCACATTAACTATCACATTTCCCAATTTTAAAAAAAACTGCTTTAAAAATACTTCATTGAAAGTGAAGTGGTTTGGGATGATTTCCAGCCATGGAAGACCCTATATACATGTAAATTATGAAACCTTTATTAGAAGCTTATGATAATCAAGCAATTAGTAGAATTGTGAGCAAAAACATTAGGTATTTTAGGAGCAAATTCTCTGAAAAAGGCAACTTCACCCGTCAAAGCATTGACATTCCATTTCTGTGAATTACAAGCTGTTTATTTTCATATTCAAAATGAGTTGAATAGAATTTGAAACATATGGTAATGATTTTAACAGCTCATTTCCTGGTGTAACCTCTATTAACAGGTCATGTATTCTATTGAAATGTTGTCCTTATTATGACGAATGTTTAGATACTTTAAAAAAAGACTATATTAGCAGTAAATGAAAAAACTGCACCAAACTGTCATTTGAGTTACTCAACTAATTGTGCTGAGTAGAAATCGCACATTATTTTAACTCACCAGCTTTTGACATGCACTTTTGTCACACCCATTTTCATATTGACTAAACACATTGAGCAATCATTGTTTGAAGGTTATAAGCTTACAAAGTATAAATAAACATTTGAGTGGGTGCTGTTATTGTCAATAGGTGGCGGCCTTTCACCACATCCAAGTGTTCAGGAAATAATGACAAACTCAAAAGTTGATCTCATGTTCCTTTCTCCTGCAGGATGGATGTAAAATTGAAACGATCAATCATTTGACTTCACACACTGATCTTTCTTGTTGATTTAAATCTGACAGCTCCAGACCTTTGTATGATGTGATGTTTTCAATCAGGAGAAAATGCTGCATTCAGTAATAAGCCAAAGCAAAACAAAAGGATCTTAGAATCATAGGAGAGTTACAGCCCAGGTGGCTACTCAGTCCACAATCTCTGTACTGCTTCCTGAAGGATCAGTTCACCAAATCCCACATCGCATCTTCTCTCCGTAGCCCTGCACATAGTTTTGTTTCAGATAATAAATTAATTCCCTCTTGAATGCCTCAAATGAATCTGACCTCATCACATTCCTAGGCAGCATATTCCAGATCCTAATCACTTACTGCATGAAAAAAGCTTTTCCTCATATCATCATTACTTCTTTTTCCAATAACCTTACATCTGTTATTGATTCTCTATCGTACCACCACTAAGAGCAGTTTGTCTTTATCTATGTTGTCCAGACTCCTTGTGATTTTAAATACCTCTATCAGATCTTTCTCTCAGCCTTCCCTTCTCCAAGAAAAACAGTGCCAACTTCTCCAATCTATCTCCATCACCACTTTTCAAAGTGTATGGGGGGGGGGGGGGGGGGGGCGGGGGGGGGCGTCATGACCCTCAGTGAAGTTGTGAGCTGAAATTTTGGAGCCAAAAGCTTCAAGACAATGATGGTCAGCACGGAGTTCCAACCCTTGCCCCTACTCTCACACGACTTCTCTCCTCCATCACCCAGTTTCTTATTTCTTACTGAGGGTTGATGACAAATTTCAACCCTTGAAATGGAGTTATAGTGGGATTTTTTTGGAATTATATGGCCTATTGATAAAACCCAGTTAATTTATTAGCCACTCTCTCAGCCTATTGTGCCACTTTCAGTGACTTGCACGTGTACACTCCCAGGTCCCTCAACTGCTGCACCCCATTTAGAATTGAGCCTTTTATTTTACGTTGTCTTTTCATCTTCTTCCAACCAAAATGAATCATGTTACACTTCTCTACATTAAATTTCATTTTCCAGCTTGTCTACCCATTCAACCAATCTGTCGTCAAAGCTCTTTGAAATTCTGCATAATCCTCCTCACAGTCCACAATATTTTCAAGTTTGGGTACCATCTGCCCACTTCACTAAGACCTACGTCACTAATACATATCAGGAAAAGCAGAGGTCCAAACATTAGCCTTCCTTCAGACTGAAAAACATCAGCAGATCACTATTTTCTGTTTCCTGTCACTCAGATAATTCTGTGTCACATGTCCTTCATTCTAAGAGCTCTAACTTTGGTCACAGGTCTGTCATTTGGAACGTTATTGAATGCCTTTTAGAACTCCATGTACACCATACCAACAGCATATGAACTCTCATTGTTACCTTCTCAAGAATATAAGCAAATTGGTTAAATATGATTTGCTCTTAAGAAATTTGGGATGGCTTTTTTTGCATATTTGGCCGAGCAGCTATTAATTTTGTCTTGCAATACAAATTGTTTTGCGTAAGAATATTTTACACTGGTATTTCTGTAAGACGCTCAATATTATAATGAAGCTTACCATCCAATTAATTCAATGGAGAGATAGATTTTGTCTAGAATCTTGCCGCTGTTGGGTTGTAACAGAAATAGTTCCATCTTAAATTATGTTCAGCAGCAAAAAACTTGATTGGTTGCCAACAAATATACACAAAGAATTTGATCAATTATTTTATGCAATAATACATTTGAAAATTAAACTAAGACAATGGTAAATGAGAGAAAGATGAGTACCAAACTGCCAACTCTGAATGCACCTTCATGGAATAAATAACATTCTGGATTAGAGTGGTGCTGGAAAAGCACAGCAGTTCAGGCAGCATCCAAGGAGCAGGAAAATCGACGTTTCGGGCAAAAGTCCTTCATCAGGAATGGAGGCAGGGAGCCTGAAAGGTGGAGAGATAAAAGAGAGGAGGATGGTGGTGGGGAGAAAGTAGCATAGAGTACAATAGGTGAGTGGGGGTGGGGATGAAGGTGATAGGTCAGGGAGGAGGATGGGGGAAGGTAGCAAAGAGTACAATGGGTGAATGGGGGTAGAAAGAAGGTGATAGGTCAGAGAGGAGGGTGGAGTGGATAGGTGGAAAGGAAGATAGGCAGGTAGGACAAGTCATGGGGACAGTGCTGAGCTGGAAGTTTGGAACTGGGGTGAGGTGGGGGAAGGGGAAATGAGAAAACTGGTGAAGTCCACATTGATGCCCTGGGGTTAAAGTGTTCCGAGGCGGAATATGAGGTGTTTTTCCTCCAGGTGTCAGGTGGTGAGGGAGCGGCAGTGAAGGAGGTCCGGGACCTCCATGACCTCGGCAGACTGGGAGGGGGAGTTGAAATGTTGGGCCACAGAGCGGTGTGGTTGATTGGTGCGGGTGTCCCAGAGATGTTCCCTAAAGCGCTCTGCTAGGAGGTGTCCAGTCTCCCCAATGTAGAAGAGACCGCATCGGGAGCAACGGATACAATAAATGATATTGGTGGATGTGCAGGTAAAACTTTGATGGATGTGGAAGGCTCCTTTGGGGCCTTGGATAGAGGTGAGGGAGGAAGTGTGGGCGCAGGTTTTGCAATTCCTGCGGTGGCAGGGGAAGGTGCCAGGACGGGAGAGTGGGTTGTAGGGGGGCGTGGACCTGACCAGGTAGTCACGAGGGAACAGTCTTTGCGGAAGGTGGAAAGGGGTGGGGAGGGAAATATATCCCTGGTGGTGGGGTCCGTTTGGAGGTGGCGGAAATGTCGTTTATGCAAAGGTTGGTAGGGTGGAAGGTGAGCACCAGGGGGGTTCTGTCCTTGTTACGGTTTGAGGGGTGGGGTCTGAGAGCAGAGGTGTGGGATGTGGATGAGATGCGTTGGAGGGCATCTTTAACCACGTGGGAAGGGAAATTGCGGTGTCTAAAGAAGGAGGCCATCTAGTGTGTTCTGTGGTGGAACTGGTCCTCCTGGGAGCAGATAGAGCGGAGGGGGAGGAATTGGGAATACGGGATGGCATTTTTGCAGGAGGTAGGATGGGAAGAGGTGTAATCCAGGTATCTGTGGGAGTCGGTGGGTTTGTAAAAAATGTCAGTGTCAAGTCGGTCATCATTAATGGAGATGGAGAGGTCCAGGAAGGGGAGGGAGGTGTCAAAGATGGTCCAGGTAAATTTAAGGTCAGAGTGGAATGTGTTGGTGAAGTTGATGAATTGCTCAATCTCCTCGCAGGAGCATGAGGTGGCGCTGATGCAGTCATCAATGTAGCGGGGGAAGAGATGGGGAGTGGTGTCGGTGTAACTACGGAAGATGGACTGTTCTACGTAGCCAACAAAGAAACAGGCATAGTTGGGGCCCATATGGGTGCCCATGGCTACCCCTTGGTCTGGAGGAAGTGGGAGGATTCGAAGGAGAAATTGTTAAGGGTAAGGACCAATTTGGCCAAACGAATGAGAGTGTCGGTGGGAGGGTACTGTTGGGGACGTCGGGAGAGGAAAAAACGGGTGGCTTGGAGGCCCTGGACATGGCGGATGGAGGTGTAGAGGGATTGGATATCCATGGTGAAGATGAGGCATTGGGGGCCGAGGAAACTGACGCCTTGGAGGAGTGGAGGGCATGGGTGGCGTCTCGAACCTATGTGGGAAGTTTCGGGACTGAAACATCGATTTTCCTGCTCCTCGGATGCTGCCTGAACTACTGTGCTTTTCCAGCACCACTCTATTCCAGAATCTGGTTTCTAGCATCTGCAGTTTTTACCTCTGGAATAAATAACAGGCATGGTGTAAGTCAATTATCTGTCTGGAGTCTAAAAACCAGAGGTGGAATATTTGAATATTTTGTGATACCTAAAAGTAGAATATCCTATTCCTTCATTACAACTTTTCATAAACCCAATCAGTGTAATAAAGCTAAAATCTTCCTAAGGCAGACGATGTAACAGTCTAACTAATGATGGTTCCCCTTGTCACTGAGGTTCTCTGAAGTCAGCCCTTTCAGGGGACCCATCATTAATTTGGGGCTGGGGCTGGGGCTGGAGGTTAGTCGGGAAGGTTTCTGACTGCAGGTGGCAGTGCAGCCAAGCCCTGATCTAACATCTTCCAGCAGAGCTCATTCGAACCGGGATCAGGAAGCAGGCTGCCGCGTTTCATTGTTGCTGCTCCGGGCGGAGACAGGCTGAAACAGGCCATCTTTCTGCTTCTGTGAAACTCAAACCCTAAACTGCATGAAGCCATGAGGGCATCCTCCCCATCCCCTTGGGAGCACTGTGCAATCTAGTGATGGAATCCGTGCTCCTCCCCTTTTCGCCCAGTTTAGGAGCACAACATTATCGTGAACAATTAACACGCTGTACTCCCATTTGGTCGTACTCCATTCAAGTACTTACATGAACTGAAACATGCCTCGAATCTTATTACATATTAATCACATTGAAACGCAAAGTGCGTTTAAAAAATTAGATTCATTGTGCCCTGTTTGGGGGATAAATCAATGGTGATAACTTCCTCTATGTGAGGCGGTGTTGCTCCTCCCCGCTCCAGTGACTGGATGGTTCACTCCACTCTATATTTACATCTCTCAGCCCGGGACTGTATCAACTTAACATCGAGTCAGTGTCAGAAACATGAGAAGTGCAAGAGGTCTGAAGGCAGCTAGTGATCGGTCACCGAGGGGGAAGCCGGCCCGGATAATGGACAATGATCGGGGGCGGCGCTAATTGCCCGATCGTCCTCAGATTTTAACAATCCAAATCTCCCGATACCAGCGATGTTACCTTGGAAGAAAAACAAATTGGACTTGGTCGAGAAGCGGCAGCCGAAGCAGCTCGGTTACTCGGTGAGTCTGAACTACAGCAGCCTGACTTCCTTCACCCGTGCGTGCCCGGACCTGGTGCCAGAGAGCGCTCTCAACCGAGTCTGCAGCATGTTCAAATCCAGGAGGAGGAAGATCACCATCACCGGGGAAGATCCCACCTACACAGTCTTATACCTCGGCAATGCCACCACTATCCAGTCCAAAGGGGAAGGCTGTGCCGATGTGGCCGTGACCAAAATCTGGTCCAAAAGTGAACAGGGTAAAAACGGCACCAAGATGAAGCTGACCATCAGCTCTCAAGGAATCCGCATGGTCCATGTGGACGGCAAAGCAAAGAGACCCGGCCATCTCTACCTTTTACACAGGATCACCTACTGTGTGGCGGATCCCAGATCGCCCAGAATCTTCGCCTGGATCTACCGGCACGAACTGAAGCACAAGGCGGTCATGCTGAGATGCCACGCCGTGTTGGTCTCCAAAGCCGAGAAGGCGAAGGCGATGGCCCTGCTCCTGTACCAGACCACCAGTAACGCCCTGGCCGAGTTTAAGAGGCTCAAGAGGAGGGACGATGCCAGGCACCAGCAGCAGAAACTGATCGGGGAGCAGACCATCCCCCTGGTGCCCCTCAGGAAGCTGATGAACGGTCAGTGCAGTTACAAGCCCCCGGTGGAAAGGAGCCGGAGCGCCCCGAAGCTGGGCTCCATCACCGAGGACCTGGTGGGAGAGCAACAGGAAGAGAAAGCCGAGCTGGAGCTGAGTCTGGAGTATGAGGACATTCTGGACACTGCGGAAGCCTCAGACAGAAACGAGCAGCAGGACCTTTGTGAAATGATCAGTGATCTGGGCCAGCTGACTATAGGGAACGATGTCCAGTTACTGAGAGCTGATCTGAGAGTGACCAGGTTACTATCTGGGGAAAGTACGAGCAGCGAGTCATCCCTGGGAAGTGGGGCGAGTGATCAGGAGCCCGTGGCTGCGACGGATGGCAGTGAAGACGGCGACTTGCAAGAAATGGGATAATTGTACAATTGCTTCAAGTTTTCTTTGCGGTCGGCTTCCCATTACAACACGAACTGACAGTGTGTTATTCCCCCCCACCCCCATCTCACCATTACACTAACAATAAGATGCTAAAAGAGGGGAAAACCATAACTGTGTGCAGTGAAGAGAAAGGAAAAGCACAGAACAGACTTTTTTTAAAAAAGGGCACTAACCGGCTTACGATTTGTGTCGACTTTAATCGTTCCTTTAATCAGTAAGTGGAGAGTTTAACATTTAGAAATGGAAGTTGCGATTTGTATGTGCCGGTTTGCTCCCTGTTTACAAGAAACTTCCCGTGGAAGCCGGGACACCTTGAAACTGACCAGGCGTTGATCCAGCTCTCTCTGCCCTATTCACTGCAACACTCGCACAGTGGCTGCTATTGACCATTTTAGCATCAGATTCCCTCTCCTCACGCATCTCCCTCCAAGCCACAACTGCGGTTTGTAAAAGGACGGGCAACACCGCAGTGTTATTCCTGTGCAGTATTTCAGTAATGTGACTGGCAGATAAAATAGAAATAGATGGATCACCATTATCAAAGGTTCTGCCAGACTTAGATAGAGTAATTGGCTGGTCTCAGCTGTGCAAAGTAAAACATCACATTTTGGCAAATACATTAACGTTTTCCAATAGTAACCACATCCCACAATGTAATCATATGGGTCAGATCTGACAGATCATACCTCATTTTGAGAACTTAATTTCTCATACCCTTTGGTTTCAGAACTGGACCTCATTTCCTTGTTTCTCAGATCTTATTTGATCGGACTATGTTTAGGGGTGTCTGAAATGTATTCAACACTATTTTGGCTCAGGCTATATTCTGGTGTCACTAGTGTCCATCTTAAACTTGAGTTAACGTAATGACTATTGAGGGACTTAATTCCTATTTAATGTTCCTGCCCTGAAACTGGTCAAAAATTAGGCAGAGTTGACACTGCAGAAGTTCTGATTAGTTTTACCAGAACTATTGCTACCTAAGCAATGGTTTTTGAGGGAATGGGTGGAGGTCACCAATACGAGGACAAGCAATTTTTACTTAATGTGGAGTCAGAAGAAGCAGTTGTGTAACTCTTCACTACACCATTGAAGTTAGCTACCACATTACTTTGCCTGATCCCTTTCACCTCCACCCTTAGACCTACTAGAGAGCTGTTCCTGATCTCAGAGCTAAATCACATGCTTTCCTCTTAGGGAACTCATGTTACAGCCAGACAATGTGACCTGTGTTTGTATTCAGGCATGAACCAAGTTCTTCCCCAAAGAGTATGTTTCAGTCAAGATTGTAGCTATTATCTAATGTTTTGCCATTTCATTATGTTAATTTGCAATAGTCTTAATTGTTAAGGAAAATCTTAATGACAATTTAATTAATTGTTCTGTCCTTATGATTTAATTCCTTCCCTCAGTCAGTTCTTCATTTTTAGCTTTAATGGCTTCATGATGGCTTGCTCTTTTGAAATATTAGTGGTTACTTTCTCCCTCATGTTGTTGTCTTTCATTTGATTTCCCTTTGTGCTGATGGAAGAAATTGGTGGTTTGAATTTCCAAAATCTGAAGCTTCCCTCAGATACACACCAAAGTTATACATAAAGAATCATGTTCCCTGCATTTTCTATTTGGAAACATTATGTTTTGAGACACTTGGCAAGTCCCAGAAAAGGCTATTGATTCAGAAGGAGATCTTTGAAATCTGTTGAAAGATATTTTGTATTAAATACACATTTTGAAGACTGTACAACATGTCTACACACATTAACAGCTCTTATCCAATCCAACTACTTTGATTTCAGAAATCTAGAATGCATGTTAAAATCAGAAGGGAAACCAAAAATGTTTTTTGAAAGAGGATACATCTGGTATCTTATACAGACTTTGTGTATGAAAAATCATAAGTTTAAATAAATGAGACACTCATATATTATAGTATCAATTTGACATAAAGGTCAGCACTGTGAAAGTAATTACTGCACTATTAGGAACTTTTGCCATTTAGATTAATGGCTCCATAAAATTCTATCGATGGTCAAAGATATCTAATTAACACACAACATTTTTGCCACAGAGGTACAATAATCTGGTAAAATAAGTTGGGAGTTGCAATCAATGCTGAAGGAAATTATGTAATGTCTTCTTAACAAACCATAGAGGTAATGTTGATTTTGGCTGATGGTGTAAAATGGCTGACAATGAATTATCTTTACACTGACTGTAAAGTCAATAGAAACAAAAGATTGTGGGAGCTGAAAACCTGGCTGCCAACTTGCTATCACCCATTTTAGAGTATTGCAACTTTATCAGAGTGTGTTAAGACAAAGAAAAACAATCTGTATTACATTGAAGTTATTATTGGATTTGACTGAATAGATTCTCACCAATGTATAGAATGGATTCTTTACATTTGTAATTTCTCATTATGGAATGAACACTATTTTTCACATTCAGTTAAATACCATGTTTAATAGTCTTAAGTATTTGTTTACAACCTCTTAACAGAGTCACAGAATTTATCCTTGCCTGTTACGCTCTGTGGTTTGTATATTGCACTGTTGTGACTTCTTAACCAGTGTTTTATTGTCTGTAAATAATTTTGTCATCAGATATAATATCATTTCTTTGCTGTGCGAATGAAGGATGCAGCAAGCATTGGGTGTCCTAACCGTACTGTACATACTGAATGTAAATCTGTACAAGCAAGATAGATGTTATTTTTTTGAATATTTGATGAAAAAGTGTCCATAAATTTTTGTTGACACAAACTCAAACAATAAAGTCAATGTAAAAATAGGATGTACTAGAATTTTGAGGTATAGTTCTACTATGCATGATTATATTAAGATGTACGAATAATAATAGCAGAATGCTATTGTAAAGTAGGAAAAAGATTTGCAAACTAAAATTCATATACCTACACAAGTTCCCATGGTTATTTATTATGGACTTTTTGTAATCCTGTCCTTCTAGGCTAAAGTTCCATATATCTTTTGATCTTGCAAACCACTATATAGTGAAAACAGCTAGGAATGTTAGTCAAATACAGTTGGAAGTGATTTCCAATATCCTTCCATTTTTAGTGATAATTTATTTTGATATCAACAATACTAGATGCTGTATGTGCTAAATGTCTTATCATGAATTTATATAGAGAGAAAAGTTGATACCAATCTGATAAGGGCGTATTAATGGAAATCAACTACAGTGTTGTAAATAATTCAAATTGAACTTGTTCCCTAGCACTCAAGTGGTGGTAAATATATTTTATTATTTAAATCTACATTCAGATTATTTAACCTGATGTATTTTGATGAAAAATGATTTCAATTAAAAGTCCCATCATCAGCTTTTTCTTTTTGAAACCTTATAGGCAAAGTATGGCTGGTCGCATGAACTGATTAAATCTAGCTTATCATGATTCAGCCCAGCCTAAAATATGGCATGTAAAATATATTGTAAATTGGATCACTAGAAAGTGGCATCCCAATACATTAATGTTTGAGACCTAAACATGTCTGTGAGAAAAGACAGGATTGGAGATAATAGCCAGTTCCGTCTGTCATGTGGCAGTAACAGATGGTACTTCAAACACAACAATTTAGTTCTGAGAAAACATGCCGTTGGTGTTTTATAAGAACTTAAAGTCTTCTTGTTGTGTACAGTCAACGTGTGCACTCAAATCTCTTTGTTTCTGCAGTTGTACAGTGATTGTATATTTGATCATTCTGATCATTATAATGATCCACCTCAGGGCTGAGATGTCAGAATATATTGAAGCAAACACAACCAGGAGATAAGTGAGGTGTTCGTGTTAGGCAGCACACAAAGAAAGGAAGTCAAGACTATGATTCATCTGCTAATTCCCCTTCTTTTTCTCCCTGTGGAGGAGTATCTGCCTTTTATACTCAATCTGCAATTATATATTTTTGTAGTATTTCATGTTCATATTATACAATGTTATATGGATTCAGTAAAATCTTGTTGATTATTAGAGTTATGATGTTTCGGGATGATAACATCAGCCTCCCCAAGAATAGTGCAAAAATGTGGCATCTGTCATAAAGTCATAGAAATGTACAGCACGGAAGTAGATGCTTCAGTCCAACTTGTCCATGCCGACCAGATATCCCAACTCAATCTAGTCCCATTTGCGAGCATTTGGCACAAATCCCTCTAAACCCTTCCTATTCATATATCCATCCTTATGCCTTTTAAATGTTACAATTGTACCAGCCTTCACCACTTCCTCTGGCAGCTCATTCTATACATGCGGCACCCTCTGTGTGAAAAAGTAGCCCCTTAGGTCTCTTTTATGTCTTTCCCCTCTCACCCAAAACCTATGCCCTCTAGTTCTAGACTCCCCCACCCCAGGGAAAATACTTTCTCTATTTAACCCATCCATGCCCCTCATGATTTTATAAACCTCTAAGTTCACCCCTCAGCCTCCAATACTCCAGGGAAAACAGACCCAGCCTATTCAGCATCTCCCTACAGCTTGAATCCTCCAACCCTGGCAATACCCTTGTAATTCTTTTCTGAACTCTTTCAAGTTTCATAACATCCTTCCAATAGGATGAATTGCACGCCATGTTCCAAAAGTGGCCTAATCAATATCCTGTGCAGTCACAACATGACCTCCCAACTCCTATACTTAGTGCTCTGACAAATATAGGAAAGCATACCAAATTCAATGAATGTAACTCCAAGGTCTCTTTGTTCAGCAACACTCCCTAGGACCTTACCATTAAGTGTATAAGTCCTTTTGAGATTTGCTTTCCAAACATGCAGCACCTTGCATTTATCTAAATTAAACTCCGTCTGCCACTCCTCAGCCCATTGGCCCATTGTAATCTGAGGTAACCTTCTTCATTGTCCACTACACCTTCAATGTTGTTGTCATCTGCAAATATACTAACTATACCTCTTATGCTCACATCCAAATCATTTATATAAAAGATGAAAAATCTGAAAAACAACCCTCCACCAACACCCTCTGTCTTCTACTTTTGAGCCAGTTCTGTATCCAAATGGCTAGTACTGCCTGTATTTCATGAGTTCTAACCTTGCTAACCAGTCTCCCATGGGGAACCTTGTCGAATGCCTTACTGAAGTCCACATAGATCACATCACATCTAAAGCTCTGCCCTCATCAATCCTCTTTGTTATTTCTTCAAAAAACTCAATCAAGTTTGTGAGATATGATTTCCCACGCACAAAGCTATGTTGACCATCCCTAATCAGTCCTTGCCTTTCCAAATATATGTACATCCTGTCCCTCAGGATTCCCTCCAACAACTTGCCCATCATCGATGTCAGGTTCACTGGTCTATAGTTCCCTGGCTTGCCCTTACCACCCTTCTTAAGTAGTGGCACCACGTTAGCCAATCCCCAGTATTCTGGCACCTCACCTGTGACTATCGATGATACAAATATCTCAGCAAGGGACCCAGGAATCACTTCCCTCACTTCACACAAAGTTCTAGGGTATACCTAATCAGGCCTGGGGATTTAACCACTTATGTGTTTCAAGACATCCAACGCCGCCTCCTCTGTAAAATGGACATTTTTCAAGATGTCACCATCTATTTCCCCACATTCTATATCTTCCAAGTCCTCCTCCACAATAAACACTGATGCAAAATATTCGTAAAATACTGCGGCTCCACACAAAGGGCACCTTACTGATCTTTGAGGGGCTCTATTCTCTCCTAGTTGCTCTTTTGTCCTTAATGTATTTGTAAAACCTTTTGGATTCTCCTTTAGCCTATTTGCCAAAGCTATCTCATGTCCCCTTTTTGCTCTTCTGATTTCCCTCTTAAGTATACTCCTGATAACTTCAATTGGATTTACACCCATGCAAAAGTAAAATTGTGTTTTGTATCTTTTTGTTTTGTACATTCATTACAGCAGTGAACTGTCTGTTTTATTGTACAGAAAAAAAACCAATCCTAGCCTCTGCCGGGAGCTCAATTCAGCAAGGCAATTTTTCTCGAGAAAGCTGTCTTGAGTTACTATCCACTTCATTATTTCCCCCAGACCCCAAATATACATGTTCTATCTTCCGTGCTTCACAATGTTCTAATGGCAGTATTGATTTGCTACAGCTTTTCGCACAAACAAGAGAAATGACATTTACAAAGTGAAATTAAATATGGCAATTTCAGCTGACAGAATTATATTTAGCTATCAAACTGGAACAGGGATCTAAACATTTTAAACACATAAAGCTCCGTGATTACGTTTGAACCCAGGTGTCCCTGGAGAAGGAGCATGCAGTGCCCACCAACACCCTTGAGCTGTTCACGGAGAGATGGACACCAGAGGGAGTGAACTGTTTTATTTCTCCCTCCAACTCTATTTTAATTTGATCCCTGCCTTCCCCATCACTTTTATGATCACGCAGCATTGCCTTTTGTCGAGAAGGGCACTGCTTGTCACTGGCCACTCTGGTATTTCCTTTCCTCCTGGTGGTGGATTATAAATAAAGATTTGTTATTCTTCACTGCGTCCTACACCTGCACACACGTGACATGGGTACTGGGGAAAAGTAAACACTATCGCTGTTAGGCAGGAGTGTGGGGGAAAGGCAAGAAAAGAAAAAAAACATATACCTGCTCATGATCGAATTTTAAAAAATGAAACCTAAAGGTTTGACAAAACAATTTCAAAATATGGTTTATTATTTCCAGCTGAAGAGCCATGGGTAACTTTCATTTCCATTACCCTTGAACCTTGACTTTGTTTTCCCTTGTAACCACTTGATAGCCGTCACATTCTTAACGTTGAAGACATTGTAGTTCAGTCTTGAAAACATTTTAGCATTCTGCTAAAGCTTTCAGTTGTTCTTCATCCATGAGCATGAAGTAATTTGACCTTGAGAAAATTTGATTCTTATACAGATGTTTCCCATTCAGTCTATGAAAATCCTGTTAAATGCAAGCTGTCACTTTATATGTTGCAGTACAAGTTAATAACCAAAGGTGACATTCCATCCATTTACTCTCCACTTCACAACATTGATTACTGATACCAGTACTGTTAATTTCTTTTTAAAAGCATCAGACTTTTTTGTTTAATCAATCAAGAGCATTTATACCTGAAATTGCTCCAATCAGGAATTCAGCTTTCTAATTTACCTAAATGCAGTATTGGAGGATAAGTTGTTGATACTTGTTTTTGATAAAGATTCAGTATCAGCACTCATTTTTAAAATGGAAGGTAAATAGACTTATATGAGTTCAATATTATGTTTGTCTCTTTTAATGAGATCTGTATAGAACCAACAGGGAAGAGAAGTTGGTAATTCAAGAGTTTTCAGTTTATGATTGGATGTGCAGATTTCAAAAATGGCAGATCATGATTGAACAGTGAAAATTATTCTTTTTTTGAAGAAGTAATAGAGAATTTTCATGAGCAAAAGCAGTGAATATTGTCCATACAGGTTTAAGAAAGTATTTGACAAATTATGACAGATAGTTAACAAACTTGAAGCTCATGGAACAAGAAACTCAATGTCAGTTTGGAAAGAAGTATGGTCTTAAGGACAAAAAACAGCAAGTCATTAAATGGTATTTTTCAGATTGGAGGTTAGTTGTGTCATCCCATTCCCCCTCCCCACACCCCCTTTCAGTCGAAGCAAACTCTCAGAGACACAGTATGGGTTTACCTCCTTCATTTATGGGCGGCACGGTGGCACAGTGGTTAGCACTGCTGCCTCACAGCGCCTGTAGACCCGGGTTCAATTCCCGACTCAGGCGACTGACTGTGTGGAGTTTGCATGTTCTTCCCGTGTCTGCGTGGGTTTCCTCCGGGTGCTCCGGTTTCCTCCCACAGTCACAAAGATGTGCGGGTCAGGTGAATTGGCCATGCTAAATTGCCCGTAGTGTTAGGCAAGGGGTAAATGTAGGGGAATGGGTGGGTTGCGCTTCGGCGGGTCGGTGTGGACTTGTTGGGCCGTAGGGCCTGTTTCCACACTGTAAGTCTAATCTAATCTTTATTCCAGGCTCTGGAGGGAAAGAGAACAATCACCGATGTACACAGAGACATGAGTTCATGGTCTTCTCTGGAACAGCAGTTTCTCAATAAACTATATAGACATTTTACAAGGAGGAGCACCCAGATAAGGCAACATACATATTAGTTGGGTGACCGTTATAATCAACAAATATCAATAGCAGAGACCAAGCCCTTTACTGTTATACAATGAATGTTGTTAAACTCGTTAACTGGGTTCATACAATGAATAATTTTCCCCATGTTAGCTGACCTTGCATACTGAATGCTTCTAACATTGTTAAATGGCTCTACATAATGACTGCTTTTCCACCTTGTTAACCCATTATCCTTGCTTCCAGCACACCATTGTTAACTGTAAGTTGATATTTGATCTGAGTTATGCACAGCCAAACCTCTTGTTTCACAAAACTCAGAACTTAGCTCTTTCCCTGCCTGCTTATACCCTATAAACATTTTCAGTTGTACTCCTCAGGGATCAGTGCTGCAATCATTTTTAGTATATGTAAATAACTTGTATATCAGCATACAAAGTAAAATTTCAGAACTTGCCAATAATTCTAAACTTGAGGGTTAGAATCAACGGCAACAGGATATAGTTACATCAGCAGAATCGGTAGTCAAATGCCAGATTGAATTTTAAACAATATCTGTGAAGTGATGTGGTTTTGAAGAAGGAGTAGGAAGAGACAATAGAGACTTAACTGCTCAATTCTAAGGAGTGTACAGGAACGGAAGATCCTTGAGATTTGTGCACATCAATCTTTGAAGTTGGCAGGACATAATGAGAGCAGTTAGTAAATTATGCAGGGCCAAAACTAGACTATTGTATAAAAGCTTTGGTCATCACCCTTTTGGAAGCTTGTGAGGATCTCGGCTGGGTTTAAAGAAAATTTACCAGAATGCTTCGATGGCTGGGGGATTTTCGTTACAAGACTACGTTGGAGAAAACTAGGATTCTTTTCCTTGGTGGAAATGAGATTTGTAGAAGTGTACACAGTTATGACAAGTTTAGAAAATGGAGAGAAAGAAAATGTTCTCCAATTGACTGATGGTACAAGGAGTAGGGGGTACAGATTTAACTAGTTTGAGTTTGAGCAAGAGATTAAGGGAGATGTGAGAAAGCAGATTTTTACTCAATCAGTGGTAGTGACCTGGAACACATTGCACATGTGGTTGGTGAAAGCAGTGACAGTGAATGATTTCAAAAAGAAATTACACGGACACTTGACAAAGTAAACTTACACTGATCCAAGCTACTGAGGAGTATTCTATCACACACCTTAATTGTGCCTTGTAGATGGGAGGGGGCATTGAAGTGGAACCCATTGCCTTAAGTAGATCCAACAGGACTTGATGGACTTAATAGTGTCTTTCGGTGCAAAGATTAAACTATTGCTTCCAGAATAATAAAGTTATACAGGATCAGCAGTAAGACTGAAAGGAAAAAAATGTTTCAGAACTTACAGTATGACAGAACTGAATTAAAATTGACATATGAAATTACTAACCTGGCCCACTTCAACAATCCAATCATTTCAACCTTGCATCCACTATTTTTTAAAAATTTGCTTATGGGACTACGGTCGCCTTGACTTGGCCAGCTTTTATTTCCTGTCTCTAGTTAATTCCGAGAAAGTGGTGGTGAGCTGCTTTCTTGAATCACTGGAAGTGCATTTTGAAGTGAGAATGGTGAGTGACTTGGCATGGAACTTGCACATGGTGGTATTGTCATGTATCAGCTGCCCTTGTCATTCGAAATAAAAGTGGTTGTAGATTTGGAAGATGGTGCTAAGGATCTTTGATGAATTTCTGCAATGCACCTTATAGATGGTACATACTGCTGCTATTGAACATTAGTGACATAGAGAAGTACAGTATGGTAACAAACCCTTTGGTCCAACTGGTCAATGCCAACCAGATATCCTAAATTAATCGAGTCCCATTTGCTAGCACTTGGCCCATAGTAAATAGGAAGGGTTAGCACTCTAACCCTTCCTATTTACATACCCATCCAGATGCCTTTTAAGTACTCAATTGTACCAGTCTCCACCACTTCCTCTGGCAACTCATCCATACATTTGGTGATGGTGATGGAGAAAGTAGATGTTTGTGAATGTGGTCCCAATCAATCAGCTGTTTTGACCTGGATGGTGTCAATCTTCTTGAGTGCTGTTGGGGCTGCATTCATCATGCAAGTGGGGAATATTTCATCAAACTCCTAACTTGTGCTTGTAAATGCATGGATGGGCTTTGGGAATCAGGAGGTGAGTTACTTGCTGCAGTATTCCTAGACTTTGATTGCACTTGTCAATGCTATATTTAAATGGCAAGTTTAGATCAGGTTCTAATCAATGGTAAACTCCCAGGATGTTGATTGTGGGAGATTCAGGGATAACAATGCCATTAAATGTCATGGGGTGATGATTAGATTATCTCTTATTGGAGATGGTCACTGCCTGGCACATTTGTGACATGGATATTACTTGCCCATGTCACATGGTGGGGGGGGGGGAGGAAATCTGCTTCAGTATCTGAGGAGTCATGAACGATGCTGAATATTGTGCAATCATTGACCAATATCCCCACTTCTCATCTTATAGCGGTGGGAATGTCATTGGTGAAGCAACTAAAGATGTTTCAGCCCAGGACACTAACTGGAGGAACTCCTGCAGAGATATTCTGGAGCTAAGGTGAATGACCTCCAACAGTTACAAACATATTCACAAATGCCAGGTATGATTGCACCAGTAGAAAGTTTTCTCTAATTCATATCAATGTCAGTTTTGCTTGGTCTCCTACTCTTTCGAATGTTGTGTTAATGTCAAGGGCTGACACTCTCACCTCCCCTCTGGAATTCAGCTCTTTACAGTTTGTTTCAAGCTGACAAATGAGGTCAGGAGCTGAGTGGTCTTGTGGAGCACAAGCTGGCTGTGAGTGAGCAAGTTATTATTAAGCAGCTGCTGGATAGTTTTGTTATACGGTCAGAGAGGTATACAGCACAGACACAGACCATTCAGTCTAACTCATCCATGCCAACCAGATATTGTAAATAAATCTAGTCCCATTTACCAGCATTTGGCCCAATACCCTCTAAACCCTTCCTTTCATGTATCCATCTAGATGTCTTTTCAATGTCACTGCCATTTTAATGTAATTGTACCAGCCTCCACCATTTTCTCTGGCAGCTTATTCCATATACGCACCACCCTCTACGTGAAGATGTTGCCCCTTAGGTCTCTTTTAAACTTTTCCCTCTCATATCAAAGCAATACACTCTAGTTTTGGACTCCACTAGCATGATTTTATAAACCTCTATTAGATCACCCCTCAGCCTCCGTGCTCCAGGAAAAGTCTCAGTCTATTCAGCTTCTCCGTAAAGCTCAAACACTCCAACCCTGGCAACATCTTTCTAAATCTTTTATGAACCCCTTCACGTTTCACAACATCATTCCTATAGCAAGGAGACCAGAATTGTATGCATTATTCCAATAATGGCCTAACCAATGTCCTGTACAGCCTCAAAATGATCTCCTAAATCCTTTTCTCAATGCAATGACCAATAAAGGCAAGCATACCAAATGCTATCCTATCTACCTATCACACCATTTTCAAGCAACTATGAACCTGAACTCCAAGGTCTCTTTGTTCAGCAACACTCTCCAGGACCTTACCATTAAGTGTATAGGTCATGCCTTGATTTGCCTTTCCAAAATGCAGCACCTCACATTTATGTAAATTAAACTCCATCTGCCACTCCTCAGCCCATTGGCCCATCTGATTGTACTCTGAGCCAGTTCCGTATTCAAACAGTTAGTTCTTTCTGTCTTCTATCTGATCTAACCTTGCTAACCAGTCTACCACAAGGAACCTTGTCGACTGCCTTACTAAAGTCCATATAGATCACGTCTACCACTCTGCCCTCATCAATCTTCTTTATTACTTCTTCAAAAAGCTCAAGTTTGTGAAACATGATTTCCCACGCACAAAGCCATGTTGACTATCCCTAATCAGACCTTTCCTTTCTAAATACATGGAAATCCTATCACTCAGGATTCCCTCCAACAACTTACCCACCATCAGGCTCAATGGTATATAGTTCCCTGGCTTTTCCTTATCTCTTTTCTTAAATAGTGCCACCACATTAGACAACCTCGAGTCTTCCAGTGCCTCACCTGTGATTATCAAAGATAAGAATATCTCAGCAAGAGGCCCAGCAATCACTTCCCCAGCTTCCCACAGAGTTTGAGGGTACACCGGGGGTTTATCCACCTTATCTGTTTTAAGACATTCAGCACCTCCTCCTCTGTACTATGGACATTTTTCAAGATGTTGCTATTTATTTCCCCACATTTTGTACCTTCCATATCCTTCTTCACAGTAAACACTGATGCAAAAGATTTGTTTAATATCTCCCCCATCACCTGTGGTTCCACACAAAGGTAGCCTTGCTGATCTTTAAGGGGCCTGAGCTCTCCCAAGTTACCCTTTTGTCCTTATGTATTGCAGAATCCCTTTGTATTCTCCTTAACTCTATTTGCCAAAGCTATCTCATGTCCCCCTTTTGCCCTCCTGATTTTCCTTTTAAATATACTTCAACTGCTTTTATATTCTTCTGGGGAATCATTCAATTTCTTCTGACTGTACCTGATATATGCTTCCTTCTTATTCTTAATCAAAATTTCAATGTCTCTATTCATCCAGCATTTCCCACACCTACCAGCCTTGCCCTTCACCTTAACAGGAACATACTGTCTCTGGACTCTCATTATCTCATTTCTGAAGGCTTCCTATTTTCTAGCCATTCTTTTACCTGTGAACGTCCGCCCCCAAATCAACTTTTGAAAGTTCTTGCCAAATACTGTCAAAATTGGCCTCCTCCAATTCAGAACTTAAACTTTTAGATCCAATCTATCCTTTTCCATCCTATTTTAAAACTGATAGAATTTTGGTCACTGGCTCCAAAGTGCTCCCCCACTGACCCTTCAGTGACCTGCCCTGCCTTATTTCCCACAAATAGATCAAGGTTTGCTCCTTCTCTCGTACGTACATCCACATACTAAATCAGAAAACTTTCTTGTACATGCTTAACAAATTCCTCTCCATCCAAGTCCTTAACACTATGGCAGTCTCAGTCAATGTTTGGAAAGTTAAAATACCCTACCATAACCACCCTATTATTTGTACAGATAACTGAAATCTCCTTACAGATTTGTTTCTGAATTTCCCTCTATTGATGAGTCTTTAGTACAATCCCAATAAGGTGATGATCCCTTTCTTAGTTCCACCCATATAACTTCCCGAGACATATTCCCAGCAATGTCCTCCCTAAGTACAGTCAAAATGTTATTCCTAATCAAAAATACCATGCCCCTTCCTCTCTTGCCCCCCCTCTCAATCCTTCCACTAGCATCTATACCCTGGAACATCAAGCTGTCAGTCCTGGCCATACCAGAGCACCATCTCTGTAATTGCTATGACATCCCAGTTCCATGTCCCTAACCATGCCCTGAGTTCATCTGCCTTCCCTGTTTGGCCTCTTGCATTGAAATAAATGCAGTTTAATTGATCAGTTTTCCTTCATTCTGTACTTTGTTTCTGCCTGCCCTGACTATTTGACTTACTCTTTTTCCCAACTGTACCAGCCTCAGACTGATCACTTTCCTCAATATTCCCTGGGTCCCACACCCTCACTAGTTTAAATCCACCTGAGCACAAGTGGCAGCAGTGGGAAACGAACCCGCACTGGGACTTGAATACAAGGTCTGAGAACACTTGGCCATGCTAGCAGACACTGCTGTAAGAATTCTCCTTGCCAGTATATTAGTCCCCTACCAATTCAGGTACAATCCATCCCGCATATACAGATCATCTCGATGCCAGAAGACATTCCAATGATTCAGAAATATGAATCCTTTTCCCATACACCAGCTCCTCAGCCATGCATTCAGCTGTTCTATTCTTTTATTCCTACCCCTCACTAGCTCAAGGCACTGGGAGTACTCCAGATATTAATGCCCTCAAGGACATCCTTTTTAAATTCCTGCCTAACTTCCTATTTTACCTCCTCAGAATCTTATCCTTTTCATTTCCTATGTAATCAGTTCCAATGTGTACAATGATTTCCTGCTCCCCTTTGAGAATATTCTGCACCCTCTCCGAGTTATCCTTGATCCTGGCTCCAGGGAGGCAACACATCATTCTGATGTCTCACTATTGGTTGCAGAATCATCTAACTGTGCCTCTAACTAGAGCGTCCCCTAGCACAATCGATTGCTTGGAACCTGGCATACCCCCCTTGTTACATTAGATCCAATCTTGGCATTAGAAAGCTGGCTGTCAGTGTTACATTCTCCTGAGAGTTCACCACCCCCTAAAAACAGCATACTTGTTTGAGATAGGGATAGCCACAGGAGACTTTGCACTACCAGTTTCCCTCTCCTACCTATCCTGGAGGTAACCCATCTAGCTGACTGTATCTTTAGTTTATCTCCCTTCCTGCAACAGCCATCCTCTAACTACCGCTCCAATCAATCCATGCACTCTGATAGGATTCACAACCAAACACATTTCCTGCAGACATAATCAGCAGCAATATGGAAACTCTCTCTAATCTCCCTCTTCCAACAGAAAGAGCACATCACTCTACTAAAGGCTTTCTCTGCACCTTAACAATCCACAGATCCAGAAAATAGCAGTCTTGTTGTTCTAAAAACACTGCTCCAGGCTAGCTTAGTGCCTATATTTTTAAAGTTTAATCAAGAGACAGATCTCAATAACAACATATAATCAAAAAAACCCACTCTACTCACTATTGTGGATTTTAAAAAGAAAATCAGTAAGGTTTCACTTTAAAAAGCCACTTAACTGCTCCCCTGCTAGGACCTCCCACACACAGGTTTCTCCAAGGTCAGCTGTGAATTTTACTGTTTGTTTATTTTTCTTAAAACCAATTTCAATATCCAGAGATACTTGAAAACAGACAGCAAAGGCAGCAGCTGTGCAGTTTAGTGCTGGGTCAGACAGTAGTGTAAGTCTCTTTCTCCATTTCAATCACTGCCCATGTGGTCACTGCCCTGTTCTGTCTTCCTTCTTTTTAAAGTGCTGTTGTTTTGATCCTTTTGTCCACAAAGTTCCAAAACAGTACAACAGCTTCTTAAACAATAATTACTGCTCCTAAAATTTGAGGGAATCTGCTCCAACGCTGAAAATACATCAAACAAGGACCAACTCTTATAACCACAACTTCTTCCCATCCTTCATCTTGGATTACCCAGAATCCTTTTTTTCTATTGATGACACTTTCCATCACTTTAATGATGATTGAGAGCAGACTGATGAGGCAATAAATGGTTGGGTTGAATTGGATTGGGATTTGGAACTTCTTATGCTTAAATAGTATCATTAGACTGTGTGAACCATACATTCACAAAGTAGTAGAAATTAATCAGAATAAAAGATCTTGGAAAAATAATCAAATGCACTTTAACTAGGGCATTTAGATGGGAATATTGATGAATTACATACTGTTAGAAATTTAGACCACAATGATAACAACAAAGAGGATATAGGGATCTGGCTTATGAAGAGTGATATCATGACTGATACAGTCAAAGATCTGTGCTATGATCTGCTGG